>NC_091285.1:508944113-509587613 GCF_032444005.1 Ranitomeya imitator | reverse complement strand
ATTTTCAAAATTTTCACAAAATTTCCATTTTTTTCACAAATAAACGCAGGTATTATCAAACAAATTTTACCACTATCATGAAGTACAATATGTCACGAGAAAACAATGTCAGAATCACCAGGATCCGTTGAAGCGTTCCAGAGTTATAACCTCATAAAGGGACAGTGGTCAGAATTGTAAAAATTGGCCTGGTCATTGACGTGCAAACCACCCTTGGGGGTAAAGGGGTTAATCAGGGTTCTCACAGAGGATAAGATACTGAAAGGGAGAGAGAGCTAATGGCAGCGCTCCTAACCCAGGTGCTGTGTCCCAGCCACGAGAATCACACTCCAAGTCGCTATCCGAGCAAGCAGGAGGCTTCCTGAGCATCCAGAGGCCCTGTCAGCTTGCGACAGGGTGTACAGAAGATGGCCGACGAGATTTAATGGGCAACTCTTCTTCAGAACGAGAAGCGCCAGTAAAGTGGGTGGAGCCGCCAGATCATGTCATAGTGGGGGCGGACAAGGCCAAAGCTGGGAACTAAATTTTTTATCAAGGCCCAAAAAACAGACCCCCCAGAAAAGTCTGCTGCCTGTGCCCAGACTGCTCAGAGCCTCCCCCTTCTCTGTGCTTACCAGGAGAGGCTGGTGATGTCCATCGGATGATGCTGCAGGTACCTTCGCTGTAGTGCTTGTGCAGCTGCTGTCGCTGGTGATTTTTTTTGGGACGGTGCAGGGATAAGGTTAAAACCCCTCAATCCACTCTCCCTTTCATAGTGGAGATGGAGAGGAACCGTCTGCCTCCTTGCTTCATCCCCTAAACAGTGGTGGAGCAGTGGGGGCTGCACAGACGCCAAAACGGAGGGAGCCGCTGTGCATCCAAGGCTTTAATCCTGGTGGACAGGGCTGGTTGTCCGGCATTAGGCCTGGCTGCAGAAAAGGATACATGGTGGCGACACTCCATGTGCTTGTCTGTTGATGGTGCGGGCAAATCGGTGTCCTTTAAAAGGGACCCGTCGCCCCTAAAAATCAGCCCAGGCGAGGATACATGGAGGCGACACTCCACATGCTCGCCTGTTGTTGGTTCGGGAGATCGGAGCCTTGAAAGGATCTGTCTCCCCCTTCGTCCAGGTAAAAAAAACAGGATTTTTGGTTGCTTACCGTAAAATCTGTTTCTTGAAGCCTCCATTGGGGGACACAGGAACCATGGGTGTATGCTGCTGCCACTAGGAGGCTGACACTATGCAAATAAAAAAGTTAGCTCCTCCTCTGCAGTGTACACCCCACCGACTGGCATTATACTCTTCAGTTAGTGAGAAAGCAGTAGGAGATAATGAAACAAGGTTGAAAACCATAACCACAAACTTGAGAACTGTAACGTGAGAACAGTCATAGAACAGATAACAACAGAAAACATTGGGAGGGAGCTGTGTCCCCCAATGGAGGCTTCAAGAAACAGATTTTACGGTAAGCAACCAAAAATCCTGTTTTCTTTATCGCCTCTCATTGGGGGACACAGGAACCATGGGACGTCCCAAAGCAGTCCCAAGGGCGGGAAAACAGACTTCCATCAGGTCAGAGGACTCACCACTGCCGCCTGCAGGATCCTTCTGCCTAGGCTGGCGTCCGCCGATGCGTAGGTATGGACCTTGTAAAATTTGGCGAACGTGTGGATGGAAGACCAAGTTGCCGCTTTGCAAAGCTGTAGGGCGGAAGCCCTGTGGTGCACCGCCCAGGAGGCGCCGACTGCCCGGGTAGAGTGAGCCTTAATCCCAGGAGGGGGCACTCTGTTCTTGACCCGGTAAGCCTCCAAAATTGCCGTTCTGATCCAGCGAGCAATAGTCGCTTTAGAAGCCGGCTGGCCTCTGCGCGTGCCATCAGGAATGACGAAAAATGAATCCTTCTTCCGGAAAGAGGATGTTCTATCCAGATAAATCCTCACTGCCCTGACTAGGTCCAGCTTGTTCAACGATCGCTCCAGAGGATGAGTCGGAGCTGGACAAAAGGAAGGTAGAACGATGTCCTCGTTGAGGTGGAAGGTGGAAACCACCTTAGGAAGAAAAGAAGGTGGAGGTCGGAAGACCACCTTGTCCTGGTGAATGACCAAAAACGGAGGGCGGCAAGACAGTGCCGCCAGCTCGGAAACGCGGCGAATAGACGTGATGGCCACAAGAAAGGCCACCTTCCAAGATAAAACTGATAGAGGAATCTCCCTAAGAGGTTCAAAGGGAGAAACCTTCAAAACGTCCAGTACCAGGTTTAGGTCCCATGCCTCCACAGGGGCCCTGTACGGCGGGACGGCGTGTGCTACCCCCTGAAAGAAGGTCTTAATCTGTGGCCGAGAGGCCAAGGTCTTCTGAAAGAGGATGGAAAGCGCAGAGACCTGACCCTTCAGGGAACTAAGAGCCAGGCCCGAATCCAGTCCTGCCTGAAGGAAGGCCAAAAGAGAAGGCAGGGAAAAAACCATAGGCGGCACGCGGTTGGACTCGCACCAACGGAAGTAGGCCTTCCAGGTGCGGTAGTAGATCCTGGAAGACGAAGGCTTCCGAGCCTGAATCATGGTGTGAATCACCCGGTCCGAAAGGCCGGACGCTCTTAGAACCGCGGTCTCAACAGCCACGCCGTTAAACTGAGCGACCGAGAATTCGGGTGGCAGATCGGACCCTGGGACAGCAGATCGGGCCTGTCTGGAAGGCACCAGGGAGCGTCCGCGAGAAGGTTGACGAGCTCCGCGAACCAAGCTCTCCTGGGCCAATCCGGGGCGATCAGGATGACCGGCACCCCTTCCGCTTTGATCTTCTTCAACAGTTTGGGAAGTAATGGAAGGGGTGGGAACAGATAGGGCATCTCGAACTGTGACCAAGGAATGGCCAGAGCATCGACGCCCACTGCGAGAGGATCGCGTGACCTGGAGACGAATTGTGGAACCTTCCTGTTGATCCGAGACGCCGTGAGATCCACATCCGGAGTTCCCCATCGAAGACAAATCTGATGGAAGACCTCCGGATGCAGGGACCATTCCCCTGCCGCGAGACCCTCGCGGCTGAGGAAGTCGGCGGCCCAGTTTTCTACGCCGGGGATATGCACCGCGGATATCACCGGAACCGTTGCCTCTGCCCAAAGGAGGATCTTGGACACCTCGGCAAGGGCCAAGGAGCTCCGAGTCCCCCCCTGATGGTTGACATATGCCACAGCCGTGGCATTGTCCGTCTGGATCCGGACTGGAAGGCCCCTGAGAATCCTTTCCCAATGGCGGAGGGACAGAAAGATGGCCCGAATTTCGAGGACGTTGATCGGCAGCGCGGACTCCTGCAGCGACCAACGGCCCTGAACCGTCAGGTGGCGAAAAACCGCACCCCAGCCGATCAGGCTGGCATCCGTTGTCACCACCTGCCAGTGAACCGGAAGGAAGGACCTGCCCTGGGAGATGAGAGGAGACGTCAGCCACCAGTTGAGAGACCGCTTGACCCGAAAGGAGAGTCTGATCGGCCGATCCAGGGAGAAGACCGACCTGTCCCACTGAGACAGAATGGCTTGCTGAAGGGGTCGAGAATGGAATTGGGCGAAGGGAATCGCTTCCAAGGTAGCTACCATCCTCCCCAGAACCTTCATGGCCGATCGGAGGGAGGGAGGCCGAGGACCCTGGAGCAAGAGAATGTCCCGACAAAGGGCGGATCTCTTGTCCTTGGGAAGGAAGACTCTGGACTGACGAGTGTCGAAGAGCATGCCCAGAAAGATGATGCGCTGAGAAGGAATAAGGCAGGACTTCTTCCGGTTGACCAGCCATCCGAAACGGGATAAGGTGTCGAGAACAATGGACAAGCTTTCGTGGGCCTGAGCAAAGGACGGAGCCTTGATGAGGATGTCGTCGAGGTATGGAAACAGAACCAAGCCTCTGACTCTCAAAATGGCCATCAGCGCCGCCATGATTTTCGTGAACACCCTTGGCGCGGTTGCGAGACCGAACGGCAGGGCGACGAACTGAAAATGATCTTGTTGCACTGCGAAGCGCAGGAAACGGTGATGTCCGGGAAATATTGGAACATGTAGGTAGGCGTCCTGGATATCTATAGAGCATAGAAATTCCTGAGCCTCCATGGAAGCAATTACTGAACGAAGGGATTCCATCCTGAAGTGTCTCAGGCGAACCCTCCTGTTCAACAATTTGAGGTCCAGAATGGGACGAACCTTGCCGTCTTTTTTCGGTACCACAAAGAGGTTCGAGTAGAAACCCGTGTACCGTTCCTTTTCTGGGACGGGAACGATTACCCCGGATTTGAGCAGAGAAGCGATGGCTGCGAAGAAGCCCGGAACCAAAGCGGGATCTTTTGGAGGACGAGATTGGAAGAAACGATCTCTGGGTCGGGAGGCGAACTCTATTTTGTATCCTGAAGACACAACTTCCCTGACCCATGCATCCTCTACTGCGGAAATCCAGACGTCCCTGAAACGGAGAAGACGGCCCCCCAACCTGGGAGTTGGGCTGGAGTCTTGCCGAGAGTCATGCGGAAGTGGATCTTCCAGTCCTGGGCCTGGACGATCTACCCTGGGAATAGCGAGGACGCCAGGACGGAGTGGGCCTGAAGGACACCGCCTTCTTCTCTTGACGTGCCTGTGGCCTCTGTTGCTGCTGGGAAAAGGAGTCTGACGCAGCGAAGCGACGAAAAGGCCGGAACGAGCGAAACTGCCGTCTAGGAGGAGGGCGACGAGGTTTAGCCTGGGGGAGAAGGGAACTTGTGCCCCCAGTGGCGTCCTTAATGATCTGGTCCAGCTGGGAACCAAAGAGACGAGAGCCCTGGAAGGGCAGACTAGTGAGGGACTTTTTGGAGGACAAGTCCGCCTGCCAGGCCTTGAGCCAAACGGTCCGGCGGATGGCAACGGCATTGCTGGAAGCCTGAGCCGCACAAGACGCGACATCCAGGGAGGCGGAAACCAGGTATTCACCAGCGTGGGAAATCTGGTTGGCAAGTTCCGCTAATTGCGCGGGAGGAGCCCCGTCCAGGATACCTCGCCGTAGATCCTTGGCCCATTTTGAGATGGATTTTGAAGCCCAAGTGGAAGCAAAGGCTGGGCATAACGCTGCTGAAGCCGCTTCAAAGGCAGATTTCGCGAAGGATTCTATAACTCTGTCGTTAGAATCCTTCAGAGACGCTCCACCGGACAGTGGAAGTACCGTGTTGGTGGACAGCCTGGACACAGGGGGATCCACCGAGGGAGAGACCGTCCAATTGGCGGTAAGATCTGGTGAAAAAGGATATAACACCCCCAGGCGTTTTCCCCTCTGAAAACGTCTGGTCGGATTCTCTCTCTCTCTGGCCAGGATTTCCTCGAATTCAGGATGAGGAGCAAAAAATTTTGAAGGTGGTTTGGCCCGTCTAAACGAAACCGCCTGATCTGCGGGTTCCGTAGAGGGATCCTTAATGCCACATGTTTGGTTTATAGCCCGAATGAGGTTCTGGACCGACTCACTCATGGTGGCGATTTGGCTAGGATCCAGCTCCGAAATCTCCTCTGAGGGCGCATCAGATAAGGCCTCGCCTGACTCAGGGGAGGAGGAACGGTGCGACACCAACCGCGGGGGAGGACCGGGCGGCGAGATGGAACGCGAAGAGGACTCAGACCGACGTTCCTGTCTGGACCTTTTGTAGCTTGGCAAGGAGGTCTCGGGTGGCGGTTCCTGCGACCCGCTGGCCACGGCAGGGGTCTGCAGGGGTAACCGATCCAGCGCGGACACCAAGGTTTGAGATACCCGTGTTAAATCGGCCACCGATTGTGACAGAGAGGCGGCCCAGCCTGGGATGGGGGGATCACTCTCGGGCGGAACAGTCGGGGGGTCCTGGGCGGTGGGAACAATCGGGTTGCTGCAGGACTGACACAGCGGAGAGGACTGACCTGAGGGAAGTTTGCTGTTACAGGACGAACATGCAAAGTACGTGACTAGGGCAGAAGATGAAGAGGTAGGGGGGCGAGCGCGGCCCCCTTTAGAAGACATTTTGAGAGATCCCTGAAGATGCCAGTGGGTTAGGGGACAGTGGGGCAGAGAAGGGTGTCAGTCTGCAGTGCAGCTACTCACGGACCCGGTCCTGGAAAATGTCCCACTTGTCAGCTGAGAACTCCTGTCCTGAGGGGCCGTATTCTGTGCAGATCGCTGAGCTCACAGGAAAAAACACGTGCGGGGCTGAGCTGGTGCTGCTGCTGCTGCGGAGTGCACGCCAGAAGAGTGACTCATTCCCTGGAGGAAGTGGGAGGAACCAGCCACGGAGGCGCCGGTGGGCAGGACAAAAATGTGTCGGGCGGGAAAAAAGCCCGCCCGCAGACCGGAAGAGAGGGAGCGCGCAAACCGGAAGTAGGCCCCGGGAAAAGCCGGGGCCTATAATAGAAGCCGGTGCCCGCTGCGAACCCCCGCGGCGCAAACGCTGCCCGGCAGAGCGGCGCGGCAGCCGCCGCATGAAGAGAGCGCTGCAGCCGGTTAAGAGTCGCCGGAGTAGGCCCCGGAAAAACCGGGGCCTAAATTAGGAGCCGGTGACCGCTGAGAAGAACCCCCGCGGCGCAGACGCTGCCCGGCAGAGCGGCGTGGCAGCCGCCGCATGAAAGAGTGCTGCCGCCGGAGAAGAGTCGCCGGAGTAGGCCCCGGAAAAGCCGGGGCCTAAATTGGGAGCCAGTGACCGCCGGAAGCAACGGTGCTGGCTGTGGAGGTGAGCGACGCCTGTGAGGCCGCTGTATATAACGCTGAGGAGGGTAGGAGGTACGCAAGTAGGCCCCGGGGCCTAAATTAGGAGCCAGGGACCGCAAGCAGGCCCCGGGGCGCTGGAGGAACGCGGTGGGGCATGGAAAAGTTACCTCGCCACGTCAGAAAGAGCCACCGCGCAGGGAACAGAGAAAGCGCTGCGTCCTGGGAACCCCTTTAGAATACTCACCTAGTAAAATCCCACGTCGTCTGCTACTAACCTTGAGAAGGTATCAGACGTCCATAGGAGCTGCTGATGGACGTCCTCGTCTCCTCCGACCGACAGGCTCTGGTGGGCGAGTGGGTGGGGGACGGAGCCAGGACCGGACTTCTGAGCACGCTTGTGTGCTAGGATCTTGGTCCTGGTGAGGGATCTGTGAGGATACGGGGTGGCAGTACACACCGTACTCATAGTCCGAATTGTGGGACTACAGGTGTGACTGTTCACCCTGTATCCCTCCGGAAAACCTGAAAAGAAAACGCATATTGAGGTAGATAAGGGTCTAATGAAAGACCCATGTCCACCTCCTACTGACACTAAGCTAAACTGAAGAGTATAATGCCAGTCGGTGGGGTGTACACTGCAGAGGAGGAGCTAACTTTTTTATTTGCATAGTGTCAGCCTCCTAGTGGCAGCAGCATACACCCATGGTTCCTGTGTCCCCCAATGAGAGGCGATAAAGAAAAAATCTTAAAAATTAAAAATGAAAAGTTAATATAAAAAGTTTTTGGTCTGAATAGGAGACCCGTGTGCCTCCTACAGGCACTAAGCAAGAACTGGTTCTCTAAGAGCCAGCAGGAGGGTGTATACTGCAGAGGAGGAGCTAATTTTCTTTGTATTAACTTTGTGTCAGCAGCATACACCCACGGTCTGTGTCCCCCAATGAGGCAAAGGAGAAATATGTTTGAGTCACCGCAGCTGCTAGATAGCTGCAACACATGCAGAAATTACCTGCATGTGTTGCGGCTGTCGAACAGCAACAAGACATGCAGCCGCAGGGACTCGAACAGATTTTTGTAGCACGCTAAAGTCCCCCGGTTAGCACACGAGCATGCTCAGAAAACACCTTATCCCAGCACGTTCGCTCATCACTAATCAGTAACAATAAGAATGCAATGCTTTGTGTGCACTGCAAAAGGAAGTCATTTACAAGACTGATTCTTTTTGCACTTTTGTTGTCACTGCCCTCTCGTGGCAGAATTCTGTTACATCTCACCTTTTGGAGGAACAGGGGTGAAGGGAATACTCTGGGCCAGTCGCATCAGGTTGTTTCGTTCAACAGCTGCACAAGAAGAAGACATGACTTAAGAAATCAAACGTCTACATCACAGATACATTGCTCTCCTATATAGACCGGAAACTGACCTGAGTAGCAATAATTGATGTCCACTATTGGTTTGAAAGGCGAGCCAATACCTATAAGGACAAAATGTATATTTTCATCACATAGTATTATATCATCTGAATGTATCCATGCATGCTTTATAAAGAGACACTCACCATTCAAAGCATCTTCTGCTGAAGGCCTGTGAAGAGAAGACCTCAATATAACAAGGTGGAGATCAATGTAAACAAAAAAAAAACAACAACAACTTTGGACAATAAAAAAACAGAACAATTATGCCGCACTTGAAAGAAATCTCCATAGGAAGCAAGGCTCATTAACCCCGTCCAGAGTTGTCAATTTACTAATTATTTTGTGCTTTTATCTTTTCCTCACTTTCTTACAAGAACCATAAGGTCTTTATTATAATATCACAATAACCGTACGAGGACTAGCAGAGTTGTAGTATTGAGTGACACCACTTATTTTACGAAAAAATGGGGAAAAAATGCACGTGCAATTGAATCTGGGCAGCATGGTGGCTCAATGGTTGGCAAATCCCACCAAGGACAACATCTGCAAGGAGTTTGTATGTTCTCCCTGTGTTTGCATTTCCTCCGGTTACCTTCCACATTCCAAATATATACTGATAGGAAATGTAGATTGTGAGCCCCAATGGGGACAGTGATGATCATGTCTGTAAAGCGCTGTGGAGTTAATGGCAATATACATATGTTTATTTTAAGTAAAAAATTTTGGGAAAAAACAACACAACTTCCCCAATGTTTGAGGTTTGTTTAGTAAAAATGACTTACCAAAATGCCAAACTTGAAAATTGTATTTATAATTCTTAAATGTTATACGTTTGCAAAGAAAAAACATAAATTTGTATGTGAGACTAGATGTGAATATTTTTCTGCTTAATGATGACATAAGTATTCTAGGAGTGATACCTTTATTGGCTAACCAGAAAATAATATGTTTGCAAGCTTTCAGAGCACAGAGGCTCCTTCTTCAGGCAAGATTACAAATAGATTAATAAGAAACAAGCACATTTAAAGAATAGTACAGGAGGACATTTGTTAGGGGGTGGGAAGTGTGCTGAGGCCAAGGTAATCAAATTAGGCATTTTCTTACAAATGGAGAGGCAGTGGGAACAATGTTCTTAGTTATCTGTAGTCCATCTGGTGGAGGTGTGAATTGTATCCATGTAGTGACTCATAAATCCAGGTGTTAAATTGAGTTCTGGTGTCAACGAATTAAACATCCTCATTAGTTTGTATTCCCAAATTTTTCTTTCCCTGTGGTCCTTAAAATTACCTTTTAATATTAAGACTTTTAAGTCTGTCATACTGTGTTCAGGTCCAGAGAAATGTTTTCCCACAGGTGTGTCCACTTCATTCCTGATTGTGTGTCTGTGTAGTAAACGTACCTTCACACATAACGATTTCGTTAACGATATCGTTGCAACGCCACACTTTTTGTGACGAAGCAACGATCCCACTAACGATCTCGTTATGTGTGACAGCGACCAACGATTAGGCCCCTGCTGGGAGATCGTTGGTCGTTGGGGAATGATCAGGACCTTTTTTTGGTCGCTGATCACCCGCTGTCATCGCTGGATCGGCATGTGTGACGCCGATCCAGCGATGTGTTCACTTGTAACCAGGGTAAATATCGGGTTACTAAGTGCAGGGCCGCGCTTAGTAACCCGATATTTACCCTGGTTACCATTGTAAAAGTAAAAAAAAAAAAAACACTACATACTCACATTCCGATGTCTGTCACGTCCCCCGGCGTCAGCTTCCCTGCACTGACTGTCAGCGCCGGCCGGCTGTAAAGCAGAGCACAGCGGCGACGTCACCGCTGTGCTCTGCTTTACGGCCGGCGCTGACACAGTCAGTGCGGGAAGCTGACGCCGGGGGACGTGACAGACATCGGAATGTGAGTATGTAGTGTTTTATTTTTTACTTTTACAATGGTAACCAGGGTAAATATCGGGTCACTAAGCGCGGCCCTGCACTTAGTAACCCGATGTTTACCCTGGTTACCCGGGGACTTCGGCATCGTTGAAGACAGTTTCAACGATGCCGAAGTTGTTCCCCTGATCGTTGGTCGCTGGAGAGAGCTGTCTGTGTGACAGCTCCCCTGCGACCACACAACGACTTACCAACAATCACGGCCAGGTCGTATCACTGGTCGTGATCGTTGGTAAGTCGTTTAGTGTAACGGTACCTTAAGAAAATGCCTAATTTGATTACCTTGGCTTATCTATGGACTCATCACACTTCCCACCTCCTAACAAATGTCCTGCTGTACTGTTCTTTAAATGTGCTTGTTTCTTAAGGTACCGTCACATTAAGCGACGCTGCAGCGATACCGACAACGATCCGGATCGCTGCAGCGTCGCTGTTTGGTCGCTGGAGAGCTGTCACACAGACAGCTCTCCAGCGACCAACGATCCCGAGGTCCTCGGTAACCAGGGTAAACATCGGGTTACTAAGCGCAGGGCCGCGCTTAGTAACCCGATGTTTACCCTGGTTACCATCCTAAAAGTAAAAAAACAAACGCTACATACTTACCTACCTCTGTCTGTCCTCGGCGCTCTGCTTCTCTGGTCTGGCTGTGAGCGCCGGGCAGCAGGAAAGCAGAGCGGTGACGTCACCGCTCTGCTTTCCGGCCGCTGTGCTCACAGCCAGACCAGAGAAGCAGAGCGCCGAGGACAGACAGCGGTATGTAGTGGTTGTTTTTTTTACTTTAACGATAGTAACCAGGGTAAACATCGGGTTACTAAGCGCGGCCCTGCGCTTAGTAACCCGATGTTTACCCTGGTTACCAGCGAAGACATCGCTGAATCGGTGTCACACACGCCGATTCAGCGATGTCTACGGGGAGTCCAGCGACGAAATAAAGTTCTGGACTTTCTTCCCCGACCAGCGACAGCACAGCAGGGGCCTGATCGCTGCTGCCTGTCACACTGGACGATATCGCTAGCGAGGACGCTGCAACGTCACGGATCGCTAGCGATATCGTCTAGTGTGACGGTACCTTTATTAATCCATTTGTGCTCTGAAAGCTTGCAAACATTATTTTCTGGTTAGCCAATAAAGGTATCACTCCTAGAATGCTTCTGTCATCATTGGGCAGAAAAATATTCACATCTATTTTTCTGGCTAACACGGTACCACAATACAATTTGTTATTGTACATTATGTGAGACTAGTAACTTATTTTTCCATCAAAGGAGCTGTGCGGAGACTGACATTTTTCTGGCTACCATTTTGTGGTCGATCCAATGTTTTGATCGCTTATTATTGTAGGTTTTGGTGGAGGTAAATTGACTGAAAAAATTTAAGTCTGTAGTTTACATTATTTTTTTACCCTTTATGGCTTTAACCACACAAGTTAGGCTACGTTCAGACTAGCGTTGTGCGCCGCTGCGTCGGCGACGCAACGCACGCAAAAACGCAGCAAAACGCACGCAAAAATGCTGCGTTTTGCAACGCGTGCGTCGTTTTTTGCCGAAAATCAGACGCAAGAAAAATGCAACTTGTTGCGTTTTCTTGGTCCGACGCTTGCGGCAAAAAAGACGCATGCGTCGCAAAACGCAACAAACAAACAACGCATGCGTCCCCCATGTTAAACATAGGGGCGCATGACGCGTGCGTCGCCGCTGCGTCGCCCGACGCTAACCCGACGCACACTAGCACAACGCTAGTCTGAACGTAGCCTTAAATATATATTTTCACAGATCTGACTTTGGATGCAGAATAGCAAATATTTATATTTTTATTTTAGTTTTAATGGGTGAAAAGAGTGGAATGATTCCATTTTGTTTACATTGTTAAAAACTCTTTTCAAACACATTTTTTTTTTGTCTCGAGGGAAATTAATCTGTCGATATATTGTAATACTGTAGTAATGCAGTGTACGGCACAAGCCCAGCCATAGGCTGGTCTTCACTGGATTATGGTGATGGCAGGCATGGGGGTCTTCAGCATGCCCCCTTGACTGCAATGGCAACCAGTAAGAGAAGGAAGGGCAATGGGTGGCTGAAAAAGCTCTTTCAATGCAGCTCAGGCCAGTGCTGCTAAAGCGAGGTGATGGCTGTGTAACACAACCAGCATCTGCCAGGTATCATGCAGGCTCAGCTTCTGAGCCCGCGTCATATACTGGCAACTAACATTGGACATACAAGTACTTCCAATGTTGGAAGAGGGTAATTAAAAGGTGACTTATCGAGATAAGGAAACAGGTGTCTGGAGAAGAAAGCCTTACTTTGGTTTGCTTGCAGAAGATGAATGAGTTTGCAACCAATCCTGTAAAACATAGTAACATAGTAACATAGTTAGTAAGGCCGAAAAAAGACATTAGTCCATCCAGTTCAGCCTATATTCCATCATAATAAATACCCAGATCTACGTCCTTCTACAGAACCTAATAATTGTATGATACAATATTGTTCTGCTCCAGGAAGACATCCAGGCCTCTCTTGAACCCCTCAACTGAGTTCGCCATCACCACCTCCTCAGGCAAGCAATTCCAGATTCTCACTGCCCTAACAGTAAAGAATCCTCTTCTATGTTGGTGGAAAAACCTTCTCTCCTCCAGACGCAAAGAATGCCCCCTTGTGCCCGTCACCTTCCTTGGTATAAACAGATCCCCAGCGAGATATTTGTATTGTCCCCTTATATACTTATATATATAATAAAAGAATTTAAAAAAAAATACATAGAGACTTACAATGTGGCAAAAGAATAAATAATGCACATTTCTTTTAAAACATGATACAGACGCTCTGCTTTGTTTTAGAGCAGTAGCAGAAAATAGTGGCCTCGCTCCCTGCAGGCACTTAAAAAAAAAAAGTGGCTTGTGCCTTATCCATTTTAACTTGCTGACCAGAGTGGCTTCAATACATGTGATGAGCGAATATACTCGTTACTCGAGATTTCTCGAGCACGCTCGGGTGTCCGCCGAGTATTTTTTAGTGCTCGTAGATTTAGTTTTCATCACCGCAGCTGAATCATTTATAACTGTTAGCCATCATAAGTACATGTGGGGGTTGCCTGGTTGCTAGGGAATCCCCACATGTTATCAAGCTGTCTAGTAGCTGTAAATCATTCATCGTTAATGAACTGCTGAATAGTGACCGTTCCTCTCCAGTGAAATAAAGTCTTGCAGATGTCTGCGGAGGTTTCTGAGCAATCGCTTGGTGCAGTTACCACTCTGCTGAAACACGGAAGGATGAATAATAATAAAAAAAAAAAAAGGAGTATTCAGCACAAAAAAAAAGAAAGTTCCAGGTTCCGGTAAAAAAAAAAGTTACAACTTTATTTGATCATTAAAAATCCATTTAAAAAGTTTATGAAATAGGGATACAGGAAGCAAAGACAATGCGCTTCATTCTGTCAACGCCGGATAGCGTTCGAATCAGGATGCCTTTGTGCTCCCTTTTATTTTTTTTATTTTTGGTTTTTCGCATCTATCAATAGTTAATCAGAACATGGTTCCCTGTATTCTGGACTTTACATATTTACTATGAGCTGGCCTTTCCCACTTTTCTTATATTTGCTTCTCTTAAAAAGGAGTATTCCTCAGATACAATTAAAGGCACAATCTGATGACCCCATAATGTGCTAGCTTCATGGCTCCACAATTTATAAAAGATTGGTCAGCTACTCTGAGAAGTAGAGTACAGATGGGATTCTAGCTTTATACTAGCCAATATTACAAGATGGCCAAATACAGTGGACTCTTCATTATCAGTCCACTAAGGGGGTGGGGGGGGGGGGGGGGGGGCACTTCCGCACCGCTCCTGGCTATGACCTACAAGCGACATACATGTATAAATAGCATCTTGCCAAATATCACCACGAGCGGACCACAAGGAGCAGAGTCGTAGCCAAGAGTTCACTGAATCAGTCATTGGTTTTCATTTTATAGCCAATAGGAGCGTAGACCTGTATCTATAATACATCGCCCTATATAGCTCAGTGTATTCAGCTGCCAGGCTTATTTGGTTGTGTACTGTACTAATTCTCATGAATGGTTTTCCATATTGGTGCACTACAGACCTAACACTGTGAAACTGAGCAAAGCAGACAAAACTAAAAAGGCACAGGGACAACAAAAAGGTTCAACAGAAGCAGGGAACGCCGATGCTGTGGCAAACATGACCTTTTCTCACACTGCTCATATAACGCACTGCCCTTGATTCGGATTATGTAAGGCAACTTTCAAAGATCCTGCTTTACTTGTTAAATACAACCCACACATTCATTCAAGACCATGGCAGAGATTAGGGAACATACCCCCGCACAACACCATATTAAAAAATAAAAGGAAAAGTACAAACCCCCAAAAAGGTTTCTTTGGACTCCTCTACGCTTGTCTCCTCAGTTAGCGATGCTCGCCGGCTACTTACATGCACTAAACAAAAAGGAAGAACTTTGTTGAAAGCTTCTTCATGGGAAAAAAATACAATCATAAATAAGCAGGTAGGAGAAGTGTTCTTCAGCGTTTTATGTGTGGCTTATTACACCTTCCATTCCTTATGAGACAAACAAAACAGCCAAGCATCAATGTGAACTTCATCCACCTCCTTTACTGTGATCATCAATGTTTGCCTTCTTTGTTGGTCTATGGTCAGACAGTTAATTAAATACTAGGTCATTGAAAACTTTAAAGGGAACCTGGTACCACATCATTTACATAAGGAAATAGCGGTGTGGCTGTATAAATGCATGCCCCACAAATAAAAATGTGTACTTTTTTTTGTGGGGTCCACTATCTTAAGTAAAAAAAATACACATGCCATATACAAATCAAGCTGAACGTGTGCTGGGCATGAGGAATTATGCTTGGAAGAACAGGCCCGCAAACACAGGCCCCCGCAAAACACAGGCCCCCCGCAAATCACAGGCCCCCCCGCAAATCACAGGCCCAGACTGATTTGCATATGGTGTTTCTTATTACGGACACATTGGACAGCCACAGAAAAGGTATCATTTTTACTTGGGTGACAGGCACAGCCACACCACTTCATTCCATATCCAAGAATGTGCCGACAGCTTCCCCAAATAAGTGACTATTATAAATGAAAGCCTTGATCTTAAGATACAGACATGACTCACATTGATCTAGCCTCAAAGATTGGGAGATTTTGCTGAGTTCTGTAAATCCTGAGCAGGATTTCACTTGCTTCAAGCTGCAAGGAGGATACGATTCAATCTATAAAGAAAAGGAAAATGGATCATTAAAGACTTGGTTAGATAATTTACTAAAAATGGTCATACAGATTAGACAACCTGGCAAACAGATACACCTCCAGAGCCAGCCATAAAACAGCACACTCTGCTATGTCGTCCTCAGTTTTGGCCAGGGGAAAATGTGTTCATTGATCGGCACACAGCATTTGTGTCTATTCTCTATAATTCCAGCTACAAATGAAGAAAAGCTTAAAGAGGTTGTCCACTACTTTTACACTGATGACCTATCCGTTGGATAGGTCATAAATGTCTTATTGGCTAGGGTCCGACACTCTGCACCCCACCGATCAGCTGTTCAGCATCAGCGGGTGCTAGTCAGAAGTGCTCACTTGCGGAGCTGGCCACCTACTGATAGTGGTCACTGCAGGGTACTGCACATCCGCCTCCTATTGCATTGAATAGGAGGTGGATGTCCAGCATTCTGCATCGGGCCACTACCAGCAGACTGCCAGCTCCGCAAGTGAGCACTTCCGGCCAGCACACGCTGACACATAACAGCTGATCAGCAGGAGTTCCGGGTGTCAGACCCTGGCTGATCAGACATTGATTACCTATCCAAAGGATAGGTCATCAGTGTAAAAGTAGTGGACAGCCTCTTTAAACTACTATCATCTCAAAAACATATACTAGAGCATAGACATGTGTGACCCCCAACAGTTCTCTGCTACAAATCATTAATGATAATTAATGGATGTTAATGAAGGAAGTGGAAGCGGCGCACGGAGGCCCTGAGTGATGGCTGGGAGGCGCTCATGTCAGGGGGGTAAATACCTGCCCCCTGACAAACTACAGGTAGGAAAGGCAAATTCTAAAAACGAATAGTTCAGCGTTGGCAGGGACCATAACTAAAAGAGCCACCTTGACAGAATGCAGCATTAGTGCTGCACAAGGTGGCTTTTTTAGTTAAAAACGCCTGGGGAGGGGGTGACAGGTTCCCTTTAAGCCAAGCTGTGGTCAGGCAATGTTTTTCCAGGTTTATTCCCAGAAAAGGCCTAAATGCATGACAGATGCAGGCTTTCCTCAGAAAGGCTCCTTCCAGAAGTGTATCCATTCACTCCCCACTCCTAACCCCTTTCCCAGTAACAGACTGCACCACGTGACCCCACGCCCAACAGATCTATCTTGGAAAAAGGCCACAAGGGGCTGAAACATTGATTTTTATATCTGAAACCTATTGGGTCTTACCATTCCTTTTTTTCGCTTAAACACCATCTTCTGCTAAACATTTTTTGAGTGCCGAAGTTTCTACTCTACATATGATAGATTTATTTACTTCTGAGAACCACACACACGGTTGAGCAACCATTTTTTCCTACTGTCCCAGAGGAGGAACATCGAAAACAGGAATAACCCTTTATCTACTAGAAAGAGGAAGAAAGAATCCAGGATCCTGAGAGACTCCAAAACACAATGCAGCACATATGAGTAAGAATGCCCTATTTATTGGTTACAAAAGGACAAAAACAAATCATGGACTGCAAAGACAATCGGCACAAGCTGAAAGCTACGCGTTTCCAATAATAAGTTTTAAATCATGGCAAGATGGAATTCTGTGTCATCTTAAAAAAAAAAAAAGCAGATTGTGAACAGCACAGTAGCATAAAATGTACATTTTGTAACACACACATATTATATATATATATATATATATATATATATATATATATATATATATATATATATATATATATATATATATATATATATATATATATATATATATATATATATATATATATACACACACACACACACACACACATATATACATACATACATATACGCACACATACATACACTCATACATACACACGTGATTGAGAACGGTATTATTCGAAACGTGCAGGTCTCAACTTTGGCTAAATGTGTTACTGTGGTAGGTGAGGGGTTTCTGTCTCATTTTAACTAAAGAAATTTTAACTAACACGTGCTGGATTGTGTTTGGGAGTCTCCCAGGATCCTGGAAGCTTCCTCCCTCTTTCTAGTTTTTCCTTGCACTGTGTATGAGTGGGACATCGTGGAATTATACTGTTGAGCTAAAACCTTTTCTTTTGTTCCTTTATCTTCTAGTTTTGCCCAATGTCACCCTAATTCATACTATACAAGCATATGATACCAACAACATTGGAGCTTCACTTTAACTTCTCTTAAGTCAATAAAGCGTTGAACCCAGCTGCTATGAACCAACTACTTCACTGCGTGAGATGCTGCATTTTCAGGCAGGATCTACTGTATAAAATTGTTCATTTGAGAGCCAACAGCTCAAATAACAAGTCCGGCCATTATCCCAACGCTTCGACAAATTGTTTGGCTGACTTCTCATACTCAGGAGCATTCCTCCAACAGAGTACTTCCCTCTTCTGCACTCATCTCAGTGTCAGTGAGAACAAGGAGATTGGCAGGCAAAAATCAGGCATGCCAGACTGATACCTTCCCTGACAATTAGTTGGCCAGCACTCCCATACACATTAGTGTTGGCCAAACCAGTTGATCTGAGTCAAAGGTCAATGGGGATCTTTAGTTTTCCACACTATCCTCTATAATCTCTACATGCTATTGTGAGGAAATATGAAAAGATCGGAAGTATCAGAATATCCACCACCCAGTCTAACACCCACAAGAATGCCGTGGACAATGTCTATTCGACTGTTCGACTGCAATTCCTTCCATTCCCATTTACCGTATATACTCGAGTATAAGCCGAGATTTTCAGCCCAAAATTTTGGGCTGAAAGTGCCCCTCTCGGCTTATACTCGAGTCACGGTGGGCGGCAGGGTCGGCGGGTGAGGGGGAGAGGGCGCTGAGGCATACTCAACTAGTCCCGGCGGTCCTGACGCTCCCTCTGCCCGTCACACGGTCTTCGGTGCTGCAGTTCTTCCCCTGTTCAGCGGTCACGTGGGACCGCTGATTAGAGAAATTAATATGCGGCTCCACCTCCCATAGGGGTGGAGCCGCATATTCATTTCTCTAATCAGCGGTGTCGGTGACCGCTGAACAGGGGAAGAGCTGCAGCACCGAAGACCGTGTGACAGGCAGAGGGAGCGGGACGCCGGGAGCAGGTAAGTATGTAATATTCACCTGTCCCCGTTCCACACGCCGGGCGCCGCTCTGTCTTCGCGTCCTCTTGCTCTGACTGTGCAGGTCAGAGGGCACAATGACGCATATAGTGTGCGCGCCGCCCTCTGCCTGATCAGTCAGTGCGGAGAGACACCGGGACCGGACGCTGGGAGCTGCAAGCAAGAAAGGCGAGTATGGCATTTTTTTTTTTATTGCAGCAGCAGCAGCTATGGCACAGCTTTATATGGCACAGCTATGGGGCAATAATGAACGGTGCAGAGCACTATATGGCAGCTATGGGGCAATAATGAACGGCGCAGAGCACTATATGGCACAGCTATGGGGCAACAATGAACGGCGCAGAGCACTATATGGCACAGCTATGGGGCAATAATGAACGGCGCAGAGCACTACATGGCACAGCTATGGGGCAACAATGAACGGTGCAGAGCACTATATGGCACAGCTATGGGGCAATAATGAACGGCGCAGAGCACTATATGGCACAGCTATGGGGCAATAATGAACGGCGCAGAGCACTACATGGCACAGCTATGGGGCAACAATGAACGGTGCAGAGCACTATATGGCACAGCTATGGGGCAATAATGAACGGTGCAGAGCACTATATGGCACAGCTTTCTATGGTACATCTATGGGGAAATAATGAACGGTGCAGAGCACTATATGGCACAGCTATGGGGCCATAATGAACGGTATGGAGCATCTATTTTTATTTTTGAAATTCACAGGTAGCTGCTGCATTTTCCACCCTAGGCTTATACTCGAGTCAATAAGTTTTCCCAGTTTTTTGTGGCAAAATTAGGGGGGTCGGCTTATACTCGAGTATATACGGTACCATCAGTAGCAGAACCTTCAGGCCATGTTGATACGTTATACTGTATGGATCTGCGGTTGAGATACACATACACACACAGGACATGTCAGGGTGCAGACGGACATCAGATTGATCACAGAAATTCATGAACTTTACAAAAAGCAAATAGCTTATTCACAATGTATTGATTTCTTACCAAAGCTGCGGGGTTCACGTCTCCTTCAGTTTCGCTTTCAGGATTTTTAAGTTGTTTCTGTGTTATTGTAGCTTCTCTGTGGCCTTAAAAAAAAAAAAAAAACACAATTATTAATACAAACCGCACATCCAGAGCACATTAAAGCTACTACAGTTAATCCTTACTGTGGATCCTTGTAAAGTAACCGGGAAAGCACTCATATATCAGAAGCAACCATCTAGGTAATGAACCCAGAAAACAAGTGAAAATCTTTTTCTATGTTAAAATCATTTGACATTATTTTAATAACAAAGTTGATAAAATAATAAGACCCAGAGGTACACAAGTAAACAAACAATGTGAAAAGTTCTCCAGCATGGTCAGGAAATAAAAAACTTCACGTTTATTGTAGAAACATTAAATTAAATTACATGTAGTGGATACACTAGGAAGCTCAGGATGGCTAGTGACCGACGCGTTTCGACTGACGTCTTACTCATGATTAAGACTTCACGGTCGAAACGTGCCGGTCGCTAGCGCATTTGATGGCTGATTTACCTAGCCATGATGTGCTCTTAACAGCCGCCGGTGGATCCAAGAAACACCCATGGCTATTAATCAGTTAAACGTATCTGTCAATCAATCATCGACAGCAGCAATTAACCATGCACAAACAGAAAGTGCATCATTGATCCCGCTCATTGGGGCCCCCATCACGCCTATGACAGTTGAGGGTCTGCTGAAGACCCCCATGCCTGTCATCACAATCCTCTTGTGAATGCCGGCCCATGACCAGCGTTTATAGGGGATCATGATTTTTTGCTATACATAGTACTGAAGCCCTGCTATGCATAGCACACGCAATTGGACAATTTTAGCTACATGTCTCCTGTGGGGACTACTAAATACGGTAAAAAGAAAACCATTCAAAAAAAATAAATGAAAAACACATTCAAATCACCCCCCTTTTTGCTTCATAAAAAAAAAAACATTTGGTATCGCCATGTTCAGAAATGTCCGATCAAAATATAATTTATAAACAAATTAATCTGATTGGTAAATGAGAGAAGAAAACAAAATGCAAGAATTATGGGGGAGTTTTTTTTGTCACCGCAACATTGCAATAAAAGATGATCAATACATTGTATCTACCCCCAAAATGGTATCAGTAAAAACACCTCAGTGAGCAAAAAATAGCCCTCACCCAGCCCCGGAAAAATGAGAACATTGCGGGCCTTTGAATACTGGGATTAAAGCAAAAATTTTTTTTTTTTTTTTTTAAACAAATCTCTCTTTGAAGTTTTCAAGCTTTTAGCCCTTGGTGTAACGCAGCATTATGGATGTGATCCATAACACCGACATAACTATCGACGCGTAATGCCTTTTGATCTTGTTTTATATATTCGATCCTGTCAGATTCAATTTTTTTTTTTTTAAATTCGTTTATTAACCATAATGTTGAGAAAACAACAACATAATATACAAATTTATACTCCTTAGTATTACATTCAATATGGAGTACATACAATATATATATAACTGAGTATCACAGTGTGTGTTTAACATATCCTTTACTCCATTTAAACCGTACATATCTGACGTGGAGTCATGAAAAATTTACAGTTATTAAATCATAACTACAACTGTATCCTACTAACTACCTTTCTGCCACCTGACAATAAACCTACACCCTCTTCTGCATGATATCTAGGGAGATTTGACGCTTTGCACTAGCGCAAATAACCGCGAGTTTATAAAGTTAGGTGAGAGGAGTTCCAGCCGCTCCAAACCTTCTCAAATTTACCTGGGCATCCTCTATTTTGATACAGTGTACGTTCGTACGGGATAATCGAATTTACTAACTCAACCCAGGCTCTGAGGGAGGGACACGAACCCCCCATCCACCGCATTGCCACCACCTTCCTTGCCATAAAAAGTGACTCCCGTAAGAAAATTGCAACGTGATGACCCCAAGTCTCCTCATCCCATACCCCAAATAGACAAATTAATGGCTCAAGAGGAACAGGGGTCAGTACTATGGAGGAAAGCAATGAGGTTACCTCTTTCCAATATTGAAGAATGATTGGACAGCTCCACATCATATGAATGAAGTCCGCATCTGGCAGGTGACAGCGTAGACATTCCGCAGAGTGGAGTCGACCCATCTTAAAAAGCCGCACGGGAGTTAGATATGATTGGTATATTATATACAATTGTGTCATTCTGTTATTAACTGACGGGGATACCCTCATCGGGGACTCTAAAATTTCCTCCCATTCCTCTTCCTGTGCGTCAGAGATGAGCCTCTCCCATTTCCCCCTGATGAGTCTTATAACCGATTCCGCACCCACTGATAGCATGTAGGTATATAAAGAAGAAATGAGGCCCTGGGGTCCCTGGGATTTGAGGATTCCTATTAGAGGCAGAGACGAGATTGTGCGGCCTGTAGCCACCCCCCTCATATATGACTGGAAAGCTGACCTTAACCCCTTCCCGACCCATGACGCCACGTAGGCGTCATGAAAGTCGGTGCCATTCCGACCCATGACGCCTATGCGGCGTCATGGAAAGATCGCGTCCCTGCAGATCGGGTGAAAGGGTTAACTCCCATTTCACCCGATCTGCAGGGACAGGGGGAGTGGTAGTTTAGCCCAGGGGGGGTGGCTTCACCCCCTCGTGGCTACGATCGCTCTGATTGGCTGTTGAAAGTGAAACTGCCAATCAGAGCGATTTGTAATATTTCACCCATTATAACGGGTGAAATATTACAATCCAGCCATGGCCGATGCTGAAATATCATCGGCCATGGCTGGAAATACTAGTGTGCCCCCACCCCACCCCTCCGATCGCCCCCCCACCCCCCCGATCTGGCCGGTACACTGCTCCGGCTCCCCTCCGTCCTGTGCTCCGCTCCCCCCCCGTGCTCGTGCCCGCTCCCCCCGTGCTCCAATCACCCCCCCGTGCTCCAATCACCCCCCCTGCACTCCGATCCACCCCCCCCCGTGCTCCGTTCCACCCCCCCGTGCTCCATTCCAGCCCCCCCGTGCTCCGTTCCACGCCCCCCGCGCTCCGTTCCACCCCTCCCGCGCTCCGATTCCCCCCCCCCGTGCTCCGATCCCCCCCCCCCCCGTGGTCCCCCCCCACCCTATCATACTTACCGATCCAGCCGTGGTCCCGTCCTTCTTCTCCCGGGCGCCGCCATCTTCCAAAATGGCGGGCGCATGCGCAGTGCGCCCGCCGAATCTGCCGGCCGGCAGATTCGTTCCAAAGTGCATTTTGATCACTGAGATATAATCTATCTCAGTGATCAAAATAAAAAAAATAATAAATGACCCCCCCCTTTGTCACCCCCATAGGTAGGGACAATAAAAAAATAAAGAAATTTTTTTTTTTCCACTGTTAGAATAGGGTTAGGGGTAGGGGTAGGGTTAGGGTTAGGGGTAGGGTTAGGGGTAGGGTTAGGGTTAGGGTTAGGGGTAGGGTTAGGGTTAGGGGTAGGGTTAGGGGTAGGGCTAGGGGTAGGGTTAGGGTTAGGGTTAGGGCTAGGGTTAGGGTTAGGAATGTGCACACGTATTCTGGTCCTCTGCGGATTTTTCCGCTGCGGATTTGATAAATCCGCAGTGCTAAACCGCTGCGGATTTATGGCGGATTTACCACGTTTTTTTCTGCGCATTTCACTGCGGTTTTACAATTGCGATTTTCTATTGGAGCAGTTGTAAAACCGCTGCGGAATCCGCACAAAGAAGTGACATGCTGCGGAATGTAAACCGCTGCGTTTCCGTGCAGTTTTTCCGCAGCATGTGTACAGCGATTTTTGTTTCCCATAGGTTTACATTGAACTGTAAACTCATGGGAAACTGCTGCGGATCTGCAGCGTTTTCCGCAGCGTGTGCACATACCTTTAGAATTAGGCTATGTGCACACGGTGCGGATTTGGCTGCGGATTCGCAGCAGTGTTCCATCAGGTTTACAGTACCATGTAAACATATGAAAAACCAAATCCGCTGTGCCCATGGTGCGGAAAATACCGCGCGGGAACGCTGCGTTGTATTTTCCGCAGCATGTCAATTCTTTGTGCGGATTCCGCAGCGTTTTACACCTGTTCCTCAATAGGAATCCGCAGGTGAAATCCGCACAAAAAACACTGGAAATCCGCGGAAAATCCGCAGGTAAAACACAGTGCCTTTTACCTGCAGATTTTTCAAAAATGGTGCGGAAATATCTCACACGAATCCGCAACGTGGGCACATAGCCTTAGGGTTAGGGTTGGAATTAGGGTTGTGGTTATGGTTAGGGGTGTGTTGGGGTTAGGGTTGTGGTTAGGGGTGTGTTGCGGTTAGGGCTGTGATTAGGGTTATGGCTACAGTTGGGATTAGGGTTAGGGGTGTGTTGGGGTTAGTGTTGGAGGTAGAATTGAGGGGTTACCACTGTTTAGGCACATCAGGGGTCTCCAAACGCAACATGGCGCCACCATTGATTCCAGCCAATCTCGTATTCAAAAAGTCAAATGGTGCTCCCTCACTTCCGAGCCCTGACTGTTGTGAATTCTGTGGTCACAAGTGGTATTGCAGTCTCTGGGCGTCCTCCCTCAGGTGTTTTGGTGAGCTCGTTGGCTGCCTTGCTATTTAGCTCCACCTGAGTCTGTCTTCCTTGCTCCTTGTCAATGTTCCAGTGTTGGATCTGAGCTACTGCATCTTTCCTTGGGCCTGCTGCTCTGCTAGATAAGTGCTTCTAGTTTGTTTTCTGTTTTTTCTGTCCAGCTTGTTATTATCTTTTGCTGGAAGCTCTGAGAAGCAAAGGGGTGCACCGCCGTGCTGTTAGTTCGGCACGGTGGGTCTTTTTTGCCCCTTTGCGTGGTTTTCGTTTTAGGGTTTTTTGTAGACTGCATAGTTCTCTTTGCTATCCTCGCTCTGTCTAGAATATCGGGCCTCACTTTGCTGAATCTATTTCATTCCTACGTTTGTCTTTTCATCTTGCTAACAGTCATTATATGTGGGGGCTGCCTATTCCTTTGGGGTATTTCTCTGAGGTAAGTCAGGCTTGTATTTCTATCTTCAGGCTAGTCAGCTCCTCAGGCAGTGCCGAGTTGCATAGGTAGTGATAGGCGCAATCCACTGCTGCTTCCAGTTGTGTGAGGACAGTTCAGGTACTGCAGTCTACAGAGATTCCACGTCTCAGAGCTCGTCCTATTGTTTTGGGTTTTGCCAGATCTCTGTATGTGCGCTGATTACTGCACGCTGTGTTGCCTGATTGCCAGCCACAACAGTACAAGGAGCCAATTCAATGATTTCCAATAGAGGGAAAAAAGAAATCCTGACATCATTTTTTTTTCTTAGCTCTGTCTTCAGTCTTTTTTTTCCCCTAGACATTAGAGTGCTTCAGGACACAGCTGTGGACATGGATATTCAGGCTCTGTGCTCCTCAATGGATAATCTCGTTGTAAATGTACAAAAGATTCAAGATACTATTGATCAGAAATCGATGCTAGAACCAAGAATTCCGATTCCTGATTTGTTTTTTGGTGACAGAACTAAGTTCCTGAGCTTCAGAAATAATTGTAAGCTATTTTTGGCCTTGAAACCTCATTCTTCTGGTAATCCTATTCAACAGGTTTTGATTATTATTTCTTTTTTGCGCGGCGACCCACAGGACTGGGCGTTTTCTCTTGCACCAGGAGATTCTGCATTGAGTAATATTGATGCATTTTTCCAGGCGCTGGGATTGCTTTACGATGAGCCTAATTCAGTGGATCAAGCTGAGAAAAATCTGCTGGCTTTATGCCAGGGTCAGGATGATGTAGAACTATATTGTCAGAAATTTAGAAAATGGTCAGTACTCACTCTGTGGAATGAATCTGCACTAGCGGCTTTGTTCAGAAAGGGTCTCTCTGAAGCTCTTAAGGATGTAATGGTGGGATTTCCTATGCCTGCTGGTTTGAATGAGTCTATGTCCTTGGCCATTCAGATCGGTCGTCGCTTGCGCGAGCGTAAATCTGTGCACCATCTGGCGGTATTGTCTGAGAGTAAGCCTGAGCCTATGCAGTGCAACAGGACTATGACTAAAGTAGAACGGCACGAACACAGACGTCTGAACAGACTGTGTTTCTATTGTGGTGATTCTACTCATGCTATTTCTAATTGTCCTAAACGCACTAGGCGGTTCGATAGCTCTGCCGTTATTGGTACTGTACAGTCCAAATTCCTTTTGTCCATTACCTTAATGTGCTCTTTGTCATCATATTCTGTCATGGCGTTTGTGGATTCAGGCGCTGCCCTGAATCTGATGGATTTGGATTATGCTAAACGTTGTGGATTTTTCTTGGAGCCTTTGCGGTGTCCTATTCCGTTGAGAGGAATTGATGCTACACCTCTGGCCAAGAATAAGCCTCAGTACTGGGCCCAGCTGACCATGTGCATGGCTCCTGCACATCAGGAAGTTATTCGCTTTTTGGTACTGCATAATTTGCATGATGTGGTCGTGTTGGGGTTGCCATGGCTACAAACCCATAATCCAGTATTGGATTGGAACTCTATGTCGGTAACCAGCTGGGGTTGTCAGGGAGTACATGGTGATGTTCCATTTTTGTCTATTTCGTCATCCATTCCTTCTGACATCCCAGAGTTCTTGTCGGACTTCCAGGATGTATTTGAAGAGTCCAAGTCTGATGCCCTTCCTCCGCATAGGAATTGTGATTGTGCTATCGATTTGATTCCTGGTAGTAAATTCCCTAAGGGTCGTTTATTTAATTTGTCCGTACCTGAACACACCGCTATGCGCAGTTATGTGAAGGAGTCCCTGGAGAAGGGACATATTCGCCCATCGTCGTCACCATTGGGAGCAGGGTTCTTTTTTGTAGCCAAGAAGGATGGTTCGCTAAGACCGTGTATTGATTACCGCCTTCTTAATAAGATCACTGTTAAGTTTCAGTATCCCTTGCCATTGATTTCTGACTTGTTTGCTCGGATTAAGGGGGCTAGTTGGTTTACTAAGATTGATCTTCGTGGTGCGTATAATCTGGTGAGAATCAGGCAGGGAGATGAATGGAAAACGGCATTTAATACGCCCGAGGGTCATTTTGAGTATCTGGTGATGCCGTTCGGACTTGCCAATGCTCCATCTGTTTTTCAGTCTTTTATGCATGACATTTTTCGTGAGTATCTGGATAAATTCTTGATTGTTTACTTGGATGACATTTTGATCTTCTCAGATGATTGGGAGTCTCATGTAAAGCAAGTCAGAATGGTTTTCCAGGTACTGCGTGCTAATTCCTTGTTTGTGAAGGGATCAAAGTGTCTCTTCGGTGTGCAGAAAGTTTCATTTTTGGGGTTTATCTTTTCCCCTTCTACTATCGAGATGGATCCGGTTAAGGTTCAGGCCATCCAGGATTGGACTCAGCCGACATCTCTAAAAAGTTTGCAGAAATTCCTGGGCTTTGCTAATTTTTATCGTCGCTTCATCTGTAATTTTTCTAGCATTGCCAGACCATTGACCGATTTGGTTAATTGGTCTTCTGCTGCCGTGGAAGCTTTTCAGGAGTTGAAGCGTCGTTTTTGCTGTGCCCCTGTGTTGTGTCAACCTGATGTTTCTCTTCCGTTCCAGGTCGAGGTTGATGCTTCTGAGATTGGTGCAGGGGCGGTTTTGTCACAGAGAGGTTCTGGTTGCTCAGTGTTCAAACCATGTGCTTTCTTTTCCAGGAAATTTTCTGCTGCTGAGCGTAATTATGATGTGGGCAACCGAGAGTTGCTGGCCATGAAGTGGGCATTCGAGGAGTGGCGTCATTGGCTTGAGGGTGCTAAGCATCGCGTGGTGGTTTTGACTGATCATAAGAACCTTACTTATCTTGAGTCTGCCAAGCGCTTGAATCCTAGACAGGCCCGTTGGTCGTTATTTTTTGCTCGTTTTGATTTTGTGATTTCATACCTTCCGGGCTCTAAAAATGTGAAGGCGGATGCTCTGTCTAGGAGTTTGGTGCCCGACTCTCCGGGGTTATCTGAGCCGGCGAGTATCCTCAAGGAAGGAGTCATTGTGTCTGCCATCTCCCCTGATTTGCGGAGAGTGTTGCAGAAATTTCAGGCTAATAAACCTGATCGTTGTCCGGCCGAGAAACTGTTCGTCCCTGATAGGTGGACTAGTAAAGTTATCTCTGAACTTCATTGTTCGGTGCTGGCCGGTCATCCAGGAATCTTTGGTACCAGGGAGTTGGTTGCTAGATCCTTTTGGTGGCCGTCTCTGTCGCGGGATGTGCGTGCTTTTGTGCAGTCCTGTGGAATTTGTGCTAGGGCTAAGCCCTGCTGTTCACGTGCCAGTGGGTTGCTTTTGCCCTTGCCGGTCCCGAAGAGGCCTTGGACACATATTTCGATGGATTTCATTTCTGACCTTCCCGTTTCTCAAAAGATGTCTGTCATTTGGGTGGTCTGTGATCGCTTTTCTAAAATGGTCCATCTGGTGCCCTTGGTTAAATTGCCTTCCTCCTCTGATTTGGTGCCTTTGTTCTTCCAGCATGTGGTTCGTTTGCATGGCATTCCTGAGAATATTGTTTCTGACAGAGGTTCCCAGTTTGTCTCAAGGTTCTGGCGAGCCTTTTGTGGTAGGATGGGCATTGACCTATCTTTTTCCTCGGCCTTCCATCCTCAGACTAATGGCCAGACCGAACGAACCAATCAGACCTTGGAAACATATCTGAGATGTTTTGTTTCCGCTGACCAGGATGATTGGGTGTCATTTTTGCCGTTGGCTGAGTTCGCCCTTAATAATCGGGCCAGCTCGGCTACCTTGGTCTCTCCATTTTTCTGCAATTCTGGGTTCCATCCTCGTTTCTCTTCAGGACAGGTTGAGTCTTCGGACTGTCCTGGTGTGGATTATGTGGTGGACAGGTTGCAGCAGATCTGGACTCAGGTAGTGGACAATTTGACCTTGTCCCAGGAGAAGGCTCAGCTTTTCGCTAATCGCAGACGCCGTGTGGGACCCCGACTTCGTGTTGGGGATCTGGTTTGGTTATCTTCTCGTCATATACCTATGAAGGTTTCCTCTCCTAAATTTAAACCTCGTTTTATTGGTCCGTATAGGATTTCTGAGATTCTCAATCCGGTGTCTTTTCGTCTGACCCTCCCAGACTCCTTTTCCATACATAATGTATTCCATAGGTCGTTGTTGAGGAGATACGTGGCACCTATGGTTCCATCTGTGGAGCCTCCTGCCCCTGTTTTGGTGGAGGGGGAATTGGAGTATATTGTGGAGAAGATTTTGGATTCTCGTGTCTCTAGACGGAAACTCCAGTATCTGGTCAAATGGAAGGGTTATGCTCAGGAAGATAATTCCTGGGTTTTTGCCTCTGATGTCCATGCCCCAGATCTTGTTCGTGCCTTTCATGTGGCTCATCCTGGTCGGCCTGGGGGTTCTGGTGAGGGTTCGGTGACCCCTCCTCAAGGGGGGGGTACTGTTGTGAATTCTGTGGTCACAAGTGGTATTGCAGTCTCTGGGCGTCCTCCCTCAGGTGTTTTGGTGAGCTCGTTGGCTGCCTTGCTATTTAGCTCCACCTGAGTCTGTCTTCCTTGCTCCTTGTCAATGTTCCAGTGTTGGATCTGAGCTACTGCATCTTTCCTTGGGCCTGCTGCTCTGCTAGATAAGTGCTTCTAGTTTGTTTTCTGTTTTTTCTGTCCAGCTTGTTATTATCTTTTGCTGGAAGCTCTGAGAAGCAAAGGGGTGCACCGCCGTGCTGTTAGTTCGGCACGGTGGGTCTTTTTTGCCCCTTTGCGTGGTTTTCGTTTTAGGGTTTTTTGTAGACTGCATAGTTCTCTTTGCTATCCTCGCTCTGTCTAGAATATCGGGCCTCACTTTGCTGAATCTATTTCATTCCTACGTTTGTCTTTTCATCTTGCTAACAGTCATTATATGTGGGGGCTGCCTATTCCTTTGGGGTATTTCTCTGAGGTAAGTCAGGCTTGTATTTCTATCTTCAGGCTAGTCAGCTCCTCAGGCAGTGCCGAGTTGCATAGGTAGTGATAGGCGCAATCCACTGCTGCTTCCAGTTG
The DNA here is from genome assembly GCF_032444005.1 of Ranitomeya imitator. Lineage (NCBI taxonomy): Eukaryota > Metazoa > Chordata > Amphibia > Anura > Dendrobatidae > Ranitomeya > Ranitomeya imitator. Next base: position 509,558,214 of record NC_091285.1, on the reverse strand, counting down.
TGTGAGGACAGTTCAGGTACTGCAGTCTACAGAGATTCCACGTCTCAGAGCTCGTCCTATTGTTTTGGGTTTTGCCAGATCTCTGTATGTGCGCTGATTACTGCACGCTGTGTTGCCTGATTGCCAGCCACAACACCTGACGTGTGCCCAAACAGTGGTTTACCCCCACATATGGGGTACCAGCATACTCAGGACAAACTGCGCAACAATTACTGGGGTCCAATTTCTCCTGTTACCCTTGTGAATCTAAAAAAATGCTTGCTAAAACATAATTTTTGAGGAAAGAAAAATGATTTTTTATTTTCACGGCTCTGCGTTGTAAACGTCTGTGAAGCACTTGGGGGTTCAAAGTGCTCACCACATATCTAGATAAGTTCCTTGGGGGGTCTAGTTTCTAAAATGGGGTCACTTGTGGGGGGTTTCTACTGTTTAGGCACACCAGGGGCTCTGCAAACGCAACGTGACACCCGCAGACCATTCCATCAAAGTCTGCATTTCAAAAGTCACTACTTCCCTTCTGAGCCCCGACGTGTGCCCAAACAGTGGTTTACCCCCACATATGGGGTATCAGCGTACTCAGGAGAAACTGGACAACAACTTTTGGGGTCCAATTTCTCCTGTAACCCTTGGGAAAATAAAAAATTCTGGGCTAAATAATTATTTTTGAGGAAAGAAAACGTATTTATTATTTTCACGGCTCTGCATTATAAACTTCTATGAAGCACTTGGGGGTTCAAAGTGCTCACCACACATCTAGATAAGTTCCTTTCAGGGTCTAGTTTCCAAAATGGGGTCACTTGTGGGGGGTTTCTACTGTTTAGGCACATCAGGGGCTCTGCAAACGCAACGTGACGCCCGCAGAGCATTCCATCAAAGTCTGCATTTCAAAACGTCACTACTTCAATTCCAAGCCCCGGCATGTGCCCAAACAGTAGTTTACCCCCACATATGGGGTATCACCGTACTCAGGAGAAACTGGACAACAAATATTGGGGTCAAATTTCTCCTGTTACCCTTGGGAAAATTAAAAAATTCTGGGCTAAATAATTATTTTTGAGGAAAGAAAACGTATTTATTATTTTCACGGCTCTGCATTATAAACTTCTATGAAGCACTTGGGGGTTCAAAGTGCTCACCACACATCTAGATAAGTTCCTTTGGGGGTCTAGTTTCCAAAATGGGGTCACTTGTGGGGGGTTTCTACTGTTAAGCCACATCAGGGGCTCTGCAAACGCAACGTGACGCCCACAGAGCATTCCATCAAAGTCTGCATTTCAAAACGTCACTACTTCACTTCCGAGCCCCGGCATGTGCCCAAACAGTGGTTTACCCCCACATATGGGGTATCAGCGTACTCAGGAGAAACTGGACAACAACTTTTGGGGTCAAATTTCTCCTGTTACCCTTGGGAAAATAAAAAATTGCAGGCTAAAAGATCATTTTTGAGAAAATAATTTTTTTTTTTATTTTCATGGCTCTGCGTTATAAACTTCTGTGAAGCACTTGGGGGTTCAAAGTCCTCACCACACATCTAGATTAGTTCCTTTGGGGGTCTAGTTTCTAAAATGGTGTCATTTCTGGGGGATCTCCAATGTTTAGGCACACAGGGGCTCTCCAAACGCGACATGGTGTCTGCTAATGATTGGAGATAATTTTCCATTTAAAAAGCCAAATGGCGTGCCATCCCTTCCGAGCCCTGCCGTGCGCCCAAACAGTGGTTTACCCCCACATATGGGGTATCAGCGTACTCAGGACAAACTGGACAACAATATTTGGGGTCCAATTTCTCCTATTATCCTTGGCAAAATAGGAAATTCCAGGCTAAAAAATCATTTTTGAGGAAAGAAAAATTATTTTTTATTTTCATGGCTCTGCGTTATAAACTTCTGTGAAGCACCTGGGGGTTTAAAGTGCTCAATATGCATCTAGATAAGTTCCTTGGGGGGTCTAGTTTCCAAAATGGGGTCACTTGTGGGGGAGCTCCAATGTTTAGGCACACAGGGGCTCTCCAAACGCGACATGGTGTCCGCTAACAATTGGAGCTAATTTTCCATTCAAAAAGTCAAATGGCACGCCTTCTCTTCCGAGCCCTGCCGAGTGCCCAAACAGTGGTTTACCCCCACATATGAGGTATCGGCGTACTCGGGAGAAATTGCCCAACAAATTTTATGATCCATTTTATCCTACTGCCCATGTGAAAATGAGAAAATTGAGGCGAAAAGAATTTTTTTGTGAAAAAAAATTACTTTTTCATTTTTACAGATCAATTTGTGAAGCACCTGAGGGTTTAAAGTGCTCACTAGGCATCTAAATTAGTTCCTTGGGGGGTCTAGTTTCCAAAATGGGGTCACTTGTGGGGGAGCGCCAATGTTTAGGCACACAGGAGCTATCCAAACGCGACATGGTGTCCGCTAACGATGGAAATAATTTTTCATTCAAAAAGTCAAATGGCGCTCCTTCCCTTCCGAGCCTTACCATGTGCCCAAACAGTGGTTTACCTCCACATGTGAGGTATTGGTGTACTCAGGAGAAATTGCCCAACACATTTTAGGATCCATTTTATCCTGTTGCCCATGTGAAAATGAAAAAATTGAGGCTAAAAGAATTTTTTTGTGAAAAAAAAGTACTTTTTCATTTTTACGGATCAATTTGTGAAGCACCTGGGGGTTCAAAGTGCTCACTATGCATCTAGATAAGTTCCTTGGGGCGTCTAGTTTCCAAAATGGGGTCACTTGTGGGGGAGCTCCAATTTTTAGGCACACGGGGGCTCTCCAAACGTGACATGGTGTCCGCTAAAGAGTGGAGCCAATTTTTGATTCAAAAAGTCAAATGGCGCTCCTTCCCTTCCAAGCCCTGCCGTGCGCCAAAACAGTGGTTTACCCCCACATATGAGGTATCAGCGTACTCAGGACAAATTGGACAACAACGTTCGTGGTTCAGTTTCTCCTTTTACCATTGGGAAAATAAAAAAATTGTTGCTAAAAGATAATTTTTGTGACTAAAAAGTTAAATGTTCATTTTTTCCTTCCATGTTGCTTCTGCTGCTGTGAAGCACCTGAAGGGTTAATAAACTTCTTGAATGTGGTTTTGAGTACCTTGAGGGGTGCAGTTTTTAGAATGGTGTCACTTTTGGGTATTTTCAGCCATATAGACCCCTCAAACTGACTTCAAATGTGAGGTGGTCCCTAAAAAAAATGGTTTTGTAAATTTCGTTGTAAAAATGACAAATCGCTGGTCGAATTTTAACCCTTATAACTTCCTAACAAAAAAAAATTTTGTTTCCAAAATTGTGCTGATGTAAAGTAAACATGTGGGAAATGTTATTTATTAACTATTTTGTGTCACATATCTCTCTGGTTTAACAGAATAAAAATTCAAAATGTGAAAATTGCGAAATTTTCAAAATTTTCGCCAAATTTCCGTGTTTATCACAAATAAATGCAGAATTTATTGACCTAAATTTACCACTAACATGAAGCCCAATATGTCACGAAAAAACAATCTCAGAACCGCTAGGATCCGTTGAAGCGTTCCTGAGTTATTACCTCATAAAGGGACACTGGTCAGAATTGCAAAAAACGGCAAGGTCTTTAAGGTCAAAATAGGCTGGGTCTTGAAGGGGTTAATTGTAAAAAACGAAAAAATTGGAATCTCGGAATATCATGTTTAGTCTGCAACTGTTCAAAGGACACAAAGGTCCCCCGGTCATGCAAATCCCCTACCGAGGTAACACCATGCATCACCCAGAAGGCGGTGGACAGGTGATGCAGCAGCATTGGAAAGTAGTTATTTTCCCAAAGGGGCATTTCAGCTATAATATCTGTATATCCAACAATTTTTTTTATTTGTCTCCAGATTAATCTTGCCAGTCGAAGCATGGGCAGCGGATGAGGGGTGGTCATTCTCTCCGACTCTAGAAAACCCAATGGACACTCTACCCGAGCAGAATGAAGCAGATGATGTTCAGAATTAGGAAGATAACCACCAGGCATCCACGTGACCAATGTCTTAGCCTGCCCGGCCAGATAATATAGAAAAAAGTCCGGTAACGCCGCTCCACCCCCCTGTTTAGGTCTCTGCAAAACAGAAAGTTTAAGTTTGGGCCTAGATTTTCCCCATATAAAAGAAGTTGTTAGGGAATTTAAATTAGTAAAGAGGGACTTAGGTACTGGTACTGCGCTATGTTGAAGACAATAACTAAGTTTAGGAAGCAGAATCATTTTAATTAGGTTGATACGGCCCGCAACAGATAGTGGGAGTTTGCTCCATGATGCAAATTTGGATTTGACTAGTTCTAACAATGGATAAATATTAAGTTGTAGATCAGAACTGCCACTTTGGGACATATAGATACCCAAATACTTAAAATTGGATACGACCGGTAGTGAGGACAGAGTTTCAAGATTTAGCATGGGGGCACAAGAGAGAGGCAGTAGAGCAGATTTGTCCCAGTTTATATACAGGCCAGAGTATTTACTAAAGACATCTATGATAGCAATCACTTTGGGCAGTGTTTCCTTTGCCTTGTCCATAAACACTACCATATCGTCGGCATATAAGCCGATGGTATCCACCCGGCCCGCTATATCTATGCCCCTAATATCCGGGGAGGATCTCATACGTATTGCCAATGCTTCTATTGCAAGGGCAAAGAGAGCCGGAGAGAGGGGGCATCCCTGACGGGTTCCCCTAGACAATGAGAGGGACTTAGAGATGGAATTATTTATAATTATACGCGCCTTAGGTTTCATATATAATACACTGATCCACCTTAGAAATTTATCTCCAAAGCCATATCTCTGTAGGCATGCTGACAGGAAGGGCCACTCAAGAGAATCGAAGGCCTTGGCTGCATCCAGGGATGCTACTGCCCAATTGTTATCTGACACCAAAGAACTATATTGAATTATGGATTGAACTTGCCTAATGTTAATAGAAGTATTTTTACCAGGCATAAAGCCAGTCTGATCTAGATGGATAAGGTCCAATATGATGGAGTTCAGTCTAATGGCCAGAATTTTAGTGAAGATTTTATAATCTACATTAACTAACGATATAGGCCGATAGGAGCCACATTCCAGAAGGTCCTTTCCCTCTTTTTTAAGTATAACAATATTTGCCTCATAAAAAGTGTCAGGCATACATCCTCCCTCCCATATGCCCTGGAACACTTTCTGTCAGATTCAATTTTGACGTAATTGTCAACGATAAATTGTTGCATCAACTTCCCAGCATTTATAAGGGGATTGAACTTGTCACGAATGGCAAGCCTGTATACATAGTACTGCAACAAGGTGATTTTGGTATGGATGGAAGATGAATGTCACCAACTCCTTGATGTTGCACACTTAGGGCAATTGGAGGTGTCAGATTTATTGTCCATCCACTGCCCCCTTATGGGAATAGAAGTAGGTATGTCATTGCATCACACTTTCTGTGAAGAAAGCGGATATGAACAGTTTGGTTTTCACTTTTGAGGTGAACTCTGATGTCCCTATTAAATGGGGGTTCACCCATTGCATTTTGATAAATTATAGCTACTTCATTGCACCTTGGTGCATTAGGGCAACTCTGGTCATCATTGTAGTCATTTATAATTGACATTGTTATTTCGAGTGGATCGTGATTTTCTAATTCAGCAATCCTCTCTTCCTCATCATTGTGAAGGCTCTTGCGAGTGGGTTAATTGCTTTCATTTTCTCTCCAAGAGATGATAGCAGTGCTGGGAGGCACTTTTTATTTGCTTGACTTCTTATTCTTAATGCTTCTTCACTGTCCAAGATATAAATCTGGGCAAACTTGGGAGTGCTACCCACAGCGGGATGCAATGGGGCAGTTCTGTGGTTAATTTGTCCATGAATTTGAAAACAGTATGGGCCATGCCCAGGAGGTGGCGCTACTTGTGCTCCCATTGATGCCTAAGCTAGCGAGCTATTGTATTGCCTTATATTAGCCATAAAGTTTTTGGAGTGCTGATACTCTCCTTTCATCAACTTGACTAATTGATCATCCATACGAATGGGACGTAATTGGATGCGCCCTCTCTTGCAGCAGGAAGGGAAATGTTTTGTCCTGCGTCATTTAGTCTTTGAAATTTTTAGATTGGCAGAACTGACATCGAAATGTCAGTTTCTCTACGTGCAGCAGCGCTCTCAATTTGATCCATCTTTGCAATCTTGCCTCACAGTGTTGCCTCACAGGCTAACATTCAAAAAAGGCTTATGCCTTAACTTGCCGCCAGGGGGAGCGCCTCTCCTTAGGTATCCATGGCTACGCCCAACTGTGGATGACTCATTGTGCACAGACACGTCCAAATTAGGTATATTGATTTGGCATATGTGCAATTTATAACGTTTATACTACCTATGGAATAAATAGCCATTTAGCAGTTGGTAATGGTGTATTTCTATGCATTCTCTAATTAATTGGATTACTGTGCATATTTCTTTTGAGTAAAGGTACCGTCACACTAAGCGACGCTGCAGCGATACAGACAACTATCCGGATCGCTGCAGCGTCGCTGTTTGGTCGCTGGAGAGCTGTCACACAGACAGCTCTCCAGCGACCAACGATGCCGGTAACCAGGGTAAACATCGGGTTACTAAGCGCAGGGCCGCGCTTAGTAACCTGATGTTTACCCTGGTTACCAGCGAAGACATCGCTGAATCGGCATCACACACGCCGATTCAGCGATGTCAGCGGGAGAGCCAGCGACCAAATAAAGTTCTGGCCTTCTAGCTCCGACCAACGATATCACAGCAGGATCCTGATCGCTGCTGCGTGTCAAACTGAACGATATCGCTAGCCAGGACGCTGCAACGTCACGGATCGCTAGCGATATCGTTTAGTGTGAAGGTACCTTAACTATAAAGGAAGCAAATTGCACCTAGCATGCTTCTCCAGGTATTTGTGCCGCGCTGGCACTAGGTTACTACACTAATTGCATTCACATACATGATAGCTAGCAAAAAAAAAAAAAAATCACTAAAGAAATTGCATTTTCAGAATAAGCTGACCAGTGTGTGGTCCCATCAGTGACTGACAGCTATTGCTACATGCACACTTATACCTAGATGGCTGTCAGTCACTGATAGGACCGCCCACTGGACCAAACATCCCAGAAACAGCAGGGGGTTAGATTAAATAATTAAAACACAAGTTATACTGAATGGTTTCTCACAAAACCATATATAAATCTGCTCAGTTCTTGCTGCTATACAACAGTGCCTACAGGTTGGACTGCAATTTCATGGTAACAGGATACCTTTTTTTTTTTTTCAAATCAGATAAATTTTTATTAAGGAAAATCAATGATAACAAATGACATCAAGCTGTTATTCACAGATAATCATATATTTTATGAACATAACTCCCCCTTCCTTTTCCCTCCCTATCCCCCCTCCCCCCCCCTTCGAGACCCCTTTAATGCTTTCCCAAATTCCCATCCAATATTCCTTCCCCAAGCCAAATACAATTGTATAGTATGATTATCATCTATAACATTATGCATCCTCCCCACAATTCTAATTCCATTCTATCCATGGCTGCCATATGTTTTGAAATACATCGAGTTTATTTCTCTTAGAATAGATACTTTTTCCAATAATATTATATGATCCGCCTGCGTAAGAAAGTCTCATCTAGTCGGGGGCTCCTCCCTGATCCAGAACCGAACTATCAATTTCCTTGCTATGAATAACAATCTAGCAATCGCCAGTTTAACCATAGATACCATTGCTATTTCTTCCACATAACCTAATATACAGACCAGAGGGTCTCTGGGAATGACACCTATATACCAATTCAATCCGATTCAATACAACTGTCCAGAAGGCAGACAATCTAGGGCAATGCCACAGCATGTGTAACATGTCTGCCTGTTCCTGAGAAAATCGTGGACACTCGGAATCAGACCTCAAACCCATCTTGAACAGTCTATCGGGAGTTCTGTAAGCTCTAGGAGGATCCCTTTAATAGGATCTGTAATCTGATACTTTAGTGACAGCAAGTCTTGTCTTGAGAAAGGCAGATTTCTAGTTCTTTTTCAAAGTGAATGGTAAGATCAGGAGGCGGGCGGTATGTGGGTTGAGAAGTGGCTCATAAGTGAGGAAAAACCTTGATCTTACAACATACCTTTAAAAAAAATTCTTATATTTGCTTCAACAATTGATTTATGCAAAGTTTGTTGGAACAACCATTTAAGGTACCATCACACTAGACGATATCGCTAGCGATCCGTGACGTTGCAGCGTCCTCGCTAGCGATATCGTCCAGTGTGACACGCAGCAGCGATCAGGCCCCTGCTGTGCTGTCGCTGGTCGGGGAAGAAAGTCCAGAACTTTATTTGGTCGCTGGACTCCCCGCAGACATTGCTGAATCGGCGTGTGTGACACCGATTCAGCGATGTCTTCGCTGGTAACCAGGGTAAACATCTGGTAACTAAGCGCAGGGCCGCGCTTAGTAACCTGATGTTTACCTTGGTTACCATCCTAAAAGTAAAAAAAACAAACAGTACATACTTACCTACAGCCGTCTGTCCTCCAGCGCTGTGCTCTGCACTCCTCCTGTACTGGCTGTGAGCGTCGGTCAGCCGGAAAGCAGAGCGGTGACGTCACCGCTCTGCTTTCCGGCCGCTGTGCTCACACAGCCAGTGCAGGAGGAGAGCAGAGCACAGCGCTGGAGGACAGACGGCTGTAGGTAAGTATGTAGTGTTTGTTTTTTTACTTTTAGGATGGTAACCAGGGTAAACATCGGGTTACTAAGCGCGGCCCTGCGCTTAGTTACCCGATGTTTACCCTGGTTACCGGCATCGTTGGTCGCTGGAGAGCGGTCTGTGTGACAGCTCTCCAGCGACCAAACAGCGACGCTGCAGCGATCCGGATCGTTGTCGGTATCGCTGCAGCGTCGCTAAATGTGACGGTACCTTTACTGTTACCATATACATTTATGCAAATTGTCTCTTCAGAGAGGAAGAGGACTAGAACTCTATGCCACCTATTGGAAGTAGCAATCCCAAAAGTCAATGTCGACCTTTGAGAGAGACAATTGAAGAGACAATTTGCATATTTCCCAGAGGAGCATTGCGGCTTTAAGTCTCCTCATCTCGGCATGCTTCCCATGTCAATCTCTGCAAGGAGAAACAAATACTTCTTCCATATACATTTAAAAACAGTTGGCCAAACAGTAACCCACCATCAGCTATTCCTCGCCATACACGTGTATGTGTTTTCATTGCAGAGAGGCTAGTAAGCTGCCACTATACACCTCTACCAACAGATCTCACTTGTGATTAAGGCTATGCGCACACGTCTGGAATTGTAGCGGAAATTTCTGCATCAATTCCGCAACTGTGCCGCGGGTAAAACGCATGCGGAATTGGCATGCATTTTCCCACTGAACAGTAGCGTTTTACAAGCGTAATTAGCTTGCAGAACGCTAGCGTTTTCCAAACGATCTGTAGCATCGCTTGCAAAACTGATTGACAGGTTGGTCACACTTGTCAAACAGTGTTTGACAAGTGTGGCCAACTTTTTACTATTGATGCTGCCTATGCAGCATCAATAGTAAAAGATGGAATGTTAAAAATAATAAAAAAAAAAAAAAATAGTGATATTCTCACCTTCCGGCGTCCCTTGCAGCCTTCCCGCTCCTCGCGATGCTCCCGGCAGATTCTGTTCCCAGTAATGCCTTGCTGCAATGACCCCAGATGACGTAGCGCTCTCGCGAGACCGCTTCGTCATCACAGCTCACTGCCGCAAAGCATCACTGGGAACGGGAGCATCGCGAGGAGCGGGAAGGCTGCCGGGGCCACCGGAAAGTGAGAATAATCAGGATTTTTTATTTTAATTCTTTTTTTTTTTTTTTTTTTTACAGGTGTATGGTTCCCCGGGCCTGGAGGAGAGTCTCTTCTCCTCCATCCTGGGTACCAACCGCACCTGATCCACTTACTTCCCGATGGTGGGCATAGCCACATGCGGAAAGTAAGCGGATCAATGCATTCCTATGTGTGCAGAATCCCCGCGATTCTGCACAAAGAATGAACATGCTGCGTTTTCCAAAATGCGTTTCCGCCGTTGAAAAAAAACACAGAATGTGCACAAAAACTGCGGATTGCATTCTAATAATAGTATGCTTAATGAATGCGTTTTTGTTTTTTTTGCATTTTTATAGCGAAAAAAACGCGAAAAATCTTGAACATGTGCACACAGCCTAAAGGATCAGACCTGTGATACTCAACATGCCCAACCTAACACCACTCCTACCCTGGTAAAAAGTAGAACAAAAATTAGATGAACATTAAATAGATATGGTTTGGCCAATGTTAATTTATGTATGGACACTTACCTGCTCAAGGTTACACCAGTTAAGACTAATTTGTTTGAAAGACCAAACATCCTGCAGCCCCGAGCATCACATACACCCCCCAGCAGACCTCTGCATCACATACAACTCCCCAGCAGACCTCTGCATCACATACAACCCCCCAGCAGACCTCTGCATCACATACAACCCCCCAGCAGACCTCTGCATCACATACACCCCCCAGCAGACCTCTGCATCAAATACAGCCCCCCAGCAGACCTCTGCATCACATACACCCCCCCAGCAGACCTCTGCATCACATACAACCCCCCGGCAGACCTCTGCATCAAATACAGCCCCCTAGCAGACCTCTGCATCATGTACACCCCACAGCTCTTGCAGACATAATATCAGTTACAGCAGGAGTGTAAATTCTCTGCGGTCAGGTGTCAAACTGCATTTTAATTGACGTCTTGGTGATGAATCCTTATCCTTTAAGATTAAAGGGACTCTGTCACCTGAATTTGGAGGGAACAATTTTCAGCCATAGAGGCGGGGTTTTCGGGTGTTTGATTCATCCTTTCCTTACCCGCTGGCTGCAATATTGGATTGAAGGTCATTCTCTGTCCTGCGTAGTACATGCCTGCACAAGGCAATCTTACCTTGCGCAGGCGTGTACTACGGAGGACAGAGCATAAACTTCAATCCAATATTGCAGCCAGCGGGTAAGGAAAGGGTGAATCAAACACCCGAAAACCCCGCCCCTATGGCTGAAAATTGTTCCCTCCAAATTCAGGTGACAGTGTCCCTTTAAGTAAAAGGGAAGTGCCATCATTTACATTTAATTAATTAAAACTTAGAAGCAATAAAATTGCCTAGTTAAGTCCCACAACAGGAAGCGATAAGATATTTACACATACCAACAAACGCGCCAAATTCCACAGTGTTCTCTACTTTTGACGATCTTGGTTGGAGAGACATTTCCAGCTTTGAGCTCATCTCCATTTGATTTTTCAAGCTTGGCTGGTTTGGCGTGCTGACAAAAAAGGTCGCTGAAGAACAGCTTGGCATGCTACTGGTGGAGACGCCACGATTCCGATTTTCAATGAGCGATACTGCCCCCTGTGCACTGCTTGGCAGCTCTGAAGGACAATCATCAGTGGAAACTAAGGCACTTCCAGATGGACCAGCACCCAGAATATTTAGTTTTTCTCTCTGAGGTGGAAAGAAGTCACCCACCTTTTTTCCTACAGTGTTTCTTTCATCTCTCAAAGAAATGTTGAAAAGATAGTTACTGTTGGCCTCGGGACTTCCTTGGGGAAACGAGGAGCCAAAGAAATTATTAACACTATGCTTTTTCCTCATGGAGGAGCGGAGAGGGCCATCATCCACCAGATTTTGCCCCAGATGCTTTGAAATGCTCAACTCCCGGATCTCAGTGTGAACCTTGCTGGCCTCAGATGCTTTCTGTGCAGTAAGTGTTTTCAAGGTGTCCACAGTAAGGGCGGACAGGTCTTGTAAGTGTCCGATCTGAGAGTCCAGAGAGTGTAAAGAGCGCTTTATATAGTTCACGCGATCTCCGACTTCTTTGATTTGTATGCACATCTGCTCAACCCTGGGGTGGGGAAAAGAAAAAACTACATTAAAACTTCACTATGTAAATGTAAGTCCGCTAGAAAAGTGTACGAACTTCGACATTTGATGTATAAACACTAACAAATATATTGCGCAAAGGAAGATGGGGAAAAAAAAAGTCAACACCCAGAGCCCTTCCTATTAGGCGTTGCAGGTACTTTTACCCCATAGGAACAAAACCTTTTGCAGCCTTTTAACTTTTTTTTTTTTACCCTTCAGTTTATCAGGAGAATGTATGGAAAGATGGTTGGACAATTTCACAATTTTGCATGAGCACCATAATTGTCTGCTAAATATTAAAAGTACATTCTGCAAGAAAGAGGTTAGTTATCAGTGTATTTAGATTTTAATAAAGACAAAGTAGAAAACTGATCAATGTCATAGAATAATAAAGCATGGAATTCCATTGTAAAATAGAAAATGTTCATAAGGGTATTCCCATCTCAGACATTAAGGACATATCCATGGGATAAGCCTCAGATGTATAGTAGATGTGCGTCCCATCAATGAAACCTGCAACTTTCTTAAGTCAGTGAAGAGGTGGTTGGAATGGTTTCATTTATTTATGTGCGAATTCCAAACACCTCTCCAGTAAAAGAATCGTGCAGAAATATATATATATATATATATATATATATATTCTTTTTCCGCCGTGCAAACTGGCAAATATCTGGTGGAATGGTTTATTGGAATAATCATTTATTCCTCAATCCAACCAGAACTATGGAGAAGGATCCAGTATCATAAGAACATAACATTACAATGGAAAACTGAAAAATACTCAAGATCTCTAAGACAATGCAGAAAACATAGTGCAGACAAATTAACTGTACTATACAATAAAATAAATTATGTGAACCTGTCGGATGTAACGCGAATTCTCTCTTCACTTCCCAAATGAAATTTATCATTCTTGTCATTGAAATAAATTTCTACGCAGAGCTCCTCAAAATCATGAAGTTTCTTCTGGTCTTCCTCCGTTAAAAATAATTCTAAAAAATAAATAAATAAATAAATGTGTTGTGTAAGTAGAGAAGGGCAACTAAAGGTGATCATAATTTTGGAATAATATTTGTTTTTGAAAACGGAGAAATCATTTGAGTTTCAATAGCGAAGAAAGGTTTGCTTCTATTTTTTTTTTTTTTATGTTTAGCAAAAGATCACCTGATGGGTAAAAAAAAATAATAATAATTTCCACACTAGAGGCCGCAGATCTTTTTTCTAGCTCTACCCAATTTTAGGGAGTCAGAAATACTATTCCTTCTTTATGACATATTGATATTTGTTGCAGGACTGCGTCGGGTTTTTTTTTTTTTTTTGGGGGGGGGGGGTTAAGCCCTTCATGACCTTGGGATCTTCCGTTTTTCAGTGTTCGTTTTTCGCTTCCCTCCCTCCCAGAGCCGTAGCTTTTCTATTTTTCTGTCAATTTGGCCATGTGAGGGCTTATTTTTTGCAAAACAAGTTGTACTTTTGAACGACATCAATGGTTTTAGCATGTCGTGTACTAGAAAACGGGGAAAAAAATCCAAGTGCAGTGAAATTGCAAAAAAAGTGCAATCCCACACTTGCTTTTTGTTTGGCTTTATGATTACGAGTTCATAGACACCAAACATGTCTAGGTTCTCTTTTATCTAAGTGGTGAAAAAAAATACCAAACTTTGCTAAAAAAACAAACAAAACAAAAAAAAAAAAAAAACAAATTGCGCCATTTTCAGATACCCGTAGCGTCTCCATTTTTCGTGATCTAGGGTCAGGTGAGGGCTTATTTTTTGAGTGCCGAGTTGGAGTTATTAATTATACCAGTTTGGTACAGACACGTTCTTTTGATTGCCCGTTATTGCATTTTAATGCAATGTCGTGGCGACAAAAAAACATAATTCTGGCGTTTCAAATTTTTCTCGCTACGCCGTTTAGCAATCAGGTTAATTCTTTTTTTTATTGATAGATCGGGCGATTCTGAACGCGGCGATACCAAATATGTGTAGGTTTGATTTTTTATTGATTTATTTTGAATGGGGCGAAAGGAAGGTGATTTAAACGTTAATATTTTTTTCACATTTTTTTTTTTTTAACTTTTGCCATGCTTCAATAGCCTCCATGGGAGGCTAGAAGCTGGCACAACTCGATCGCCTCTGCTACATAGCAGCGATCATCAGATCGCTGCTATGTAGCTTAATAACAGGCTTGCTTATGAGTGCCGACCATAGGGTGGCGCTCACAGCTAGCCGGCATCAGTAACAATAGAGGTCTCAAGGACCTCTATTGGTTACCATTCTGATGCATCGCTGACCCCCAATCATGTGACGGGGTTCAGCGATGCGCTCATTTCCGGCCAGAAGCGCCGGTTAAATGCCGGTCAGCGTTTGACAGCGGCATTTAACTAGTTAATAGCGGCACTGATTAATTGAAGGAGATCCCCCCCCCCCCCCCCCCCCATCATCCACCTCAATACTATCGCTTTCCTAGCCATAAATAGAGCTTCCTGAAGAAATATTCTATCATGGTGGACCCACATCTCCTCGTCCACGACCCCCAGAATGCACAATTCCGGTCTACATTCAATCAGTATCCCCATTATCTGCTCCAGTGTATCTACAACCTCACTCCAATATCTCCGTATAATCCTACAGTTCCAAAGAAGGTGCCAGAAATCAGCCCCCGATTCCCCACATCTGTGACAGTCATCAGTCGCCCTCTACCAAATTTATGTAGTCTACTTGGGGTCATGTAGGATTGGTGAAGAATATACAACTGTATTAATTAGTTATTTGCAGCAGGTGACACCATTGTATGCGCTTCTAGGATATCGCGCCACTGACCATCAGTGATAGAGGGGATTAGATGTCGCCACTTACTCTCCATAGCGAGCTGAGAGGATGCGATTTTAGAGTTTAACAAAAAGGTATAAAGGGAGGATATTACTCCTGTGGGTCCTTGGGTCGACAGTATTCCTATCAGAGGGTATTTAGAGATTCTCATTTTAGGATACGGAAACTGGTACATTATGACGTGTCTTAATTGCAAATATCTATAAAAATCTCGGTGGGGAATTCCAAACCTGATATGGATTTGTTCGAATGACAAAGTTTCATTTTCAAAAAACTGACTAAGTGTTGTTATTCCATTTTGTTTCCAGAAAACTGGATCCTGTAAACTCTGAAGGTGCGGGAATTCGGGATTATCCCATATCTGAAATTCCCCAATTTGATAAGTAAATATCAAAATGCGTTTACTTTCTAGTCCAACCTGTATTGCCAAGCTATGCGCAAATAACAAACCTTGAGGTGGCCTGTGTAAACCCTCCAATATTGCCCATGGAGCATTCCCACCCAAGAAATGCACGAGGTGGGCTTCTGCATTATTAATCTCACCCTGATTTACCCAATGTTTTAAGTAGCGCAGCTGAGCAGCCAGATAATACAAATATAAGTCAGGGACCGCATATCCACCTTGGTGTTTGGGCCTCTGCAGGGATCCAATACTTAATTTAGGTCTTGACAGACCCCATATAAATGCTGCCATCATACTATGCATTTTTCTAAAAAAAAACCTTTTAGGAACCCTTAATGATGTGTGTTCCAGCATATATAAGCATTGAGGAAGAATCATCATTTTAATTAATCCAATTCTTCCCGCAACAGATAAGGGAAGTCGGGAGCATATCCCAAACTTATTCCTCATCAGATCTTCCAAAGGGTATATATTATCCCTAAGGTCTCTAATTGGATTTTGATTAATTATGATGCCTAAAATATTTGAATTTTTGTACTACCTTTAACCCCTTCATGACCCAGCCTATTTTGACCTTAAAGACCTGACCGTTGTTTGTAATTCTGACCAGTGTCTCTTTATGAGGTAATAACTCAGGAACGCTTCAACGAATCCTAGCGGCTCTGAGACTGTTTTTTCATGACATATTGGGCTTCATGTTAGTGGTAAATTTAGGTTGATAATTTTTGCGTTTATTTGTGAAAAAAATGGAAATTTGGCTAAAATTTTGAAAATTTTGCAATGTTCAAATTTTGAATTTTTATTCAGTTAAACAAGAGAGTTATGTGACACAAAATAGTTAATAAATAACATTACCCACATGTCTACTTTACATCAGCACAATTTTGGAACCAAAATTCTTTTTTGCTAGGAAGTTATAAGGGTTAAAATTTGACCAGCGATTTCTCATTTTTACAGCAAAATTTACAAAACCATTTTTTTTAGGGACCACCTCACATTTGAAGTCAGTTTGAGGGGTCTATATGGCTGAAAATACCTAAAAGTGACACCATTCTAAAAACTGCACCCCTCATGGTGCTCAAAACCACATTCAAGAAGTTTATTAACCCTTCAGGTGCTTCACAGCAGCAGAAGCAACATGGAAGGAAAAAATGAACATTTAACTTTTTAGTCACAAAAATAGGGATTTTTGTGTACTCACCGTAAAATCCTTTTCTCCGAGCCATTCATTGGGGGACACAGACCATGGGTGTATGCTGCTACCACCAGGAGGCTGACACTAAGTAATACAAAGAAAGTTAGCTCCTCCCCTGCAGTTTACACCCTCCTGCTGGATCCCAGCTAACCAGTTCGGTGCAAAAGCAGTAGGAGATCAATAGCAACATATAAGCGTATAGCATGTCACATTATATATGAGAGTATAACATCAAAAGATAAAAACAAAGCATAAGCTAATAACAGGGTGGGAGCTGTGTCCCCCAATGAATGGCTCGGAGAAAAGGATTTTACGGTGAGTACACAAAAATCCCTATTTCTCCTTCGCCTCATTGGGGGACACAGACCATGGGACGTCCCAAAGCAGTGGGGACAACATCAGATCAGGCCGTGTAACCGCTACTTACAAGTGCGCCACCGCGGGCCTGCAAAGTCCGCCTGCCCAGACTCACATCTGTGGAAGTATGTGAAGAATAGTGCTTCAAGAATGCATGCGGACTGGAGGAATTCGCAAGCTTGCGGTCGTGCTTGCCGACGTCTGGTGCCTAGAGCCCTCAGACAGGGAAATAGGCTGACATCTAGCCCGGAAGGGACTCCTGGATGGAGAAAAGAATCCACCAGGCTAACATGGCCGAAGAAACGGCTAAACCCTTCCTGCGACCGTCAGGAAGCCTACTTACCATCGAGAAACCCAAGTAAAGTGTCCAACCTTTGGAAGGACGCCGTCCTCGATACGTACCCACTTGGAGCATTCACTTCTTCCAGATTATGGAGAACCCATTCCGTTTTGTGGACTGGAGCCGAAAGAGATGAGAGGACGATGCCCCTGCAACAGTGGGAATACAATACAACCTTGGCAACGAGGGAAGGGGATGGCTTGAGGGTAACCTTGCCTTGATGGTAATAAGGAAAAAAGACAAAGAACAGAACGTCGAGTTCTGAAGACTCATCAGGAGGACAAGAACGCAGAGAAAGAAGGGAAGTGACCTTCCCTGATAGTAAAGTCTGTCCGGATCAAAAAAGGAGTCCACTGTAAGATGCCCAGGACCATTAAGGTCCCACGGATCTAACGGTACGCGGTAGGGAAGAACTACAGGTTAAGGCTCCCTGCGAGAAAGTCCATATTTCCAGTTTTGTCGCAATAAGACGGAAAAATACTAGAACCGCAAGCGAGAAAAACCTGACATGGTCAGTGCGGGTCTCCCGGGATCACTGGGGCCCTTCCTGCTTCCGAAATGATCTCAGACGTAGTGGAAGAGGGGTTATAGAAATTGGTACCATGGAAGAACAGAACATGCACTGCGATGGTCTTGGATCTCGAGGCCAAACCATGAACTGGAGTACATTGGCGTTCAGCTTGGACGTCATCTGACCTACATCTGGAGTACTCCAGTGAAGGCAGATCCGATGGAAGACTTCCGAGTGAAGTTCCCACTCACTTGAGGAGAAACCCTGACGGCTGAATATGTCTGCCGCCCAGTGTTCTACTCCAGGGATATGTACTGTTGAGATCACCGAATGATAGATCTCGGCTCATCAGAGTGCGAGGTACCTTGGCCATGGCGCTTGACTGTGGGTACTTGCTAGATGGTTAACGTGTGGCACAGCCGTGGCATTATCCAACTGAAGACCCGCCTAAAGGCAGTGGATCTTAACAGGGACGTGGAGAGGAATCGTCCGCTTTCTTGCATCATCCGCTAAATAGTGGTGATACAGGGGGGGGGGGGGGGTGCTTGGATGCCAAAAATGTGTGCTTCCGTACATCCTCAGAGTTGGGGTCCCCGAGTGGACAGGACCGGTTGTCTGGCGTTAGGCCTGGATGCAGAAGAGGATACCTGGAGGCGACACTGCATGTGCTCGTCTGTTGAAGGTGTGGGAGGAAATCGGTGCCCTTTAAAGGACCAGTCGCCCATAAAAATCCGACCAGGTATGGCATCCTACTTAGAGGCTTCTGTCCAGTGCATCGCTCGTCAATTTGTTGATGGTATAAATAGAGAGTCCCTCTTTCTCAGAAGCTCTGGCAATCCAAGGCAATATCCGATCCATATTCAGCATTGTTCTCAACAAATCATGGGGGAAAGATCAGGAAAAGAAAACTTCCATTTTCTAGAACCTCTACGTTTTTCTAGAATACTTGCGGCCCCTGCTAGCCGACGGCTCCCAATGTAGGAGAGGGAGCATGTTGAGTGCTCCAGAGTTCAGTTAGGGTGACCAGCTTAGGATTGATGATGTGCCCTTAAGACCAGTCAATACTGGTCATGCGCCTTTAAGACCAGGGAATACTGGTCTTGTGCCTTTAAGAGGAGGACATACTGTTCATGTGCCTTTAAAAGCAGGGCATGCTGGTCATGTGCCTTTAAGAACCAAGGCCTACTGGTCACGTGCCTTTAAGAACCAGGACATACTTGTCATGTGCCCTTAAAACCAGGGCCTACTGGTAATTTGCGTTTAAGACCAGGGCATACTGGTCATGTGCCTTTAAGACCAGGGCATACTGGTCATGTGCCTTTAAAAACCAGGGCATACTGGTCATGGGCCTTTAAGACCAGGGCATACTGGTCATGTGCCCTTAAAACCAGGGCATACTGGTCATGTGCCTTTAAAAACCAGGGCATACTGGTCATGGGCCTTTAAGACCAGGGCATACTGGACATGTGCCTTTAAGACCAGGGCATACTGGTGACGTGCCTCTTAGACCAGGGCATACTGGTCATGTGCCTTTAAGTCCGGGGCATACTGGTCACGTGCCTCTAAGACCAGGGCATACTGGTCATGTGCCTTTAAAAACCAGGGCATACTGGTCATGTGCCCTTAAAACCAGGGCCTACTGGTCATTTGCGTTTAAGACCAGGGCATACTGGACATGTGCCTTTAAGACCAGGGCATACTGGTCACGTGCCTCTTAGACCAGGGCATACTGGTCGTGTTCCTTTAAGACCAGGGCATACTGGTCACGTGCCTTTAAAAACCAGGGCATACTGGTCATGGGCCTTTAAGACCAGGGCCTACTGGTCATTTGCGTTTAAGACCAGGGCATACTGGACATGTGCCTTTAAGACCAAGGCATACTGGTCACTTGCGTTTAAGACCAGGGAATACTGGTCACGTGCCTTTAAGACCAGGGCATACTGGTCATGTGCCTTTAAGACCAGGAAATACTGGTCACGTGCCTTTAAGACCAGGGCATGCTGGTCACGTGCCTTTAAGACCAGGAAATACTGGTCACGTGCCTTTAAGACCAGGGCATACTGGTCATGTGCCTTTAAGACCAGGAAATACTGGTCACGTGCCTTTAAGACCAGGGCATGCTGGTCACGTGCCCTTAAGACCAGGGCATACTTGTCATGCGCCTTTAAGACCAGGAATGCTGGTCATGCGCCTTTAAGACCAGGAATGCTGGTCAAGACCGGGGCATTTTTTAAGGATTATGCCAGAGGTGGAGCCACTTGAGAGGAACTAGGTACTCTGGGAAGAGCCGGGATCGGCGGCAGCGGAGGCTCCTGAGCTCATTTGATTAAATACTATGGGAAAGGTGACCGGCTTCTGCTGGTAATGTGCCCCTTATAAACTAGGGAACCCTAAAGACCAGGGAATGCTGGTCATGTGTTTATTAAAAAGCCATGGAAAGCTGGGGATGCACCTATAAGCCCAGCGACTACTGGGCATGAGTCTTTAAGACCAGGGAATGAGGTCATGAACCCTTAAGACCCGTGCCTTTAAGACCGGAGCTTGCAGGACAACCAGAGATTGCAGGTCTTAAGCATTTAAAACAGGGAACGCTAGTCCCTTTATGCTGCCAGGGTGCGTGCGGGGGAGGGGTTGCGGGGGAGGGGTGCGATTCACCTTACCGAGATTCTGAGTCCCCCGTCTGGAATAGCGCTGACTTCAGCGCTGAAAACTGCCGGAGGCAGCCCCTTCCAGATGAACTAGGGACCGGAAATGGCAGGAGGAAGAAGATGGCCGCCGAGATCTCGTCTTGAATGAGAAGCGCCTGAATAGGGGGGCGGAGCCGCTAGAATGATGCAAGCGGTGGGCGGGGCTTCCCGGGATGCGGCCTAAACAGGGCCGAAGCCGGGGACTAAATTTATGGATTCGGCCGGCGCGCACCCGCGGACAGTAGAGAAATGTGCCGCGAAGCTCTGTGGGGACCCTGCCGCTGTGGAGCCCTCCTATGACCGCCGGAAAAAACAACTCCTTACGGTGCACTTACCCCGATATAAAGGGGATGGCAGATGCTGCAGGTAGGAGCTGTGCCTGGGGTAGATAAGACGGTGCAGGGTTGGGGAGCCTCCATCCACCATCCCTGCAAAAACAGGATTTTTGGTTGCTTACCGTAAAATCTGTTTCTTGGAGCCTCCATTGGGGGACACAGGAACCATGGGTGTATGCTGCTGCCACTAGGAGGCTGACACTATGCAAATAAAAAAAGTTAGCTCCTCCTCTGCAGTGTACACCCCACCGACTGGCATCATACTCTTCAGTTAGTGAGAAAGCAGTAGGAGATAAATAACAAGGTTGAAAACCATAACCAGCAACTTGAGAACTGTAAACGTGAGAACAGTCATAGAACATAGAAATTGAGAAACATTGGGAGGGAGCTGTGTCCCCCAATGGAGGCTCCAAGAAACAGATTTTACGGTAAGCAACCAAAAATCCTGTTTTCTTTATCGCCTCTCATTGGGGGACACAGGAACCATGGGACGTCCCAAAGCAGTCCCTAGGGCGGGAAAAACAGACTTCCATCAGGCCAGAGGACTCACCCCTGCTGCCTGCAGGATCCTTCTGCCTAGGCCGGCGTCCGCCGAAGCATAGGTATGGCCCTTGTAAAATTTGGCGAACGTGTGGATGGAACACCAAGTTGCCGCTTTGCAAAGCTGTATGGCGGAAGCCCTGTGGTGCACCGCCCAGGAGGCGCCGACTGCCCGGGTAGAGTGAGCCTTAATCCCAGGAGGGGGCACTCTGTTCTTGACCCGGTAAGCCTCCAAATTTGCCATTCTGATCCAGTGAGCAATAGTCGCTTTAGAAGCCGGTTGGCCTCTGCGCGTGCCATCAGGAATGACGAAAAAAAGAATCCGTCTTCCGGAAAGTGGACGTTCTGTCCAGATAGATCCTCACTGCCCTGACGAGGTCCAGCTTGTTCAACGATCGCTCCAGAGGATGAGTCGGAGCTGGACAAAAGGAAGGTAGAACGATGTCCTCGTTGAGGTGGAAGGTGGAAACCACCTTAGGAAGAAAAGAAGGTGGAGGCCGGAAGACCACCTTGTCCTGGCGAATGACCAAAAACGGAGGACGGCAAGACAGGGCCGCCAGCTCGGAAACGCCGTGAATAGACGTGATGGCCACAAGAAAGGGCACCTTCCAAGATAAAACCGATAGAGGAATCTCCCTAAGAGGTTCAAAGGGGGAAACCCTCAGAACGTCCAGTACCAGGTTTAAGTCCTCTGCGTCCACAAGGACTCTGTACGGCGGGACAGCGTGGGCTACTCCTGGAAAGAAGGTCTTAACCTGTGGCCGAGAGGCCAAGTTCTTCTGAAAGCGGATGGCAAGCGCAGAAACCTGGCCCTTTAGAGAGCTAAGAGCCAGGCCCGAATCCAGTCCTGCCTGAAGGAAGGCCAAAAGAGAAGGCAGGGAAAAAACCATAGGCGGAACGCGGTTGGATTCGCACCAACGGAAGTAAGCCTTCCAGGTACGGTAGTAGATCCTGGAAGACGAAGGCTTCCGAGCCTAAATCATGGTGTGAATCACCCGGACTGAAAGGCCGGACGCTCTTAGAACCGCGGTCTCAACAGCCACGCCGTTAAACTGAGCGACCGAGAATTCGGGTGGCAGATCGAGCCTGTCTGGAAGGCGCCAGGGAGTGTCCGCGAGAAGGTTGACGAGCTCCGCGAACCAAGCTCTCCTGGGCCAATCCGGGGCGATCAGGATGACCGACACCCCTTCCGCTTTGATCTTCAACCGTTTGGGAAGAAATGGAAGGGGTGGGAACAGGTAGGGCAGCTCGAACTGAGACCAAGGAATGGCCAGAGCATCGACGCCCACTGCGAGAGGATCACAGGACCTGGAGACGAACTGCAGAACCTTCCTGTTGATTCGAGACGCCGTGAGATCCACGTCCGGAGTGCCCCATCAAAGACAAATCTGATGGAAGACCTCCGGATGCAAGGACCATTCCCCTGCCGCGAGGCCCTTGCGGCTGAGGAAGTCGGCGGCCCAGTTGTCCACGCCGGGGATATGCACCGCGGATATCACCGGAACCGTTGCCTCTGCCCAGAGGAGGATCTTGGATACCTCGGCAAGGGCCAAGGAGCTCCGGGTCCCCCCCTGATGGTTGACATATGCCACAGCCGTGGCGTTGTCCGTCTGGATCCGGACTGGAAGGCCACTGAGGATCCTTTCCCAGTGGCGGAGGGACAGAAAGATGGCCCGAATTTCGAGGACATTGATTGGCAGAGATGACTCCTGCGACGACCAACGGCCCTGAACCGTCAGGTGGCGAAAAACTGCACCCCAGCCGAACAGGCTGGCGTCCGTTGTCACCACCTGCCAGTGAACTGGAAGGAAGGACCTGCCCTGGGAGAAGAGAGGTGACGTCAGCCACCAGTTGAGGGACCGTTTGACCCGAGAAAAGAGTCTGATCGGCCGATCCAGGGAGAAGACAGACCTGTCCCACTGAGACAGAATGGCTTGCTGAAAAGGTCGCGAATGAAATTGGGCGAAGAAATCGCTTCCAATGTAGCTACCATCCTCCCCAGAACCTTCATGGCCGATCGGAGGGAGGGAGGCCGAGGACCCTGGAGCAAGCGTATGTCCCGACAAAGAGAGGATCTCTTGTCTTTGGGAAGGAAGACTCTGGTCTGACGAGTGTCGAAAAGCATGCCCAGAAAGATGATGCGCTGAGAAGGAATAAGGCAGGACTTCTTCCGGTTGACCAGCCACCCGAAACGGGCTAAGGTGTCGAGAACAATAGACAGGCTTTCGTGAGCCTGAGCAAAGGACGGAGCCTTGAGGAGGATGTCGTCGAGGTATGGACATAGGACCAAGCCTCTGACTCTCAAGATGGCCATCAGCGCCGCCATGATCTTCGTGAACACCCTTGGCGCTGTTGCGAGACCGAACGGCAGGGCGACGAATTGAAAGTGTTCTCGTTGCACTGTGAAGCGCAGGAGACGGTGATGTCCGGGAAATACCGGGACATGGAGGTAGGCGTCCTGGATATCTATTGAGCCTAGAAATTCCTGGGCCTCCATGGAAGCAATTATCGAACGAAGGGATTCCATCTTGAAGTGTCTCAGGCGAACTCTCCTGTTCAGCAATTTGAGGTCCAGAATGGGGCGAACCTTGCCGTCTTTTTTCGGTACCACAAAAAGGTTCGAGTAGAAACCCGTGAACCGTTCCTTTTCTGGGACGGGAACGATTACCGCGGATTTGAGCAGAGAAGCGATGGCTGCGAAGAAGCCCGGAACTAGAGCGGGATCTCTTGGAGGACGGGATTGGAAGAAACGATCCCTGGGTCGGGAGGTAAACTCTATCTTGTATCCCGAGGATACAACTTCAATGACCCCTGTGTCCTCTACTGCGGAAAACCAGACGTCCCTGAAAAGGAGAAGACGGCCGCCAAACCTGGGAGTTGGGCTGGAGTCTTGCCAAGAGTCATGCGGAGGTGGATCTTCCAGTCCTGGGTCTGGAGGATCTACCCTGGGAGTAGCGAGGACGCCAGGACGGAGTGGGCCTAAAGGCCACCGCATTCTTCTCTTGACGTGCCTGTGGCCTCTGTTGCTGCTGGGAATGGGAGCTTGACGCAGCGAAGCGACGAAAAGGCCGAAAAGAGCAAAAGTGCCATCTAGGAGGAGGGCGACGAGGCTTAGCCTGGGGGAGAAGAGAACTTGTACCCCCGGTGGCGTCCTTAATGATTTGGTCCAGCTGGGAACCAAAGAGACGAGAGCCCTGGAAGGGCAGACTAGTGAGGGACTTTTGGAAGACAAGTCCGCCTGCCAGGCCTTGAGCCAAACAGTCCGGCGGATGGCAACGGCATTGCTGGAAGCCTGAGCCGCACAAGACGCGACATCCAGGGAGGCGGAGACCAGGTATTCACTGGCGTGGGAAATCTGGTTGGCAAGTTCCGCTAATTGCGCGGGAGGCGCCCCGTCCAGGATACCTCGCCGTAGATCCTTGGCCCATTTTGAGATGGATTTTGAGGCCCAAGTGGAAGCAAAAGCTGGACATAGAGCCGCTGAAGCCGCTTCCAAGGCAGATTTCGCGAAGGATTCTATAACTCTGTCGTTAGAATCCTTCAGAGATGCTCCGCCGGACAGTGGAGGCACCGTGTTTGTGAACACTCTGGAAACCGGGGGATCCACCGAGACCGTCCAATTGGCGGTAGGTTCTGGAGAAAAAGGATACAAAACACCAAGGCGTTTTCCACTCTGAAAACGACTGGTCGGGTTTGCTCTTTCTCTGTTCATGATTTTCTCGAATTCAGGATGAGGAGCAAAAAACTTGGAAGGTGGTTTAGCCCGTCTAAACGAAACCGCCTGATCTGCGGGTTCCGTAGAGGGATCCTTGATGCCACAGGTTTGGTTTATAGCTCCAATGATTCTGAACCATATCCCTCATAGTGGCGATTTGGTTAGAATCCAGCTCCGAAATATCATCCGAGGGCGCATAAGAAAGGGCACCTTCCCAGAGAACGCCTTGCCTGACTCAGGGGAGGAGGACGCCTACCGCAGAGGAGAACCGTGTGGCGAGATGGAGCGAGAAGAGGACTCAGACCGACGTTCCTGTCTGGACCTTTTGTGGCTTATCAAGAAGGGCTCGGACGGAGGCTCCTGTGACCCGCTGGCTACTGCGGGGGTCTGCAGAGGTAATCAATCCAGCACGGACACCAAAATTTGAGACACCCGTGTTAGATCGGCCACCGATTGTGACAGAGAGGAGGCATATCACTCTCGGACGGTAGGAATAATTGTGTTGCTGCAGGCCTGACAGAGCGGAGATCTGAAGAAAAGCCAGAGGGTTAGGGGACAGCGGAGCAGAGGGGGGTGTCAGTCTGCAGTGCAGATACTCACGGCAGATGAGAAAACGGATACCAGGTAGAGGAAGCTGTCTGCGGTGGATCTCCGGAGAGAAGACGAGCCCCTGCTGCAATTCGCGCAGATGGTGACCGCTGGAAGGACGGGCATGATGTGCGCTCAGGAAGGTGCGGAGCGCGATGAGTTAAAATCCAGATGCCGAGCAGCGGCGTAGAGGAAGGGGAGGAGTCAGCTGAGATGGCGCCGGACAGATTGTCGGGCGGGAGAAAGCCCGCCCGATTAAAACGGAAGTGGGCGGAGCGCGGCACCGGAGGTAGGCCCCGGGAAGCGCCGGGGCCTAAATTATAAGCCGGCGACCGCCGGAAATAATCAGCGGTGCGGGCGCAGCCCGGCTAAGAGGCGCGGCAGCCGCCGCATGGAAAGGGGAGCGCTGCCGCCGACGCCGGAAGCAGGCCCCGGAAAAGCCGGGGCCTAGATTAGAAGCCGGCGGCCGCTGGAGGTAAACAGCGGGGCGGGCGCTGCCCGACTAAGATGCACGGCAGCCGCCGCATAGAAAGGGGAGCGCTGCCGCCGGGGTCTATATTAGAAGGCGGCGGCGGCCGCTGGAGAGAACGGCGGGCCGCGAGCAGGCTCCTAAAAGGTACGGCCCCCCCAGATAGCCGCGCCGCAGGGTGAAAGGGTGCGGCCGCAGACAAGGCAGTGTGACTGCCTGTAAAAGTGCGGCCACCGAGGGGAAGCTGCCGGACATCAGGGCAAACGATATGCCAGGAAAAGTGCCCGCAGTAATAGAAGTGCGGCCGCAGAAATAGCAGCGCGGCTGCCTGTAAGGCATCGCACAGTAAAGATGCAGCCGCAGGAAAGGAAGGAATCCGCTTGTAAGGCGCCGTGGGAGAGCTGATTAGGGGAAAAAAATACTCACCTAAAATCCCACGCCGTCCGGTACTAACCTTAAAGCGTGGAAAGTATTAGACGTCCGTGGAGCTGGAGACGGACGTCCTCGTCTCCTCCAACCGACAGGCTCTGGAAGGCGAGTGGGTGGGGGACGGAGCCAGGACCGGACTTCTAAGCACGCTTGTGTGCTAGGCTCTTGGTCCTGGAGAGGGATCTATGAGGATACGGGGTGGCAGTACACGCCGTACTCCTAGTCCGCATTGTGGGACTACAGGTGTGACTGCTCACCCTGTATCCCCCCGGAAACCTGAAAAGAAAACGACGCACATTGAGGTAGATAAGGGTCTAATGAAAGACCCGTGTCCACCTCCTACTGACACTAAGCTAAACTGAAGAGTATGATGCCAGTCGGTGGGGTGTACACTGCAGAGGAGGAGCTAACTTTTTTTATTTGCATAGTGTCAGCCTCCTAGTGGCAGCAGCATACACCCATGGTTCCTGTGTCCCCCAATGAGAGGCGATAAAGAAAGGGGGTGGAGAGGAACCGTCTGCCTCCTTCCATCATCCGCTTTTTCAGTGGTGATGCAGTGGGGGCTGCTCGGACGCCACACTGCAAGGTGCCTCTGTACAGCCGAGGGTAAAACCTGGTGGACAGGGCAGAATGTCCGGCAATAGGCCTGGCTGCAGAAGAGGATACTGGAGGTGACACTCCAGTGATCGTCTGATAAGGGAGGGGGGAGATCGGTGCCCTTGAAGGGGCCCGTCGACCCTAGAATCAGCTCAGGCAGTGGCTTCCCACGTCGCAGGAGAGGATACGGAGAGGTAAAACTCCCGTGCTCGCCTGTTGTTGGTTCGGGGAGATCGGAACATGAAAGAATCCGTCACCCCATTCGTCCGTGTAAAAGGTAAAAAGGTAAAAGTAAAAAGAGTTCTTTGGGTCTGAATAGCAGACCCGTCCGTGTGCCTCTTACGGACACTAAGCAAGAACTGGTTAGCTGGGATCCAGCAGGAGGGTGTATACTGCAGGGGAGGAGCTAACTTTCTTTGTATTACTTAGTGTCAGCAGCATACACCCATGGTCTGTGTCCCCCAATGAGGCGAAGGAGAAATGATGTTTTAGCAACAATTTTTTTATTTTCCCAAGGGTAAAAAGAGAAACTGGACACCCAAAGTTATTGTACAATTTGTCCTGAGTACACAGATACCCCATATGTGGGGGAAAACCACTGTTTGGGCGCACGACAGGGCTCGGAAGGGAAGGAGCGCCATTTGACTTTTTCAATGAAAAATTGGCTCCAATCTTTAGCGGACACCATGTCGCGATTGGAGAGCCCCTGTGTGCCTAAACATTGGAGCTCCCCCACAAGTGACCCCATTTTGGAAACTAGACCTCCCAAGGAACTAATCTAGATGTGTGGTGACCACTTTAAACCCTCAAGTGCTTCACAGAAGTTTATAACGCAGAGCCGTGAAAATAAAAAATCATTTTTCTTTCCTCAAAAATGATGTTTTAGCAAGCAATTTTTTATTTTCACAAGGGTAACAGGAGAAATTGGACCCCAATAGTTGTTGCCGAGTTTGTCCCGAGTACACGGATACCCAATATGTGGGGGTAAACCGCTGTTTGGGCACACGTCGGGGCTCGGAAGGGAGGGAGCACCAAGTGACTTTTGAAATGCAGACTTTGATGGAATGGTCTGCGGGCGTCACGTTGCGTTTGCAGAGCCCCTGATGTGCCTAAACAGTAGAAACCCCCCACAAGTGACCTTTCTTTGGAAACTAGACCCCCCAAGGAACTTATCTAGATGTGTGGTGAGCACTTTAAACCCCCAAGTGCTTCACAGAAGTTTACAACGCAGAGCCGTGAAAATAAAAAATCATGTTTCTTTTCTCAAAAATGATGTTTTAGCAAGCAATTTTTTATTTTCACAAGGGTAACAGGAGAAATTGGACCCCAATAATTGTTGCCCAGTTTGTCCTGAGTGTGCTGGTACCCCATATGTGGGGGTAAACCACTGTTTGGGCGCACGTCGGGGCTCGGAAGGGAGGGAGCACCATTTGACTTTTTGAATGCAAGATTCACTGGAATCAATGGTGGCGCCATGTTGCGTTTGGAGACCCCTGATGTGCCGTAACAGTGGAAACCCCTCAATTCTAACTCCAACACATCCCTAACACTAATCCCAACTCTAGCCATAACCCTAATCACAACCCTAACCCCAACACACCCCTAATCACAACCCTAACCCCAACACACCCCTAACCACAACCCTAACCTCAACACACGCCTAACCCTAATCCCAACCCTAACCCTAATCCCAACCCTAACCCCAACACACCCCTAACCCTAACCACAGCCGAATCTTAACCCTATTTCCAACCCTAGCCCTAATTCCAACCCTAACCCTAAGGCTATGTGCCCACGTTGCGGATTCGTGTGAGATTTTTCCGCACCATTTTTGAAAAATCCACAGGTAAAAGGCACTGCATTTTACCTGCGGATTTACCGCGGATTTCCAGCGTTTTTTGTGCGGATTTCACCTGTGGATTCCTATTGAGGAACAGGTGTAAAACGCTGCGGAATCCGCACAAAGAATTGACATGCTGCGGAAAATACAACGCAGCGTTTCTGCATGGTATTTTCCGCACCATGGGCACAGCGGATTTGGTTTTCCATAGGTTTACATGGTACTGTAAACCTGATGGGAAACTGCTACGAATCCGCAGCGGCCAATCCGCTGCGGATCTGCAGCCAAATCTGCTGCAGATCTGCAGCCAAGTCCGCACCGTGTGCACAAAGCCCAATTCTAACCCTAACCTTAGTTCTAACCCTAATTCTAGCCGTAACCCAAACCCTAAGGCCAGGTTTACATTGCGCTAGCAGCAGCCCGTTCAACACATACGCTAACGGGCTGCTGCTAGCGCAAGTGCCGACGTTTGCATCGCGCTAGCGCAGATAGAGCATCTGCTAGCTCTATCTGCGCTAGCAGTGACGGACCCGGAAACGCTGCAGCCCGCGTCTCCGGGTCCGTCACTCAATGACGGCACATCCCTAGCGTACACCCATTGTGGGTGTGCGCTAGTGATGCGTCCGACATTGCTGTCAATGGCGGCCGTAACGGACTACGTTACACCGCGTTTATGCCGTGGTGTAACGTAGTCCGTCTAACGGACTGCTTAGACGCAGTGTGGCAAAGAAAAAAAAAATAAACTCTTTATTTTATTTTTGTCCCTACTTATGGGGGTGATAAACGGAACGGGGGGGGAGCGGGGGGGTATATATTATTTTTCTTATTTTGATCGCTGTGATAGAACCTATCACAGCGATCAAAAAGTACTTGTAACAAATCTGCCGGCCGATTCCTCGGGCGCACTGCGCATGCGCCCGCCATTTTCCAAGAAGGCGGCGACCATGCAGCAGCCGGATGGACACCGGGAGGGGCACGGGAAGTCGGTAAGTTTGATGGGGGGTGGGGGGTGAAATCAGACAGCGGGGGGAGGTAGGGGAATCGGACAGCGGGGGGAGCGGACAGGAGGACGGAGGGGAGCGGAGGACAGGAAATGACAGGACAGAGGACGGAGGGAAGCAGATCGGTGGCGGTGGTCAGATCACTATCTCCAGCCATGGCTGATGCTATTGCAGCATCGGCCATTGCTGGATTGTAATATTTCACCAATTTTCATTGGTGAAATATTACTATCGCTCTGATTGAAAGTGAAACGTCACTTTCAACAGCCAATCAGAGCAATTGTAGCCACGGGGGGGGGGGTGAACCCCCTGGGCTAAAGTACAACTCCTCCTGTCCCTGCAGGCCAGGTGAAATTACAGTTAACCCTTTCACCCGGCCTGCAGGAGCCCAATCCGGCCATGACGCATATGCTGCGTCACAGGTCGGATTGGCACAGGTTTTCATGACGCATGCGGTGCGTCAAAGGTCGGGAAGGGGTTAAAAATCACATAGCACGGGTTTAGTTAGGTTATCTATTAATGGCATGATGCAAATGTTGTCCTTCGTGGGATTAATCCAGCATAGTGTAACTACTGAAGTATGATTACACTATATCCAATAACTTACTTGGTCCATGTGAATTCTTGTCTTTCTTTCTTCGTTTGCAAACAAAGCAGAAGAGGGAAGACAAATGGCTGAATATAATCAAAGGAGGTGGCAAGAAAGGCTTCTCATGATACGCCATAATGAAATGGTAACGTTGGTACTTCCATACTATATTTGAAATCGACTTCACTTGGAAATACACATTGCTAAGAGAAGATTGAGAAGGAACAGATAAATTAGAATGTGTTAAAACCAAAATGGTATAGGTCATTAGAAAGTTATCTACATGCTAATTGTATCTAATATTGGTGGTCTCTAGGATAAGTTTTCAGAGGTCATCTAACATCACAGGTAGTAATTATTGATACTAAAGGTACCTTCACACTCAGCGACGCTGCAGCGATACCGACAACGATGTCGATCGCTGCAGCGTCGCTGTACAGCTGTCACACAGACAGCTCTCCAGCGACCAACGATGCCGGTAACCAGGGTAAACATCAGGTTACTAAGCGCAGGGCCGCGCTTAGTAACCCGATGTTTACCCTGGTTACCATCGTAAAAGTAAAAAAAAAAAAAACACACTACATACTTACCTTCCGCTGTCTGTCCCCGGCGCTATGCTTTCCTGCACTGACTGAGCACAGCGGCTGGAAAGCAGAGCGGTGACGTCACCGCTGTGCTTTCCGGCTGGCCGGCGCTCACAGCCAGTGCAGAGAAGAAGAGCGCCGGGGGACAGACAGCGGAAGGCAAGTATGTAGTGTTTGTTTCTTTTTTTTACTTTTACGCTGGTAACCAGGGTAAACATCGGGTTACTAAGCGCGGCCCTGCGCTTAGTAACCCGATGTTTACCCTGGTTACCAGTGAAGACATCGCTGAATCGGCATCACACACGCCGATTCAGCGATGTCTGCAGGGAGTCCAGCGACGAAATAAAGCTGGACTTTCTGCAGCGACCAACGACATCACAGCAGGATCCTGATCGCTGCCGTGTGTCAAACACAACGATATCGCTATCCAGGACGCTGCAACGTCACGGATCGCTAGCGATATCGTTCAGTGTGACGGTAGCTTAAGCCTGAAGGCAGATAACATACGAACCACCATAGATTAGTAGGTGATGGCCACAGCTCATTGCCTCCCTCCCGCGCTGCAGTATTTGTGCATAGGACACCGAGTAAGCCTAGACCATTCTCTTTTATAAATTAGGTTGTTTGTGGCCACAAAGTTTAAGGAACAAAAACAGAAAAGCACTTGATTTATCAAAAGATTTGATAGGTGGGAGTAAGGGTACAGAAGCCCCAAAAAGCGCTCATTGAAGTGTTGTGCCCAACAGTGTCCACTCAGCAGAGAAGAGCGAGCAGTAGATGCACACAGCATCACCCATGGTCAACACACCAAATGTTCATTTCTTATTATAGTACTGCATTTCCAACAAATAACAGAATATAAACATGCAAATTTTTGTCTCTGTCTTAAATAAACATACAAAATAAAACCAAAAGAAGAGTCCACAAGCAGAAATCATGGTGAACGAACAAATCTCTAAACTAATGAGAATCTTGAGCAGGGCTCCTTATTTCCGTTTGGCAATACCATTTTTATTGGAAAGAAAGGTTTCACATTCATGAACCCTCATGTATTGATTGCAATTATGCATTAAATGTTGATAATGTGATAACGACTTACTTAAAAAATGCAATGAGAAGATTCACCATAATGATATATTGCACAAAGAGGTAGACGGCTTGCAGAAACGGAGTCAGCCAAGTTCCAACAGCACACAATTCTTTCACTTCAGAGTTTTCGGCACAAACTAGAACAGAGAATATACATATATACCGGATATGAAATCAGTGGGGAGAAAAAGTGGAGTTTTTTTTAAAAAAAGAGCACACATTAAAGACATCAGGTCCTTTTGAAAACCACTATTAAACTAGAGGTACATAATGTCGCTAATGCTGATAGATAGTACAGTAATTACTACCTACACAACCGTCCATAATCTGTCTCCTCCGTATATACAAAGCCGTCCATAATTTGACTCCTCCGAAAATTCCCAAAATAATCTTCGGATCTCTACCAACACACACCCTCCAGTCCTCCCAAGACCTCCTTCTCTTCTCCACACTTGTACATTCCCCACCCTATCGCCTCCAAGACTTCTCCAGAGTATCACCCATCCTCTGAAATTCTGTGCCTCAACACATCCGGTTATCCGTCACACTTACAAATTTCTGATGGAACTTGAAAACCCACGACTTTAAGAAAGCTTACGGCCTACAATGACCCCCTGCCAGCTCACCAACACCGAAGCAGCCGCAGCACTTTAACCCATGGTCTCCTTCCCCATTATCCTGTAGAATGGAAGCCTGCTAAGGGCAGGATATTGTCAGTACAAATCTGTCATTGTTCGTTTGTTCACTGTAATTATTGTATTTTGTATGTAACCCCTTCACATGTATAGCAGCATGGAATCAGCAGTGCTCTAAAAAATAAATAATAATAATTATTACTAAATTAAAACCCCCAAAAATTGCTTCCGATATAACTTCAGCATGAAGACTGCCTCACAGATCTCGCCTGTGTTTATATGCTGCATACTCGCACTCCTCAGTTTCCACTATGAGGTAATCCATATCGCCATAAGCAAATCGACCCAAAAATCTATTACCCACACCAAATACCATATATACTCGAGTATAAGCCGACCCGAGTATATGCCGACCCCCCCTAATTTTGCCACAAAAAACTGGGAAATCTTATTGACTCGAGTATAAGCCTAGGGTGGAAAATGCAGCATTTACCGGTGAATTTCAAAAATAAAAATAGATCATTCTTGCCCCATAGCTGTGCCCCATATAGTGCTCTGCACTGTTCATATTGCCCCATAGCTGTGCCCCATACAGTGCTCTGCATGTTCATTATTTCCCCATAGCTCTGCCATATAGTGCTCTGCACCGTTCATATTTCCCCATAGCTCTGCCATATAGTGCACTGCACCGTTCATATTTCCCCATAGCTGTGCCATATAGTGCTCTGCACCGTTCATATTTCCCCATAGCTCTGCCATATAGTGCTCTGCACCGTTCATATTTCCCCATAGCTCTGCCATATAGTGCACTGCACCGTTCATATTTCCCCATAGCTGTGCCATATAGTGCTCTGCACCGTTCATATTTCCCCATAGCTCTGCCATATAGTGCTCTGCACCGTTCATATTTCCCCATAGCTGTGCCATATAGTGCTCTGCACCGTTCATATTTCCCCATAGCTGTGCCATATAGTGCTCTGCACCGTTCATATTTCCCCATAGCTCTGCCATATAGTGCTCTGCACCGTTCATATTTCCCCATAGCTCTGCCATATAGTGCTCTGCACCGTTCATATTTCCCCATAGCTCTGCCATATAGTGCTCTGCACCGTTCATATTGCCCCATAGCTCTGCCATATAGTGCTCTGCACCGTTCATTATTTCCCCATAGATGCTCCACATATATCTGTGCCATTGCTGCTGCTGCTGCAATAAAAAAAAAAAAAAAAACGCCATACTCACCTCTCTTGCTTGCAGCTCCCAGCGTCCGGTCCCGGCGTCTCTCCGCTCTGACTGATCAGGCAGAGGGCGCCGCGCACACTATATGCGTCAGCGCCCTCTGACCTGCACAGTCAGTGCAGATAGACGCCGGGAAGATGGAGCGGCGCCCGGCGGCTGGAACGGGGACAGGTAAATATGCGATACTTACCTGGTCCCGGTGTCCGGCTCCTTCTCCCGGACAGCTGGTCTTCGGTGCTGCAGCCTCTTCTTCTATCAGCGGTCACCGACACCGCTGATTAGAGAAATGAATATGCGTCTCCACACCTATGGGAGGTGGAGCCGCTTATTCATTTCTCTAATGAGCGGTCCCACGTAACCGCTGAACAGTGGAAGAACTGCAGCACCGAAGACCGTGGGACAGGCGGGGAGGGTCAGGATCGCTGGAAGCAGGTAAGTATGCCTCAGCGCCCTCACCCGCCGACCCTGCCACCCACCTTGACTCGAGTATAAGCCGAGAGGGGCACTTTCAGCCCCAAAATTTGGGCTGAAAATCTCGGCTTATACTCTAGTA
Source organism: Ranitomeya imitator (assembly GCF_032444005.1). Classification (NCBI taxonomy): domain Eukaryota; kingdom Metazoa; phylum Chordata; class Amphibia; order Anura; family Dendrobatidae; genus Ranitomeya; species Ranitomeya imitator. Next base: position 509,523,753 of record NC_091285.1, on the reverse strand, counting down.
TATACGGTAACCCAAATCCAAACCACTGGACACCCACTTATGAGCATCCAAGAGCTCAACATAGCAATGAGGATCAGAATGAGGGCTCCTCAAAACAAGGCAAATTGCTGCTTACCCTGTGACAGGTCTGTGAAAACTGGGAACTAGAATCTGAATAGTCGCTTACATTTAAAAATAAAAAAATATATATAAAATAGCTTCTATTACCATCTATTTCATAAGCATACACTTCACCAAACATCATCCAGTAAGGCTGGAAAACGATATTCCTAGCAAGGGTCCAACTTGGTCCTTCATATGGATAAAGAATTGCCTGTCTTGGAACGCCATAACTCAAGAGTACGACAGCCATAATGACAACGATGTAGAACATATTTGCAACCTGTAGAGGAAAAAAAAAACAACACAAGTGCACGGCATTACTTCATGATAACCTTGAAGATCACATTAAAATGTCATCAAAGCATGCACACTTGAAGACGTACCATTTTGCCAATCATCATTACGTATGGCCCGGCTTGTTGATTGACGGCCAAAAAATCCAGTAATCGCACATACCAGAAAATTATATTCAGGCAATAGGTCAGTCTTCCAGCAATAAAGACAGAATTATAAGGATCTTCATCGTCATCTGTATCACTGTCTGATAGGGGGTCCACGTTGTAATTATAAGCTCCAAGCCTTAGCCCACACCCAATGAAGAAAGTAACAATAGCAATTGTGTCCGTGATATTAAAATATTCCCCAAACCATACTTTTATCTTCTGATTGATCTTCCCAGCTTCAGACATAAAAATCTGCAATAGAGAAAAAAAAAAAAAACGCTCAATAACGAATTACTACTAGAGAGAGTTTTAAAGGAGTTGTCCAGCCTTAGGCTACAAGTCTGCAGTCACTTCATGTGACTGCAGACTTGCAAATCCTCAGAGCAGGCGGTAATGTGACCACTAGTATGCGATTTGCATATTTCTGGCCACATTCTGACTAGACGTGTCCGACCCTGCTCAATGGACTTTGCATTGAGGCCGCACACGTCTAGTCGGTATTAGTGATTAGCGAATATACTCGTTACGCGAGATTTCCCGGGCACGCTCGGGTGTCCGACCATTTTTCAGTGCTCGGAGATTTAGTTTTCATCACTGCAGCTGAATGATTTACATCTGTTAGCCAGCTTGATTACATGTGGGGATTCCCTAGCAACCAGGCAACCCCCACATGTACTTCTGCTGGCTATCAGATGTAAATCATTCAGCTGCGGCGCTAAAAACGAAATCTCCGAGCACTAAATAATACTCGGAGGACACCTGAGCGTGCTCGGGAAATTTTGAGTAACGAGTATATTCACTCATCACTAGTCAGTACGTGAACACAAGTACAAAAATCACATGCTTGTGGTCACGCACCCACCAGTCCTGGCACGGACACCGGAGAATCGTCACAGCACGCACAATGTGAGAATGCACACGTCTGCAGTCACAGTGACTGCAGACTTGTAGCCTAAGGCTGGACAGCCCCTTTAATGTAAATTTCGGCTTATAGAAAAGTTGAGTGACAACAAATATGGCTTCTGTTACAGGTATTATGTGGCTGTCACATTAAAGAGTACCAGTCTGTTCTGGCAAAAACACAAAGATGGGTTCCTGTGTCCCCCAATGAAGCGATAAAGATGAAGTTGGAAGATTACGATCAGCATTAGGGTGTATGGACATGACATCTTTCAGGTAGAATCCTCCTGAAAAAGCGCCGCTGAACCACTGCAGAAGAATGCACAGCAACATAAGGACTACATTGCTGCAAGTTCAGTCTTCTGTTACTTCTTTTAAAGTGTGAAGCAGATAGGGAAGTAGCACTTTCATTCTAATAATCGGCTTAAAAATGTCATATATGCAAATCTGGTGAGGGTCTCTACTAAGTGTAAGGAGGGGTAATGGGAGGGATGAGCTCATTTCATACCATATCTTAAGGTAAACGGAGTTTTGTGCTTAGATCTCTAGGATCTGCGGGCTCCTCAATGCGAGAATCGATACGCCCATTCCTAGAGCTGGGGCTTAAAAGGGGTTATCCGGTCAAGAGAGTTAAGTCTGCAGTTACTCTGACTGCAGGCTTGTGAATCCCCCCAGCAAACACACTGTGTGGAGGGGATTTGCAGGTTTCTAACCTGGGACCGGAGGGTATGTATGCAGTATACATACTCCGGGCCGGTAGGTGCGGCCACGCTCCATACACTTGTATCTGTGCGCTGGGGGGATTCAAAAGTCTATAATGACACAGTCACTGCAGAATTATCGCTTCTTAAAGGACAACCCCTTTAATCAAATTTTATTCAAATTAGATTGGATATTGGCTCTAATGTGATATTTGCTAAATGTAAAATTAGATTTCAAAGGAATCTGTCAGGAGTGTTTTTGCTAATTAACTTAAGAGGAGAGCAATGTTGGGGCAGAGAGCCTGATTCCAGGGATACGCCACTTGCTCTGTAGCTTGCTGTAGTTTCAATACAAATCAGGAGATTACTACTGTGGGAGTAGGTGTTACGTGCAAGCTAGTCCAGCTAAATGGGGTAACCCAGACCCACCACTGATTGGCAGCTTGCTGACAATGTACACAGGAAGCTGCCAAAATCAGTGGAGTGGGCAGGGACTTCTCATACACAGCTCAGCATGGCTGCTACATATACAGCAGAGAAAACCGAATCCATCAATACGACACCAATCAATTCAGAAGGTGATACATCGCTGGGATCAGGCTCTCCTGCCTGTACATCATGCTGTCCTCTGAGTCTAACAAAAACTTATTGACCGACTCCAGCACCTCTATTCTGAGCAGTGCTTTTTCTTCTGTTATCTACAGAAAACAGCAGGAGCTACTGGGATTGTGCAAAACAACTCAAAACTAAGTGGGAGATGTGCAGGGAGAGCGCGCAAGGAGAAGCTGTTTGTTCAGCCGGGAATCTTGTGGCCTGGGAGAAAACTAGCAGAAGGCGAGCTGTGATTGGCATGTAGCAACCACAGGTCATAGGAGACTTAAACCGGATGGCCTCCCCACCTCCTATGCTTGCAGTAGCCTCTGCTGGGAGCTGTGCATGCCCTCTAAATTGCGCAGTTCACAGCTATGGGGAAGCCAGGTGCGATTTTATTGCAGCCCTGCAATATGTGCTGAGCTACAATACCGCGTCCACACTCGGTGCTCAGCGGCGGACAGAGGGGAGGTCCAGGGCACCCCGATATTGTACTACTAACGCCAGGTTTCCCAGCTCTTTACATTGCTGCGGCTGTGACTTACTCCAGAGGCGAGAACAGCTTGGCATTAGTAGTACTATGTCAGGGTGCCAGGACCTCCTCTCACTGCCCACTGTTAGAGTAGGGATTTCCAACCTACTCAGGTATTCTGTCTTTAGGTACCTACGCAATGAAGCAATAATTGAGACACACGCTCGTTGTCTGTCCAAATAGTCTCTGTTACATTTTTGCTAGCAGAAAGTGTGTGAATGAAATATAATAAAAGATGTAAAAAATTATTAACTTGGCCCATATAGAAGCATGACTCAAAACAATAAAATGGCAAAGTCTTTGCATTGTCTACTTGCTTTTGGAACAATTATTTTTAAAGGGACTTTGTTAGCATAACAGAACAAATGTTCAAACTCTGTGCAGGAGCTCAGCGCACCATGGCGGGGCCAAAAATTAACTACACCTTCCCACCTACCTCCTCCTTCTCTGGTCTATGAAGCCAGAGCTGTCAATCAAAGATGGAGTAGGGTGGAAAGAGAGGGAAAACAAGCAGGTGGGAAGGTGCCCAAAAATGTTTGGCCACTGTGCACCAAGCGCCAGTACTTCGTTTGAACAGTCATCCTGTGCTGACAGAGTCCCTTTAACAAGATTATACTTCTAAAACAGACATTTGTAGAATTGTAATTAAACAAATGTTTTGTACCAATCAGAAAAAAACAAAAAACACACCAACCTCTCGAATTTTTTCAATGGCTGAAGTAAAAATATAGGCAATGACAATCCATTCCTGGAGAGAAGGCAACGGCTCCAGCTTCACAAGAACCACAAAGGTGAATAGCATGAGAAATGCCAAATAAAACAGCTGAGTAAAAAAAGAGGATAGATGAAATCCAATGTCATTGCCTTATTGAAGAGAAGATGTTATAGAGTACACAATATAACAATGGATAGATCAGAACACTCAGTTCTTTATTTAAAAAAAAAAAATACATACACAAAATATAAACAGCATATACTTTAGTATAAGCCGAGTTTTTAAACAGTTTCTTTTGTGCTGAAAACAGCCCCCCAGCTAATACTCGAGTCATTGTCCCAGAAAACGGCGGCGGAGGGGGAGCAGCGGGTTACAGGAGGTAGGAGCCGGTGGCTGCGGCTAAAACCTGTGCCCATGGCTAAAGAGAAATGAATATTCACTGCACTGGCACCATGCATACAAGGACAGGGATGATGAGCCATGCAGCCAAGGACAGGGATAAGGAGCTCTGCAGCCAAGGACGGGGATAAGGAGCCCTACAGCCAAGGACGGGGATAAGGAGCCCTGCAGACAAGGACAGGGATAAGGAGCCCTACAGCCAAGGACAGGGATAAGGAGCCCTGCAGACAAGGACAGGGATAAGGAGCCCTACAGCCAAGGACGGGGATAAGGAGCCCTACAGCCAAGGACAGGGATAAGGAGCCCTGCAGACAAGGACAGGGATAAGGAGCCCTGCAGACAAGGACAGGGATAAGGAGCCCTGCAGACAAGGACAGGGATAAGGAGCCATGTAGACAAGGATGGGGATAAGGAGCCATGCAGACAAAAATAGGGGATAAGGAGCCTTGCAAACAAGGACGGGGATAAGGAGCCCTGCAGCCAAGGACGGGGATAAGGAGCCCTGCAGCCAAGGACGGGGACAAGGAGCCTTACAGCCAAGGACGGGGATAAGGAGCCCTGCAGACAAGGACAGGGATAGGGAGCCCTACAGCCAAGGATGGGGATAAGGAGCCCTACAGCCAAGGACAGGGATAAGGAGCCCTGCAGACAAGGACAGGGATAAGGAGCCATGTAGACAAGGATGGGGATAAGGAGCCATGCAGACAAGAATGGGGATAAGGAGCCATGCAGACAAGGATAGGGGATAAGGAGCCTTGCAAACAAGGATGGGGATAAGGAGCCACGCAGCCAAGGATAGGAGATAAGGTGCCATGCAGCCAAGGATAGGGGATAAGGAGCCATGCAGGCAAGGACGGGGATAAGGAGCCATGCAGCCAAGGATGGGAATAAGGAGTCATGCATACCAGGATAGGGATGAGGGGACAATGCATACCCGGCTTATACTCGAGTCAATAAGTTATCCAAGTTATTCATGGCAAAATTAGGTGCCTCTGCTTATACAAGAGTATATACGGTATATATATATATCCCGCAACCCACAGTATACCCTGTTGAGATCTAAGGGGGCTTGGACATAGGGCAATAATTATAGGCACCTCAATAACGTGTGATTGTAGTCACAATACATGTTTTACTGGTAATATAATCATCAATCTAACCTCAACAAGCTTGTAAGCCTGCAAACCTATTTTAGTGAAAGGCGGCTTTATTTCTTGGAAGAGACGCATTCATCTATTTACGAACACAGTCAGTTACTCTTTATTCTGCAGAACCCAATCCAGGATTTGGTTTCTACTAGAATGACATACAGAAGGGACTAGAGAACCCCTTGACACAATACCAGGTTGTGTAAATGAAATCTCATACACCCTGGGATAAATGCATTGCTGTTCTTCCTGAGGACAGAGAAATTACCATGCAAGACAGACTAAAAAGTGGCAACATTATACATTCATTATATATATATAAAAAAAAAAAAAAAAAATTAAAAAAAGTGAATCCATTTCGGTACTGGCATTTTAACAGGAATACTGGCAAGTGGGAAGATCCAAACTGGGAACAAGGAGCCATGCGAATATGCCATTATTCGCTGCTCTAAACTAAAAAATGCAGGGCTCCTAACCTGAACGGTGATGGGATGTCAGGGAAAGGCGCCCACAGCACTCAAATGATGAAGATAACTTATGAGAAGATTTATCCAAAGTTATGATGCAGAATGACATACAGTTCAGCTAAAAAACATTCTGTTACAGCCTGTACTGAACCAATGTCAATCTGTCTAGTCTGTGCTTAGTCAAATGGTCCCAATCTGTGATTGACAGCCATTTCTGTAAACCACTCTTACATTGAAAGAACTGAATAAGCAAAGGTTTTAAACTCTTCATATTGGGGTCTTCATCTATGCAAGAAAAAAAAAAATGCTGAGATTTCGCAGTTTCCACACAGACCACTGGGTCTCACAATATTCAATAGAAATGAAGAGGGTATATAGGGGCAGAGAGTTCTCTTAGTAAAAAAAAAAAATACAACATTCTTTTAAGATTGCCTTCCACTCAGTTTTAAATCATTAAAATTAATCGCCTACATCTAGGTCATTCCTCATAACGGGGCGATCCACTCACTCTCTGGCAATCCAGTAAACAACAAATGAAGTGGTCACTATTACATTCCAATGGGGCACTTCAGTGCCCCATTCCAAGGACCCCAGCAGTCCAGCACCCAATCAGAAAGTTAACTATTCTGCAAGTGAATGATGCTATGCAAATGGGAATAATGCAGAAATATAAAGCAAAAACTTCATGTCAGAGTCAGTGTAAATGGGGATAACAAGGATAATACATGTACTAGGAAGTAAAGGGCAGAAAGACCAACATATCGGTTTTCAACTGCTATTTATACTCACGGTGTTAAACCAAAATTTCACGATTGGTGCATGATAGAAGGCATAGAACTTCTGGGTAATGGGAAGGCGACGGGTTTTTGTTGGAGTCTCAATTTCAGTTTTTATATCCGTATCAACAACTTCCTTGAATACATTCTGAAGAAATAAACAAGTTCGTTATACATCAAACCTTTATTTCGCTAAAAAATCTAATCTGTTTTATGTTCTTGATATATCAAAAAAATGGAAAAAAAAATATACAAAATATTTGGTCAGAAAAAAAAAAAGAGAATAATAATAATAATAATAATAATAATAATAATAATATTTATTTATATAGCGCCAACATATTCCGCAGCGCTTTACAGTTTAACAGTTTCAAACACAAAAGTCATAAGTAACAACGTTAACAATACAATAATTAAAGCAAAATAAGACGACCCTGCTCGTGAGAGCTTACAATCTACAATGAGGTGGGGGAGATACAAAGTACAGGTGTGTATTTACAATGATGTATTTACAATCATGGTCCAGCCATCTTCAGGGGTTGGGGAATAGATGGGGATAGTGAATGGGCTAATCTAAGAGAATCTTTTATGTTATTTGAAAACCAGGCACATTATTCTCTAAAATTGTAAAGAACCATATATTGATGTAATAATCTACTGCTCAGAAACCTTGACGGACTCCAGGAGAGGAGCACGGCAGGGGATCCCGTGGTGAATATTTTGTTCTCTATTTTCAGGCCACACACTGAGCCCAATATGAAAGAAGCATTCCTCCTCCCATCAATGTTTGTATCCTCTTAACAAACTGCAGTCATCATATTACATAGCACGGTGTACTTACAATTGCTCGCTTTGCCTTTTTACCAGGCTAATTTTTCTGTTTTCCATTAGGTTAAGGGATTAAAAACAGACTAGCTGAATCCTCCTAAGCTCTGTGTAGAAACAGGAGGTTTGTTTTCCCTGCACGAGACAAGTCGCTGAATAAGTCCCTGGCGAGGGGAAGGAAGCAGCAGCCGAGTCAGGATTTGAAGAGGGGAATGATAAATGAAGGGACAAGAGACTTCCTGCTCTACATAGAGCAAAGAAAAGAAAGGCAAATTGTAGAAAGACAAAATGAGCAATTGTAAGTGCACAGTGCTTTAAGAGGATAAAAAAAAAAAATTAGTTGGCATCAGTTAACCTTCAATAAGGTATTCATTTTTCCCCTATCTGCACACAGGAACAGGAATGGGAAGCAGCGAGCTGCCAGTCGATACCTGCACGAATCTGGCATATTAGACTGATCGAGTAGAAAGTATAAATTCTACTTTTGCTTTTTATGCTGCATCTCAATGTCACTAACCTATTTTATACACAGACAAAGCAACATCAACTTGCCAGCAGATGGCCTGTAATGTTTCATGCATACCATAGCAATGTTTTCTGGTACATTTTGAAAATTATTCTCGCTGTCATCCATTGACATTTGATGGTCATCCTGAGATTGTGGTATATGGGACATTTCTGCCTTTGTTTTATATTCAAGCATGAGAATTGTAGGAGGAATCAAAATGCTCAGAATCACCTAAAGTATCACAAAAAAGAAAGAAATGGGTCAAAATGAAATAATCGAAATGTTAATGCTGACGTTTTATATCAAACCGCACAGATGAAATATTACACAATGGAGTAAAATCAATTTCATATGTTTTAATTCTCACTAGATCATACAAAATAAAAAAGGCAATAAAGGTGACTTACAAAACAGAAAAAAACCCTGAGGAAGCTTGGGTGAAACGCTTGTCAGGGCCAGGGGAGGGTTCACGACATATATATTAACCTATTTGAGTTCATCCCCTGATGTAAGTACTATGCCTACTCTGGTAATTAACACATACTATTAACACATACTATTAACACATACTATTAACACATACTATTAACACATACTATTAACACATACTATTAACACATACTATTAACACATACTATTAACACATACTATTAACACATACTATTAACACATACTATTAACACATACTATTAACACATACTATTCTACATGCTAAAAATTGAGCATTTTGTCTTACACGCCACTGTCTGTGTACACATTTTGTACACATTATTTATGCATAGTTGCAACCCCCATTCCTGGATACCCTGCTTTCACTTTGGATCTTTTTTTGTTCACCTTGTATTATTTATTTTAATATTTTCAATAAATGGTATATTTTATGGGACTAGCTAGCACTTTGCTGTGCTTTGTCGGTATTGTTTATCTATACTGTATAGTGCATCTCTATGTGGTCTTTACTCGTGCTCACCATTTTGTTGGTATTAATTTTTACAAAACAGACCCAAGCCAAGCATGTCTAACAGCTGCACAAGTCTACATAACTCCAACGCATCATATAGAAAGCAAATTTTGAGACAGATGTCAACAATTCCATGTTAATCCAACAGGAACATGTAGACAATAAGCATTATCGTAGAAGGCTACGGAGGAAACTAAAAGGAATGAGCAACCCATAGCATATGGCTTATGAGCTAAATTTGTCTATAGACCATGACACTCAAAACGCTAGGGTGTAGTTCATGAAATTAATGAGAAGATTAAAAAAATTTAACTTTTTCGTAAAATAAAAAAAAATAGTAGAAACTGCAAAAAAAAAAAAAAAAAAACCATGGGAGTACCACCTTATACCAAGAATTCTTCCTCATGTTTAATCTTCCCATCCACATATCAGACAGCAACATCTGAGTACAAGTGTGTGCAACAAAATTGCGAAGTCGAGAGGATACAGCTAGTTTCAGGCAGGTAGAATTACTCCAATTTTTCAGCTCATATGTGAGAAGTTTCATTGCCATGGTTTCATCTTGTTTGAAGGATTGATCTAACAAATCCACTGCTAGTTGTCCGAATTCACTGCCAAAAAAAAATTAAAAAAAGTTTTAAAACACCACATCAGGGAAATAAGGAGATTTTTGTGTACTCACCATAAAATTTCTAATTGGGGGACACAGGACCATGGGTGTTATGCTGCTGTCCACTAAGAGGCGTCACTATGCATAGTCTGAAAAAGATTAACCGTGGCTGCTCCTCTGCAGTATACACCCCTGGACGGCGTCCGCCTTCTCCAGTTTTGTGCAAAAGCAGTAGGAGGAACATAACATGAATAACATAACCATGCCTATAAGAAGGCAACTATATAGGCATTCTCAAATCACAGGGACCTCAGGGACTTATATCCACTCTATATACATATTTGTTGTCCCAGGGAACTGGGTCTGCCATCAATTCTAATCAGAGGGAAGTGGGAGGCTCTCCTTCCTGATGTGTTGGGAGAGGAATGGGATGATATTCTGGAATCTCCAACTAATGCTTCCCCTTCGATTAACAATAGGATGACCCAATTATATATTATATACCAGTCTTATTTGACACCGACGCGACTCTTTAAAATGGGTCTCCTCAACTCGTCAGATTGCCTAAGGTGTCATACTTCTGATGCAGATTTTATCCACATGATTTGGAAGTGCCCTGTGGTTTTTCATTATTGGAAAGAGGTGACGACATTACTTACATCCTTATTGTCGATTCCTGTCCCGCTTGAGCCATTGACTTGCTTATTTGGAGTGTGGGATGTGGAAACTTGGGATCATTATACTGGGATATTTTTACGAGAGACACTTTTTATGGCACGGAAAGTGTTAGCGTTACGGTGGATGGGTGGTTCTCACCCGTCTCTCAGAGCCTGGGTGGAATTAGTAAACTCGATTATTCCATATGAAAGAACACTGTACCAAAACAGAGGATGTCTGGGTAAATTTGAGAAGATTTGGGGTAGGTGGAATTCCTCACATCACACTATAATCCACATTAATTTAACACTTCTGTAAGCAGCTGGATTTATGGTCTCCGGGGCATCGCTCACAGGGCGAGAATTACATAGAATTTTCTTTGGCGACGTATTGTTATTGGTAGTTAGAGTAGTTACTGTTATATAATAGGTAGTTTAAAAGCACTGGTGAGTTGACATACACAATTTGCTATTTTTGCATTACTTGGACATGATGTTGCATTGCAATTATTTGTATTTTATGTTACAACTGATCGTAACAAATGCAAATGTGTGTATTGTTTGATTTATTCTGAATTAATAAACGAATTTTTTTTAAAAAAAGAAGGCAACTATGTAAGAGCTCAAGCAAACAATATGAGAACTCGACAGTAACAACGGCCCGGAAGGGCAACAGGGTGGGAGCTGTGTCCCCCAATTAGTAGCTAAGAGAAAGATTTTACGGTGAGTACACAAAAATCTCCTTTACTTTGTCGCCTCATTGGGGGACACAGGACCATGGGACGTCCCAAAGCAGTCCCTGGGTAGGAAGCAATGGACGAATATTGTGCAAACAAGCCCCTACACTTGGGGCACCGCCACCTGCAGAACACATCTACCCAGGCTTGCGTCCGCTGAGGACTGGGTATGAACCCTGTAGTGTTTAGTAAACGTGTGTAGGCTAGTCCAAGTGGCCCCTTACACACTTGTTGTCCTGAAGCCTGGCGCCGAATGGCCCAGGAGGCCCCTACCACCTGTGTAGAGTGTGCCATAATACCGGCTGGAAAAGGAGAATTCTTAAGGCGGTAGGCGTCTTGTATGGTGGATTTGATCCACCTGGCAAGGGTAGCTTTGGAAGCTGGCAGACCCTTGCGGCCGCCTTCCGGAAGACGGAAAAGAGAATCAGACCTCCGGAAGGACGCAGTCCTAGACACATATATACGCAATGCCCTGACAAGGTCAAGCGTATGCAGAGCCTTCTCCACTATGAACCGGAACCGGACAAAGATGGCAGTGAAATTTCCTCATTTGTGGAAGTTGGACACAAACTTCGGAAGGAAGGATGGGACCGTACGGAGAACTACCTTGTCCTGGTGAAAAAGCCAGGAAGGGCCGTCTGCAGGAGAGTGCTGTCAGTTCAGACACCCTGCGTAGCGAGGCGATTGCCACCAGGAAAACCACCTTCTGGGAGAGTAGTGCATGCAATGCTGTCAGGACCAGGTTGAGGTCCCACGTTTCTAGTTGTCGTCTGTAGGGGGAAACCAAATCGGGAGACCCCCTGAAGAAAAGTCCTAACTTGCGGCTTGGTAGCAATGCGCCTTTGAAAAAGCACTGAGAGGGCTGACACCTGGCTCTTAAGCGAGTACAGAGACAGCCTGGCCTCCAAACCCGATTGGAGAAAACCCAAGTACTTTGGGGAGAGAATAAGGGAGTGGGGTCTGGCCACGAGATTCACACCAGGTAAAGAAAGCTTTCCAGGTACGGTAATAGATCTTGGCAGAGGCTGGCTTCCCTGTCCCTGATCATGGTTCCAATGACGTCCAGCGAGTGCCCTGCCTGGGTTAGAACCCAGGTCTCAAGGGCCACGCCGTCAATTTGAGAGCCCCTGAGTTCTGGTGGTAGAACGGGCCTTGTGATAGAAGATCCGGGCGGTCGGGGAGGCGCCAGGGGGCGTCTACTGTAAGTTGTACGATGTCGGCGTACCATGTACGTCTGGGCCAGTCCGATGCGATTAGGATGGTTGGAACTCCCTCTTGCTTGATCTTCCTCACCACCCTGGATATCAGGGGGAGAGGTGGAAAAATGTACAGAAGCTGGAACTGGGTCCAGTCCTGAACCAGAGCGTCTGCTCCGAGCGACCGCGGATCGTGTGTTCTGGTCATGAAGTTGGAGACCTTGGCATTGAAGTGGGATGCCATTAGGTCCACATCCGGGGTCCCCCAGCGATGACAGATCTGGCGAAAAATTTCAGGATGGCGAGACCACTCTCCCGAGTCTATTCCTGGTCAGCTGAGGAAGTCTGTTTCCAAGCTGTCCACACCAGGAATGTGGACCGCCGAGAGAACCGACCCTGTGCCCTCCCCCCAGTGGAGGATATGTGACACTTCTCGCATTGCCTGGGTACTGCGGGTCCCCCCTTGGTGACTCACATATGCCACAGCCGTGGCATTGTCCGACTGTATTCTGATGTGAGAGGCTGCCAGTAAGTGATGGAAGGCCCTCAATGCCAGGAGGATGGCACGAATTTCCAGGATGTTGATGGGTATGGTCGCTTCCACTGGGGACCACTTGCCCTGTGCCCTGTGGTGTAGGTGCACTGCACCCCAACCCGTCATGCTCGCATCGGTGGTCAGAACCTTCCATTGACCTGTGAGAAAGGATTTTCCCTTTGCTAGCGAGGTTGGCTTGAGCCACCAGTTCAGGGACCTCTTGGTTGAAGACGTTAGCCGGAACTCCCTGTCGAGAGAGAAAGGATTCTTGTTCCAGGACTTGAGGATGGCTAGTTGGAGAGGCCTGAGGGGGAACCGGCCAAATGGTACGGCTTCTGTTGCTGCCCCCATCCTGCCGAGGACTCTCACAGCAAACCGGAGATCGAGGGGGTTTGCGGAGGAGGGTGCGAACTCCTAGGCGGAGAGCCAGTGCCTTGTCCTTGGGAAAGGGGCACTAGACCCCTGGAGGTGTTGAATAGCATTCCCAGGAAGGTCAGAGACTGACTCGGGGTTGGTGATGACTTTTGTAGGTTGACTAACCAGCCCATGCGACTCCTTGAAGGTGGGAGCCTTGATGAGTAGATCATCCAAGCATGGAAAGACCACTATGCCTCTGGAGTGCAGAACATCCACGATGGCTGCCATGACATTTGTAACAACTCTGGGAGCTGTGGCGAGTCTGAACGGAAGAGCCACAAACTGGTAGTGGTCCTGGTCGATTGCGAACCTGAGAAATCTCTGATGGGCAGGTGCAATCGGTATATATAGGTATGCATCTTGTACGTCTATGGAGGCGAGATATTCTCCCTTCTCCATGGACGGAATGATGGACCGAAGGGACTCCATGCGGAAGTGAAGGACCCGTACATATTTGTTGAGTTGTTTTAGGTCCAGTATGGGCCGCTTGTCGGAAGGCACAAGCCTTGGCTGGTGGTTTTGGGGGGACAGAGAGGAAGAATCGGTCCGGTGGGTTGGAGGTGAGCTCTATCTTGTATCCTGAAGACACTAGTTCCCTGACCCACCTGTTTTCTGTAATAGGCAGCCAGACTTGATAAAAGAGCAAAAGTCGGCCGCCTACGGGTGTGGTGTCTTCCGGAGTCATGATGAGGAGAAAGTCTGAGATTTTCCTCTTCTGGGCTTAGACTGGCCTGCTTTTGACTGCCAGGTCTTGTCCGACCTTTGCGTCGATTGTGAGTTGTCCCTGCGTGGGGAACGCTTACGATTTTGTGCTGGACGCGAGATGGACCAGCCCGAAGAATTCCGAAAGGATCTTGTAAGTGCGTTTAGGTTTCAGTTGGGGAAGAGAGGTACTCTTACCCCCGGTGGCATTGGATATCGTGTCCAACTGTTCACCGAAAAGTCACCCACAGAGGTAGGGGAGATGCGTGAGGGACTTCGTTGAGGCTGCGTCCGCTTTCCATTCTCGCAGCTAGAGGATACGCCGAATTGTGATGGCGTTTGATGCTATCCCCGATACGCCCCTTGCTGAATCCAGAGCTGCATGAAGCGTGTAATCTGCTACGACTACTATTTGAACCGCTTGGTCAAACAGCTCAGGAGCGGATGCTTGGAGGCCAGCTTGTAAATTTTTGGCCCAGGCCAGAATGGCCTAGGCAGCCCAAACTGAAGCGAACGCAGGAGCCAGGGATGCCCCTGCGGTCTCGAAAATTGAACGAGCCATGCGTTCTACCTGCCGGTCTGCTGCGTCCCTGAGGGTTGAGCTATCTGGCAGTGAAAGGAGGGTCTGTGCTGCTAGTCTAGAGACTGGGAGATCCACTTCAGGTGGGTCTGTCCATTCCTTGGTATCCTTCTGCGGGAAGGGGTACCTCGCCTCCAGATATTTGCGATTAGCGAACTTTTTCTCAGGCTGTGAGAGCTGCTTTTTAAGGATCACTTTAAACTCTGGGTGGTTAGAGAAACCTTAGGCGGCTTCAGAGGTCCTTCAGAAGAAATCTTGTGTGGCCTCTGGTGGCGGATCAGAAATGTCCAGCACCCGATGGATGTCCTCAACTAGCGATGTATTGCTAGGGGGGATTGGGATCAGGGACCCTTCCGTTTCATTGGCTGAGTCAGAGTCACAGATGCCTTCCGAATCCAGTGTATCACTGAGGCGTCCCCTGCTGGTGAGCTGAGGCGGAGGCCTTCTCTGGTTGAAGATTGCGGAGATCTGCATTATCTGCCCCTGGAAGGGGACGTCTAGATGACCTGGAACTACGATGTCTCTCCCTAGAAGGAGATGACCGTGTGTTATGGGATGACACAGACGGACTTGACCTATGGGTCCGCTTGCGTCCTGACCTAGACGTGGATGTGCCAGGGTCGTCCTGTCCCTGAGTCAAACTCTCCCTTTGCTGGGTAACGGTCATAGCTGAGGCATTACTGCAGAGCCTGAAGCAATGTGGAGGTTAGGTTATCTATAGACTGCGTCATAGATTGCGACAACTGAGTGACCCATTCCGGCGTTGCATTAGACACCGAAGCATTGGCAGGGGCTTCTTGGGGCTCTGACAGTAGTCTGAGTGCAGACCTGACAGTGCGGTACGTGCTGCCACTGGGAAGAGCGGTCCCACAGGCTGTGCAGAATGCATAGTAGCAGTCCTGCCTGGTTCTCTTGGACCTTGAGCCCAGCATAGTGCACAGAGTGCAGAAGAGCTTACAGGGGTAGCTATGCAGAGGAACCTATAGGGGAGCCTTATAGGGAATATAAATTCACAGTCGAGTAAAACAACCCAGCTGTGATCTTACCCCACCAGTTTGCCCCTAGGTCCAGCCCCGAAGAACCACAGTCCTGTGCCCCCCTGAGACTGGCTGGCCTGGCCCTGGTCTTGCTGACCGGGAGATGCAGGGTTAATCCTTGCTGCAGTAGAAATGGCAGCCGAGGAGAAGAGGCAGGGGGAGAAAGGGGCGGAGAGCTGAGGAAAAAGGCGGCAAAGCTGTGTAAAAACGCGCTCTTTCTGTCTCGATCCGCCCCCTCTATGACACTGTAGAGTGTCATTTGTCATCCGGGGGGCGGAGAGGAGGCGGCAGCTTCAGCTAGGCCGAAGCTGCGGCCTAAATTAGATGCCTGATGCCCAGAAAGGCTCCAGGTTGGCGCGGAAGTCCCGGAGGGGGTCAGATCTGATTTAAAGGCAGGATAGCGGTGGGGCTATAAGCGGAAGGGGGGCCCTGTGAGGGGTCCCCCTGAGGCAGTATAGAGCTGGTGCTGCCGCAGAGACAGGGGGCGCTGGGAGCCCTGTGTCTCTATTGTGCCATGCCTGCCTGCACTCCCCCCGGCCCCGACAGGAGCCCACAGCTGGGCTGTGGTCCCTGGATGCAGGCGCAGTGTGCTGGCCCATTGCTGGGAGCTGTCGAGTGCTGCCTGTACAGGCCCTACCTGAGGCGTCTCAACCTAATGCCTTTAGAGAGGGATTAGTGAGGGTGCTGCTATGACCTTCAGGGGGCTTTATCCTCGCCTCAACCTCATCCCAGAAACCAAAAGGAATTGGGGAAGGAGGGGGAGTCTCGACTTCGAACCAGCACCCGAGGGACTGGGGAAGGAGCGACATGAGGAAAATACGTACGCTACTCACCTGGTAGCAGTGTTTTTTCAGGAGCCATGACAGCACAACGAGAGAGGGGATCCGCCCTTCAGGGACAGGAAACCTACAGACATAAAAAGGGCGGCACCTCTCTCCCACGTCAGTTGTTTCCAGAGCATGAGAGGACCACCTTGGTTAGTAACACAGATGCAGTATATACAAAAATACTTTTTATTATGCAAGTGAATATAAACTTTAACTCAAGATTAACAGGGTGTTGAATTATCCAAAACATAGGGTAGGGAATCTAAGGGTGCTGTCATGGCTCCTGAAAAAACACTGCTACCAGGTGAGTAGCGTACGTATTTACTCAGTCGCCATGACAGCACAACGAGAGACTTTCAGAGACGAAAGGTTTTAGGGGGGGATAATAGCTTCTAGCACTCTTCTCCGAAACGTAAGGTCTGAGGAACTACCCAGATCTAATCTGTAATGTCTAAGAAAGGTAGAAGGGGAAGACCATGTGGCCGCCTTACATATGTCTTCGATTGACACTTCTGACCTCTCCGCCCAGGAAGATGCCATGGCTCGCGTGGAGTGTGCCTTTATACCATCTGGAACTTCGTTGCCACCTGCGGTATAAGCGAGAGAGATTGCCTCCCTAATCCATCTGGCTAGAGTGTTTTTAGATACTCTAAGACCTTTCCTTACCCCTTGATAGGCTACAAATAAAGAGTTATCTTTTTTCCAGGAATCTGAAACTGAAATATATCTAAGGAGGCATCTCCTCACATCTAAGCAATGGAATTTACGTTCTTTATCGTTAGTAGGATTGGAGCAAAAGGAGGGAAGGACTACCTCCTGAACCCTGTGAAATTTAGACGCAACTTTAGGCAGATATAGGGGATCGGGTTCTAATATGACCCTATCCTCCCTAACTTGCATGTATGGTGGATGTCTGGAGAGTGCCTGCAGATCACTAACCCTCCTAGCAGATGTGAGAGCACCTAACAGGGCTGTTTTGATTGACAGGATCTTCACAGGAATAGTATCAATGGGCTCGAATGGGGCTTGCGTCAGGGCTGAGAGTACCAAATTTAGGTCCCATGGGACTAACCTTTGTTTAATAATTGGTCTAGACCTGGTGACCGCTTTAAAGAATCTAGCAATCCAGTGATTACTGGCTAAATTAAGATTATATAACGCTCCCAGCGCTGACACCTGAACTCTAAGAGTACTTGTGGCCAAGCCCATTTCCAGGCCTTTTTGTAAAAATTCAAGAACCTGGTTAATACATGGTTCTTGGTCAATTTGAGCCCCTGAAAAAGATAAAAATTTTCTCCATACTCTCACATAAATGCCCGTTGTAGATGGTTTTCTACTTTTAAGGAGAGTATTAACCAGATTCTGAGAGAATCCTTTCCCCCTCAGTAAGGACCTCTCAAGTTCCATGCCGCTAGGTGTAAGTTGGCTACTTGAGGATGGAGGATTGGTCCCTGGGAGAGCAGATCTGGTAGCTCTGGAAGAATCCATGGTTGGCAGACAGACATCTTTCTCAGCCAAGGAAACCAAGCCCTCTTGGGCCAAAATGGAGCTACCAAGATTACCCGGGCCTTGTCCTCCCGAATCTTCCTCAGGACTAGGGGAATTAGATTTAGAGGGGGAAAAGCATACGCGAGCCTGAAGTGCCAAGATATCAGCAGAGCGTCCACAGCGTATGGGTTGTCTTTTGGATTTAGGGAGCAGAATTGATGTAATTTTTTGTTCCCTCTGTTGGCAAAAAGGTCTATCTCCGGACAACCCCATAACTGGATGATCTGACTGAAAATGGCTGGATTTAACGACCACTCCCCCTGTCTGAGCATGTTGCGGCTTAGATAGTCGGCTTTGGTGTTGATACTTCCTTTTATATGAAGCGCCGTCAGGGAGAGAAGATGTACTTCGGCCACCTGAAAGATATGATTTGCGACCTCCATCAATGTACTGGATCGCGTGCCACCTTGACGATTAATGTAGGCCACAGTTACCCGATTGTCTGACAAAAGCCTGACGTGTCGACCCTGTAGGGGTACAAGGAATCTATTTAAGGCATGTTTTACTGCCAACAGTTCTTTCAAGTTGGAGGAAGAGTCCTGTTCAGACAGAGACCATAGTCCCTGAACCCAATCCTCCCCTAAGTGAGCCCCCCACCCTTTGGGGCTAGCGTCCGTAGTCAGCACCCTAGATATGTGATTTATCCAAGGGACCCCCCTGTGTAAATTCGAAGTGTGAGTCCACCAACCAAGCGAATGTACAGTCTCCGCAGAAAGTGTGAATTTACTGTCGAGGTGAACATTTAGGCGACGGGAATTGTGTAACACGTCCCACTGTAAAGCCCTCGTGTGGAACTGTGCCCAGAGAACTGCCGGGATGCAGGACGTAAGAGAGCCCAAGATTGACATCGCACCCCTGACTGATACTAAGGGATTATTTATTGCCCTGGTGACCAAATGCTTAATCTTAGCAACTTTTGTGTCCGGCAGGCGACATTCCTGCTGACTAGAGTCTATAACATATCCCAGGAATTCTTGTACTTTTAGGGGCTGAAGGCGCGATTTTTTTATATTGATCATCCAGCCCAATTTGTGTAACGCATCCATAACTTTCTGTAGTTGGTCTGAGCAATGCGACTCAGAATGACCCACAATTAGCAAATCATCCAGGTACGGGACTATTAATATATCCTGTTCATGCAAGTGCGCCATAACCTCCACCATGATTTTTGTGAACACCCTGGGTGCAACTGCGACTCCGAACGGAAGTGCCTGATATTGAAAGTGTTCTACTGTGCCAGCTAGTGAGACCGCCACCCTAAGAAATCTCTGATGATCAATATGAATTGGTACATGGTAATAGGCGTCTTTGAGATCTAAGACAACCATAAAACAGTGGTGAAAGAGTAATTTTATTGCTGTCTTGACCGACTCCATTTTGAAGGAGGGTATGAACAGAAAATTATTCAGGCCTTTTAAATTAATAATGGTGCGATATGAACCATCAGGTTTTTTGACCAGGAACAGAGGGGAATAAAACCCCCTACCTTCCTCGCCTGCAGGGACTCTGACTAGAACATTCTTCTGTTGGAGCTCCCGGACCTCAGACTCTAGTGCCAACTGCTCTGTAGAGGAGGAACGAACAGGTGTTAACATAAATTTGTCCCGAGGAGTATGGTGGAAGTCTAAGGTTAGGCCTTTCTCCACAATGCCTAGAATCCATGGATTGTTTGTAATCTGCACCCAGGCTGGGTAGAAGGCCGAAAGCCTACCCCCCACCTGGTCCGCTAGTCATTGTGGTTTCTTAACCTCTCGTGAAGGATTAAACATAAATCCTCTACCCCTTCTTCTGCTGTTGTCATATCTAGTAGATTCTCTGTTGGAGTCTCTATATGGTCTTCTGCGGTTGGACCATCCTCTATTATAGTCCCGTCTGTAGATGGGTCTTCCTAGGAAGGGAAAGCGTTTTTTACTATCCCCTGCTTTTTCCAATAGCTCGTCTAGGACTGGTCCGAACAAGTGAGCCCCTTCACAAGGAATGCTACATAATTTTGTTCTAGCTTGTAAGTCCCCTGGCCAGCATTTTATCCATAGTGCTCTCCTGGCTGCATTGGATAATGCCGAGGACCTGGCGGCCAACCTGACCGAATCTGCTGAAGCATCTGAGAGGAAGGCTGCGGCATCCTGGATTGTGGACATAGAGGACAATATTTCCGACCTAGGGACTTTATCTCTGAGCTGATCTTCGAGGTGACCCAACCAAACCATCAAGGATCGAGCGGTACAAGTGGCTGCAATGGCTGGCCTCAGAGACCCCGCTGAAGTCTCCCAAGCTCCCTTAAGGAAGATGTCGGCTTTCCTATCTAACGGGTCTTTCAAATTTCCCAAGTTGTCGAAGGGGAGAGACGACTTTTTGAATGCCTTAGCGACTGCTGCATCCAACTTCGGGACTTTATCCCATGAGGACGAAGCCGCTTCTTCAAAGGGATACCGTCTTTTAAAGGCTGGCGGAAGCGACCCCTTCCTTTCTGGTTTCTTCCATTCTTTTGAGATTAACGATTTGATCTTGTCAATCACTGGAAAGGCTCTTCGGGATTTTCGCTCAATACCCCTGAACATAACATCCTGAATGGAACATTCCGATTGGGTATCTTCTATCCCCATTGTGCTGTTAACTGCTTTGACCAGATGGTTAACCCTTTCTAGGGACAAACAGGCTCGAGCAGACTCCTGATCCTCAGAGGAGGAAGTGGACGGAAGAGACCCTGAGCTCAGCTCACCCGAATCCGAATCTACCTCAGATAAAGGGGATGACCTTTTAGCTTCTGCCCCCCCGAGATTTGGATCTCTCGGCACCTTTAATTTCCTGTCTCACCATCTCTCATATTGTAGAGGTTAGATCAGGCGCCTCCTCCTCCAGTAAACGTTGAATACATATTTTACATAACTTCCTCAAATGTCCATCTGGAAGCGGCTCTGCACATTCGGCACACTGCCTATGTTTGGCTTTGGACAAACTTTTCCTCCCCTGATAGAGGAAAAAAGACAAGGGGAACACAACCATCACTAAGTGGACTTTCACGAAGCTCACTTACCCCGTCCAGTAATGAGTGGTACCGTAGATGGGGGATCCTTCGAAGCCGGCAAATCTTTACGGGCTGAGGATTTTGGTATAGAGATCCGTGCCTCCTTAGCTCCACCAGCGCGGCTACTGCCACTAGACCGACGCTGGGAGCTTCTACGAGGCTTATCTGACAGCTGCTGCGGCTCCTGCTGCTGCTGGCTGGTAGTTCCTTCTGGCGACTCCATTATGGAATGGGTGAGGAACTCTGATTATCCCAGCTTGCCGCATTAAATACCCCCAAGGTACCGCCCCCGGATGGGGGCCAGCAGGGAATCCCAGGTGGCCATTAAACCGTCTGCCGCTGTGCTGCGCTACCCCTCCCTGAAGCCCAGACTGATCCCGCAGCTGGGCGCCGCCATTAGCCGGAGATGACGCTACTGCGCATGCCCAGCCGCGTCATCCGGCCGCGCCGCCCGCCGCGTCATCCGGACACGCCCCCTTCAGGACGCGGCGGCAAGCCGACACGCGGACCAGGACGCCAGCAAACCCCCCGGACCAATGCCGCGTCCCCGCCCGGACCAGCGTGACTCCCGGGACCCTGAGTAGCCAAGCACCTCCATAGGTATGTGCGGTTGCCTGAGAAGCTAGCCTATCAGAGGCTGCTTCCTCCTGCTGTCACCTACACCGCGCAGTGCCCCTGCCGTGTGGTGCTTCCTGCCCCCTGGACGGGCCGAGGTAGGGGACCCCCGCTACCTGTACCGGGCCGCCAGGAGTGGGGAGTCTTCTTACTTCGACCCTCTTGTCAGGGCCTGTCTGCAAGAGGTTCCGCTGTCAGGGACAGGAAACCAAACTGACGTGGGAGAGAGGTGCCGCCCTTTTTATGTCTGTAGGTTTCCTGTCCCTGAAGGGCGGATCCCCTCTCTCGTTGTGCTGTCATGGCGACTGAATAAAAGCCATCTAGACTTCAACCGGGCACCCCGTAATAGGGGGCCGAGGAAGGAGCCATGCCGGGAGTCTCACAGGAGACCCACTTTTCTTCATCTGTAATCCGTCGGGGGGGAAAAAAAAACGGAGTAAAAAAAAAAAATCTTAGGTGTGCCTCCTATGCGACACTAAGCAAAAACTGGAGAAGGCTGACGCCGTCCAGGGGTGTATACTGCAGAGGAGGAGCCACGGTTAATCTTTTTCAGATTATGCATAGTGTCGCCTCCTAGTGGACAGCAGCATAACACCCATGGTCCTGTGTCCCCCAATGAGGCGACAGAGTAAATGGCTTACCAGGTCAATTAATGTGACCATAACTATTTAGAGGCGTATTCTTGACCAACATTAGTGAATTACTATCTAAAGTATAAAGACACATCATATATTGACAATGGTGGACCAGGCTCTAAAGCAGTGGCGACACATTAGACAGCTGTCGGCCGATCATTCAACCGGTAGCCTTCTCATTCAACTCACCCAGGGTCGCTCATTCAGCCGAGAGCCCCTGTGTTCTGTATGTATAGCGATGGCTTATTTTTGTCAGAACGAAGCAATCGCCAGTCTGAAATCGGACATGACCATTCAACATCTCACCTAACGATCAGTTGTTCGGGGCCCTCACACACATTATACTTTTGGCCTAACCAGTTGTTATCAGCAGGTTCTGCTGACAGGCTAATGTGTTTGGGGGCCCTAAAATCACACTATTAAGATGGACAAGGCAGCTTCGGCTCCTGGCAGCTTCTCCAAGTTGTAAACCCCCAATAGACTTGCAATGTAGTCTTGGGTCTTCTGCCAGCTGCTATCAGGAGCCTGCTATGTTCGGTAATTAGTACCTTAGCAGCTTCCTTCTAAAAAGTGGTAGGATGCCATAAAAACCAAAGCATTGTCAATATACAAAATGATAGGCCCAATGTAATTTTAGAAATTACCTTGAATGTTCTTTGAGCTCTTCTGAGGTGTCATCCACCACATCACTTTGCTTTGACTCATAAGCCATAGAGCGGCACAATTTGCAGGCAACCAACGCTTTAGCCATAGACTCCTCTCCGTGCTGCCAGAAGAAAAGGGCCATTTTCTGCCTCTTCATCAAAACAGCCCAAACCAGCAGCTCATTAAACGGGTAAGGGAAACGCTTCATTTCGGGATCGTCAATGTCCACAATCTCATCTTTGACCCTTTTCTTTGTCCCATCCTCAGATGATGCATCTTGCTACAAAATAAAACAGTATTAACACAGAACCACCCAGCAGCATGTTCGTTGTGACATAATGCAAGAACATTTGGTGCGGTATATAACAGACAAAAAAACACTCCATACAAATATATAGAACAGGAGTCTAATAGTTAAAGTAGAACATTTTTATAAAAAAAAAGAGAAAAAAGGAAAGGTAGCCATTATATTAACGTCTATAGAAAAGACAAATTATGTGGCAGCCGGAGTTTTGCACAATTCTAAATCACCATAAGCAAAAACCTCAGAAAATATACACAGAAAAATAAAGGTCAGATAGTATAAATGATAAACCAACAAGGAGTATTAGGCCAGTATACAGGGAGATATTTGTTTTGCTGGTTAATAGGGAGTCCAAAGATAGAATTTACATGTAAAACCCCCGCAGGATTGTATAATATGTCAGACCAAATGGCCATAGTAAACACGCCACTGCCAGAAACATCTCACCCCACATGGAGCAAGACTCCGGCTGTCATCAGATGGATTACGCAATGCCCAACGTGCGTTTCGCTTGTTTGGTATTTTCGCTTTCACAAGGGAGGTTATATCACTGGTGCATAACAGAACCTCTTTATGCCTACGGTAACCGGTCACATGGGAACCCATGCTATCCACAGACATGGGATCGCTCACACGGCGCATGCGCGCCACGCCAGTCACGTCACGCAAACGCAGCCCAGCCATCAAGTCAAAACAGCACATGTGTTCAGTTACCATAGGCCTGAGGTTTTTCTAAAGATTTTGTAACCACTCTTATTGAGTAGAAAAAAAATCTACTACCCTAATATACAGTAGGGTGTTGAAAAAATTCTTACATTTTTATACAGAGCCTTTCACTAGACAAGCTCCAGTTGTACCCATACTAGAATTCTTACAAAAGGGTCGAGAATTAGGTTTATCAGTAAACACCTAAGAGTACAAGTGCCAGCATTAGGAGCCCTATATGGGTGCAATATAGCAGGAGATAAGTGGATCTCCAGGTTTATAAAGGCCTGTGAACGGAGCAACCCGGTCCATATTCCCCGTCTATCACCGTGTGATTTAAACCTAGTTCTTGAGGCCTTAACTGGTCCCCCATTTGAGCCTCTAGATTATATACCCTTAAACATCTTATCGTATAAAGTCGACCTATTATTAGCTTTAACATCGGCTAGAAGGGTTATTGACATCCAGGCCCTCTCAATAGACCCACCCTTTATGTTAGTATTTCAAGATTAGGTAGTCATTAAACCAGACTCCTCATACCTTGCTAAGGTTGCATCCACCTACCATAGGTCACAGGAAATTTTTCTCCCTTCCTTTTTTGATACTCCAGTAACTTCAGAGCAGCAGAAGTTCCATACCTTAGATGTTAGAAGAGCCATCCTGACCTATGTAGAAAAGTCTCGGGCTTGGAGGCAGAGTAGGGCTCTGTTTGTCTCCTTTTAGGGCCACAAGAAAGGACATGGGGTCACAAAAGCTACCTTATCTTATGGATCAGAGAAGCTATCTGCTTGGCCTATTTGTCAAAAAGCGAGGTTCCTACAGAGGGCATAAAAGCACATTCGGCAAGAGCCATGGCATCCTCTTGGGCGGAGCAAGCAGATGTACCGATTGATTTAATATGTAAGGACGCAACTTGGTCAACACCTTCTACCTTTTACAACCATTATAGACTTGATCTATCTACATCTTCCGACCTGGCCTTTGGTAGAGCTGTCCTTAGTACACTAATCCCACCCAGATAATAAGTTCTCTGAAAGTCTCTCATGTGGGTAATGTTGTGGTGAAGGGTAACAAGCCGGATTACTTACCGGTAATGCTCTTTTAAGTCCACTACAGCACCCATTTACTACCCTCCCTAATTATGCACAATTTCCTTCCTTTAAGGCTCACAAATAATGGTTGTATAGAGTTTAGAAAATTTATATTGTTGAATATGAGTTAAATACTAAAACTTTTGCGGTTCCTTTTTATACTCTGAAAACTAAACTGAGGAGGAGAGGGGACCGCCTCCTTTTATTCTGTAGGTTTCCTGTTCCTATGGGCGGATCCCTCTCTCTCTCTTGCTCTCTCTCATGTGGGTGCTGTCGTGGCGAAGGGTAAAAAACACTTTTTTCTTTTTTATTCTTTTTACCTAAGGGGGGCTATAAAGGGGGATTTGATTTTTTTTATCACTGTGATAGACCCTATAACAGTGATCAAAATGAATCAATAGGAAAAATTTCCGATTGTTGCCAGGTGCCAGCCAGAAGATCTTGGCAGGTGCACTGCGCATGGCCCATCATGCTCTTCCAAGAAGACCCCGCCGGCTGGGGGACTTCACAGGGGGATGCAGGGACACCGGAGGTACCGGGGATTTTGGGATCCGTGGACCCCATTTCTCTCTCTTCTGATGTGCGATCACATCAGAGGAGAGTGAAATTAAATGGGAAATCTGATTTTTTTTTTTTTTTTTTGTCATTTTGCAGTCGCTGTTATTCCGTTAATAACAGCGATCGCAACACTGGGGTCGGTAAAAACCAACCCGAATCATGTTCTCCGGGGTCTTGGCGCTATGACATTATTTCTCAGCGCCATTAAAAGGCGGCGCTGAGGTATAAGTACCCTTAACTGCCACTGTTAAAAGGCCTGTCGGCGGTCATTAAGCGATTAAAAACTGGCATAACTACATAAAACATTCAAGCAGAATACTACCCAGGCGGAACAGCATCAGACATTAAAGTGCAGCTGGACAGAACCTTACCTTCGCTTTATAAGGCTGGGCCGTTTTTATGAAGTGATTGTGTCTCATCTTCTCCTTTTTATCTGCTCGGCTTCCAAATGATTCGTGGGTTTTACGCATTTGGGGTGTATTGCTAGAAGTGTTTCTGCCAGAACGCTGTAAAATATACCGTAATTCCATGTACACACTTATGAGAACATTGACTCAAAGTCTGGTCATTGCATTAGGTCTGGTTTAGCGTCTTCAGTCATTTTACAACCAGAGTAAATTAAGGCCATATAAAGAGGAGAGTTTTGCATATATAAAACAGGGTTGCGCAGTGGCGCGGCCTTTGGTCCACAGGTTTGACTCGAGAACATAAATCTATGCCTGGCTGCAGAGAGGGAAGCAGTGGAGCTATGCTACAGCGGCTCTGCTCACCGAGATCCGGTCCCAACCAGCAGCAATTTACAGTACAATACATGTGGATGGGGTTTAGAAGAGAATCAAGAAAAAAAAATTATATGTACACACACACACACACAAGTACAAATATTTTTTCGGATTTATTTCCTAGTTACAATGTTTTATTCTATGGTCTGTAAATGATTATGGGGAAGTCTTTGCCAGCTTATCAGCAGCCACGTGGACTCAGACTAGAGACAACCACTGGCTAAGGCCTCATGTACACGTGAATTTTACAAACCACAAGAAAACAATTAACCATCCTTGGTATATCCGAGTGCCATCTGTTATTTATTTATTTTTTTTATAACCAAAGAGATATGTTTGTTCCAAAGATAATAACTTGACCCCGTGGAAAGTGACAAGTTTTTATTCAAATTTATCACTAATTAACAGATCTGTCGGATTTATATCTGTGTTTCTTGGCCTTGTATGGCAGAGTCTGAACAGCAAGCATGGATCAGAATAGGTCATTCTCGGAATCTAACGGATCTCCATCACGGATGGGTGTAGATCCATTCAGGTCGGGGCAGCACGGTGGCGCAGTGGATAGCACAGCACCCTTGCAGCGCTGGGGTCCTGGGTTCAAACCCCACTAAGGAGAACATCTGCAAAGAGTTTGTATGTTCTCTCCGTGTTTGCATGGGTTTCCTCCGGGTACTCCGGTTTCCTCCCACATTCAAAAAAAAAAAAAAAAGACATACTGATAGGCAATTTAGATTGTGAGCCCCATTAAGGACAGTGATGATGTGTGCAAACTGTAAAGCGCTGCGGAATATGTTAGCGCTATATATATATATATATATATATATATATATATATATATATATATATATATATATATATATATATATATATATTTATTTATTATTATATTATTAAGTCATTGGTCCCATATGTTTGATTGGGGGGAAAAGAAAAAAGAAAAAAAAAAAAAAAAAAAAAAAAAAAAAATCGGATGGACAGCACATGGCGGATATTTCACAGTTATGCGCCATCTGGGAGGGTTTACTGGGCATGCTCTAATCCTGTGAAGAGGTCAACGTGCAGGGAGAGGGTAAAGGTGGTGAGCTGTGATCATCACCTTCCTGTGTAATCTCGGTGTCAGACATGGGCCCACCAGTAACCAACTCAAGGGCCACACTTTTCAGCTACGTGCAAATGTGACAATATCAATCACAAATTTATATAACAATGAGCTGGGTCGATTGATAAATGGATACTTTGCCACCTTTGTCTGTACAAAGTGATTTAAGTATATAGTGCCAAAAACTGCTCACTCATGCACAGAGGCCCATCAGAGGATTCTCTTGGGGGCCAGTCCAAGCCTGTGTTATCTATATTTCGAGGTTGCCATTCATTGCAATCCTGCGGGAACTTCTGCAAAGTGACATTCACAGCAAAGTAAGTTATTAAGTTTAGGGATCACAGTAGAAACTGCAAGATTTCAGGGTGTTTCAGTGAGGTGGCAAAAAATAAAAATAAAAATTAAGCTACTGAAAATGCCAATGTTATCAATACCAAAATTAAAGTTTCTGCTTAATTTTTAAAGTCTATTGTGCGAAAGGTGGGAAACAACCCCCCCCCCCCAAAAAAAAAAAACAAAACAAAAAAAAACACAGTGGTACAGTGTCATACATTTAACACGGATGCACTATCGGATACCTACCCGATTTCCAGCATGAAGATTGTTGTAAATTATTCGAAAGCGCTTCCTGGTGTATGTGCATCTAAAGGTGCCACCCATTAGATACTCAATGACAAGACCAACGTCAATCAAAGTAATTTTATAGCCTGGTGGTAGATTACCCTAAAACCAACAATGCAGATATCAATATATATAATATAAGAAATCCTATAGAAGTGCTTCAGGTATATTGCATCAAATCAGAGGGGTTTACGGGAGAAAATTGCTACTCTAATCCACGCAAGAAGAGCCTAACAGCCTATCCTAAATTCTCCTTGGCCAAGCCTCATGTATTTCTGTATTTTTATTTATTAATGTGACAATATCTAAAGGGCAAAAACTCATTCATCGCTTCAGAATTGAAGTGAGAACATGTTCTGAGACATGCCACAATATACAGAAACATTCCTTTGGTCTGGATCAGGTGCTTAGAATATAATATCTTACATATTGAAGAGTATCCAAAACAGAATTGTAAATGTGCCATCATCTTTTACAGGACTGCTCCTTCTCAGTCTTCTAGCTCTGGTTTATACAAGATTTCTAACCAGTTGTGCACGTGGAAATAGGTGTCGGAGTAGCAGAATTTATGGATTACCAATGACTAAAGTAAGGCAGGGTTCACATTGCGTTAATGGCAATGCGCTGACGGCATCCGTTACATAGCGGCACTAACGCTATGTAACGGATGCGTTAGCGCACCCATTAACTGCCATTAAGTAGCACATCACTAACGCATGTCATAATCGGCATGCGTTAGCGATGTACCGTCATTCTGTGATGGACCCTTGGACGCAGTCTGCAGCGTTTTCGGGTCCGTCACTGCTAGCACAGATAGAGCATCTGCGCTAGCACGATCGCATAAACGCCATCTTTTTCAGCACTTGTGTTAACACAGTCCGTTTAACGTATGCATTGAACGGACTGCACTAACGCAATGTGGACCCAGCCTAACAGCTCTGGCATCCGTTCACAATGCCGACCAGCACACTAGCAAAGTCATGTCTGCAACGGTCGGCTGTGTCTGGCCAGATTATTGCCTAATATATTTTATAATTCTCAATAAAAAAAAACTTAACATCCAACAAAGATGACCCACTCTCAGAGAAGCCAGAAGTGACAGGTTGCAGGTCAGCAGGTTTGGTACCAGGCCAGATATTGACTATGACCATCTGTCCTTGGACTTTGATGTATGCAGTCAGAAATGGTTAACCGCTGACGGGCGTGATAGGTGGGCATTGCTGAGCCAATCAGATGTCATCCTACTTCTGCCCCCGTAATCACCTTCCCTCCATTTCCAATTTATTGTCGTATTCTAAACAGGTTTTGAGGGAACCAAGAAGGTTTAAGAAATGCAGGTGATGAAACCAAGGATGGTTCTCTAATAAGATAGTACACATGAAACTCTAGAGTACATCAATAGAAAGGAAAGGACATCAGGCACGCTGTAACATAACATTTTACAAGTGTCTAACAAAACAAGAAAAAGAATGTGACGTACACAAATGGAGACCATGTGAATTTACCTGCTTAACATCTCGGACAAGATGAAACAGAGTTGGGTTAGTAGGACCTTGTTTCTTTAACGGAGAAAAGAAATACATGTGAGTTATATTATGACTTCAGTTAATATATGGCAATCTTTCATATATTTACTGACATCATAAACTGGAATTAAGATGGAAAGTTATCACAAAACTAGGTATTTACAGTAAGTAGCAACTAAAACACCAATTTGTAAGTGTAATAAAAAGAACTAATCAAGAATGAAAAGGCAAAAATTCTGCTATGATGTGCTGACGAGATTAAACATTCCACTAAAATATATTAAAGTATTTTTTATTGCATTGAAAATACAGGGTGCGTGGTTTTAACTAATAAAGAGACAAGAGTAAAATAGATACCTTTGTGTGATCACTTCCCTTTAAATGTACGGATGGCATGTTAAAGGACAATTGATGGGAATTAGATTCAAGAGTTACACAGCTTCTTAGCTCAATCCAGAGAAGTAAAATGTAACTTACGGTGTTATACAGCTCTTCCAGCCTAGGGATTGTCAGGAATTTATGCATGCTGACTCCATTCTCTATGAGAAGTTTCACAAACGCAACTCTGTCCATTACAAGTGCATCCAGCATGGCTTGCTCCAGGGCACCCACCTACAGAAACGTTCTCAGTATGAGTATAGTGCTCGTAAAGATAATTAAAGGGAATCGGTCAGCAGGATTTCACCTCAAAAACTATTTATATACACATGTAGTTCAAAGACAAGTCCAGCAATACCTATACATGGCCAGTCGGCTCCTATATCACTGAGGCCAGTCTCACACGTCCAGATAATTCCGGTACCGGAGAAAATCGGTACCGGAGTTATCCGTGTGCTCACGTGGCACATCAGTGTGGCACACGTGCAGCAGCCGTGTGCCGCCTGAGCACCACACGGACTGTGCAGGAGAGACTGCGCTGTCCCTTGCGTGTGGTGCTGAAGTCGGCATTCATCCCTTCTGTCCTGCTCGGCTGAAAGCAGCGCTTGCAGGAGAGAAGGGATGAAAAATCAAGTTGTTTTTTTTTTTTGTTAAAAAAAGTCTGGTGTCACCTCCCGTCTCACCCCCCCGTGCGCCTGCCCGCTTGCAGAGAAATACTCACCCAGCTCCCGCGATGCCTCCTGTTCAACCCGGCAGCTTGTCCTGGGTGAGCGGTCACGTGGTACCGCTCATTACAGTGATGAATATGCGGCTCCACCCCTATGGGAGGTGGAGCCGCATATTCATCACTGTAATGAGCGGCACCACGTGGTTTGGAATTTTTTTTCACCACTTAGATAAAAGAGAACCTAGACATTTTTGGTGTCTATGAACTCGTAATTACCTTGAGAATCATAATGGCAGGTCAGTTTTAGCATTTAGTGAACCTAGTAAAAAAGCCAGACAAAAAACAAGTGTGGAATTGCACTTTTTTTTGCAAATTCACCGCGCTTGGAAGTTTTTTCCCGTTTTCTAGTACAAGACATGCTAAAACCAATGATGTCGTTCAAAAGTTCAACTTGTCTCACAAAAAATAAGCCCTCACATGGCCATATTGACAGAAAAATAAAAAAGTTATGGCTCTGGGAAGAAGGGGAGCAAAAAACGAACACGGAAAAATGGAAAATCCCACGGTCATGAAAGGGTTAAGTTCTACCATTGAAATTGAGAAAACGACAACAAGAGCAGACGACCGCCTACTCTGTTGGAAATGACCTGAGTCTGCCTCCAGTCATTTGGCTCAAAACCGATGTTACCTAGATCGCCTTGATCTTGGTAGTTGGCATCGCATTCTTTCCAATGGGTTGGCTCTATATGAGACCTGATGATCTCTGTCTTGGTTAGATCGACCTGGAGCAACTGAGCTTGACGCTGTGGTCCACCTAGTGTTACGAAAGGACTTAAACCTTGCCTGAAATTGGCGACTAAAATGGCTGTTTAATCTTTTGCTGTGGAAGAAAATTGCTCTTTCCTCCTGTGGTATCAGATATGAGCTGATCCAGTTTTGCGCCAAATAGTCGACCACTCTGATAAGGAAGTGTTGTAAGGGATTTCTTTGAAGTAGAGTCCGCCCGCCAAGTCCTCAACCATAGAGCTCTTCTGATAGAAATTGCATTTGCGGCTGCAAATGCCGCACAATTTGCTGCATCCAAGGATGCATTGATCAGGTAGCTTCCGGCCAGAGCTATCTGATTTCACATCCCCGTCACCTCTACTGGTAAGTTCTTATCCTGAAGAGCCTTAGCCAAAGATTCTGACGAGGATATCATGGCTTTGGCTACCCAGGTCACCACAAAAGATGGAGCGAGGGCTGAACCTGAGGCCTCAAACACAGAACGAGCCAAGCTTTCTATGAGCCGATCAGTCGGATCTCTAATAGAGGAGCCATTGGGCAGAGATAACAGCTTGTTAGAGGCCAAACGGGACACGGGGAGGGAATCTACCGAAGGGGATTCTGCCTACTTCTTACGTTGCTCAGGTGTGAAAGGGTATCTTGCGCCTAGAGCCTTCTGACCTGAAAAACGTCTGTCCGGTCGCTCCATGTGGCGTTGGACTAAATCCTCAAACTCAGGATGAGTGGAAAACACCTTATCAGGTTGCTTGAATTTTTTAAAAGACACCTTATGACCAGAAGTCAAGGTGGCTACGTCCTCTACTCCCAGGGTTTGGTTAACGGCCTCGATGAGGCTGTCTACTGATTCCTGGTAATCAGGAGCCTCTAAATCAAGAGACCCTTTGGAATCATAGTCCGAACCGTGTTCAATCATTTCCGCAGGTGAGGGAGAATGAGAGACAGAACTCAAAGATGCAGATGCTCCTGACAGCACGGGAGACGCCGTGTGGGTTCGTTTCCCCTGCGTCTGCCTAGAGGGAGCGCGGCCCCTGCAAGCAGGAGGTTCCTGTGAACCAGAGGAACTTTCCAAGACAGGCAAACCGTTGTCCCTGGCCCCAGCCAGAGTATGAAGGGACTAGATCGCCTGTATTAGGGACGCCATAGATTGCGTTAAGGACGCGACCCATTAAGGGGGCGATACTGCAGTCTCAGGTACAGACACACTGGACAGGGTCGCAGGGGAGGGCTCTTGAGCGCGTTCGGAATCGCAGGCCTCACAGAGACAGTTACTCTGGGCATACGGAAAGGTGGATCGACAGGCAACACGAGGTATATAAAACCGTATGAGTCTTAGTCCTTCTAGACATGGTGACTCTGCTGCCGCTATAATCCGCACCCACAGATAAGTTGCTGGATCAAAATATTGCAG
Source organism: Ranitomeya imitator (assembly GCF_032444005.1). Classification (NCBI taxonomy): domain Eukaryota; kingdom Metazoa; phylum Chordata; class Amphibia; order Anura; family Dendrobatidae; genus Ranitomeya; species Ranitomeya imitator. Next base: position 509,490,995 of record NC_091285.1, on the reverse strand, counting down.
CTGTCAGGCTGGGAGGAGTAGCACTTACCCCAGTCCTGTGTCCCTATGCGTCCCGTGGAGCCCGTTACCAGAAAGTGCTTCAGCGCTATCCCCCTTATGTGCTTGATTAGAGGGCAGGTGCGCCACAAATGGGGGAGGAGTTTCCGGCCTACGATAGGCCGAAGCCGGGCCTAAATATTATTCCCCGAGCTCATCCAGGGAGGGCACCCGCTCAACCTGTGCCTCACTCTGACAAGTTTAGGACATTGCACCGGGCCGCTTTTGGGTATTGTATGTGGTTGGCCGCTAGGGAAGGGTGTACAAGGGCACACATTCAGCCGCAGCAGCTGAGGTGTGCTAGGATGATACATGTCCCTGTACAAACCCACAAAATCAATTGGAAGGTGCATTGTATTGACAGTACAAGGGGACCTTAGTTTAGCAAACAGCTTGTTTGTGTATTATCACATCCGTTTGGAAACCAGCCATATCTCGTACTATTATAATTAGGCTTAATCATGGATTAAGTTATGCGAGAGAACTATTGTGTTTTTTCATGATATTACATCTGGAGGAATATATGAATATATATATATATATATATATATATATATATATATATATATATATATATATATATATATATATATATATTATATTTTTTTTTTTTTTTTTTGTTATGTTGCTAATAGGATTTCTTATGGCAATGCTGTCTACATAGGTGCTACTCTTTAGGTAACACAGTTACTATCTTTAGGAGTTATGTGCATTGTGGGCTTATGATTAGGGTTATGTTCCCGGTTTTAATGTTTTTAAATGTTCGTGTCTTTGTGATCATATATGTATTTATCTGAATAAAGCTGTGTTCTACTTTTATTTTTGTCTAAATCCAAGTGTGTGGTGATCCCCATTTGTTTGACCTACTCTGTTCTTTCTTGCATTTAGTATCATCCAGGGAGGAGGGGGCGTGCCCGGAAGTAGACGCGGCCGACAGAGGCAGGACTTCCGCCCGTGGCCTTAGACGCCAGGGACTAAAGAAACTGGCCTGCGATAGGCCGAAGCCGGGACCTAAATTTTACTCCCTGTGCTCATCCAGAGAGAAGGAGACGTGGCCAAAAGAGGCGGAACTTCCGCCTGCAGCCTTAAGACGCCGGGGACTAAAATAAGCAGCGCACCCGGAGAGAGGAGGTACCCAGAAGACAGCGCACCCTTTCAGGGGGTGAGGAGAGGGACAGTCTGCCTCGTTTAATCACCACTGTCAGCGCATTGGTGATGAAGTGGAGGCTGCACGAACAGACCATGTATGTCTGTACAACCTAGGGTTTCGTTACCTTAGAGTGGTCAGGGATTAGTTCGGCAAAAGGTCCCACGTTGCGGGAGAGGATACGTGGAGGAGACACTCCACATGCTCGCCCATTTTTGGCTTGGGGAGATCGGACCCCTTCAAAAGGGTCCGTCGCCCGTCTCATCTTCATAAATAAAAGGAAAAAAAAAATGGATCTGGGAAAACCCAGAGATGTGCCTCCTATGGACACTAAGCATGAACAGGATCTGTCTGGGCCAGTGTCAAGGTGTATACTGCGGAGGAGGAGCTAATTTGTTTTGTCTACTTCTACTACTCCTGGCGGCAGTAGCATACACCCACAGTCCTGGGTCCCCCAATGAAATGAAGGAGAAAACAATCATTTAGAAACAATACTAATGTTTTAACTCAGGAAGAGTTCAGAAATCAATATTTTGTGGAATAACCATGATTTTTAATCACAGCTTTCATGCGTCTTGGCATGCTTTCCACCAGTCTTTCACACTGCTTCTGGTGCAAAAATGTAAGCAGTTCTTCTTTGTTTGATGGCTTGTGACTATCCATCATCCTCTTGATTACATTCCAGAGGTTTTCAATGGGGTTCAGGTCTGGAGATTGGGCTGCCCATGACAGGGTTTTGATGTGGTGGTCTCTTAATTTTTGCCAGAGCTGTGTGTTTAGATGTTGTGTCATTTTATATAACTTACTGCTATAATGAAAGGAAGGCATAGGTTAAGTTTGTTAAATAATCAATAAAATATTTCGTAGACCACAAATCCAAACTTTTTTTCAGTGGAAAGTCCTTTTTAAAGAAGCATATACTAGAAAGCACTTTCAGACTGTTCTCTCGGGTTCTTCAAATGCAAGACAGGATAAGCAAGGTGTGATACATGCCTCTAAGTAACTTCAGTTTACAAATGATTTAGACATGAGCTGCATTATTGCAGATGTGTAGGATCTACTAGGACATACTTTGAAAAGCTGGCAGAGAACCATGTGCCTCAGATAAGTCCAAGAGACCGGTCCCCGGTGGCTTCTCTCAGACTCATTTCTTTAGACCAGCGTTTCCCACAGTCCCCAGCAGATCATGTTTTCAGAAACTGACACAGATTTGCTCCCCTGTGCAATACTAAGGAAATCCTGAAAACATGATATGTTGGGGGTAGTGAGGACTAGACAAGTCATACGAGATGCACGGCCTCCGAGCGACTTTTTAAACATACATGGCTGCAGTAAAGCAGCGGGACTTCTGACTCAGGCTGCCTCGGGTTCCCTTTAATCACCATTTTATAGATTAACAATAGCCCACAGCATGTTGCACACTCACCAGCCACTGCTGTCCATAGACAAATACATGGTTCTTGGCGATGTCAACTCTGTCCCATGCCAGTGTTAAAACCAGCTGGTCCAATGCTGAGGCATTGGTTCCTGCATAGAAAAAAAGTGATTAATAATTCGCACTTCCATTCAACACTCTATAATCATATGAGCAACTGATCAGACAGGTTACATTTATGTTCAGCGAGGAGATAAGCGGATGCCAAAGGTGTCCAGAATCGGCTCATCTCCATCATTCCAAGAAAACAAAGAATGAGCCAAGGCCAGTATTCAGGTTTATGAGTAGCTGTGCGCACACCTTCTATAGTCTTATGCAGGAATCTGCACTGAACAGAAGTACAGCGATATGGCTACAGGCACTAGCTAGGTGGTAGCCAGGGCATCCAAGCAGACCACTCACCAGGCATTACTGACAACCTGCTTATAATTTACGCAGACCACTTTTGGTAGGTGCTAGTCGCAGCATACTAGACACACCAAAAGAGAGCTGCCATTTTTTAAGTCCTGTGATCCAGACATCTCAATTTATCTGTATTTCTAGCCAAGGCCACTTTCACTTTTCCATTCATATTTTTTTTTTCTTATTTATTTTTATTAATTTTTTTAAAGTGGCGAGAGTTTCAGAAAGTAGCAAAAACAATACAAAAATTTCAATAAAAAATTTGAACGTTTTTGACAAAGAGTTGGTGCAAAAGTCTTGGGAAATGTATGCCACTATGCATTTATCACCCTAGGACGCACACAATAAATAGCTACTGTCTAACATGACATTGTCTAAAAACACACGGCTGGTAAGGGAGCTGTCAATTCACTTTGTAAAGACCATTAACACAACGGATTATGATCAGTGGCTAGAAGAGGTCAATTACCTTTCAACAGAGCAGTTAGTATTGCAACATCAATGTCCTGATGCTCATCTGATCCCATGTGAAACACCGTGATCTGAAGAGCAAGAAATCAGTTTAGTGCTGCAGCCATTGAACTCCTTCCATATAAAATGTCAATCTATATAGATCTACATATTTATCTCACAAATGGATCAGCATGTTCAAATTAGGCTCAAAGTATTTTTTAATTCTGGCAGCCTGTAGTTCAAAACAGGAGAAGCTTACCGAAAACTTTTCTGAACAACTCAATAATAAATTCATGTACAAGTGAGCTTGTGACAGAATGGCTGTAGGCAGACCGAGACTGTATAGTCATGCTCACAGTAAAAAAGCTAAATCTGAATGAGACACGTGGGAGCAGAGGGATTGACAAAAAAAAAAATCTTTTCGGTTCCTCGACTTGCATGCGGTCTGCCTTTTATGGTTGAGATCTATCCATGGTTACGACCATTCATACAGTGACAGCTAGATAGCCGTTAGTGGTCGTAACCTTTGATAGCCAAGATACTGCATGCCGAGTAAATGGTGTTAGGGCCATGGGGAATTAGGATAACTAGACTAGATTTCTAATTGGAGATATTTACTAATATTATTACTATTCCATCTACTACATTTTGGCATAGGAGCTTTGAGATGTGAATACACCTTTAAAGTCTATGTGCAGTTCGGAATTAGATAAATTAAGTCATAAAGAGGCATAATTGTCAGCTTGCCTGTGTAAAACTTATGTACCACAAAGTTCAGTCAGATTGTAAATCCAAATGATAGATAAACTTGCTTTCAGTATACTGGAAAAATAAGTTCCAGCTTTGTCTTAAGTCCTTCACAACACATGACATATACACACACTAAATTATATTACATTTATTATATTTTATATTATATTTTACACACACACCAATGTCGTGTGTCCCCGCATGTTTTTCGGAACATGACAGCTGATTTCATCAGCTGACATATGCCCCTAACAGCCGTGGGCGAAATAGGGATCCACCCAAGGCTGTTAAGATGTTAAACGCCGCTGTCAATCTCTGACCGTGGCATTTAAAATGATCGCGTCGGAAGAGTGTCACTAGCTCCACCGATGGGTGCCTCTCACTTGATCACGGGGAGCCAATGGGTTGGCATGACAACTGGGGGTCTACAGAAGACCCCTGTGCTTGTCATTAGTAATCTGCCATGACCCCAGTGGCCAGGATTTATAGCAGCTGATCATTTCTGCTACACAAAGCAGGGCTGAAATAAGCCCTCACATGGCCATATTGACAGTTATGGCTCTCGAAAGAAGGGGACAGGGAAAACAAAAAAAGAAGAAAAAAAAAGAAGGAAAATAGCCCGTGGTTGAAGGGGTTAAAAACACGGGCGAAACTTCATCATTTGTATTTTGTTGATGGGTCACATTTTTAAAAGCAGACAAACCTGGCCCATATTTGCACTGTACATTGGATGCTGGCTTTGCTATCTTTTAGTTAAATTAATTCTGCCAAATGTGGCACTTTTCCATTAAAGCATCTGTTAATTTAGCAAAATGGAAGTTCTCTGCAGCAAAGTAAAAAAAAAAAAAAATCCCACATTGGTGCAGACAGCAGGGATGTTACCGGCTGTTGTGGACAACTTGTCCACTTTTAAAGAGTTTATCATTGTAAAGACATGGCTGCCATCTTGCACCATATGAGTGTGGTAGTGAAGCTCAATCCCATTCACATCAATGAAGCAGAGCAGTAAGACAAGCCACAAACTACTGAAAAGAACTGGATTGAATATCCAGTACATAAAGCCATGATTTGTTTTTACACCATTTTCTCCATATCTTACCCAATGCATTTTTTGACAGTTTGGTCACAGCACTACATTACTACAATTAAAGAAGAAACTTACAAGTTCCTTGCTTTTCATACACTCCATAACAATTTGAAAAAGATGGACGGCCTCAGAATGGCTAAAGTTGAATGTCTTTTTAATAGTTGAAATGATTTCAGAATCTGCACCTTCAGGAAGATTTCTATAAAAAAGGAAAAATATATATTTTTTGTCCATTAATAACACATGGATGCGAAACATGGGCGATAAAGGAACAAGACAGAAGAAAAATAGACGCCTTTGAAATGTAATGCCAGAGAGGGATGGTATAAATACCATGGATGGCAAGAACAACAAACAAATCAGTTTCGGAACAAATCAAGCCAGTCATGTCACCCGAAGCAAGGATCACAAAGTTACGACTTGCCTACTTTGGACATAGACGAAGAAAGCAGTCACTGGAGAAGGACATCATGGTCGAATGAATAGAGGGAACAAGGCAGAGAGGAAGACCCGCAATTCGATGGCTTGATATTATCAAGATAATGGCACAGGCGACCCTGATGGACTTACCCAGGCTTGCACAAGCTAGATCTTCCTACTTAGCATTCATCCATTGCTCAAGATAGAAGCAAAAGCCAGTAAATAAACATTATATGACATGTATTTTTTAAGTGTTTGGGACAAAAGTCAGCAGTCTGACTTCAGACTGCCAAATTGCAACAAGAGTGCGGTGCGAACGCCATCACGATTCCATGATATTGGAGGTTTGAGCAGGTGGTCAAGTGACCTCAAGTGCATAATTTACACTGAACCTGAAGACCTACCTCTTCCGGCAAGCCTACAACCTGCAGTAATCACCGATCGACCAAACCATTGCACGACCAGCTCTATCCATACCCTACTGTATCCTCACCCATCTCTTATAGATTGTGAGCCCTCGTGGGCAGGGTCCTCTCCTCCTGTACCAGTTGTGACTTGTATTGTTCAAGATTATTAAACCTGTTTTTATTATGTACACACCCCATCTCACATGTAAAGCGCCATGGAATAAATGACGCTGTAATAATAAATAATAATAATAATGCAGACAAAATGCCAACTAAACATGTTCAGCTTCTCTCAATGGAAGTGAACCGAGAGAAGCCAGTTGGCACATGACCAAGTATGAAAATCACATACATGAAGTTATTTACCACCCACTCGTACTGGCAATACTGTGAAATTGTGAGCACCGTCCACCGTCACAATTTGACAGTCAGATAGACTTCAGATGTTTGTCCCAAAACTGGACAACCTCTTCAACTTTCCTAATTAATTATTAACGTCATACCCTCCTTCCTCCGTTTGCTTGTGCACGTAAGCCAAAATATCAGCAGCTCTTCCAGTTCCTTCACAAACCACTACTGGGACAGGAGGGTTTTCCTGTAGATAATCCAGCACTGTGAGGATCACATTTGGACCACCTTCAAATATGAGGGCCACTACAGGAACTCCCTGGCCAATGCCTGAAATGAAGGAAAGGTAAACGTCACGTTATCATACACAAAGGACGTACTCCGAGAACTACCCGGAAATGAAGGATCTAGCCCTAAATAGCCACTAAAGGACAATATGACTACAGAGACACTAAATACGTACGTGCATGAATGCGTTGCAAGTTTATGGTTTTTTCCAATTCTCTTCGTAAGTTCACTTCTGCCCCCTGCTTTCCAACAGTACCATCGTCCACCAAGATGAAATGGGAATGCAGATTGTTCAGGACATTGAGTTTGCTCAGGGGGTTTAGTAACGTTTGATATGGAGCAATGACCTAGGTAGAATCAAAGAACAAATTAGGATGTTCATTATTAAAAACTGCCCACACTTTTAGCGAGAAAAGAAAAATCCACTTACATCTCTTCCAACCAGATCGTTGCGGTTTTCAATGACGCCCCATGGTGCAATTCCAATAGTGCAAATCTTTCGGGAGGATCGTGAAGCGTGCTCTTTTAGGGCATCCCCAACATGCTTTGCTACACCTAAGTCCACACAGTAAAGCAAAACAACAAGAAATTAAGACTACATTGCTCTTAAGCCTCAGAATTATTTAACACTTGCATGGCCAATTCGATGTTTATTTGGTAGTGCTGAATACCTTCTGACATGCAAAGACCCAGAGAGGACAGATATTCCATAAGTACTTTAGGACTTACCAGCATTTACCCCTCCGGTGACGATCCATGCTCCGGTGGTCACAGCAGCTTTAATGAGGCCTTTACCAATTAATTGCTTGATGCGTGGATGGAGCTCAAACTTTTGCATTCCTCCATGCACAGAGATGACAAGTTTTGGCAATTCCATGTGCCATTCCTTTAGCATCAGCTGCAGAATGGTTTCTGGCTTTGTATCATAGGACAACCTGACATACTGAAACATTACAGATGGTGAAATATTTCGGGAATGTATTTTCTTGCATGGCGCACAGTACAATCAATGAATAATTTTTGGGGGGATATATTGGTTTTTACATTTACAAGGGATTAAAGTGATCAGTCAGCTGATCCTTGCAGAATACACCAGAAGTAGCATCAGTCTCCGCCTGTATAAACTCAGCCAGATGGATCAAACTCTTTACAAGCTGCAAATATCAGCGGACAGGTTCACTTTATGTAAAAACATCCATAAAAAAAAAAGTTGTGAAAACTATTGCCTTCCCGTTGTTCATACCTTTGCTCTGTAGGAATGCGATCCACCTTGAAAATTGATAACACCATATGCATCTGTTGGGCTTTCCTCTGTGTTTTTTTCCACAGACCATTCTTCTAGCTCTTCTGTGAAATTTTCACCTAGTTTCAAATCGGAGTACTTCATAGCGACACTGGCGGTGAAGCAGGCATGTTGTCTGACCAGGCGGCCACAGCAGCATCTACCACAGGGAAAGAAAGTTTTACTTGCGTCATCTACTAGGCAGAGAGCAGAAAAAAAACGCGGTTATTCTAGCATGTATATAGAATGCCTGAAAAAGGAAGTGATACATTGTTTTCTTAAGATTTTAAACATATATTGTAAATCTAAACGTGTGACGTGCATGGTTGCTCCTCTAATTTGGGCTCTTCACGCTTAAAATGTCCGTTCAGATGGACAGCAATGTCTTGGTAGGTTTGCAGTTGTGCCATACTCCTTCCATTTTTGTATGATGGATTGAGCAGTGCTCCGTGAGATGTTCAGAGCTTGGATTAAGAAATGTATGCAGCCAAATTCGAACTGTGGAGGTTTTTTTTTTTTTTTTTTTAGCTTTTAATATATTTCCATCTGGCACACAGCTCACTACCCCTGAGGAAGCCCACAAGAAACGTGCGTTGAGTTGCAGATACAAGGTCAAACAGAGGGAGCAATGGGTAAGCCATAGGGATTTGGTCATTGACAGATTGCTGTACTTTGGTGGTATTATTCATGGTACAAATTAGCGACTTTACTGATGTCAGCATATGCACTGTGTATTAACCCTTAACCATGCTGAGTTTTGACCATACATGATTTTCATCTGAGTCTTCACCTCGGATTTAATAACATCATTATTACCTTTATGTGTTATTCTGTTTTGGCTGCTTTTTAAATAAAACTTTATTGTTCACTACAACTGGCAGATTTATTACTCCATTTCTTTCCGTAGAAATTACACTTTTTTGTGCAGTTTTTCTCTTGATTAATGGTACATTGTGAATCATTACCTCAATTGTCTTGGTTGATGCTACTTTGTCAGTGCAGATGATATTTATGATAACATAACCCTGCTTTACTCTTGCACACAACTTTATCCCTGACCTGTCTGGTGAGTTCCTTGCTTTTCATGATGATGTTTGGTGACCAACAAACCTCTGAGGCCTTCAAAGAACAGCTGTAGTTATACCGAGAATAAACCACACACCGCGGATTGCATTCACCAATTATGTGACTTCTGAAGGCAATTGGTCACTCAGGATTTTATTTAGGGGTGTCAGACTACAGGGATCGGAATACAAATGAACATCCCAATTTCCAGATTTACATTTTTAAAATTAGAAAGCCATGTATAATTTCCTTTACACTTCAGAAATATTTACTACTTTGTGTTGGTATATCAAATAAAATCCTCCCCAAAATACATTTAAATTTGTGAGTATAACGCGAAAAAATGTGGGTCAGCTGAAGAGAGGCTCAATATGAAGCCTCTAGGTAACCTGGTTAAGCCAAGTAAAGCAGCGGTTAAGTGGTCCTAACCATTCATTCATGCAAGCTTGGCATAGTATTCATGCGATTTCAACGAAGAATGGGGAGTGAGCTATAGCCTTTGTTGGCGGCTTATTCCCTGCACAAGCATCGGCCGCTGAATTTTAACATGCCTAAACCTCCTCTTTAAAGAAAAGGTAGTGATGCCCCATACACATTAGGTGGTTAGCAAATCAGGCCAAAATCAGTGGGTTCAGATGAAATCTAATGTGTATGGGGCCTAAAAGATCTCTCAATCATAAATTAACATTTTTCCGACAGTCGCTGCGGAACATTGCGGATAATGAAAAGGCACAATTCTATGAAAAATTTTCAACATACTGCAATATCTCATATGATTAAAAAGTTCTTCAACTTAACAGGCTGTAGACAAAATCATTATCCCATTTGTTGTATAAAGCTGAATACCAGCCCATGTAAAAACACTGACGTTCCACTCACAATACAATACGATACATTCTGATGGGCAGTTTAGTAGCCAGTTAGACAAGCTGGTCATGTGCACAAACAGCAATCAGAAACAGATCGTTCTGTGCACATAACCTGTCACTGTTCTCGGCAGCAATGATCCGGTTTACAACAGATGATTTGCCAGAAAATTTTCCTGACTAGGACCACTTTTGTGTTTAGTACATGTTGTTGAAAAATAAAATGTAAACATTTTTACAGCTTTTTATTCATTTTATATACTGTGTCCCCTATAAGGTCCTAAAAGAACTGAGTGGTGGGGGGTATTTAAATATTTTTATTTTCATGTCATTTCCCTGGTATATTAGTCCCAGTTAAAAGGGAAATGCAGCCTCCTGGCTAAAAAGCAGAACTGACTAGGTCTCCTATAACCCAGCAGCTCCTGCTCACTCCCTATTACTTGGTGCTTTCTCCTCCTGGCACAGCAGTCGTATGATCACCATCGGTGCTTTTAGTTACTGCATATATCGCGCTTTTTTAGCACTGGGCATACAGTGACCAAGAAGGCTCAGATGGTAATAAACAGTCTCTGCCCTTTCTGTAGCGACTTGCAGTGACATTTTAGAATGTCACTGCAGATTAGGAGCGAGACCATCAGGACGTTTAAAGTTAATGTGGGATCCTGAAGCAATTAAGCCAAACAATCATCTTACCTGATGAACAAGCATTCGTCAGGTGATCGGCAGCCTGCTTAACCCTGCCCGATTAGAATACAATCGTGCAGGGTAAATGCTTATTAGCATATACAGATTAAACCACACAAGAGATACCAAGAGGACAAGTGATAACTTGCCAAAACACTTACTTGCATTTACTCTCTCTATGGTATGCTCTGAATGTACTCCTCTTTCCATGGCTCCACGGAATATAATCTTTTTCTGGTATGCTTTCTTACCTATCATCTTGTTTCCATGACCTGTTTCATGTCTCTCATTATGTTATTCTGGCATATCTTTGAGTGGTCACTCCAACCTCTCCCTCTCTTTATGACCTTTGCTTAACTCTCAACATCTGGTCTTCCATACCCACCCACCTCCTCATTCACACCTGACTGCCCTTACCTGGGGATATATTCAGATCCAGTCTGATCAAGACTTTAGTCTGATCCATGTATCTTTCAAATTACAGATTTCTAATTACAATACTTTGAATTGGACTGGAATGGACTAAGGTAATGGGATAGAAAACCACTACAATGTTTATTTCTTTTCACTTTCACCCCCATACTACTTTCCTTCTTACTCATTTCCCCCTCCATAATCTCCAGCCATCTCACCTCCTCAGAACTGTTCCTCCACATACAATCCTTTTTCTCCAGACACACACGGCCACAACATGTCCTATCCAGCTCCCCCCTCCTAACGCTCTGTCTGCTACTCCTCATTGCTGGCGACGTACCCCCAAATCCTGGCCCTCCTCAACACATCCCCACACTCATTTCTAACACCCTGCCATGATTCTCTACAAGCTTTCACAATGATGATAACCTCATACCCATTCATCCAGTCCCCACTCCCCTGGTCCCCCAAGCTGGAGCACTATGGAACGCACACTCTGTCTGCAACAAACTGCCGTATATCCATGACCTCTATCACCAGCAAACTCTTTCCTTGGCATCACTGAAACCTGTCTCACCCCCTGACTCAGCCTCTCCAGCTGCACTTTCCTATGGCATATTCCAGCTCTCACACCCCTCACCCCAGCAACAAACGTGGTGGAGGAGTTGGCTTGCTCCTGTCTGATACCTGCTCCTTTGCCCCAATTCCGCTACCACCCTCTGCTACTCTTCCCTCGTTTGAGGTGCACTCCATCCGCATCTACTCTGCCTCCAACCTACAGCTGGCTGTCATCTATCGCCCCCCAGAAATAGCCATCTCCATCACTTCACCACCTGGCTACTTCATTTCCTTTCTGCCGACATCCCCACTATCATCATGGGTGACTTCAATATCCCCATTAACACTTCCACCTTATCTGCCTCTAAACTTAATCACTGACTTCCTCCTTTGGCCTCATTCAGTGGTCCTCTGCGGCCACTCACAAAGATGGCCACACGCTGGACCTTATATTCATCCGGCTCTGTTCCTTACTAATCTTACTAACTCACCCCTCCCCCGTCTGACCACAACCTACTGACATTTTCTTCCCTCTCCTCTCCTAGTGTGCAACCCCCACTCCACAAATTCACCCACTTTTGTAGAAATCTCAAACACCTTAATTTACACTTTCTCTCAGAGTCCCTTTTCCCTCTTACAGACATAGCTTCCTTACATGACACAGATGCTGCTGCCACTTTATACACCACCACAACACCAGCAGCACTTGATTCGGCCGCCCCCCTCATGCACAGCAAAACTCGTACAATTAACAGGCAACCCTGGCTGACCAGGCTGAACAAAGAACGGAGACGGGCTTCCAGGGTTGCTGAGCGGAGAAGAGATCCCGTTCTGCCGAGCACTTTATCGCGTACAAGCAGTCCCTCGCCAGCTTCAAGTCCACACTCACTGCTGCAAAACAAACTTAATTCTCATCTCTCATATCCTCCCTATCTTCTCCACCATGACAGAAGATCAGCTCTCCATCCTCCTGTCAAGATCACATCTCCCCACTTGCCCAACTCCCATCCCACCTCATCCCTAACCTCGCCAGTCTTCATACCAACCCTAACACACCTATTCAACCTCTCACTCACAACTGGTGTCTTCCCCTTATCCTTCAAGCATACCTCGATTACACCCATCCTCAAAAAGCCTTCCCCCGACCTATCCTCTGTATCTAGCTATCGCCCAATAGCTCTTCTCCCTTACGCCTCAAAACTACTGGAACAACATGTCCATCTTGAACGGTCCTTCTACCTCTCCTCCTGCTCCCTCTGACAGGTTACAATCTGGTTTCCAATCGCATCACAACTGAAACTGCCCTAACTAAAGTCACCAATTACCTACTAAGCATCAAGAGCAAGCGACACTACTCTGTCCTCCTTCTCCTGGACCTGTCTTCTGCCTTTGACACTGTGGACCACTCACTCCTGCTACAGATTCTCTCATCTCTTGGCATCACAGACTTGGCCCTATCCTGGATCTCGTCATAACAAAAGGAGAGAACATTCAGTGTCTCCCTCTCCCACACCACCTCCTCACCTCGCCCGCTGTCTCTCGGTGCTCCCCAAGGCTTACTCCTGGGCCGCTGCTCTTCTCCATCTACACCTTCAGCCTGGGACAGCTCATAGAATCCCACGGTTTTCAGTATCATCTCTATGCCGATGACACGCAGATTACCTATCTGGACCCGGCCTCACCTCCTTACTCGCCAAAATCCCACAATGTCTGTCTGCTATTTCAGCTTTCTTTTCTGCTCGCTTTCTAAAACTAAACATGGACAAAACAGAATTCATCATCTTTCCCCCTTCTCACTCTACCCCTCCACCAAATCTATCCATCAATGTCAATGGCTGCTCACTTTCCCCAGTCCCGCATGCTCGGTGCCACGGGGTGATCTTAGACTCTGCCCTCTCTTTCAAGCCTTATATATCCAAGCCCTTGCCTCCTCCTGCCAACTCAAACTCAAAAATATTTCCTGGATCCATGCATTCCTTGACCATGAAACCACAAAAACGTTAGTGCAAGCTCTCATCATTTCCCGCCTCAATTACTGCAATCTCCTACTCTCTGGCCTCCCCTCCAGCTCCACTCCAATCCATCCTACACTGCTGTTCGACTAATCCACTGTCTCCCCGTTATTCCCCAGCCTCTCTTCTCTGCCAAGCCCTTTACTGGCTTCCTATTGTCCAGAGGCTCCAGTTCAAAACCCTAACTATGAAATACAAAGCCATCCACAACCTGTCTCCTCCATATATCTGTGACATGGTCTCCCGATACTCACCCACACGCAACAGTCGATCCTCTCAAGATCTCCTACTCTAATCCCCTCATCTCTTCTTCCCACATTCGCATCCAAGACTTCTCCCGTGCTTCCCCCATACTCTGGAACTCTTTACCCCAACAGACTCTCGCCTACCATGGAAACCTTCAAAAAGAACCTGAAGACTCACCTCTTACGACAAGCCTACAATCTGCAGTGATCCTTAGTCAGCTGAACCGCCGCACAACTAGCTCTATCCTCTCCTAGTGTATCCTCACCCATCCCCTGTAGACTGAGCCCTCACGGGCAGGGTCCTTTCTCCTTCTGTACTTGTGTGTGCCTTGTATTACTCATGTCATGTTTATTGTGCATGTCTATACTTGCCCCTTTTCACATGTAAAGCGCCATGGAATAAATGGCGCTATATAAATGAATAATAATAATAATAATAATAATAAAAAACACTGACAGTATCAACAATAGTCTGTTAGAAGAGCATATACTTCTAAATAAATAAAAAAAATTAAATAAAAAAAAGATTACACAAACAGTAGATCTTTTGAGACAATAACACAAACCTCACAAGCTGCTGGCAAATCTGGCATCCTGGAAGGCATCTGTAAAGACAGAAAAAAAAAAGAAAGATAAAAACTGATACATTATCATTCTGAGGACCTACAGACGAAGAAATAAAAGCACCACATTAATTTTAAAGAGAATCTGTCAGCAGATATTTGCTATGAAATCTGAGAGCACCATTGAGGTGTCATTTTCTAGGCTGTGTGTTGTAATTTCAATAAAATTGGTGTTTTATCAGCGGGAGATTATCATCACAGGTCTAGGTATCTGGTGATTCCTAGTCAACTGCTCTGCATAACCCCACCGATTTACATAAAGCTGCTAATGTACAGAATATACAGAAAGCTGCCCATCATGTCATGTGGGTGCGGTTATACAAGGCTCAGCATTTGGGGCACTGCTAGACCTGCAAAAAAAAAAAAAAAAAAAAAGCAAAAAACAAACAGTAATTGTACCAAAATGACAGAATGTGAAAGAGTAATTGATATAGCTGGAATCAGGGTCTCTGCCTTTGGGCTTGTTTCCATTTGCGAGAAACACGTCCGTGTCCCGCATGTGAAAACCAAGCTCTGGCGCCGGCACTTGGGAGCAGAGCGTGCGGCTACATGTGTTGCTATGCGGCTGCACGCTCCGCTCCCAAGTGCCGGCGCCAGAGCTTGGTTTTCACATGCGAGACACGGACGTGTTTCTCGCTAATGGAAACAAGCCCTTATGCTGCTGGTAGACTCCCTTTAACCCCTTCACGATCTATAATGTATAGGTATGTTATAGGTCTTGTTTCTCCCCTTTGATGTGGACTCCAGTACTGTGGCCATATCTTTTCCAGCACACGACAGATGATTTGATCAGCTGTCATGTGCCCCCTAACAGCCGGGAGAATGGCAATCCACCCAAGGCTGTTAACATGTTAATTGTCCATGTCAATCACTGACAGCGACATTTAACATGATCGTGCCAGAAACAAGCCACAAAAACTCCTATTGGCACCTATGTCAAAAGATCACAGGGCGCCGACAGGTTGGCATGGCAACGGGGGGTCTGCAGAAGACCCCTGTGATAGTCATTGCCGATTTGCTATGAAAGCCGGTCCGTGGCTAGCGTTCAAAGAAGATAATTTTTGCCACAAATAGCAGAGCTGAAGAACTGCTATGTGTAACACAAGCCATCAGATGATCGGAGCTTCAAGCCTCCTAAGGAGACTATGGAAACAAGTAAAAAGTAGAAAAAACGTTTTAAAAAATTAAAGCAGAAATCACCCCCCTTTTGCCCTATTCAAAATAAAATAAAGAAATACAAATATTTAGTATCGCTGTATTCAAATGCCAAATCAGTCTGAAAATAATTAATGCAATTGGTAAACAGCATAATGAGGAAAAGAAAAAAAAAAAAAGAAAAAAGGCCAGAATTGTTTTGGTCACTGCAATAAAATACAATAACAGGCGATCAAAGCATCGTATCCACCCCAAAATTGTATTGTCCAGCCTCAGAACCCAAAAAATGGAGTTGCTGCGGACTTATAAACTTTTTATTTTTATTTTTTTTAAACAAACTTTGGATCTTTTTTTATCGCTTAAATAAAAATTAACCTATACATGTAAGGCATCTGCAAACTTGTAACATCCTGCAGAATTTTAATTACAGGGCAGTTTTAGGCCATGTGCACACATTGCGGATTCTCTGCAGATCCGCAGCGTTTTTTTGGGGTGCAGAAACGCTGCAGATCTGCAATTGATTTACAGTACAATGTAAATCAATGAGAAAAAAAATGCTGTGCACACTTTGCGGAAAAGCTGCGGTTTAAAAGAAGTAGCATGACACTAATTTTTTATGAATCTGCAGCATTTTTGTACCCATTCCATTATAGAAAACCGCAGGGGTAAGAAATGCAGCAAATCCGCAGCAAAAGCGCACAAAAAAACCCTTCGGAACCACACAAAAAACGCGACGAATCCGCAGGTGTGTTTTCTGCCAGGAGAGGCAGAATCCGCACCAGAAATTCCTGAGCCTAATCCGCAACGTGTGCACATAGCCTTAGCTTTTGGTGAACAAGGTAAAAAATAAAAAATAATTTAAAAAGAAATTGTGGATTTGCACTTTTTTTTTTTTTGCAATTTCACCACATTTCAAGTTGTTTTTTTTCCGTTTTCCAGTACACTATATGGTAAAATAAATGATGTAGTTGAAAAGTGCAAATTGTCCAGCAAAAAAACAAGCCCTCACGTGACCATATTGACAGAAAAATAAAACAGGTATAGCTCTGGGAAAAAGGGTAGCACAACACAAACTGAGAATTCCAATGTCGTGACGGGGTTAAGTGACAATGCTTAAAATATTATTCCGAAGATAAGTGGTCCGCTGTTAAATAGTTAAGAACCTAATGATTGCATGGGGATAACGAGAAAGTTCCAGTGGTGTGCATGCTCGACCGCCGCCTCATTCATTGTCTATGGGACTTCCAAAGAATATCATAGTTACTTACCGATAACGGTATTTCTCTGATCCTATGACGGCACCACGGAGAGAGAGAGAGGGATCCGCCCTCAGGGACAGGAAACCCACAGGTGAAAAAGGCGGTACCTCTCTCCCACATCAGTTGGTTTACAGAGCCTTAATAAAACTACAGCTGTAACTTTAAATGGTTATTCAAACAAAAAATATTAAAATTTTAGGCTTATCAGGGGCACCGCGTGACTAAATATTAATGACTAAATCTAGTGTGCACACCCACACGTGAAGGGAGGGAATGTACGGGTGCCGTCATGGGATCAGAGAAATACTGTTATCGGTAAGTAACTACGATATTCTCTTACCCCCATGACGGCACCACGGAGAGAATTTCATAGAATGTACATTAGGGAGGGACCGCTGCCTCCAGGACCCTTCTGCCAAAAGTGAGGTCTGAAGAAGAAGTCAGGTCTAGTTGGTAACGTTTAAAAAATGCAGAGGGAGACGACCAAGTGGCTGCCCTACATATCTGCTCAATTGATGCTCCTGCTCTCTCTGCCCAGGAGGTCACCACCGGTCTGGTCGAATGAGCTCTGACTTCCTCTGGAATGGCTTCATTACACGAAGAATATGACAGGATAATGGCATCCCTTACCCATCTCGCCAATGTGGCCTTCGATGCTTTATGCCCTTTGTTTGGACCCTGAAAGCACACAGAGACCTATCCCTCCTACACTCCCTCGTGGCTGCTAGATATTGGGTTAAGCATCTTTTACACACACTAGATGTTAGGAGTTCTTCCTTTCTATTTCTGGGGTTTGGACAGAAAGAGGGTAAAGAGATCTCCTGAGATCTATGAAACCGTGACGCCACTTTAGGAAGGTAGGATAGATCGGTCCTAAGGACTACTCTATCATCTAGTATCTGGGTCAGAGGCGGGTATGCTGATAGAGCCTGCATATCACTAATTCTGTGAGCCGACGTTAGCGCTACAAGGAGAGGTTTTAAGGGATATTATTTTTAAAGAAGCTTGTCACAAAGGTTCAAAAAGTTCTTTAGTCAGTGCAGAAAGTCCTAGGTTTAGATCCCAGGGAGGTGTAGTGTGGTGGACAACTGGTCTAGATCTATTTGAGGCCTTAATAAATCTTTTTATCCAACGATTCCCCGCTAAGTCGCAGTTGTAAAGGGCCCTTAGCGCTGCCACTTGAACTTTAAGAGTGCTTGTTGCAAAGCCTTTTTCCAACCCCTTTAGAAGGAACTCTAGCACTTTCTGAATTGGGATCTCCCCCGATAAACTGGCACCCGAAACTGACAAAAATCTCCTCCAGACCTTCCCATATGCTCTAGTAGTTACTGGTTTTCTATAATAATAATAATAATAATTTTTATTTATATAGCGCCAACATATTCCGCAGCGCTTTACAAATTATAGAGGGGACTTGTACATACAATAGACATTACAGCATAACAGAAATACAGTTCAAAACAGATACCAAGAGGAGTGAGGGCCCTGCTCGTAAGCTTACAAACTATGAGGAAAAGGGGAGACACTACTTAAGAGAGTTGAAACTAAGTTTGAAAAGAATCTCTCTTGGTTAAAAGTTCCCTTTCAAATTCCAGGCCGTCATATGCAAGCTTTTCACTTGTGGATGGTTTACCGGCCCCTGACACAGAAGGTTCGGGATATCTGGGAGAACCCAAGGGTTTGTTATAGACATCATCCGCAGTCATGGAAACCATGCTTGTTTCGGCCAAAAGGGAGCTATCATGATTACCCTTGCTCTGTCCTCCTGAATCTTCCTCAGTACTAAGGGAATTCGTGCTATTGGGGGAAAGGCATAGGCTAGCTGAAAGTCCCAGGGAATTAAAAAGGTGTCTAGGGTACTGGACTCCCCGTGGGTCGATCGAACAGAAGGCATGTGTCTTCCGGTTTAGACTGTTTGCGAACAAGTCCATCTCCGTGAGACCCCAAACCTCTACTATGTGGTTGAATACCGCTTGGTTTAATTCCCACTCCCCCTGTTTCAGCTGTGTTCGGCTTAGAAAATCTGCGGCCTGATTTTCTGTCCCCTTGATATGAAGGGCTGACAGATTGGCCTCTGCTAACAACAGGATGGACTTTGCTACCTCCATCAGCGCTCGAGATCTCGTTCCCCCCTGGTGATTCAAGTATGCTACCACCACCCTGTTGTCAGAGAGCACCCTCACGTGGTGGGAACGGAGGAAGACTAGGAAGTGGTTGAGCGCACTTTACTGCCAGTTCTTTCATGTTTGAGGAAACTAGTTTTTCCTCCTCCGACCAGGGGCCTTGGGCAATTTGGTCATGTAAGTGAGCCCCCCATCACCAAGGACTCGCGTCGGTAGTCAGTGTTTCAGATATCGGCCATACCCCCGGACACCCCTGGTTAGGTTGTCTGGATCCACCCACCAAGATAAGGAATGTATTGTTTGTGAAGAGATTTTTAAGCGCTTTTCTAAATCTCCCTTTAAGCGAGATTCTGCTTCTAGTATCTCCCACTAGAGATCTCTGGTGTGACTCTGGGCCCATTTGACTGCTGGAATACAGGCTGTCATTGACCCCAGTACGGACATTGCCTTGCGCAAAGTGATGACTGGGGATCCCTTTAATTGTGTTACCAGTTGAAATCATGTTTGAAACTTTTCCCCCCGGAAGACGGCATTCTTGCTTTATTGAGTCTACCATTATCCCTAGGTACTGTTGTACTTGATAATCCTGGACTTTGCTAGGTTCAACATCCAACCAAGATTTGACTGGGATGTCAGTACTTTGTCCGACTGTTGGCTGCAATGGAGGGAGGAATCGCCAACTACCAAGAGGTCGTCCAGATATGGGACTATTAGTATGTTTTGCTCTGTTATGTGAGCCATGACCTCTGCCATTAGTTTCGTAAACACCCTCGGGCTATGGCTAGCCCGAAGGGAAGGGCCCTGAATTGGCAATGCTTTAGTTCCCCTTGCATTAGTACCACGACTGAGGAATTTTTGGTGATCCGAGTGGATGGGCACATGGCAGTATGCATCTTTTAAATCGATGACAGTCATAAAAAAAAAAGACAGATAAAGCGTTCTGATTTTTGTTATCAGGTTTGTTGAACATGATGCCTCTTCCTTAAAATTTTTTATCCTCCTTTTTGATTTTTAGGGGGTCTTTGACGCATAAATTTTCTGCTCCAAAAGGGATGTCTATAGGATTGGTTGGGAAACCCTGGAAAAGCTTTTTTCTTGTGCCCTGCTTTCTCAAGAATGTCATCTAGGGTAGGACCAAATAAAAATTCTCCTTCACAGGGAATGGATGCATCTGTTTCTTCAATAGGGAAACAATTGCGACCCCCTTCTGAAGATGAAGAGGATGATGGAGAAGAGAGTGGACTATCTGAACTATACTGATCACCATCTTCCTCACTGGAACTGGACTCCAGGGATTTGCGTCTGCATTTATGCTTCCTTTTTAGACTTAATGTTTTTTAACGCATCTTCCACTTGGGTTTAGATTAACTCTTTTAGGTCAGATGCGAATCTTGGGGACTCTTCACATATAGTATTTGCTATGCATATGGCACAGAGCTTTTTTACCCACGTAGTTCAACAGAGCAGATTGCACATACTTGGTGTCTGGTTTTTGCAGTACATTTCCTCCCCTTAGAAAACATAATAAACCCCATTTAGAATATGGACATTCACGGAGGTCACTTACCCTCCTAATGTGAGGGAGATAACAGTTCTGGCTTAGGAGTTGCATCCTCGATTTGAACCGCTGTTGTTCTCCCGTATCCATTGGAGCCTCTGCTGCGCTGGGATCCTGAGCTGCGACGCTGGGAAGAGGCGTCCTGCTGCTGTTGCCGCTGCTGGTGATGGCGCTGTTGCTGCTGGCGCTTTTTTGGGGGGGGGATTGCAGAATTTCTTCTGCCGGCTGCTCCTTCTCACTCATGGTGAAAATAAATCGAGCACCGGCGTTTGGTTGGACTGCCTTATACTTCCGGGCGGGCGGCCCCAGAAATGACCCGAGCGCCTGTGCACTCTGGATCTCCCAGAAAGCATTGCGGCCGCTCGCGCACGTGCGCCTCACGTTCCGGAGCCTGGTCTCCAGGAGGGAGCGTCGGAACAGCCGCCGCTGCCTACAAAGTTGTGGCGCTTCCTATAGGTGACCGCCGCCACCACCTCCTGGGCCACGGACCGGCAGCATGTCGCCAGGCGGCCGCCGCCACCTATTACCGGCCATATATGGGTTACTGAGGGAGAGGCAGACTGGATCCTGCTTCACTGCCTCTCCCCCGCACACGGCCCACCGACCCCGGATCGTGGCCTTCGGGGAGGGAGAATCCGCCACGTCCGAGGCAGGGCCCCCCGCTGCCTGAATCCGGCTAGATGGAACCCCGGCATCCCACGACGACAGGAATGCTGCAGGTTCCCGGTCAGGGACAGGAAACCGAACTGATGTGGGAGAGAGGTACCATCTTTTTCACCTGTAGGTTTCCTGTCCCTGAGGGCAGATCCCTCGCTCTCTCTCCGTGGTGCCGTCATGGGGGTAAGAGAGCAGAGGACACACAACCGCTGTGCTAACACCACATTATCCTTTTAATGAATGAGGACCTAATAGAATGGGATTTACTGTTCAAGACCGCCATTACGGAGCAGAATGCAGAGCGGCGGAGCACAAGACGCGGAATCGAGCCATGCTTTGTAGTACATCTGAATGGCTACCATGTAACACTACTTTTTCACTGCGGTGGAAACGACAGAGTGGTTAACTCTATATTGGCATCATCTATCATTTGCAAAAAAACACATCTCTGATGGACACATTATGCAAGGAAGTCTCTGACGACAAGATGAAAAATAAAATAAACACAGCTTTAATAATGTAAACAGGACATTTTAAGGTTTTGTGCCATTGCCAAAAAGCAACTTTACCGCTCTATTAATGTGTCACACCAGGGGAACAAATCAATCTGAATTCACCTTACACATGTAAAAGCGTCCACCATGTCTGCGCTCATACTATGACCGTGCAGGTACAATAACCACATAGACATCAGGAAGTCAGCCATGTCCTAAAGTGCCTGCTATAGGGCTCATATGTGCTAATAATTGGGTGTAAGCCCACCCAAGCCAGTCGGGCATCACACCGAATCTGAATATTTCATATCCTACACAACATGACTGCCTGAGCTAAATAAGCCTGAATGTTCTATTTGTAAGTGTTCATTGGTTTCTTATTAGGTTTTTTTTCTTATTCATTTTACAAGTATTCACAAGTTGAAGGGAATCTGTCACCAGAATTTTGTTATGTAACCTAAGAGCAGCATGCTGTAGGGGCTGAGACCCCGATTTTAGCAATGTGTCACTTGTTGGTATGCACGCTGACATTTTGATAAAATCCCAGTTTTCTCTGGTGCAGATCTAGCAGTGCTGAGAATGCGGAGCTCTGTTACTCCATCCACATCACTGATGTACACAGAAAGCTGGAAATTGTAAATGGGCAGAAAGCTGCTAAATTAGTGGGGGAGTGAGGTTACACACAGATGTTGATTAGGGAGACCTGTAGTTATTATCTCCTGCTGATAAAACACTGAATTTATTGATACAGAAACACACAGCATAGTAAGTGACAAATCAATGGAATATGGCTCTCTACCTCCAACATCATGCTGCCAAACTCTGACAGATTACCTTTAAAGGGGTTGTCTAGTCTTAAACTACAAGTCTGCAGTCACTATGTAACTATGTGAGTGTGATGTGAGGATTCTCCAGTGCTGTGAGAGTATGTGACTTGAATTCCAGCAGTTATGTGCCAACTAGACGTTGCGGCCTCGCTCAATGCAAGCGTATTAAGGCGGGAAACAGACTAGTCTGAATGTGGCCGAGATTATGCACATCACATGCTTGCGGTCACAGCGTGCTTGATATGTGGACTCACTCGCCTGCAGTCACAGAATGATTGCAGACTTGTAGATTAGGACTAGACAACCCTTTCAATGTGAAGGTCTGATCATCAAAATAGTGGATCCTTACCTGTGTGGATCCTTCGAGCTTGGAATTATATAGATACATTCCCTCTTGGTGAAAGTGTTTTCGATCCAAGATTTCTGGGACTGAAACAAAAAAATACAATTAGATTTAAAACGGTGGCCTGAAATAGAAATTCATTTCATTCTCAATCCCAATCTATTTTACTATTTTCTTGTATACTTTAAAAATTCACTATCCTTCCCCAACTACTTTTTTTTTTTTCGTATTTCCTTTTTGATGGCTCCTTGTTTGAGATTCCCAGGGACACTCAAGCGAAGAGTCATCACGGGTTAGGGGTAGCGGTCACTGTCGCAGCCTCTGTCCCCTCCCTAAAACGAAGCGCCATAAGCGCCTTTCATTTCAGGGGCTGGGCTAGTCCCTGTGCGATGTTATCTGAGCCAGTAAGAGCACATTGTCTGTGCACATCGCGCAGGGACTAGCCCAGAGTCTGAAAAGAAGGTCAGCACTGACTGCTTCAGGTAGGGGACAGGAGCTGCGACAGCCTCTGCCTCCTGACGACACAGAGTATCCCTGCACTGGGGTTCTCAATCGAAGGCTCAAGAAAAAGGATGTAGGGGAAAAAAATAGTTAGGGAAGAAAAGGAATTTTTTAATTAAAGTATGTAAGAAAATAGTTAACATTTTAGCATAAAATAGAGATTTAGGACAATCCCATATAAACTAATAGGTTTTATTTAATATCAACAGGTACGTACATATGGTATTACTTTTACTATAACATTTATGCAAATAATCTGGGACAATTCACATTAACTGAAAAACGAAGCATCCTCTTTCCCCAAGCATCCCTGGAATAAGGCCTGATCCGGCCACAACCCTGAGGCTAAGTGCACACGTTCAGGATTTCTCGCAGAAAATTCCTGAGAAAACCGGACATTTTCTGCAAGAAATCTGCAAGAAAACCGCATGCGTTTTTGCCGCAGTTTTGCCGCGTTTTTTTCCGGACATTTCCCAATGCATTTAGAAGTGGGAAATCCGCAAAAAAAAAAATTAATGAACTTGCTGCGGTTTTTACCACGATGCGTTTTTTTTTTTGCGGGAAAAAACGCAACATGTGCACAAAACATGCGGAATTCATTCTAATTGATGGGATGCTTATTGTATGCAGTTTTTTGCGGTTTTATAGCGTTTTTATCGGGAAAAACCGCAAAAAAACTGCAACGTGTGCACACAGCCTCAAGATTCAAAGTCCTACTTCTGTGGGCGTCCATAAGCTACTAGATAAACTGCTCTTTTTACAGTGAGCAAATAACCGAGACTAAGGCGGCAGAAATCCATGCGAAACACACGTTTGAACATTCAGTAAGTAGATAACAGCCAAGTCTAAAGGCCCTATTCAGTATTGCGTGACTTTTTTTTTTAAAGTTTTTAATGTTTTTTTTTATCCATTTTTCATTTGTGCTGGTTAAAGTCTTGTTCATGTGTTCGTCTGTTTTTCAACATAGTGGGCAACGCCTGACGCTTCCAGATAACTTTTTAAAACCTTACACAATTTGGTGCAAATGTTCTGCACTATCCGCCCCTCTCTTTTCCAGTAGGATTTTATGGATGCCAGATATTTAGGTGCAATGTTTGCAGCATTTTGCAAAATGTTTGACTTAGGCTACGTTCACATTAGTGTTTCCCGATGCAGCGTCGGGAAACGCAGCGGCGACGCATGCATCATGCACCCCTATATTTAACATGGGGGACGCATGGACATGCGTTGTGCGACGCATGCGTTTTTTTTGCCGCAAGCGTCGGGCAAAGAAAACGCAACAAGTTGCACTTTTTTTGCGTCGAAATTTCGGCAAAAAATGACGCATGCGTCACAAAACGCAGCGTTTTTGCGTGCGTTTTGGTGCGTTTTTATTTACGTTGCGTCGCCGACGCAGCGGCGCACAACGCAAATGTGACCGTAGCCTTATTGCGCTAAAAATTACCAAAACAGGTTAAAGCCAAAAATAAAGAGCATTTTCCACTACGAAATACACATACAGTGGGGCAAAAAAGTATTTAGTCAGTCAGCAATAGTGCAAGTTCCACCACATAAAAAGATGAGAGGTGTCTGTAATTTACATCATAGGTAGACCTCAACTATGGGAGACAAACTGATAAAAAAAAATCCAGAAAATCACATTGTCTGTTTTTTTATCATTTTTTTTTGCATATTATGGTGGAAAATAAGTATTTGGTCAGAAACAAACAATCAAGATTTCAGGCTCTCACAGACCTGTAACTTCTTCTTTAAGAGTCTCCTCTTTCCTCCACTCATTACCTGTAGTAATGGCACCTGTTTAAACTTGTTATCAGTATAAAAAGACACCTGTGCACACCCTCAAACAGTCTGACTCCAAACTCCACTATGGTGAAGACCAAAGAGCTGTCAAAGGACACCAGAAACAAAATTGTAGCCCTGCACCAGGCTGGGAAGACTGAATCTGCAATAGCCAACCAGCTTGGAGTGAAGAAATCAACAGTGGGAGCAATAATTAGAAAATGGAAGACATACAAGACCACTGATAATCTCCCTCGATCTGGGGCTCCACGCAAAATCCCACCCCGTGGGGTCAGAATGATCACAAGAACGGTGAGCAAAAATCCCAGAATCACGCGGGGGGACCTAGTGAATGAACTGCAGAGAGCTGGGACCAATGTAACAAGGCCTACCATAAGTAACACACTACGCCACCATGGACTCAGATCCTGCAGTGCCAGACGTGTCCCACTGCTTAAGCCAGTACATGTCCGGGCCCGTCTGAAGTTTGCTAGAGAGCATTTGGATGATCCAGAGGAGTTTTGGGAGAATGTCCTATGGTCTGATGAAACCAAACTGGAACTGTTTGGTAGAAACACAACTTGTCGTGTTTGGAGGAAAAAGAATACTGAGTTGCATCCATCAAACACCATACCTACTGTAAAGCATGGTGGTGGAAACATCATGCTTTGGGGCTGTTTCTCTGCAAAGGGGCCAGGACGACTGATCCGGGTACATGAAAGAATGAATGGGGCCATGTATCGTGAGATTTTGAGTGCAAACCTCCTTCCATCAGCAAGGGCATTGAAGATGAAACGTGGCTGGGTCTTTCAACATGACAATGATCCAAAGCACACCGCCAGAGCAACGAAGGAGTGGCTTCGTAAGAAGCATTTCAAGGTCCTGGAGTGGCCTAGCCAGTCTCCAGATCTCAACCCTATAGAAAACCTTTGGAGGGAGTTGAAAGTCCGTGTTGCCAAGGGAAAAGCCAAAAACATCACTGCTCTAGAGGAGATCTGCATGGAGGAATGGGCCAACATACCACCAACAGTGTGTGGCAACCTTGTGAAGACTTACAGAAAACGTTTGACCTCTGTCATTGCCAACAAAGGATATATTACAAAGTACTGAGATGAAATTTTGTTTCTGACCAAATACTTATTTTCCACCGTAATATGCAAATAAAATGTTAAAAAAAAAAATGTGATTTTCTGGATTTTTTTTTCTGTTTGTCTCCCATAGTTGAGGTCTACCTATGATGTAAATTACAGACGCCTCTCATCTTTTTAAGTGGTGGAACTTGCACTATTGCTGACTGACTAAATACTTTTTTGCCCCACTGTAAATGTGCCACTGTGAAGAAATTGGGGAAAAATAAAGGAGGAATTGGGGTTAAAGTTTTTTCCAAATTGATATCCAAAACTACAGAGGCTCAGGCAACGTTGGCACAGAAATGTAGACACCGTACACTGCCACAGGTTTGGAAATCTTTTGATTTGAAAAGTGAAAGGTGATGTAAATGGGCACCGTGATGGTGGCGTTGCAGGAAGATTAAGCACTTACTGGCAGGTCTCCCGACAGACCCCTGGAAATCGCTCTGATCCTTAGCAAAGACCTCCTTTAAAATCATCATTAAGGACATTTTGACACATTGTGTTTTTGCTGCTTTTCTATGCAAGTTAAAAGCTGCGTTTTACAGTACCAGTAAAGCTATGACATTTCAGAAATCTCATGCACACACACATGGTTTTCGTTCTCTGACTGATTTGGTAAACTGATGCGTTTTTTGCAAACTGCAGCATGTCCCTTCATTCAACCATAGAAAGCAATGGATAAGTGCAAAACCGCAGCGAGAGAAAAAAAAAAAAAAAAAAACAACAGGTATTTTTTTTGCTGCATAAGGTTTTGCTGCATTTAAGGGGTAGGGTTAGGGTATTTTCAGCCATTTTAACCCTAAAAAACTTCCTAGAAAACACACAGACTCTGCATAGAAAACTGCATAAAAAAAAAGGATAAAAAAAAGGATCAAAAAACGCATCAAAAAAGGACAAAAAAAGGACCAAAAAAAGGACCTGCGTTTTCTGCCAAGAGCCAAGAACCGCAGCGGTTCTGCACCCATAGACCTCCATTGTGAGGTCAAAACCGCAGTAAAACCCGCAGATCAAAAATATATCTGCGGGTTTTACTGCGATTTGATGTGCAGAACCGCTGCAGCAGGAAGTGCGGGGGAGCGGGCGGAAGTGCGTGGGCGGAGTGTGGCTGCCCCCCCGTGCTCCGATCCCGCCCCCCGTGCTCCGATGCCCCCCCCCCCCCCCCCCGTGCTCTGATGCCCCCCCCCCCCAGTGCTCCGATGCCCCCCCCGTGCCCTAATCTCCCCCCCTTATACTTACCCGGCGTCCCGGTGTCCGTCCGGCCGTCTTCTCCCTGGGCGCCGCCATCTTGCAAAATGGCGGGCGCATGCGCAGTGCGCCCGCCGAATCTGCCGGCCGGCAGATTCGCTCCAAAGTGCATTTTGATCACTGAGATATAACCTATCTCAGAGATCAAAATAAAAAAAATAGTAAATGACACCCCCCCCCCCACTTTGTCACCCCCATTGGTAGGGACAATAAAAAAATTAAGAATTTTTTTTTTTCACTAAGGTTAGAATAGGGGTAGGGTTAGGGGTAGGGTTAGGGTTAGGGTTAGAAAACTGCATAAAAAAAAAGGATCAAAAAACGCATCAAAAAACGCATCATAAAAGGACAAAAAAGGACCAAAAAAAGGACCTGCGTTTTCTGCCAAGAGCTGCAGTTTTTTAAAAAAAACAGTCCTGAAAAAAAAAGGATGGAAATCCTGAACGTGTGAACATACCCGTCTGTTTTCTGTCCATTAGGGTAGACAAGTGCACTGATTGTTGTGAAGGACACCATATAATGAGGGGGTTCTAATTTGCAGGTGAAAACAAGGAGGCACCAAATGATGTGTGTGCTCCACCACCATAGAACTACCCTACAGACCCGCATCCGTCAGCAACATTTTACCCAGTGAGGAGGCGCCAGACATTGCCCAGGTAGCTTCACCAGTAATATGCCTAGGGTACTGCTTAGAAGAGGCTCTTAACATTCTGACTACAATGTGCTGTCAAATCATGCAGGAGGTTAGACCAGGGGTCCATGACTGTCTGCCATTATACATTTCTTACAATGAGAACCTTGCTTTTAGTTATTTGGGGGGGGCGTGCTCTTTTTCAGCTATGTGTTGCTGCTTACAAGTGGTCAACACCATGCCAGTAGTACATGCCTCTAGTAAAAACTCTGATAACGCTCACTGAAACACAACACATTAGGTGCCAAACACTGATTGCTAATCTCTCTGCATTGGAAACGTGACATTAAAAAAAAAAAAAAAAAAACTGTCTGATTCCGCTCTGCAGTCACTAAATGTCATGTTTACAGTTCAACATGAAAATTTAGGTGAAAGGTTGTGGACAGTGTGGAGCCCTTTCTGCCATGTCCGTATACTTTAATAGACATGGTCTTCACAGAAGGGCTGTGGAGTCGATAAGCCAAACCACCGACTTCAACTGACTCCTCAGCCCTGGTCACTGCTGACTATGTGCATAAAGTGCAGCACAGACCCATAGCAACTAAAAGCGGAGATCCTTAGATCAGGAACAGAACAGACATTTATAGGACATCTCATAACTTTCCCAAATTATGAGAACATTTACAGCACATCCTGCTTTGTACTACTGAACCCCATTATATATTTTAGGAGTCAGTCCATTTCTTACCCACTGACTCCACCAAAATTGACACCGACTTAGACTCCACAGCCCTGCTTCAAAGAGTAACTTTTTTAACCCCTGTAGTGGCGTTTTAAATGCAAGTCCTTTGCCCCTCGCCATTATCTCTCTCTCCAGCATATTTACCGTTTTTTCAGCACTGCCCCGGTGCCACAACGCCTTCTTCTGAGCGAAGCTTCCGACTGTCCAGAAGTCAGAAGTTACATCCTAAGGTCTCAATGCAAGTCTATGAGAACCAAAAAAAAACAAGGCTCTCAGATGTATTGAACAGTGACCTCCAGCAGAGCTCCATGAAACACTGGAGCTGCAGACAGGTCACTATTCACAGGAGGCCCACTGGAGCAACGCTGGAAAACAATGAAGGTGGTGGAAGGGGAGGCAGGGGAATTACGTTTAAAGGGAACCAGTCACCCCCCCCCCCCCCCCCCCCAGGGCGTTTTTAAGTAAAAGAACCACCTTCAGCAGCACTAAGGCTGCATTCTGTGAAGGTGGCTCTTATGTTTCTGATCCCTAGTAACACTGAAATATTGACTTTTATAAATTGGGCCCCATACCTATATTGAGTCCCAGAGGTATGGTGTCTCCCCGTTTCAGCTGCCTCCCAGCCGTCCATCATCCCCCTCTTGCATCTGTGCGCCGCCTCCTGTGTTGCTGTTACATGCCCTGCGCCTGCCCTCATCTCCCTCCTCTTCTTTCCTCCCTCGGCAGCGTCTGATGAGCTGACCTGCCAGTGAACTGCGTGTGGGGAGCTCAGCTCATCAGATGCTGCCGAGGGAGGAAGAAGGAGGAGGGAGATGGGGGCAGGCGCAGGGCATGTAACAGCAACACAGGAGGCGGCGCACAGACGGGAAAAAGTTTCCACGTGCGGTGAAATTGCAAAAAAAAAAGTGCAATTCCAGTTTGTTTTTTTTACCATGTTCACTAAATGCCATAACTGACCTGCCATAATGATTCTCCAGCTCATTACGAGTACATAGACACCAAACACATCTAGGTTCTTTTTTAGGTGGTGAAACAAAAAAATCCAAAGTCTTGCAAATAAAAAAAAAAAAAAGGCTCCATTTTCTGAGACCTGTAGCGTCTTCATTTTTCGCGATCTCGGCTTGGGTGAGGGCTTATTGTTTTGCCTGCCAAGCTGAAATTTTTATTGATACCACTTTGGTGTGCATATGATCTTTTGATCGCCCGTTATTGCATTTTTTTGCTACATAGCGGTGACCAAAAAAACGTAATTGACGTTTTAAATTTTTTTGTTACGCCGTTTAGCGATTGGGTTAATTGTTTGCATTAACTTTTTTATTATTATTTTTTTCATTTAAATACATACAGTTAGTGAATTAAAAAACATAAAAAAAAAACAGGTAAAACAAAATCTTAATTTAATTAAACGGTAATTTTCTGATAGCTTACTTTTAAAGAGATTGTTTACTACCTGGACAACCATTTTTATTTTTATTTTTAAATGAGGAGTCACCCAGGTAAATATCAAGAAACCATATGCTCACCTCCTACACCAGGACACCCGTGACACTTATGCCATATGAGCCCTGCAGCCAATCAGACGAACCTTGGACAACAGGTAGTGGACAGTTCCTTTAATATCGGCCATAAACGGCTTAGTACTTAGATTAAGGCTATGTGCACACGTTCAGGATTTCTTGCAGAAATTTCTTGAGAAAAAAACGGAAATTTTCTGCAAGAAATCTGCATGTGTTTTTTGCACGTTTTTACCGCGGTTTTTTTTTTGCGGATTTTTCCGGACATTTCCCAATGCATTATATAGTGGGAAATCCACAAAAAAATCCGCAAAATTAATGAACATGCTGCGTTTTTTACCGTGATGGGTTTTTTTCACGGGAAAAAAAAACGCATCATGTGCACAAAAATTGCAGAATGCATTCTAAATGATGGGATGCATAATGTATCCTTTTTTTGCAATTTTATAGCGTTTTTATAGCGAAAAAACGCAAAAAATCAGCGTGTGCAGACAGCCTTAAACTTCCAACTTATGCTCCGTTCACACTGGCATTTAGATCGTCATTTTTTCTGTTCTGTTACAAAAGAAAACCAGGTATTCAATCAGGAAGCTTTGCCACCGAATCTAAAGGAATAAATTGAGCTGTGTACAATTTTCTGTTTTGCAGCCTCAGTTCACGGAGCTGCGCTCACAGATTACTGTACTTTCATGATATGGTTATTTGCTACTTTGTTTCTACAGCATTTTTTTCTAACATGTATCACCTGTAAAAGCTGCACGGCCAATAAACGCACTGCAAAACCACAGCAATTTGTGGTAAAAGCTTAAATTCATTAAGACTGATATATGCAACAGTCATAAATAAGTGATGTGGAGTGGGATGCACCAGATTCACACGCCACTGTGACTTTAGCACACCTTCCCAGTGTCATGTGCCCCTACAGCAATGCTGCTCCAATCAAACAGGGAGAACATTTACGGGGTAAGTAATGCCACAACTTTTGAATTATTGGCTGGGCGCAACCCCCACTTTGGTGGAGCTAGTAAGGACTAGCATGAAAATGCCTTAAAGCAAACCTGTCAGCAGTTGATGTCATGTTGTCATTGTCATGTTGATGTTCTTACACTGATTAAAATGATACCTGGAGTGAAGAAATCAGTCTTGTGGTTCTTGTGTAATCAGTGTTAGACGTTTTTAGTTAATGAGATGCCCATGCTCCGGGGAGGCACTGTAGGCAAAGTCTTATCTTCCTGCTCTAAGCCAGAGAAACTAAGCAGATGGTTTCACCCTTGCGTTGGCTGGCCTGCGTACATCCTCTGTTAAGCTCCGCCTACTTCTACATTTGTCCTGCATACCTATCTTTAACATTGGGTACGCAGGGACATGCGTTGTATGCAGATGCGTCCGCATGCGGCATTTTGACATGCCTGCCGACCGCACGGGAGCATACCCGCAAGAGAAATGGTCATGTGTGGATTTAAAACCTGCACCGCAGGTCAGTTACAACGTAAGGCCGGGGTCACACTTGCGAGTGCAGTGCGAGAAACTCGCAGGAGAGACTCACATCAATAACCGTCACGGTCGCCGGCACTCGGGCCCGCAGCGTGCGGCTGTATAGAAATACATGCAGCTGCACGCTCCGGTCCAGAGTGCCGGCGACAGTGCCGGGTATTGATGCGCAAGTTTCTCGCACTGCACTCACAAGTGTGACCATATAATGAAGCACAGCGGGCATCAGATCTCTATTAATCCCAACCACTTTGCTGGAAATGCAAGACACCGCTGGGTTTTTGATGCAGCGAGACACAAGCAGCATCAAACAAGCACCAAAAACTCATTGTGGGAATGGAGCCAAACCCGGACAGAGACCGGAAAGCTCATTACATTGGTGAGGACACAGATCAGCAGCTTACTTTCACGTTTTATGTGCTTATACTGTAAAAGTTTTAATAACCTTCATTTATGTAGCATGCGGCAGAGTCAGCATAATGTTCTGTAACAGGCCGGTACAGGATCGGACCCACAGATGTACCTTACATTTACATATAGACACAGCGGCTCAGACAGCTACCCAGCGGTGTGCACACGGTCTCAGGTCGGTTATTGCTCCCATCATGTGAAGCCAGGCTAATTCCACCTGCTGTGGGAATGCGGCCCTCCCAGTCTGTTCCTGTATTTTTTCCACTGGACGGCCACGTGATAAGTCACAGGTCGGCCTGTGCTCAGAATGGCACCGCTATAGCTCAGAGGCACAAATTCCAAGCCATCAAGTGTCTTTATCTCACAATCTTCACTATGGAAATTACAACAGTTTAATCAATCAACAACCAAATGGGGGAAAATCTCTATTGCAGGCGTTTATGTACTGCCACTAACAGAAGGCGACATCCGTAGATCTGCAGCCAGATTAGGTAGGCGCGGAGCTCACAAGCAGCCACTGTATGCTGCCTTTCATCTGGGCAGATTATTCACACACGCAAATAAAAGCAAGATTTTTATTTAAAAAAGAAAAAATTAAAATTGTTCATATTTATGTTTTCATCTCTCGGGGATTTATTATTAAGACACCTAGTCCAATGAATCCATTGTAGAAAAATAAATAGAAGATCAAGCCATGATGGAATTTCCGATAAAGATCACTTATTTCGTGCTGCAGTAAAAGCATAACTGGACACGAGCCTCTGATCAAGCCGCCATGTTTCAGAATTAGCCCTCAGTCATGGCTGAGTGCATGAATGAATGAATGAATGAATCTGCATGGGCACAGTTAGAGCTCATGGTCAGTGGGTTCAATAAAGGAGCACCTTCTGCTTTTCGTATAATAAATAAAATCATGTCGCTTCATTTGGTTTACAAAAACGATCCAGTAGCCAAAAAAAGAACAAACAATAGCAACCTCTAAAGGTAGCAAATGGTTAATCCTTAAAGGGAACCCGTCACCATGAAGATGTAGTCCAATCTGCAGGAAGTATGTTATAGAGTGGGGGGAGCGCAGTAGACCGATATATGGTTAGGTCCACATATTTGGACACTGCAGGACACTTAAAAACAAAACAAAGATGCAATTGAAGTGTAGACTTTCAGGTTTAATTAACCCCTTAAGGCACATGGGTATTTCCGTTTTTTTTTTGCGTTTCAATTTTTTGCTCACTTTCTTTCAAGAGCCATAACTTTTTTTATTTTTCAGTCAATATGGCCATGTGAGGGCTTGTTTTTCCCAGGACGAGTTGTACTTTTGACACCATTGCTTTAAGCATTTTGTCTACTGGAAAACCAGGGGGGGGGGGGGGGGGGGAGGAAGGAATCAAAGTGCGGTGAAATCGCAACAAAAAGTGCAATTCCACAATTGTTCTCTCGGGGTTTTTTTGTTTGTTTTTTTACCATATTCACTAAATGCTAAAAACAGACCTACCATTATGATTCTCCAGGTCATTAGTAGTTTGTAGACACCAAACATGTATAGGTTCTTTAAGTGGTACAAAAAAATTCAAAGTTGAAAAATAAAACAACAAAAATAAAAAATGCTTCCATTTTCCGTGACCCGTAGCATCCACATTTTTCGTGATCTGGCTGGGTGCAGCATTTTTTGTGCACAGAGCTGGCATTTTTATTGACACCATTTTGGGATAGGTACGATGTTTTGATCGCCCGTTATTGCATTTTACGCAATTCTGGCGTTTTGATTTTTTTTTTTTCTTGTTACGCCTTTTACAGATAGGATTTCTTTATATATCATGATTGGGTGATTCTGAATGCAGCAATACCAAATATGTGCATTTATTTTAAAAATTGTTTTATTTTGAATGGGGCAAAAGGGGAGTGATTTGAAAAAAAAAATATTTTTTACCTGCTTCAATAGTTTCCATGGGAGACTAGAAGCTGCTACTATCTAATCGCTTGTGCTACACATAGCAGGGCGTCAGCCCTAGATGGCGCCCATAGCAGTTTGCCCTGGTTGTCATGCCAACCCATTGGTGACACTAGCGTCAGTGGGAGGAGCTAATGCGTGCATCCGGTTTGCGCAAGTTAAATGCTGCTGTCAGAAATTGGCAGCAGCATTTAACTAGTTAACAGCCGCGGGGTGCATCGCTCGTGATAGGTCATTAATGGGTTGAACAAATATGGTCAGTATTTGACATGAGTATTTGTAAGCCAAAACCAGGAGTGCAACAAATACTGAACGTGTAAAAGTGGCCTAAAGCTAAGAGTCTGCACTTTAAGCCAATAATGATTACGGTATATAACCATCTCAAAATACGTTTCGGTAAACAAGTAAAATGCCAAAACTTGTGTCACTGTCCAAATACTTCTGGATCCAACTTCATAGTACTGTAATAGATTCAGTATAACTTATTTAAACCACAGCTCTTTCTGGGACTTTCGGTCCAGTCCCATCAGTGATTGACAGCCATTCTCTGCTAGCACGCTTATACAAAAGTGGCTGTCAATCAATGATGGGACTGAAAATTCCAGAAAGAGCTGTGGTCGGCCTGGGATCTTTGCAGGCCAGGGAGCACGACAGAGGAGGCCCGCTGGTGTCAAATGAATGAGCATCCGAGGACGCACATTCAGTTGAAATGTATTGCGATGCAGAAATACATTTGTCTGCACTGCAATAGTTAACATGGCTGTCAGCTGACCTCAACGGGAGCACAGACATCGGCCGCTGATGATAACGCTGAAACTGACCTATGGTGTGGGTTTTTACTCTGCTGCCATTGCAGTTACATTACAATTTTACTTTTTAGAATACCGCTTTCAATAAGAGGGAACAAAAAGGACGGTCTTGTTACTGTGCAGGTTGGCACTATGTCGCCTTTTTTCTTCATGTGGCGTAGCGTATAAGTTGGAAAATAAATGTGGAATCTGCTCTAGAAATCAGTGGTAACTCATTTTCTGGAGAGAGGAGTCCTGACTGGAAGAAGTGATGGTGGTCCATGCCAGATGAAAAAAGAAGAGTGAAGATAAAGGACTTCACCTAGAGACGTAACCGGTAAGTCAGTGTGCGTTACCTGTACACTGACATTACATACTATGTACAGAGCTCCTGTGTATAATGGCACTGGTTATCACTATTACCTGTACATAATACACTATATACAGAATTCCTGTGTATAGTGTCACTGGTGACCACTGTATTACCTGTACACTAACTATATACAAAGCTCCTGTGTATAATATCACTGGTGATCACTATTACCTGTACACTATATACAGAGCTCCTGTGTATATCATCAATGGTGATCACCATTACCTGTACACTTACACTATATAGTGTATACTATATACAGAGATGTGTATAATGTAATCTGTGGTAACAGTACTGTGGTTTTTATTAATGATCAATATTGTAATATTTGGTCACTGTCGAAATATGTGGTCTGGTCATGCTGTGGCAGTATTTATCCCTGTATTTGGTATTATTAGCTAACTATGTGGTCTGGTCACAGTGTAGCGGTATTTCTACCGTGTGTGTGGAATTATTTGGTAGCTATATGCTTTTAATATGTGTTCTGGTTACAGTGTGGCGGTATTTCTCTCTTGTACAGCATGTGGTATTATTCGGACAATGTGTGTGGTAATATGTAGCCCAATCATGGTGTGGTGGTATTTCTCCCTTGTATGTGGAAGTATTTGATCATTATATGCTGGTAATATCTGGTTTGGTCATGGTGTGGTGGCATTCCTCCCTTGTACAGTATGTGGTATTATTCTGTTACAATTTAGAGATGAGAGAATTGGATCGGGCTATAGCGCTTACTGAATAAGCTGCACAGGGAACATGGCTTCCTGGATGACTCCGGCTGATCAGCTGTTCGGCTCCGCAGCTGCATGTGTCACAGCTACGACACATGCATGGAGAGCCTGCTTGTTGGGACTGTGACACGGACGCGACACAAAGCTGCGGAGCCGAGCAGCTGATCATTGGGAGCACTCCATTTATCTGGGTTCCCTCTGCAGCTTATTAGTTGAGCGCTATAGCTTGCCAAATAAGCAGGGACCCAATCAAAATTCGATTATCTCTAGTCACTATGTGGTCTGGTCATGGTGTGGCGATATTTGTTCCTTGTATGTGGCATTATTTGGTCACTGTGGTGGTAATACATAGTCGAGTCATAGCGTGGCGGTATTTCTCCCTAGCAAGCGGCATTATTGGTCTTGGCATAGTGGATTGTGTTGTTTATGTCGTTCAATTGTTCTTTCTGATATTAATTTGGAGAAGATTCTTTATTTAAATTAGTAATTAAATACTTGGAACAAGATGTACTTTAAAGGGGTTCTCTGGTGCAAACAAGTAATCACCTCTCCACAGGATAAGTGCCAAGTTCCCCATTAGACTGGCGCGTCATGTGTGACTTGACCACTGATCCCATTCATTCCCTGAGTGGCTGCGAGCACTGTCCTTGTTTTTATGGAAGCCCCAAAGAGAATGAATGGGGCTGAGGTCAGATATCCCACCTGCCGTTGTATTTTAAAATGGGGATAAAAAAAAAAAAAAATCCCGTCAGGGATAAAACACATGAAGTTTTCCAAGCCATTAAGAGAAAATAAAGGAACCTCTTACAATTCATCCTGTGTAGTTCTTACCCACGACTACAGAGCTGGGCGTTCGTTTTCTACACTGAAATGAAAGTATGTAGACAGTAGTTGACATGAAGACCATTGTTGGGACAAGTACCTTGTCCATCTCTACTGGAATTCCCCCTTGTTAACATCCAGCGAAAGGTCATAAAATGATATACTCCTCAGTCACACGCCAGCACAGAAGATAATAACGGAAGTGTGTGATCATCCACTTGTTTTATCTCCCCCGTTGCTGAGAATCTCGGCTCACGCTGCGCCATTCTATGCGATGCCTCTTGAAGACCTCCCAACACAAGGAACATGCCACCTATGTAGCCACCTTCTGAGGCCAACTAGAATCTAGAGTCCGGGCAGTGTTGGAAAGGAGCTGTGGGACATCAGTCAAAGGAGTACGCTTTTATTTATGTGTACTAAGCCGTTTTACAAAACTTTTCTTGGACAACCCCTTTAATAAGAACATATTAAAGACATGCCATATCCCCCACAGAAGGTCTCCTCAATAACTGTAAAAATACGGCAAAGGTCCAACCATTTCACAGTTAAGTCATGTTCACACTTGTGTTTTAACATCCCATTGGTCTGTTCGCTTTTTAGCAACAGACAAACAATGTCAAAAAATGGATCTCTAGCATAATGGATACAAGCAGAAGCAGAGGAACCCCACGCATTAATACAGGGTACGTTTCGGGTTCCTTGGAAGGAAGGAATCGTTTTGCATGCGGTGCTTAGTCTTCCAATTTAAAAACGGACAGAACCCAGACATAACCAATAATAATCTCGCTTGCATCAGTTATGCAACAGATCCATTGTTGGTATCAATTTGTGTCTCTTCCTAAAGACAGAACAGAAAACCTTCCTGTCAAAGCCCCAAGTGTGAACATAGCCTGAGGTTTGTAGGCGTAATTATTATGGAATCTAAACAGGTCAATATGTGAACCAAATGGGAGTTTATACATCTTCGTTATTGCATTGAATTACGGGTTAGGACACAAACGTGCTTACTACTTTGTACCCATGATATGAGCATTTTCATAGAGCAACTAAGCCCTATATCATGATGTGACTGATGCCATGTAACTGCCAATACAGGAATATACATGAAACACAGTACTTTATACAAATCATACTGGAAACTATACAAAAGCACAGGACATCCTACCCATATCTACCATTTTTCCTTTAGACCCACAACTCTGATCCATAAGGGCAAGTTTACAAGTATAGCACCCAAAAATACTACCACAAACCACACAGGAAAAAGGAGAATTTGCTGTAAAATTTTAAGCCAAAAAGATTGTAGAAACTATACAAAGGTCTGGTTAATGACCTTTTCCCTGACAACGTCCATTATTTTATACAAAGCCACTCTACAGCAATGAACCAGATCGACAGCATTTGGTATGAATGACACGACATGGATTGCATATTACAAAGGCAACATGATTAACGTGAATGAAAGATTCAGTCGCCGGCTTCCACAGACAAATAAAACGAAACCCAGGATTATGAGAGATGGAGTAAAGCAATATGCAGATAATCTTTATCCCCAGGAATTCACAGAATTAACATTCTGCATTCTAGCCACGGCGCGGCTGTGCCAAGGCTTTACATGCTGTCTTTTCCTAACCGCTAATAACGCGGATCAAAACTCCGAGGGGAGTCCAAAATGTATTCTCCTTGACAAAACAATCTTCCAAAAGAAAGACGCATGTACTATATGTATGGGGGAGAAGAAAAACAAAACAAAAAGATTGTAAAAAAAAATAAATAGCAATCGGAACCAGTGTGTGAAATACATACAGGATGGTATCATTGGTATGTTCGGCATTATTAATGGCGCCGTCACTTGAATGAGTTTGACCCATCAGACTAGAGGTGGACACGTGAACAACCACATTGGCTATAATACGTCGGCATGAAAAATCAGATACATACGGTAAATTGCCCCATAGACTTTAATGGGCACATGCTGCGCTAGTGGGAACCAGACATCACACAGACCAACACTAATGTCTGAAGGATAAATACACAGTTTTGATAAATCTGACCCTTTGTGTGCGTGACCAAACCCCACAGCTGCCAGGATCCAAAGACTGGATACCAAATGGGGGATGTGAAGAAGCCAAAATTACCACCATCTGAATTGTAATTAAAAAGGTCTTAAAGGGGTTGTTCAGTGATAAGACAACGCCATTTCAATCAGCATGTTTGCCCCCAATAAAACAACACTAATTATATTTACCTCTGGTGCAAGCATCCTTCCAGCAGTGTCGGCGCTGGCTTTCCCAGGGATTGTTGGAGATTATGTTTCACGATTCCTGTGCCCAATCAGCGTTGGCTTCACAATCTCCGTCTTCAGATGAATCAGACACCAAGAGGACTTTGGCTTCCTCCGATTCATCTGAAGGTGAAGAGAGTGAAGACAAAGCCAATTGGTCACAGGGATCATATGACGTGATCCCCAGGAAAGCCAGTGGCGGCACCACGAACAGCGCCAGAACCGGAGGTGTTCTTTTAGTGGGGGCAACCCCTTTAAACTTATAAAGTTTTTAAAGGGGTTGTCCGCTCGTTACAACAAACAAATCCCCGAACCCATACAGTGTCATATCTTCATTGCCTCACAAGTGACTAGTACACGTGAACTGTGAAGGAATAACATTTTTAGTGAAAAATCAACAACAAGTGGAACACAATTGAGAAGTTGAATGAAATTTATTGGTTATTTAAAATTTTTGTGGAAGTTCAAAAACTGAAAAGTGGGGTGTACAATATTATTCGGCCCCTTTAACTTAATACTTTGTTGCGCCACCTTTTGCTGCGATTACACCTGCAAGTCGCTTGGGGTATGTCTCTATCAGTTTTGTACATTGAGAGACTGACATTCTTGCCCATTCTTCCTTGGCAAACAGCTCGACCTCAGTGAAGTTTGATGGAGATCGTTTGTGAACAGCAGTTTTCAGCTCTTTCCACAGATTCTCGATTGGATTGAGGTCTGGACTTTGACTTTTCCATTCTAACACCTGGATACGTTTATTTGTGAACCACTCCATTGTAGATT
The DNA here is from genome assembly GCF_032444005.1 of Ranitomeya imitator. Taxonomy (NCBI): domain Eukaryota; kingdom Metazoa; phylum Chordata; class Amphibia; order Anura; family Dendrobatidae; genus Ranitomeya; species Ranitomeya imitator. The sequence goes on along the minus strand of NC_091285.1, from coordinate 509,450,890 downwards.
TTGCTTTGTTTGGGATCATTGTCTTGTTGGAAGACAAATCTCCGTCCCAGTCTCAGGTCTTTTGCAGACTAACAGATTTTCTTCTAGAATGGTCCCGTATTTGGCTCCAGTCATCTTCCCATCAAATTTTAACCATCTTCCCTGTCCCTGCTGAAGAAAAGCAGGCCCAAACCATGATGCTGCCACCACCATGTTTGACAGTGGGGATGGTGTGTTCAGAGTGATGAGCTGTGCAGCCTTTACACCAAACATATCGTTTGGCATTGTTGCCAAAAAGTCCGATTTTGGTTTCATCTGACCAGAGCACCTTCTTCCACATGTTTGGTGTGTCTCCCATTGGGCATTTAGGACAACATTGGATCATTCAGAGATCCACAATGAACTTCTGGAATGAGTTTGCCGCACTGAAAGTAAAGGAGTCGAATAATATTGCACACCCCACTTTTCAGTTTTTAAAATTTCCACAAAAATTTAAAATAACCAATAAATTTCGTTCAACTTCACAATTGTGTTCCACTTGTTCTTTCTTCACCAAAAGTTTACATTTGGTTTCTTTATGTTTGAAACATGATATGTGGGAAAAGGTTGAAAAGTTCCAGAGTTCCAGAGGGCCGAATACTTTCGCAAGGCACTGTATATGTGTGAAAAAAGGGGTCGGAAACAAGACATATGACAGCGTCACATACCAGGTGATACAATTACACATGGTTCATGATATTGCAGAGCCCATTATGGGTTTTTTAATTTTTAGATGTAAAACAGCCAAAGAAGATATTTTGCTGTGTAAGGGTATGTGCACACGTAGGAAAGGAGGTCCAGAATTTTCTGCACAAAATCCGCATCTCCAGGCAGAATCCGCAGCCGCGGATTTACCGCGGTTTTTATGCAGATTTTGTGCGCAATTGATGCGGATTTTCAGGGGTTTTTGCCACTGCTGAATTTTAACATGGATGGGGGCAGAAACACTGCAGATCCACACAAAAGTAGTGACATGCACTTCTTTGAAATCTGAGAAATTCCACAATGATTTTTCCACACCATGTGCACAGCTATTTTTTTTTTTTGCCATTGAATAACATTGTACTGTACATCACAGTGCGGGTCTGCAGCGTTTCTGCGCAGAAAAATCCGCTGCGGACCCGCAGCAAATCCGCATGGTGTGCACATAGCCTTAAAGCCCTCTACACATGAGGTTGCAGGGGCTGCATTCATACCTGGGCCTGGAGCCTAGGGGGGCCAAAAGGTATATGCTAAAAATGTCTGCTAGATGAAAGCCCCCCTCCTGCAGCCTTCCATTTGCAGTATGCCACATCCAGGCAAGGAATGATAGTAAATCCAGAGTTATACACCGGTAGGTCGAGGTTCAAGTAGACAGACTGGAGTGCGGACTGACTGTGGCTCTCCTGACGTGCACTTAAAGGGAACCCGTCAGGTCCACCGTAACCCCATAACCACCAGCAGTTGTACGTGCATATATTATGTATTAATCCCCTGCCTAACAGTCCCCGTATTAAATACAGATCTTTAGAAAAAAAAAGTATTTCTAAAGCCCATTCATGATATGTAAATGAGGGCTCTGACTAGTCATTGGGGCGTTAGTGTCCACCAGACTAGTCGGCCTACTTAAAGGAAATCTGTCACCCCAAAATTCACCTTTAGGGGCTTATCTACAGCATTCTGTAATGTTGTAGATAAGCCCCAGATGTATCCTGAAAGAGAAGAAAAACAAGTTATAATATACTCACCCAAGGGCGGTCCCAGTGCGGTCCGATGGGCGTCGTGGTCTGGTGCCTCCCATCTTCATATGATGACGTCTTCTGTTCTTCCTGCCGCAGCTCCTGCGCAGGCGTACTTTATCTGCTCTGTTGAGGGCAGAGCAAAGTACTGCAGTGCGCAGGCGCCAAGAAAGATCAGAGGCCCAGCACCTGCGCACTGCAGTACTTTGCTCTGCCCTCAACAGGGCAGACAAAGTACACCTGCGCAGGAGCCATGGCAAGAAGCAAAGAAGAGGACTTCATCGTATGAAGATAGGAGGCGCCAGACCGCGACGCCCATCAGATCGGACCGCGACAGGACCGCCCCTGGGCAAGTATAATGTAACTTGCTTTTCTTCTCTTTCAGGTTACATTGGGGGCTTATCTACAGCATTACAGAATGCTGTAGATAAGCCCCTGATGCAGGTGACCTTAGCTTATAGGCGAATTTTGGGGTGACAGATTCCCTTTAAGGTTATCACGCCCCTGTGGGTATGATAACATAGCTTACATTTGCTGAAGTCATCGCCAACGCTATACTTCCATCACACATGTGCGCATCTTCTTTCCCTCACTTTGCTGTTCCTCTAAAGCCGGGTGTACGCGTGCTGGCTTCAGAGAGGCGCATTGGGCATCCTTAGAAAAGGCCGTCTAGTATGAGGAGTTTGGTTAGGGAAACCTGCGGTCGGGCCACGAATCACAGGCCATTACAAGGATGTGTGAATGAAGCACAAAAAGTGATAGATTGATTTTTTTTTCAGCTGTTATCCTAGTTGCAACCATTTTTTTAACTCACTGAATCAGGTAGATTAAAAAAAAAGTCCAGCCAATCTACTGATTTAACATTGGATCAGATGAAAAAGGAGGCAACGCTGACATACTGAGTTTGGTCTGTGTTTCATCCATATTTACACAGATCTCCATAGACTTTAAAGGTCAAGTCTGATTTCTGTAAAACTGGATCAGAATAAAGAACTCTCCGAGTCACACGGGTCTCACTCCGAACCGTGATTTTAATGGAAGTGTGAATACAACGATTCTACTCTATGGGTATTGCACGAATGTGTGAATACGGCTCAATAAGCGACATATAAACACATCCAAGGCCAGAATACGCATCATTCTGTAGAGTAAGCCCGCAAGGGCAGGGTCCTCGCCCCTCTGTACCAGTCTGTCATTGTTAGTTTGTTTAATGTAAACGATATTTGTATTTTGATGTAACCCCTTCTCATGTACAGCACCATGGAATTAATGGTGCTATATAAATAATAATAATAATAATAATAATAATAATAATAATATTCTAACACTGCGGAGATTCACTGAGAGCTGAAGAAGATCTGTTTCCTGATCAGGAGTCACAGCTTGTTCTCGGTGACTCATGACTGCAACAACCCCATACCCACTACCTGGAAATTATTAAGAACTCACATAAAAGAGTTTTTATATCAACTACGTCAGGTTCGGCTCGCCATGAATGTCTGCTGGCACTTATCCCCAAAGGAAATCACTGTCACATTAACATGTTGGGATCATCAGCTCTGCACTCCGAGGAACTGAAGCTGGACACGTCAGATTCCTGCCGATAGACCGCCGACTCCTTGGACTGCCAAACATCCCCCCCAATGTCATGCACATGGTATACGTACAGAAGCACCCACGGACTTCTATGGTCATCAGAATATGGCTTCATACAACTTTAGAGGTGGTACAGATCTTTAACACATGTGTATACAGCCATAGCACATACAGGGATATAAGGGCACATTCACACTGTGCCGTTTTTCAGCAGTGGGAGATTGGATTTGTCCTATTCATTTCTCTCAGATAACACCTTGCTGTTCATATGTACAGGCTTTTAAAATCACCAAACTTTTAAATGAATGACTGTACAAACCAAGCACAAGCGCTTGGTGCTTCACAGCAGGGTCAGGCTACTTTCACACTAGCGTCGGAATCTCCCCGTCGCAATGCGTCGGGCAGAGATGCCGACGCTAGAATTTCACGCACTGCACAACGGGTGCAGCGGATGCATTTCTCCGGCGCATCCGCTGCCCCATTGTGAGGTGCGGGGAGGTGGGGGCTGAGTTCCGGCCGCGCATGCGCGGTCGGAAAAAGCGGTCCGTCAGTAGCAAAAAACGTTACATGTAACGTTTTTTGCTCCCGGCGGTCCGCCACAACACGGCGCAACCGTCGCACGACGGTTGCGACATGTGGCAAAGCGTCGCAATGTGTCGCTAATGTTAATCTATGGGGCAAAAACGCATCCTGCAAACAACTTTGCAGGATGCGTTTTTGCCATAAACGACGCATTGCGAAGTCTGGCAAAAAACGCCAGTGTGAAAGTAGCCTCAATCATTTACCTGCCTGTTTTTCCTCTGTCTATGAAGTCAGGGCAGTCAAAGGAAGTGAAGGGTTTTCTACTTGGTTTTCAGCAAAGTTGCTAAAATACTTACATTTGCCATTTTTCCTTCTTCCAGCACATCAACTTTACAAACTGACATTTCACTTACTGCCTGGTAGGTCCTAGCACCTGACAAATGCAGCCGTTAAGGTGTGTGCACACGATCAGTTATTGGCAGCACTTTGAATGCATCGCATGTCCGCAGCATCCAAAGCGCTGCCGGCTATTAAACGCATGTGCACAACCGGGCAGATTCACCACGTCCACTACATTAAACGGGTGAAATGGACATGCTGCGGTCAAGAAAGAAGCGCCACATGTCCGTCTCCGCGGGTGAGCTGTGGGCATCCACTATGCGGTAACATCCTAACACTGTGGGTCGGATGTTGCAGAAGTACGCAATGTGTTTCCTGATCATGCACCTACCCTAGCAGGATTAAAAAGAAGTCACTCAGGGCAAAATTACAGTATAATGTTAGCACACATCACTAACAGGGCAACTTTCCACTTTTACTTTCCAAGAAATTGATCTCTGAACCAATATGCACATTCGGTGCTCTGTGCACCATGGGAGATCCTCATTCTGACTGCTCAACAGCGCCCTCCACTATATTCACTGACAGCACTGGAACTACCGGTATGTTTAGTCTTAAGACTAAATGTAATAATACTAATGTGTGCTCCGAAACCGGGATGGACGGCACCTGCGCAGTGTGAGCATACACAGTATCTTCAACAAAATGCCGCAGAATATCACAGGAGGCGAACGCATGGACTCTGGCACCGTTTTATTGAAGAATTCAACTACATCAACATAGCAGTGCGCACACGCCAGTCATTGCCATTATCCCCATGTTCGGCGCGTGTGTACTGCTATGTTGACGTTGTAGTACATAACGCCAATAAAATGGAGGCATAGTCAGTACGTGCGCATACTATTATCTCTGGTGCCATTTTATTGAAGACACTGTATATGCGCCATTTTATTGAAGTATTGAACTACAAAATAAACAGCACTGCGCTTACAGAGAATTTATTGAACAATAAATACATTTCTTTATCAGCTAATGCTGTAGTATAAATAAAAAACTGCCAATAAAAGTTTACAACCTTATTCGTTCCATAATAATGCCGTCCATACGCCAGCAAGAACCCTCTGAGGAGGAAGATCAGGCAAAAAAAAAAAAAAACACAAGGAGGGCTGAAACGCAAATGCTTTGTATCAGTAAGGTTACAGAACAGCGCCTTCAATTGTAGCGTGCAGCCAATAGGGTCAGAAAAAAGGACCAACAGATGCCCAAAGCGGACGCTGAAAAGCATAGGTCTGCCCTACAGAGTATGACGGAAGAGGAGCTTCAGCAGCATCGTGAAGCCATTACTAAGAGACACAGTAGCCCGGACTAACCAACCTGCCCGCTGGGGTAAGAACGTACTGCTTTACTTGCCAAAACCTTCAATGAAGACGACATTGAAACATGCTACCTTGGCCCAATGAACCAAAAAAAAAAAAAAAAAAATGCCCATTTTTTAATGCCAACTATTTCAAAAATGAAATTACAACAAACTGTTGTCATAATGGAACCATCATATTGGAAGAAGTACGAATGCATTCCTGGAATAATAATTGCATGAGGGGATCAGAACCAAACGCCCAAGAATTTCACGTTGAACCTGAGATCATACAATAGTGCAAAAGCTTTTGCATCAATGAGCGCACCCAATGAATTCACAGGCAATCAGATCCTTTCGGTTACAGAATCCATGGCCAAATTTACCATGCAACATCTGCGTTGCACCCTAACCAAGGTGACTGACCAGACGCCTAGTTATTCCAGATTTGGTTCAGGCCTTGAATAAACGAATGCACAATCAAGCAAACAATGGATGCATTCGTAATGGAGAATCTCCAAAAAACTCCAAAGAGATCAATCTCCAGAGAATACAATAAAAGCAAATCTGGGACACCGAACGCCAAATCAATATTGCATAACTTTCGTGAGAGAAAAAGTAAATATATTGGGCACCCCGGCAGAATCAACGCTCCAAATGCCAGAGAGGAAATTACTGCCATTTTCCACAGCACAGATGGTGCTCCCCTAGAAAACCGCGACATTACCGTTCATCCTAAAAGTGGGATTTTACAAAATGTAGCTATCCTGAGTGGACTCTGTGACCCAACGTGCTACCCTTTGCTTTTCCCTTATGGGGTCTCTGGGTAAACTACAGATATAAAATAAATAAACTGGACAAGGAAATGTGACTCAAGGTCAATGGAATTCACACCACTTTGCCATTCGTGATGGTATTTTTAACCAGCTCCACAATGCAGGAAAGCTGACAAGCCAATTTATGGTTGATGCCTAAAAACTGAAGTAAACCATGTGAATTAGGTGCACAAAAATCAAAGTACCAAATAAGTGGAAGAATAAGATGTTCCTCACCAGTTCATGAACCACAACTTCAAGTATGTAGATATCCTACCGAGAAAAAAGTAATATTGCCCTCAACATTCCAGGGAAGTCCAAGAAATATAGCACAAAACTACCAAGATGCCATGACAATGGTCAGGAAATATGGCAGACATGACCTATTTGTAACAGTAACGTGCAATCCAAAATGGAAGGAAATCAGGGAAAACTTACCTCCCAGTCAGCAACCATGCAACAGGCCCGGTTTAGCAGCGCCGATATTTCACATGAAACTAAAATTGCTACTTGGAGACTTAACCATATACCACAGATTTGGACGTATTAATGGTATGGTGTATGTAATAGAGTTCCAAAAATGAGGGCCATGGACACGTATTGGTATTTATGGCTCTGGAATACAAGGCCTGGGACAAAAAAAAAAAAAAAGAATTGACAAATTGCGCAGAGCTCCCACAGACACTCATCCGAGGCTTTATGAAACTGGAAAATCTTACATGATACACGGTCCATGTGGTCCCCTGAATCCAAATGCACCATGTATGGACAATGGGAACTGTACCAAAGATTTTTCACAAGTATTTGCTCCAAAACTAATTGCAATGTAAATGGATACCCTGAATACCAACGACGGAACGATGACAACTTTTATGAACTTGGTGGAAACACTGTTCATAACAGAAGGGTTGTACAACCCTTATCTTTCTTTAAAATACAATGCCCACATACAGTGGGGCAAAAAAGTATTTAGTCAGTCAGCAATAGTGCAAGTTCCACCACTTAAAAAGATGAGAGGCGTCTGTAATTTACATCATAGGTAGACCTCAACTATGGGAGAAAAACTGAAAAAAAAAAAATCCAGAAAATCACATTGTCTGTTTTTTTAACATTTTATTTGCATATTATGGTGGAAAATAAGTATTTGGTCAGAAACAAACAATCAAGATTTCTGGCTCTCACAGACCTGTAACTTCTTCTTTAAGAGTCTCCTCTTTCCTCCACTCATTACCTGTAGTAATGGCACCTCTTTAAACTTGTTATCAGTATAAAAAGACACCTGTGCACACCCTCAAACAGTCTGACTCCAAACTCCACTATGGTGAAGACCGAAGAGCTGTCAAAGGACACCAGAAACAAAATTGTAGCCCTGCACCAGGCTGGGAAGACTGAATCTGCAATAGCCAACCAGCTTGGAGTGAAGAAATCAACAGTGGGAGCAATAATTAGAAAATGGAAGACATACAAGACCACTGATAATCTCCCTCGATCTGGGGCTCCACGCAAAATCCCACCCCGTGGGGTCAGAATGATCACAAGAACGGTGAGCAAAAATCCCAGAACCACGCGGGGGACCTAGTGAATGAACTGCAGAGAGCTGGGACCAATGTAACAAGGCCTACCATAAGTAACACACTACGCCACCATGGACTCAGATCCTGCAGTGCCAGACGTGTCCCACTGCTTAAGCCAGTACATGTCCGGGCCCGTCTGAAGTTTGCTAGAGAGCATTTGGATGATCCAGAGGAGTTTTGGGAGAATGTCCTATGGTCTGATGAAACCAAACTGGAACTGTTTGGTAGAAACACAACTTGTCGTGTTTGGAGGAAAAAGAATACTGAGTTGCATCCATCAAACACCATACCTACTGTAAAGCATGGTGGTGGAAACATCATGCTTTGGGGCTGTTTCTCTGCAAAGGGGCCAGGACGACTGATCCGGGTACATGAAAGAATGAATGGGGCCATGTATCGTGAGATTTTGAGTGCAAACCTCCTTCCATCAGCAAGGGCATTGAAGATTAAACGTGGCTGGGTCTTTCAACATGACAATGACCCAAAGCACACCGCCAGGGCAACGAAGGAGTGGCTTCGTAAGAAGCATTTCAAGGTCCTGGAGTGGCCTAGCCAGTCTCCAGATCTCAACCCTATAGAAAACCTTTGGAGGGAGTTGAAAGTCCGTGTTGCCAAGCGAAAAGCCAAAAACATCACTGCTCTAGAGGAGATCTGCATGGAGGAATGGGCCAACATACCAACAACAGTGTGTGGCAACCTTGTGAAGACTTACAGAAAACGTTTGACCTCTGTCATTGCCAACAAAGGATATATTACAAAGTATTGAGATGAAATTTTGTTTCTGACCAAATACTTATTTTGCACCATAATATGCAAATAAAATGTTAAAAAAGACAGATGATGTGATTTTCTGGATTTTTTTTTCTCAGTTTGTCTCCCATAGTTGAGGTCTACCTATGATGTAAATTACAGACGCCTCTCATCTTTTTAAGTGGTGGAACTTGCACTATTGCTGACTGACTAAATACTTTTTTGCCCCACTGTAAATGTAGAGATTTGCAGATCCATACAAAGTGAAAAATATTTGTTCAAATACAATTACCAAGGGCTCGATTATAAATATCCAATTTGTTCCTGTCTCCACAGAACAAGAAGCCACAGTTGAATGGGATGAAGTCAAAAATTACTTGGAAACTCAATTTGCAAGTGTCCCTGAAGTAAGCTGGAGACTCAGGGAATATAAAATGCACCATCAAACTGATCGTGTGGAAAGACGTCCACCTTGAGGACAAGCATACAACATGCTTTATACCAGGTAAAGTAGCTGAAGCTATGCAGCAGAAAGACACCAAGTCTAAACTTCTTGCTTGGTTTAAACGGAATTGGGAAGATAATATAATAATCTATTTTTTATACTAGATGGTGGCCCGATTCTAATGCATCGGGTATTCTAGAATATGCATGTCCACATAGTATATTGCCCAGCCACGTAGTATATTGCCCAGCCACGTAGTATATTGCCCAGCCACGTAGTATATTGCCCAGCCACGTAGTATATTGCCCAGCCCACATAGTACGGTATACTGCCCAGTCATGTAGTAGATTGTCCAGCCACATAGTATATAGCAGAGCCACGTAGTATATTGCCCAGCACAGAGCCACTTAGTACAGAGACTTAAAAAAATAAAATATAAACATATACTCACCTATAGGCGGTTGTAGTCCTGCTATACTTACCCTCAGCCGCCTTTCTCGCTCCTCTCCACGCTCCCGGGACCGCTCCTTTGCAAACGGCAGCTTGCGGTCCCGTCCCAGGGCTGGTGTGAGCAGGACCTATGATGACGTCGCGGTCACATGACTGACCGTGACATCACGGCAGGTCTTTGTCGCACACCAGCCCTGGGACGGGAGCGGAAGCTGCCGCTTGCAATGGAGCGGTCCCGGGAGCGTGGAGAGGAGCGAGAAAGGCGGCGGAGGGTAAGTATAGCAGGTTTTTTTTTTTTTAATTATTATTACTTTTAACATGACATTTTTACTATTGATGCTGCATAGCCAGCATCAATAGTAAATAGTTGGGGACACACAGGGTTAATAGCAGCGGTAATGGAGTGCGTTACACCGCGGGCCGTTACCGCTGCCATTAACCCTGGGTGAGTGGAGGGGACTACGGAGCGGGCGCCGGGCAGTGAGTGAAGGGGAGTAGGGGAGGGACTAATCGGACTGTGGCCGTCGCGGATTGGTCGCGGCAGCCATGACAGGCAGCTGCCGAGACCAATCAATCCGCGAACGAATATCCGTGACAGAAGGACAGACACAGACGGAAGTACCCCTTAGACAATTATGTATATATAGTGCTAACATATTCCACAGCGCTTTACAGTTAGCGCACATTATCCCCGATGGGGCTCACAATCTACATTCCCCATCAGTATGTCTTTGGAATGTGGGAGGAAACCAGAGAACCCGGAGGAAACCCACGCAAACACGGGGAGAACATACAAACTCCTTGCAGATGTCGTCCTTGGTGCGATTTGAACTCAGGACTCCAGCGCTGCAAGGCTGCTGTGCTAACCACTGAGCCACCGTGATCCTAATGCCCAACAATATTTATACATTGAAATCCCTTAGGCTAGGTTCACACTAGCGTTGCGCCGCCCTGCGTCGGCGACGCAACGCGCGACGCACGTAAAAACGCGCGCAAACGCGCGCAAAAACGCGCGCGTTTTGCGACGCGTGCGTCGTTTTTGACGAAAATCGGACGCACAGAAAATGCTACAATGTAGCGTTTTCTTGCGTCCGACGCTAGCGTCGGAAACGACGCACGTGGCGAAAAACGCCACCAAAACGACGCACGCGTCCCCTATGTTAAACATAGGGGCGCGTCGCCGCTGCGTCGCCGGCGCGTCGCCGGCGCAACAGCGACGCACATTGGCGGAACGCCAATGTGAACGTAGCCTTACACATGGGATGATAAAAATGTTACATGGAAACCAAGTGGCAAAGGTCATAAAACCACAATTGGCAGAATCTTTACAATCCATTACATAGAGTAAAATACTTTCTCCAAATTCTCCTTCTGAATGTTAGAGGAGCAAGATTTTTTGAGGATCTCAAAGGACTAAAAAAGGAAAAAAACTATTTTGCTACTTTCCAAGAAGCATGTATTGCAGGAGGGTTAACTCTAGAGGACTTTGAATGGGATAAATGGCTAAGAGGAGATGCCACTTATCAAATGCCAATACAACTTGGGCAATTGTTTCCATCATGTGTGAGCCTTCTAATACAGCAGCATTGTTTCAAAGCCACAATAAACATCTCATGGAAGACTATAACAAGCATTTCCTTCATAAAGAAAAGGTCCTCTATATGACATTACATGAAGCGGAGTCTGTGTTAAGGACACATGGAAAGTAATTAAAAGCTTTTGGCCTACAACGTCCTGTTGGTGAGTACGATGAGCCGATCCATTCTGGAAATATTACGACCGTCTTGCGGAAAGGCCTTGTTTGAGGAGAAATTCCAAATATTAAACCAATCAGAGAAGCAATTGAAAACCCCAACTTGTAAAAACGCCTATTTTTCATTAACAGACATGGCGGAAGTAGAAAAACATTCCTGTATAATGCAATCATGTATTACATACTTAGTAAAAACTAATTCGTCTTGCCATGTGCATTTTCAGGCATAGCAGGTACTTTGCTGAAGGGAAGCCGACATTCACATAAATCGGTTCAAACTGCCTATACCAATTAATGAAACGTCTGCTTGCAATATTCGTCATGGCTGCAATCCTGCCAATGAGTTGAAAAATGCCAAAATCAATCTGGGATGAATCTTCTATGGCCCCAGCTCACGGTGTAAATGTAGTTGACACACCGTACAAAGAGCTCAGGGCTGAAAATCCAAAAGTTTCCTCCACAAAAAACCGTTCAGAGGAGCGGTCTTTTTTGTTAGAGATTTTTGATAAATAATTCCTGTTGTACCACAAGTCAGCAGAACTGAAAGATCAGCATGCATGCATTAAGTTTTCCCAGTTTTTTGTAAAATTAGGGGGGGGGCGGCTTATACTCGGTATATACGGTATTGTTAATGCTGTCTTTCCTCAAGCATCCAACCAGAAGACGAAAGTATTGTAAACTGTGCAAGCCTAAGGCTACTTTCACACTGGCGTTGTTTTGAATACGTCGCAATGCGTCGTTTAGGGGAAAAAAACCGCATCCTGCAAAGTTGTTTGCAGGATGCGTTTTTGCCCCATAGAGTAACATTACCGACGCATTGCGACGTATTGACACGTCGCAACCGTCGTGCCGTGTTGTTGCGGCCCGCCGGGAGCAAAAAACATTAAATGTAACGGGTTTTTTTGCTGCCGACGGAACTCCGCCCCCACCTCCCCGCACCTCACAATGGGGCAGCGGATGCACCGGAGAAATGCAACCGCTGCACCCATTGTGCGGCGCATCAAACGCTAGCGCTTAGGGCCGCGCTTAGTAACCCGATGTTTACCCTGGTTACCAATGTAAAAGTAAAAAAAAAAAAAAAAAAACACTACATACTTACATTCCTGTCACGTCCCTCAGCGTCCCCCAGTGTCAGCGCCGGCCGGCCGTAAAGCAGAGCACAGCGTCACCGCTCTGCTTTCCGGCCAGCACTTACACAGTGCAGGGAAGCGGACGCTGGGGGACGCAACAGGAATGTAAGTATGTAGTGTTTTTTTTTTTTAGTTTTACAATGGTAACCAGGGTAAACATCGGGTTACTAAGCGCGGCCCTGCGCTTAGTAACCCGATGTTTACCCTGGTTACCCGGGGACTTCGGCATCGTTGAAGACAGTTTCAACGATGCCGAAGTCTTTCCCCTGATCGTTGGTTGCTGGAGAGAGCTATCTGTGTGACAGCTCCCCAGCGACCACACAACGACTTACCAACGATCACGGCCAGGTCGTATCGCTGGTTGTGATCGTTGGCAAGTCGTTAAGTGTAACGGTACCTTAACAAAAAATAAAGCAACATTTGCATGAACTGAATGAAAATGTTAACGAATTCAGTCTGAATTTAAATGCTTTGATTCCAGCATTGATTCCATTCAGCAAGACACTGTACATGCTGAGGAAGCAGAAAACTATCTAATGGAGTTGTTTTCTGCTTCCTCAGCATGTACAGTGTCTTGCTGAATGGAATATATGCTGGAATCAAAGCATTTCAATTCAGACTGAATTCGTTAACATTTTCATTCAGTTCATGTAAATGTTGCTTGTGATTGAGTTAGGCTTGCACAGTTTACAATACTTTCGTCTTCTGGTTGGATGACCTGAGGAAAGACAGCATTAACAATACCGTATATACTCGAGTATAAGCCGTCCCCCCCCTAATTTTGCCACAAAAACTGGGAAAACTTAATGACTCGAGTGTAAGCCTAGGGTGGAAAATGCAGCAGCTACTGGTAAATTTCAAAAATAAAAATAGATACCAATAAAAGTAAAATTAATTAAGACATCAGTAGATTAAGTGTTTTTGAATATCCATATTGAATCAGGAGCCCCAAATAATGCTCCATACAGTTCATGATGGCCCCATAAGATGCTTCATACAAAATACACCCCAAATAATGCTACACAAATGCCGATTATGGCCCCATAAGATGCTCCATACAGACATTTGCCACATGTAATGCTCCATAAATGCTGATCATGCCCCATAAGATGCTCCAGTTATTTGCCCCATATGCTGTTGCTGCGATAAAAAAAAAAAAAAACACCCAGTGGTGTGCCTCCTCATAGACTACATTTGAAAGTTAATGCAGTAGTCCGGTTATTAAGAAACCTTAATTTGACAAGAGGTCTTTGCAATGGCACTAGAATGGTTGTACAGCAAATGATGTCAAAAGTCATAGACTGAAATCCTCATCGGATCATTTAAAAAAGGTACAGGGGTATTTATTCCCAGAACTATTCTGGCACCAAGCGACCCCAATAGTCCATTTACTTAAAAACGAAAACAGTTTCCCTCAAGTCTTGCTTATGCTATGACCAACAAAAGTCAAGATCAAACACTGGATTTGGTTGGCATATATTTGTCATCTCCAGCCTTCAGCCATGGCCAACTTTGTGTGTCTTTTTCCAAGGACAAAATCCTTCAAGTAAGTCACGGTCAAAGATTTCGCTACTGACCAACAAGGCAACTTAAAAAAAAAGACTACAAAGTTCACACCAAAAATGTGGTCAGAGAAGTTTTTGCGCAACAAAACAAACAAAAAATCAGATAATACTTTAATAAATTTAAAAATCTACCAAAAAACGGTTATTATGTACCGGTGATAGGATTTTACAGAGTCCACGACAGCACCCCATGAGAGGGGATCCGCCCACCATCAGGACAGGAACCTATAGGTTAAGGGGGGCGGCCCCCCTCAGATGGTTTGCAGAGTATGAGAGGAACCGCCCATCGCATTAGTACACAACAAACATGTTCTTACACTACACAATACCATCACCTCTACAGAGTGAATATCTATACAGTACAGACCAAAAGTTTGGACACACCTGATTTAAAGATTTTTCTGTAATTTCATGACTATGAAAATTGTACATTCACACTGAAGGCATCAAAGCTATGAATTAACACATGTGGAATTATATACTTAACAAAAAAGTGTGAAACTGAAATTATGTCTTATATTCTAGGTTCTTCAAAGTAGCCACCTTTTGCTTTGATTACTGCTTTACACACTCTTGGCATTCTCTTGATGAGCTTCAAGAGGTAGTCACCGGGAATGGTTTTCACTTCACAGGTGTGCCCTGTCAGGTTTAATAAGTGTGATTTCTTGCCTTATAAATACGGTTGGGACCATCAGCTGTGCTGTGCAGAAGTCTGGTGGATACACAGCTGATAGTCCTACGGAATAGACTGTTAGAATTTGTATTATGGCAAGAAAAAAGCTACGCAAAGAAAAACGAGTGGCCATCATTACTTTAAGAAAAGATGGTCAGTCAGTCCGAAAAATTGGGAAAACTTTGAAAGTGTCCCCAAGTGCAGTGGCAAAAACCATCAAGCGCTACAAAGAAACTGGCTCACATGAGGACCGCCCCAGGAAAAGAAGACCAAGAGTCACCTCTGCTTCTGAGGAGAAGTTTATCCGAGTCACCAGCCTCAGAAATCGCAGGTTAACAGCAGCTCAGATTAGAGACCAGGTCAATGCTACACAGAGTTCTAGCAGCAGACATCTCTACAACAACTGTTAAGAGAAGACTTTGTGCAGCAAGCCTTCATGGTAAAATAGCTGCTAGGAAACCACTGCTAAGGACAGACAACAAGCAGAAGAGACTTGTTTGGGCTAAAGAACACAAGGAATGGACATTAGACCAGTGGAAATCTGTGCTTTGGTCTGATGAGTCCAAATTTGAGATCTTTGGTTCCAACCACTGTGTCTTTGTGCGACGCAGAAAAGGTGAACGGATGGACTCTACATGCCTGGTTCCCACCGTGAAGCATGGAGTAGGAGGTGTGATGGTGTGGGGGTGCTTTGCTGGAGACACTGTTGGGGATTTATTCAAAATTGAAGGCATACTGAATCAGCATGGCTACCACAGCATCTTGCAGCAGCATGCTATTCCATCCGGTTCGCGTTTAGTTGGACCATCATTTATTTTTCAACAGGACAATGACCCTAAACACACCTCCAGGCAGTGTAAGGGCTATTTGACCAAGAAGGAGAGTGATGTAGTGCTACACCAGATGACCTGGCCTCCACAGTCACCAGACCTGAACCCAATCGAGATGGTTTGGGGTGAGCTGGACCGCAGAGTGAAGGCAAAAGGGACAACAAGTGCTAAGCATCTCTGGGAACTCCTTCAAGATCGTTGGAAGACCATTTACGGTGACTACCTTTTGAAGCTCATCAAGAGAATGCCAAGAGTTTGCAAAGCAGTCATCAAAGCATAAGGTGGCTACTTTGAAGAACCTAGCATACAAGACATATTTTCAGTTTCACACTTTTTTGTTAAGTATACAATTCCACATGTGTTAATTCATAGTTTTGATGCCTTCAGTGTGAATTTAAATTTTCATAGTCATGAAAACACAGAAAAATCTTTAAATGAGAAGGTGTGTCCAAACATTTGGTCTGTACTGTATAACACACCTTCCTTCAGAGTGCATGAAATCCAGCGCTCAATAACGAGAGGGAATGTGTGGATGCTGTTGTGGACTCTGTAAAATCCTATTACCGATACGTAATAACCGGTTTTCCCATCGCCACGACAGCACCCCACGAGAGACTTTCAGAGACTATCACCTGTGGGGGACCACATATCCCCCAGAGGACATTCTTGTCGCACACTGCTGTAGCCCCGTTGCCCGCCTAAGATGGCTCGGCCACGCCTCCTCTCCTTCCCAGTCTCCCCGGAAGTCCTCACCTCCACTTCCAGATCACGGGCACTTTACTGCTGCCACCGGAAGACGATGCTGGCCGGCTTTCTGGATGAACGCAGGGAGCCCACTCCACCTGCGCTGCACCAGCGCGACCCAGGGTGGCCTCCCCCGGACGCTAGTATTGCAACATCCATCTGCCAGACGAGGAGAGCAGAGCACCCCTGACACTGCTTCTGGCGTCCCAGACTCTGCCGTTCCCTCACATACCACGAAGAGGTTGCTTGGTCCCAGGTAAGCTCGTCTTCCCCCAGGTTCCCACTTCAGGACAGGAACCCAACTGATGTCCTAATGGTGGGCGGATCCCCTCTCTCGTGGGGTGCTGTTGTGGCGATAAAACAAAATTGCTCGCCAGCTGGGCATAGAATAGGTTCAATAGCTAGGAAAATATGAACAGAGATGGCAGTAGTCTGAGTCTTGTAAAGGAAAATTGGGCAATTTTTCATATACTTGTCTGACCCTGGCTTTAAGAAAAGTTGCCCACCATGGACATGTGCTCACTTCATAACGCAATTTTGCCCTAACAATGTAATTCAGTGCAAAAATTTTAGAGGTGTTACGCAGTGCTGCTCACTTGTGCATCGGAGGAGAGCAATACCTTTGAGGTTATGACCCCACACTCCTGCATGCATCTCGGCAGGTGTGTGGGGGTGAAATGTCTTAAGCAGTGGACAACCCCTTTAAGGTTATGGCTGATCAGAGTAAGAATGTGCTAACACAGACAAGAGAGGTGATAGAGCGCCCCAAATCTTGGCTGACCTGAGAAGGAATAGTGAAATTGGAGTGGTAATTTGAAAGTCTTCGTGGGCACATCCATGACCAACGTGGGTCAAAAGCCACATTTGGGAGGCCTACTTTGTTTCCGGAAAGTGTACAGGGGAAAAGAATAATCAAAAAGAGGAATGAGAGGTGAAGCCAGCCTCAGCATCTGATGGCATAATTTGGCTGCTGGACCATTGCATTGGCATTTGGGCATACATACTTTATGCCATTTCTTCACGGAGTACAGTCTTCCCAACATTCGGTACATCACTTTCCTAGTCCAAAAAATTACCTTCTAGTGAAAGAATTATGATTATTTAAACATTAGCACCTAAAATTGACAAAATCTTAGCCCATAACGGATAGCATAGTGATATTTGTGTAATAGCTATGGCGGTGGCGTTACCCACAAATCTATGTGTTTCAGGAGTTTATTCAGCCAAAAGATGAGGCAAATTTATTAAAGAGGTATGTGCCTCTAAATATATTTAGCACATTAAGCTCCATCACTTTTAGGCTGTGTGCACACGTTGCTGTTTTTTCGCGTTTTTTTTTTTTTTTTTTGGGGGGGGGGTTCGGTTTTTCCCGATAAAAACGCTATAAAACCGCAAAAAAAAATATACATACAATAAGCATCCCATCATTTAGAATGAATTCCGCATGTTTTGTGCACATGACGCGAAAAAACGCATCGCGGTAAAAAACGCAGCATGTTCATTCATTTTGCGGGTTTTTTTTTGCGGATTTCCCACTACAAAATGCATTGGGAAATGTCTGGGGAAAAAAACGCACCAAAAACGTGTCAAAAACGCGGCAAAAACGCATGCAGATTTCTTGCGGATTTCTCGCAGAAAATTTCAGGTTTTTCTCAGGAATTTTCTGCGAGAAATCCTGAACGTGTGCACATAGCTTTAAGGTTAAGACTTGCATTTAGTAATGACCCCCAACCAAGTGTACCCCGGTACACAACTACACTTTTTATAAAATCACACTACTTCTAGAGCAGTGTTTCCCAAACTCTAGACCTCAGAGCACCCAACACGTCATGTTCTGAGGATGTCCTTAGTATGGATTGGGTGATGGAATTATTATTATTAAGGCATCAGAAACTGCCACAGACTCTCCTGTATAATACTAAGGGAATCCTGAAAACACAATGTGTTGGGGGCCCTGAGGGCTGGAGTTTGGGAAACACTGCTATAGAAGGATACTGTGAATACCTAGCGTGGTCCAACTTATAGACCAAAAATAAGAGACATCCTGAAGCGCTCCGTAAAAAGCAAAATAGAAGTCAATACTTCTGGATGGCCAGCATTCAAGCCGCATTGCAAAAATAGTGTAGGGGGGGTGGGGGGGGAAAGCTACTTGTTCGGCAGAATGACTCCTGGATTCCTCTTTTTAAAGTACGGTAATAATTCGACAGCGTGTAGTTAAAAGCCATAAAAGCCCTTTATCCACACAAGGCAGATAAACAGGAATGCAATGCAGCATAACAGACACAGAGGAGTTTAAACAAGTCCCGAGTGAACACATACAAGGCCCCGAGAACCATTATCTCTCTTCCACACAGAAGTCTCCAAAGAACATGAGACCACAGTACAACGGTGCACGGTGAAGATAAATATGGCTCTACATACAGAAACCCATCTCCACCAATTATACTATACAAACTACTGTAATCCTTCACACTGGCTATGTTGCACATTTATCAAAAAGGATGACGTAGTAGTAGGAATTATGAAGGTACAGAATGTCTTGGCTTCCCCGTTGCCCACCAGCTGCCATCGTACATCCCCAGATTGTGGCAAAAAAAAAAAGACAATAAAATCACTTTAAAGACTACACCTGAAATCATTTTTATTGTTTATCAGACTCCTAATCAATGCAGCCTAAAGGTACCTTCACACTGAGCAACTTTAGAACGATAACTATAGCGATCCGTGACGTTGCAGCGTCCTCGATAGCGATATCGTTGTGTTTGACACTCTGCAGCGATCCGGATCCTGCTGTGACATCGCTGGTCGGAGCTGAAAGTCCAGAACTTTATTCCGTCGCTGGATCACCCGCTGACATCGCTGAATCAGCGTGTGTGACGCCGATCCAGCGATGTGTTCACTTGTAACCAGGGTAAACATCGGGTTACTAAGCGCAGGGCCGCGCTTAGTAACCCAATGTTTACCCTGGTTACCATTGTAAATGTAAAAAAAAAAAAAAAAAAAAAAAAACCAGTACATACTCACATTCCGGTGTCTGTCACGTCCCCCACCGTCAGCTTCCCGCACTGACTGAGCGCCGGCTGTAAAGCACAGCGGTGACATCACCGCTGTGCTGTGCTTTACGGCCGGCACTGACACAGTCAGTGCGGGAAGCTGACAGCGAGGGACGTGACAGACACAGGAATGTGAGTATGTAGTGTTTTTTTGTTTGTTTGTTTGTTTGTTTTTTTACATTTACAACGGTAACCAGGGTAAATATCGGGTTACTAAGTGCAGGGCCGCGCTTAGGAACCCGATATTTACTATTGTAAAAGTTAAAAAAAAAAAAAAAACACTACATACTTACATTCCAGTGCCGGTCACGTCCCCCGGCATCAGCTTCCCTGCACTGTGTCAGCGCCGGCCGACCGTAAAGCAGAGCACAGCGGTGACGTCACCGCTCTGCTTTACGGCCGGCACTGACAGTGCAGGGAAGCTGACGCCGGGGATGCGACAGACACTGGAATGTAAGTATGTAGAGTTTTTTTTTTTACATTTACAATAGTAACCAGGGTAAATATCGGGTTACTAAGCGCGGCCCTGCGCTTAGTAACCCGATGTTTACCCTGGTTACCCGGGGACTTCGGCATCGTTGGTCGCTGGAGAGCTGTGTGTGACAACACACAACGACTAAACAGCGATCGGCATCGTTGTCTATATCACTGCAGCGTCGCTTAATGTGACGGTACCTTAACACTCTATATAGGTACATTGTAAAAGTAACTTCTGGGTCACAGTCAGGACCGAGGTGAAAGGAGTGAAGAAGATTGACCAATGCTGATAGGCACATTTACACTACATTACATGAAAATTTGCATAGGTTTAGCTAATAAATTTAACTTTCTAAGTACATTTCAATAAAAAATTCTATTTTTGCTATCAAATTTCTGTAATATCTTGAGCTTAGTGCACTGAGAAAAAAAAAAGTTCAAAATCAGTCAGAAGGCCTGGGTCAGTCCCACCGTCCCCACTCTCAGTATTAGGCCGGAGTCACAATACAGCGAGATACGGCCGAGTCTCGCAGGTTAAAAACAAGCTCTGGCACCGGCACTCCGGAGCTGAGCGTGCGGCTCCATGTATTGCTATGCGGCCGCACGCTCCGCTCCGGAGTGCCGCTGCCAGAGCTTGGTTTTAACCTGCGAGACTCTGCTGTATCTCGCTGTGTGTGATCCCGGCCTTAGGAAAGAGACAGCCACGTAAGTCCAACGGGGATCGCAATGTAATGCTCGGACTGGCCATCTGTTCTCCTTACCAGAGAGTGACAGCATGTATTTCTATGCATGCTGTCAAACTCGGGTGTGGAGAGCCAGCGGCCAGTACTCTGTAGTGCACATGCACAGAGAAAGGCCAAGGAGAGCCGGCACCACAATTCTTTGATCTTCCCTCGGCAGGGCAGAGGAGCATGATGGAGGACACTGTGAATGGCGTACAAAGTGTCATACCCACAAAGCAGAGAAGGAAGACGGCGATCGTAAGAAGAGGAGTCAGATCAAAACCAGAGACTCCCATCAGACCAGACCGCCCCATAGGAGTATAATATAAGGTACTTTTTTTCATTTGCCTTCCAGAGCGGATTGGGGACATACATACAGAATTTAGTATGCTGTAACAGAGGGCTTACAGGTGCTGACCCTACTTTATATGGCAAAAACTTGGTGACAGTTTTTTCTTGAGCAGATCAGAGCTTTCCAGTCTCCTTGTTTCCCTGGTTTCTAGCAGGGTGAGCTCTCCTACTTGAGTGAAAATTCTGGTGAATTAGTAAAAATATAAAGCTCAGCAAATGTTCTGCTGTAATACATTCACCTATCACTTTTTTTGTTATGGAGTTTACACTTATCACTACGGTAGATGTTCACATGAAGATAATAGGCCATTTGGACAAGCACAGAGCTCTGGACATAGTAACATAGTTAGTAAGGCCGAAAAAAGACATTTGTCCATCCAGTTCAGCCTATATTCCATCATAATAAAATAGTAACATAGTTAGTAAGGCCGAAAAAAGACAGCAAGCTATAGCCCAGATTAGGAGACTGTTATGATCTGGTAATTCAGTACCACAATGGACATAGAAGTCAGAGCACATACAGTGACCTGACAATAACCCAAAAACATAGAACGAGCTCTGAGACGTGGGAACTCTGCTGACCGCAATCCCTAATCCTCTCCAACCACACTAGAGGCAGCCGTGGATTGCGCCTAACGCTCCCTATGCAACTCGGCACAGCCTGAGAAACTAGCTAGCCTGAAGATAGAAAATAAGCCTACCTTGCCTCAGAGAAATACCCCAAAGGAAAAGGCAGCCCCCATCATGACTGTGAGTAAGATGAAAAGACAAACGTAGAGATGAAATAGATTTAGCAAACTGAGGCCCGACTTTCTGAACAGAGCGAGGATAGGAAAGGTAACTTTGCGGTCAACACAAAACCCTACAAAAAACCACGCAAAGGGGGCAAAAAGACCCTCCATACCGAACTAACGGCACGGAGGTACACCCTCTGCGTCCCAGAGCTACCAGCAAGCAAGAAAAAACAAATAAGCAAGCTGGACAGGAAAAAACAGCAAACAAAAAGCAAAAGCGGAACTTAGCTATGCAGAGCAGCAGGCCACAGGAACGATCCAGGATGAAACAGGTCCAATACTAGAACATTGACTGGAGGCCAGGATCAAAGCACTAGGTGGAGTTAAATAGAGCAGCAGCTAACGACTTCACCACATCACCTGAGGAAGGAAACTCAGAAGCCGCAGTACCACTCTCCTCCACCAACGGAAGCTCACAGAGAGAATCAGCTGAAGTACCACTTGTGACCACAGGAGGGAGCTCTGCCACAGAATTCACAACAGGAGACCTGCTGTGAAAACTACTGGCTAGCGATTTTGTAAGATATATAACAGCATCTCTACAGAAACTGAGAGGGGGTGGGTAGTCGAGCTGCTGACTGATGTATAGAGATCTACGGGCTGGAGAGAGCTAACTGGGATATTAAAGTTACCGTCACACTGAACGATATCGCTAGCGATCCGTGACGTTGCAGCGTCCTGGCTAGCGATATCGTTCAGTTTGACACGCAGCAGCGAAAGGATCCTGCTGCGATGTCATTGGTCGGAGCAGAAAGTCCAGCACTTTGTTTCGTCGCTGGACTCCCTGCAGACATCGCTGAATCGGCGTGTGTGACGCCGATTCAGCGTTGTCTTCACTGGTAACCAGGGTAAACATCGGGTTACTAAGCGCAGGGCCGCGCTTAATAACCCGATGTTTACCCTGGTTTCCATCATAAAAGTAAAAAAAACAAACACTACATACTTACCTTCCGCTGTCTGTCCCCGGCGCTGTGCTTCTCTGCACTGGCTGTGAGCGCCGGCCAGACGGAAAGCACAGCGGTGACGTCACCGCTCTGCTTTCCGGCCGCTGTGCTCAGTCAGTGCAGGAAAGCACAGCGCCGGGGACAGACAGCGGAAGGTAAGTATGTAGTGTTTGTTTTTTTTACTTTTACGATGGAAACCAGGGTAAACATCGGGTTACTAAGCGCGGCCCTGCGCTTAGTAACCCGATGTTTACCCTGGTTACCGGCATCGTTGGTCGCTGGAGAGCTGTCTGTGTGACAGCTCTCCAGCGACCAAACAGCGACGCTGCAGCGATCAACATCGCTGTCGGTATCGCTGCAGCGTCGCTGAGTGTGAAGGTACCTTAAGAGTTAACCACTATCCTGGAATTCAACTGCTGCAGCACTCTTGGCCACGGCACTAGTGGTCGAGAGCCATGGAAGCTAGCTGTACACAATGGAAGATAAAAGCTCTCATTGCAGGAGAAAGCAGCTAAAAAAAAGCAAGTCAATTGCAAACTTGCTTATTTTCATGCTGCCTAAAGTAATTTAATAACATGAGAACAAAACTGTAAGACTCCAAATGATCAATCTCCTGACAAAGCACAATATTTAATTGGCATCTGAGGCCATACATTAACTTTCAGGATGTGACAACTAATCATTTGATCCGCTAAAATTCCCATCCAGTACAAGGAAACAGGGTATTTTATATCCCACTCACAAGATTTGTTTCTAATGTGGTAGAAGAATAAGGAGGCTCATCTCTCCAAGGAAAAGTAGATAAATACCCCTACTGAATAGGACTACAAATCTGCTAGAAAACTTGCAGCAGAAAGCCAAGGATGATAAATAAATTTATAAATAAACAAGGCAATAAAAAACATCCTTGCAGGAGGAAAAAAAAAAGAAACCATACAGACAGAAGAAGAAAAAAAACGGCATGTAGCACATGAACATTAAACAAGTTAAATCCTTAAAATGACTCTTTCCACATAACACTGAAATAACAGGGGTGAGGGTCATCTTCTATTTACTTTATGGCTTACATGCTTATAGTTCCCAGTAGGATTTCATAACTCGACGTGAGATATACGTTCATATTTACAGCAGAAGCTAATTACTGCTAACCGAGATAAAACGATCTAACTGGAAAAAATATATTACAACCCACAAGTGAAAAATTAAAAGGATTCCCAATGAGCTGCGTATTGACACAAAACACAAACTAAAATCTCTTCAGTAAGACTTATGGTATATTTCCAAGAGTGAACACAGAAGATCTTCTGATTTTTTCTCTAAAATTTTTATTCTCATGGTGTTGAGAAAATCAGCAAAAAAAAAGCCCATTTGCAACACCAGCACAATCATATCTCATACAACGACTTGCAAAGTTTCTGCCCATTACAATGGTAAAAATACAGCACATGGATTGCATTTGTACGCTGTGTGATTGTCACAAACACACTGACAATTGACAATTTTGATCTGTGACTTAGGACAGAGTCCAGAAAAAAGGGGGAAAACACAGGCACGTGAGCACTATAGACTATAATGGGTATGTGATCTATCCATGAAAAAGGTCAGCAGAACACATACGTGAAAAACAGACTTCTAAATTGGCCCTATGTGGTGTAAGAGTCATGGAAAGCTGGTTAGGGACATTTAAAAAAAAAAAAAAAAAAAAAAAAACATCTTTTTACTTCCCAGCAACAATGAATGCAAATTTCTGAATTTACATGCGCACACTGAATTAAGTGCCTGCTGAGAGTGTTTTAGTGCAGTGGTTTGTAAAATCTCCCCCCTCCTTAACCCCCAATATATAGAACTCAAGTGCTTCTTTCACATGTGGTTTCAACAGAAGCGACTACAGGAACATTTCCTGGAACAGATTCTTTGAATACGATGCCCATCATAAAAACTGCATGCACAAACATGGGGGAATAAGCAGTGTAAGCCGTGCTGAGCCACTCTCCAGCATAAACCAACACCTGGGCTGTGACCTGTAGCTTTGCAACAGCTAGAGGGTCACAGGTTGGAGACCACTATGGTTAAAGGGAACCTGTCAGCAGGATTGTGCACAGTAACCCACACACAGTGTCAGGTCAGCGCCATTATACTGATTGAAATTATACCTTTGTTGATGAAATCAGTCTTGTGGTTGTTTAATCTTTGTTTTCAATTCTGAGTTAATGATATGCTTGTGCTCCATGGTGGGTCTGTGGGGGGAGGGGGTCTTCATGTGGTGCTCTGATTAGCTGTTCATGTGTATGGCTTCTGACAGGTCACTGATCCCTCAGTGATCAGTGCAGGTGCCACTGCATGCCTGCAGGAGGGTTTTTTGACTCCCCAAGATATAAATATAATATTACATAGTAACATAGTAACATAGTTAGTAAGGCCGAAAAAAGACATTTGTCCATCCAGTTCAGCCTATATTCCATCATAATAAATCCCCAGATCTACGTCCTTCTACAGAACCTAATAATTGTATGATACAATATTGTTCTGCTCCAGGAAGACATCCAGGCCTCTCTTGAACCCCTCGACTGAGTTCGCCATCACCACCTCCTCAGGCAAGCAATTCCAGATTCTCACTGCCCTAACAGTAAAGAATCCTCTTCTATGTTGGTGGAAAAACCTTCTCTCCTCCAGACGCAAAGAATGCCCCCTTGTGCCCGTCACCTTCCTTGGTATAAACAGATCCTCAGCGAGATATTTGTATTGTCCCCTTATATACTTATACATGGTTATTAGATCGCCCCTCAGTCGTCTTTTTTCTAGACTAAATAATCCTAATTTCGCTAATCTATCTGGGTATTGTAGTTCTCCCATCCCCTTTATTAATTTTGTTGCCCTCCTTATGTGCCCTCCTCATTATGTAAACTAGGGGGCAGGTCAGTGAGGGATCAGTGTCCTGTCAGCAGTCTGCATTATGAATACCTAAGCAGAGCCCCACATGAAGACCCCCACACACCCACCATGGAGCACAAGCATATCATTAACTCAAAACTGAAAATAAAGATTACACAACAACCACAAGACGGATTTCATCACCCAAGGTATCATTTCAATCACCGTTCGACGGTATATCGTCCTACACTCACGTTGCTGAGAACAAATGGCAGCCTATGTATACTGATTAGTGATGAGTGAGTGTCCTCAGTATTTTTTAGTGCTCGGAGATTTAGTTTTCGTCGCTGCAGCTGAATGATTTACAGCTACTAGACAGCTTGATTACATGTGGGGATTCCCTAGCAACCAGGCAAGCCCCACATGTACTCAGCCTGGCTAGCAGCTATAAATCATGCAACTGTCAACAAAAACTAAATCTCTGAGCAGTTATAAATACTCAGACACCACATGAGCATGCTCGGGAAAACCCAAGCAACGAGAACACTCGCTCATCACGAATACTGATCGATTTACAGACCCTTCAGTGGGCATCGTTAACAGCAGTTGGTCTGTGTAATCCAGCTAATAAACTACCTCTGATTGGCAAACATTTACCGGATGGAGGTCATTCAATGCCTTAACTCGGTAAATATAAACCAACCTGAAAGGCAACCTGTCACTGGATTCATGCTGTTCAAACTGCAGGCAGCATGGATCAGAGCCGGGATGCACAATTGCAGCCAGGTATATGTTTAGCTGAAATGTTCAGTTTTTTCTGACAAAATAGTTAGAAGGCCGATGTTTCCTTAGGTTTCCTTGACAGTGTGCATACATGTGAGACCTATCGGTCACCTGGAGCTCCGACATTGGGAATAAAATACACAGGGCTGAGATCGTACAACCAAGATCTGATTCATGTTGCCTGTGGTTTGGACAGCAAACGTAGACTAGGTAGAAGGTTTAACCTACCTGCAAATGGGGGGGTTTTATGAGGAGGTCAAAAAAAGTTGTGTTTTTGAATGGTAAGCACTTCAGGAAACACCATTTCTTCAGAGAGTTTCCTATTTCCTGGAGTGCTTGTAAAGAGTTTTTGCAGCATTTTGGAAGTTTTTTCCTTGAAGCAATATTTTGCAGCTATACCCTGGAGTAGATTCCATCAGAAGCTGCTTCAAAAGAAGTGACATGCACCCTTTTGCCCGCCTGGGGCTTCTCTACATGTGAGCATACCTCTGCCATGTGCATACTCCAAAAACACCATCAGATGAGCCAGGACATACGACCATGTGTGCATTCAAACCATTTTAAACTAAAAAAAGGCTTTCTATCCATGTGGTCATCGGAGTAACCTACATAATGATGAATAATGAAGTGTTTACACTTTGAAAAGTCACCAATTTCTTTTGCATAATGCAGAGTGGTACAAAAATATAGCTATAGCTGCTGTTTTCATGCAAGTTTCAGGTAGTTCCTCCAAACTGGGCGAAGATAGGTAGGAGCTTTGGTAGGGCATAACTCCAAAAAAACGTTACTCCAGTGCCTGACTTAAGAAACATTTCTAGCAAGGCGTACGGAGACACGCTCACTGATCAGATGTACCAAGTTCATTGAGAGGCATGCAACTGTTAATGAATTTAACGCATCTTATCCGAGCCCGGCCCTCATTAAAGACTTGAGTGTGAAATGCCAGTCTTAATAAATCAGGGCCCACGTGTCCTTAAAGCATTCAAAGAAGTGAAAATTATAAGCACGCTATTAGCAAATTATGCCACTAGAGTAGCCAACTGAATATTTGTTTTTTTAGTTGCCCATCATCTGGAACTTCTATGGATATGAAGACCTGAAACTAAAAGGCTACATTCAATGGCTTAAAAAGGCCTAAACATAAGGATGACACATTTATATACATGTCATTTTTAACATTTTAAAAAGTACAAAAAGGAAAATGGGCCGATGCAAAAGTTTGGGCACCCTACATGGTTAGTACCTAGTAGAACCTCCTTTTGTAAGTGTTAAAGATTTGTAGCCAGCCAAGAATCTTTCAGTTCTTGTTTGAGGAATTTTCATCCATTCTTCCTTGGAAAAAATTCTTCTAGTTCTGTGATTCCTGGGTCACATTGCATGCACTGCTACTTTCAAGTGTAGCCACATGTTTTCAATAATGTTCAGATCAGGGGACTGTGAGGGCCACTGTAAAACCTTCAGCTTGCGCCTGTTGAGGTAGTCTATGGTGGATTTTGACATGTGTTTAGGATCATTATTAGTGATGAGCAAGCCCGAGTAACGTTATCTGAGCATGCTCGGTATTATCCAAGTATCTGGTAAAAAATGGCAAAACTGGAGAGACAAAAAGCGCAAATAGGGTCTTAACTGATAAGTGGTACCAAATATTATAGATACGCAAACCTGATAGGGTTGTGACAGTCACAATTCCTACAGAAACATGTAAAGGTTGCAGCAGGACCACCAAGCAGATACCTTACAATAAATGATCATCATGGTTTAGTCCTGATGAAAAGGTGCGATATCCCTGAAACGTGTAGGCAAAATAAACCGCATTCCTGCTTCACCTTTATGTGTGATCGTATCTTTAAACCTTGGGCAGCGCGAGCTCTGAATCACCATATTTCTCAATCACTGCATCCACATATCGTGGGTGTGATTGAATAGTATATTCAAGTCCTGGAGGCTGCATGTTTTGCTGCTGTTAGACACCCACAACACATTAATCCACCCTCATGCTTAATGGTTGGTGAGATATTCTTTTCCTGAAATTCTGTGCTTTTTTCTCCACACACACCTTTGATAGTTTTGGTCAAAGACTTCTATTTTAACCTCATCGGTCCACAAAACTGGTTCCCAAAATTCATCAGGCTTGTTTAGATGTTCTTTTGCATACTTCTGATGCTGAATTTTATGGTGAGGACGCAGGAGAGGTTTTCTTCTGATGACTCATGAACGCCATATTTGTTTTACTGTTCAGAGACACCTTCACAATGTACCACAACTCCATACTCTGCTAAACCTTTCTGAATGTCTTTTGCAGTCATAGAGGGGCTCCAATTTGCATTATAGCAATCATATGAGCAGCTGTCACTCATTTTGCTTGGTCTTCCAGGCCTTATCTTGACCTCCACTGTTCCTGTTAACTGCATTTCTTAATTACATTTCGAACTGAGGAATAGGCAACTTTAAAATGCTTTGCTATCTTCTTATAGCCTTCTTCTGCCTTGTGAGAGTCCACCATTTTCATTTTCAGAGTGCTAGGCAGCTGCTTAGAAGAACCCATGGCTGCTGTTTTTTGGCACAAGGTTTGAGGCTGGGTTTTTATAAAGCTGGGAAATTTGCATCACCTGACTTTCCTAATGACAGTGAACAAGCCATAACCCTATCATGCTTATTAAAGGGGTTGTCCAATTAAAAACCCATGAGTCTGCAGTCACTCCGTGGGGCTGCAGACTTATGATTCTGCCCAGCGAATGCACCGGTTTCAGATACTGGAACTTGTATAGAGCCGAGGCCATGCCAGTTTGGTGATGCAGATGGCCAATGGGGGTGTCCAACTGGAGGGAGCTGCCTTGCTCCACATAATTGCATGGAAAGCAAGGCCGCGCCCACTGGCCAGGGGTATGTATAACCAGGGCTGTGGAGTCCGTAAGCCAGACATCCAACTCAGACTCCTCAATTTCCATGACACAGGCTCCGACTCCATCACTCTGTGTATAACGCACACAAACCCTCCAGTCCAGTGTCCGAAACCAGCAAATCCCTGCAGTGCAGTGAGGGGGATTTATAAGTCTGCAGTCACACAGAGTGACTGCAGACTTAAGGTACTGTCACACTAGACGATATCGCTAGCGATCCGTGACGTTGCAGCGTCCTCGCTAGCGATATCGTCCAGTGTGACAGGCAGCAGCGACCAGGCCCCTGCTGGGAGATCGCTGGTCGGGGAAGAAAGTCCAGAACTTTATTTCGTCGCTGGACTCCCCGTAGACATCGCTGAATCGGCGTGTGTGACACCGATTCAGCGATGTCTTTGCTGGTAACCAGGGTAAACATCGGGTAACTAAGCGCAGGGCCGCGCTTAGTAACCCGATGTTTACCCTGGTTACCATCCTAAAAGTAAAAAAACAAACAGTACATACTTACCTACAGCCGTCTGTCCTCCAGCGCTGTGCTCTGCTCTCCTCCTGCTCTGGCTGTGAGCGTCGGTCAGCCGGAAAGCAGAGCGGTGACGTCACCGCTCTGCTTTCTGGCTGCCCGGCGCTCACAGCCAGACCAGAGAAGCAGAGCGCCGAGGACAGACAGCGGTAGGTAAGTATGTAGCGTTTGTTTTTTTACTTTTTAGGATGGTAACCAGGGTAAACATCGGGTTACTAAGCGCGGCCCTGCGCTTAGTTACCCGATGTTTACCCTGGTTACCGGGGACCTCGGGATCGTTGGTCGCTGGAGAGCCGTCTGTGTGACAGCTCTCCAGCGACCAAACAGCGACGCTGCAGCGATCCGGATCGTTGTCGGTATCGCTGCAGCGTCGCTATGTGTGAAGGTACCTTTATCGGTTATGACCAGACAACCCCTTTAAGCTCTGAAAACTTGGTCAAAGTTATCTGCGAAATAGAACAAAGACAAGCTCACCATGGTCAACATCCTGAGGAACTCAGAGCACGGAACCGCTGTGTCAGGGTGTGTAGTAACCAAAAGAAATGGAGAGTCCAGCTCAACGAGGTAGTGAAAAAAAAAAAACACATTTTCTTTTTCTAGTGAATAATGTGCTCAATAGAGGAAAAAACATCAGCGCAGACCATGAATAAAATGCGATATCAACACGTTTCTGGTGACCATTCTCTTAATCATGATTAACGGTGCCTGGTAACCAGAAACGTGTTGATATCGCATTTTATTCACTGTCTACGCTGATATTTTACCCTCTATTGAGCACATTTTCTAGTGAATAAAGAAAAGTGTTTTTTCACTGCCTCGTTGAGCTGGATTCTCCATTTCCAAAGTTATCTGTGCATTTTTTTAACATGTAAACCATGACTTTTTTTTCCTAAAATACAAAGGAAATGTGCATCTTTAACGGCAACGCTTTTCGAGATCATTTCATCTTCAACTTGCTTAACTGTTCTTCACAATAACAGTAATTTTGACCAGGGGTGCCCAAACTTTTATATGCCACTATCTATATAGGGAAAATAAAAGGAGAGCAACTAAGTTTAGTGACAAGGACAGAAGCATGCAAAAGGAGAAAACCCCTTTGGGCACATTTAGTGGAAGAGCAGATAAATCAGCAGCCTCTGGGCATCACCAGCGCAAACAGAGGGTATGCCAATAATGCCCACATACATTCACTGCAGGCCTGGACTGTGCAAGGCTCCAGCAACCTGAAACATGTCCAAAACGCAACCCTCCCAATTGACAAGCAGAAAGCACTTCATCCAAATGCAAATATGTGCCGTAAGTCCTGGTATTAATGTTACGCCGAGTCCCTACAGAAAGAAGAGCCCTTGCAATGTGCAGGGCACCATCACAGGACAATAAAGCACTTGTCAGTTTTAATCCCCAATGTCTTCTCTAAGCACAGATACTTTTTAGCTGCCAAGGAAAACATCAACCCCAAAAGGTGAAGTGACGTGCCTTAACCCTTAGAGCTCACACTGTCAGCCGGATTCAGCTGCCGGTAAGAGATAATGCCCAGGTAGATGTTGCAGCACGAACAGGAAGCAATAACTGGAGAAGACACGTGCTGGAAGCGGTGGACGTTGGGACTTCATGTTCTACGCTTGCTGGAGGACACAGTTTATTACTATATTGACTACCATATGAAGCCATGACACCGTGCAGGAACAGGAGGACTCAGCCACATAGCCGCGTATAGTGCCTGCCTCCAAGTCAGCCCCCTTCACCGGAGGATCCCAGGGATGACATGCCCCTTCTTGTACAGAACTGCATGGTGCGTGTAACCCCCACCTGAAAGGACCAACATACCTTCTATATATAACTCTGCTTATAAAGCAGCCGGACCACTTCACCGGTGACAGGCTGCAGCACGATTCACAAATTCTCAGGATTCAACATGAAATGACAACGTTCAGCTCTGAGGCTTCATACACATCGGACCCATTCAGGAGATGTACGACGAGGATCTGGTGCCCATACCCTGCCATGGGTCCTTACTGTACTTCTATATACCTCCACCATACAGCACACACAGATTCAGGACACATGTGACATGGATCTGGTGCCCATACCCTGCCATGGGTCCTTACTGTACTTCTATATACCTCCATACAGCACATGGACAGATTCAGGATATATGTGACATGATCTGGTGCCCATACCCTGCCATGGGTCCTTACTGTACTTCTATATACCTCCATACAGCACATGGACAGATTCAGGATATATGTGACATGATCTGGTGCCCATACCCTGCCATGGGTCCTTACTGTACTTCTATATACCTCCATACAGCACATGGACAGATTCAGGATATATGTGACATGATCTGGTGCCCATACCCTGCCATGGGTCCTTACTGTACTTCTATATACCTCCATACAGCACATGGACAGATTCAGGATATATGTGACATGGATCTGGTGCCCATACCCTGCCATGGGGGTCCTTACTGTTCTTCTATATACCTCCAACATACAGAACATGGACAGGATCAAAAGATGTATGACATGGATCTGGTGTCCATACCCTGCCATGGGTCCTTACTGTACTTCTATATACCTCCACCATACAGCACACGGACAGATTCAGGACATATGTGACATGGATCCGGTGTCCATAACCTGCCACGGGGTCTTTACTGTTCTTCTATATACCTCCACCATACAGTACCCATACAGGCTATAAATGACAGACGCTGACCATAACCTCTCATGGGTACTGTACTCCTGTGACCCCCCAACATACATGAACACCTTCACCTAGAAGCATTAACTGTCTACATGCCACTGTACCCACAATCTGGGAGCAGTTAGGGCTATGTGTAACAAGTATCACCAGCTTTGATGTCTGTCCACGAGCTCTAGAATGAATATATAATCAGGCCAAGTTTCCATGTGACCGTCAGACTGTGCAATGGCTGCTCCTTCTCTGGTCTTTTAGATGTCTTGTACCTGAAATGCCACCTCTCCTGCTTCTGGAGTAGCACTTCTGCTTCTAGTAGGAGGGGTCCACATCTCAGGGTGCTGCTGACAACAAGACCCCCTCAAGCACTGGCGTGCGACCTGCAGCAGAACAATCACCCAATGGGCCCGCATGCCACACGTACCATCTCCGCACACACCTGGCACTGGATCTGTGGTTTTCATGTCTGATGCCACGTCTGTGCTAATAACAGATGGCATCGGGGGCCACATCCCCAGCCTACCATAAGCATGGCCCTGATACTCCCACGCCACCTCCCGCTGGGAGCAGACATGCCGCTGATCTGTGGTAGTTCCTGCAGCAGGTGTAACCAGCGCCCTACAGCTATGAGCCCCAGGAAGGGCGGTCACCCTGTGTAATCAGCTAGTACAGGACCGCTAGGAGCCGACATCCCGCTGATCTGTGGTAGTTCCTGCAGCAGGTGTAAACAGCGCCCTTCAGCTATGAGCCCCAGGAAGGGCGGTCGCCCTGTGTAATCAGCTAGTACAGGACCGCTGGGAGCAGACATGCCGCTGATCTGTGGTAGTTCCTGCAGCAGGTGTAAACAGCGCCCTTCAGCTATGAGCCCCAGGAAGGGCGGTCGCCCTGTGTAATCAGCTAGTACAGGACCGCTGGGAGCAGACATGCCGCTGATCTGTGGTAGCTCCTGCAGCAGGTGTAACCAGCGCCCTACAGCTATGAGCCCCAGGAAGGGCGGTCACCCTGTGTAATCAGCTAGTACAGGACCACTGGGAGAAGACATGCCGCTGATCTGTGGTGGTTACTGCAGCAGGTGTAAACAGCGCCCTACAGCTATGAGCCCCAGGAAGGGCGGTCACCCTGTGTAATCAGCTAGTACAGGACCACTGGGAGAAGACATGCCGCTGATCTGTGGTGGTTACTGCAGCAGGTGTAAACAGCGCCCTACAGCTATGAGCCCCAGGAAGGGCGGTCACCCTGTATAATCAGCTAGTACAGGACCACTGGGAGAAGACATGCCGCTGATCTGTGGTAGTTCCGGCAGCAGGTGTAAACAGCGCCCTATAGCTATGAGCCCCAGGAAGGGCGGTCACCCTGTGTAATCAGCTAGTACAGGACCACTGGGAGAAGACATGCCGCTGATCTGTGGTGGTTACTGCAGCAGGTGTAAACAGCGCCCTACAGCTATGAGCCCCAGGAAGGGCGGTCACCCTGTGTAATCAGCTAGTACAGGACCACTGGGAGCAGACATGCCGCTGATCTGTGGTGGTTACTGCAGCAGGTGTAAACAGCGCCCTATAGCTATGAGCCCCAGGACACTATATGGGCACCTTGCCCTGGGTGAGGGGCTGACACTCTGCCCACATGGCCGCTGTCCTCAGGATACACTGGAGGAGGCAGAGCAGGCAGCGGCCATCACCCAGGGCTGCAGACTATCAGCAGTGTCCCAGGCTCCTGAGCGCTGCACTATGGCGGGCTGTCACTCCACCCCGGTATCACGCCGCCCGCCCGCGGCCTGTGCCCCGCTGCTCACCATTCTCTTCACCATGCAGGCAGGCCTCCTCCGGGACGTTCAGCCATCTATTGGAAATGTCTTGTGTGGGGAACGTTCCCTTGGCTGATCGAAGAGCGCGCCCAGCAGCCGTCTCCGCTCCGGACTCAGCGGAGGATGAGTCTTTCATAATGGAGCTACCACTCCGGACTGACGGGGTAGGAGGAGGACTGCGAGCTCCCGGCTATCAGTCACGTGACAGCGTGACGTCAGGCGTCGTAGGACCGCGCAGCGTGGCGTAAGGAGATCACAGGGCAACGGCAGCGAGCGCGGAGGAATGTCGCCCCTAGAGGAGGGGCCATGACGGACGTGGGCGTGGCGAGGAGTAAGCGGCTGGTGCACTTAGTACTATGAGCTGAGAGCCTCAGTGCAGAGGAGGACGTCACACCGGCCCGGTGAGCTGCTGTGTCCGCTGCAGGCGCTGCTCTCTGACAAGGTGCCGGCACTGTCCGCTGCAGGCTCTGCTCCCCGACACGGTGTCGGCACTGTCCGCTGCAGGCTCTGCTCCCCGACACGGTGTCGGCACTGTCCGCTGCAGGCTCTGCTCCCCGACACGGTGTCGGCACTGTCCGCTGCAGGCTCTGCTCTCTGACACGGTGTCGGCACTGTCCGCTGCAGGCTCTGCTCACTGACACGGTGCCGGAACTGTCCGCTGCAGGCGCTGCTCTCTGACACGGTGTCGGCACTGTCCGCTGCAGGCGCTGCTCTCTGACGCGGTGTCGGCACTGTCCGCTGCAGGCGCTGCTCTCTGACACGGTGTCGGCACTGTCCGCTGCAGGCTCTGCTCACTGACACGGTGCCGGAACTGTCCGCTGCAGGCGCTGCTCTCTGACACGGTGTCGGCACTGTCCGCTGCAGGCTCTGCTCACTGACAAGGTGTCGGCACTGTCCGCTGCAGGCTCTGCTCACTGACACGGTGCCGGAACTGTCCGCTGCAGGCTCTGCTCTCTGACAAGGTGCCGGCACTGTCCGCTGCAGGCGCTGCTCTCTGACGCGGTGCCGGCACTGTCCGCTGCAGGCGCTGCTCTCTGACACGGTGTCGGCACTGTCCGCTGCAGGCTCTGCTCACTGACAAGGTGTCGGCACTGTCCGCTGCAGGCTCTGCTCACTGACACGGTGCCGGAACTGTCCGCTGCAGGCTCTGCTCTCTGACAAGGTGCCGGCACTGTCCGCTGCAGGCGCTGCTCTCTGACGCGGTGCCGGCACTGTCCGCTGCAGGCGCTGCTCTCTGACGCGGTGTCGGCACTGTCCGCTGCAGGCTCTGCTCACTGACAAGGTGTCGGCACTGTCCGCTGCAGGCTCTGCTCACTGACACGGTGCCGGAACTGTCCGCTGCAGGCTCTGCTCTCTGACAAGGTGCCGGCACTGTCCGCTGCAGGCGCTGCTCTCTGACACGGTGTCGGCACTGTCCGCTGCAGGCGCTGCTCACTGACGCGGTGTCGGCACTGTCCGCTGCAGGCGCTGCTCACTGACGCGGTGTCGGCACTGTCCGCTGCAGGCGCTGCTCTCTGACACGGTGTCGGCACTGTCCGCTGCAGGCTCTGCTCACTGACACGGTGCCGGAACTGTCCGCTGCAGGCGCTGCTCTCTGACACGGTGTCGGCACTGTCCGCTGCAGGCTCTGCTCACTGACAAGGTGTCGGCACTGTCCGCTGCAGGCTCTGCTCACTGACACGGTGCCGGAACTGTCCGCTGCAGGCTCTGCTCTCTGACAAGGTGCCGGCACTGTCCGCTGCAGGCGCTGCTCTCTGACGCGGTGCCGGCACTGTCCGCTGCAGGCGCTGCTCTCTGACACGGTGTCGGCACTGTCCGCTGCAGGCTCTGCTCACTGACAAGGTGTCGGCACTGTCCGCTGCAGGCTCTGCTCACTGACACGGTGCCGGAACTGTCCGCTGCAGGCTCTGCTCTCTGACAAGGTGCCGGCACTGTCCGCTGCAGGCGCTGCTCTCTGACGCGGTGCCGGCACTGTCCGCTGCAGGCGCTGCTCTCTGACGCGGTGTCGGCACTGTCCGCTGCAGGCTCTGCTCACTGACAAGGTGTCGGCACTGTCCGCTGCAGGCGCTGCTCTCTGACACGGTGCCGGAACTGTCCGCTGCAGGCGCTGCTCTCTGACACGGTGTCGGCACTGTCCGCTGCAGGCTCTGCTCACTGACAAGGTGTCGGCACTGTCCGCTGCAGGCTCTGCTCACTGACACGGTGCCGGAACTGTCCGCTGCAGGCTCTGCTCTCTGACAAGGTGCCGGCACTGTCCGCTGCAGGCGCTGCTCTCTGACGCGGTGCCGGCACTGTCCGCTGCAGGCGCTGCTCTCTGACAAGGTGCCGGCACTGTCCGCTGCAGGCTCTGCTCACTGACACGGTGCCGACACTGTCCGCTGCAGGCGCTCCTCTCTGACACGGTATCAGCACTGTCCGCTGCAGACGCTGCTCTCTGACACGGTGCCGACACTGTCCGCTGCAGGCGCTGCTCTCTGACAAGGTGTCGGAACTGTCCGCTGCAGGCGCTGCTCTCTGACACGGTGCCGGCACTGTCCGCTGCTGGCGCTGCTCTCTGACACGGTGCCGGCACTGTCCGCTGCAGGCGCTGCTCTCTGACACGGTGCCGGCACTGTCCGCTGCAGGCGCTGCTCTCTGACACGGTGCCGGCACTGTCCGCTGCAGGCGCTGCTCACTGACACGGTATCGGCCCAGACTCCATCCCAGCTCCGCCTCCACCCCTCGAACTGTTCACAGTCCCACTATTCTCTCTTGGAAAAACTCCACTTCTCAAGGGCTCTTTTCCATTTGCGAGAAACACGTCCGTGTCTCGCATGTGAAAACCAAGCTCTAGCGCCAGCACTCCAGAGTGGAGCATGCAGCCGCATAGCAACACATGGAGCTGCACGCTCTGCTCCCATGTGGTGGCGCAAGAGCTTGTTTTTCACATGCGAGACATGGACGTCTTTCTCGCAAATGGAAAAGAGCCCTAACAGTTCCCATCGCCAGATCACACATATAGCCAGCAGCTTTTGTTTGGGCCAAAAGATTTTTTCTAATCAGCCACCACGACAAGGTAGACTCTTTTGGCCGGGCGCCACCCTACGCTAACCTATTAAAAATTTGTTAATATATGCAATACAATGTAGGTATATTTTTATTTATTTTTCAGTTTTTAAAATGACCAATAATATCACATCCAAAGGAACATATTCCACTACACCATGACCAGACACCATATTACGACCACATAGTGACCTATAATGCCACACACAAGGAACAAATACCGCCACACCATGTCCAGATCACATATTACCACCACATGGTGACCAATAATACCACATACAAGGAACCTGGGGTGGATTAAGGGTAGCCAGGGCCCCGGGCTGTTCAGACACTGTGGGCCCCCCGGTCATGTGACGGGGTCATCATATACCTGAACGAGATTATTCCAGAAAAATAGTTGCTGTGTGAAACTATAAGGGTATGTGCACATGTATTCTGGAGGATTTGTAAAAACCGCAGAGCAAAACCGCTGCAGTTTTTCCTGCGGATTTATCACGGTTTCTACTATGGATTCCGCTGCGGCTTTACACCTGCAGTTTTCTATTGCAACAGGTGTAAAACCACAGCGGAATCCGCACAAAGAATTGACATGCTGCGGAATGTAAACCGCTGTGTTTCCGCGTGTTTTTTTCTGCAGCATGTGCACTGCGGATTTCGTTTCCCATAGGTTAACATGGTACTGTAAACTCACGGGAAACTTCTGCGGATCCGCAGCAAAATCCGCAGCGTGTGCACATACCCTAAGGGTATGTGTCCACGTTCAGGATTGCATCAGGATTTGGTCAGGATTTTATGCAGGTAAAATCCTGACCAAATCTGCACCTGAGGTCACTGGCAGGTCACCTGCGCTGTCCTTGCGTTTTTTCTGCAATGTAAGGACATGCTGCGTTCTAAACGTTTTTGTGGGTATGCCACTTGCGTCTTTTAATGCATAGTGGAGACGGGATTTCATGAACGCCCGCATGGGCCCGCAAGGCAATAAAGGACACGGGCCCGCAAGGCAATAAAGGACACTGACCCTGCGACTCAGACGCAGGTTCAGTGTACCGTCAGAAGCCTGCTGCTGGTGCCCGGGCTCGATGGGCAGATGAAACGGCGCCCGATGCGGGCCCCCTCTGCCCTCCGGCCCCATACGCCAGTCAGGGCAGTAGTGCAGCAGATCCGCAAAAATAATTGACATGGTCCTTTTTTGAATCTGCTGCGTTTTCTGTGGGGATTTTTCCGCACCATTAGCACAGCATTTCTTTTTTGCCATTGATTTACATTGTACTGTAAATCAAGGGAAAGAGGGAGGGTGAAGGGCACCATCAACAATTTAGCCAAAAAGGGGATCTACCCAGAGTATGCCGGTCTGGAATTAAAACTGAGAGAAAGACATACCATGATCTGGTGAACACCAACAATATCTTATATATAATTGTCTAAGGGTCACTTCCGTCTGTCTGTCCTTCTGTCACGGTTATTCATTCGCTGATTGGTCTCGCCAGTTGCCTGTCATGGCTGCCGCGACCAATCAGCGACGGGCACAGTCCGGAAGAAAATGGCCGCTCTTTACTCTCCGCAGTCAATGCCTGTCGCCTGCATACTCCCCTCCGGTCACCGCTAACACAGGGTTAATGCCGGCGGTAATGGACCGCGTTATGCCGCGGGTAACGCACTCCGTTACCGCCACTATTAACCCCAATCAGGAGTTGTATGCCAAAATCATCAGTATTAAAACAATAAAAGACCTGACAAATTTCAGTTGGTGGATAATGAATCTATAATATATGAAAGTTTAATTGTAATCATTACATTATGGTAAATAATGAAATTTAACACTATATGCTAATTTTTTGAGAAGGACCTGTATAAACTAGCTATTGAACCCGTTCTACGCCCGGGTGATGAGCATTTATATTGGTATATGGTCTCCATCCTGGTATGTGCGGCTCCCATCTTGCTCCCCCATCCTGTCATGTGCTGCTCCATCCTGCGTCCCCATCCTGTCATGTGCTGCTCCATCCTGTGTCCCCATCGTGTCATGTGCTGCTCCATCCTGCGCCCCATCCTCTCGTGCTGCTCCATCCTGTGTCCCCATGCTGTCATGTGCTGCTCCAACCTGCGTCCCCAACCTGCGTCCCCATCCTGTCATGTGCTCCCATCCTGCGCCCCCCGTCTTGTCATGTGCTCCTCCCATCCTGCCCCCATCCTGTCATGTGGTGCTCCCATCGTGCGCAACCATTCTGTCATGTGCTGTTCCCATCCTGTGCCCCCATTCTGTTGTAATGTGCTGCTCCCATTCTGCCTGTTCCTGTTTACATTTTGCCATATGTTGCTCCCATCTTTCTCTCCCCGGCTGTACTGCCCGAGTGCGGCTGTGCTGAGTGCGGCTGTGCTGAGTGCGGCTGTGCTGAGCGCGGCTGTACTGCCTGAGTGCGGCTATACTGAGAGTGGCCGTACTGCCTGAGTGCGGCTATACTGAGCGCGGCCGTACTGCCTGAGTGCGGCTATACTGAGCGCGGCCGTACTGCCTGAGTGCGGCTATACTGAGCGCGGCCGTACTGCCTGAGTGCGGCTATACTGAGCGCGGCCGTACTGCCTGAGTGCGGCTATACTGAGCGCGGCCGTACTGCCTGAGTGCGGCTATACTGAGCGCGGCCGTACTGCCTGAGTGCGGCTATACTGAGCGCGGCCGTACTGCCTGAGTGCGGCTATACTGAGCGCGGCCGTGCTGCCTGAGTGCGGCTATACTGAGCGCGGCCGTGCTGCCTGAGTGCGGCTATACTGAGCGCGGCCGTGCTGCCTGAGTGCGGCTATACTGAGCGCGGCCGTGCTGCCTGAGTGCGGCTATACTGAGCGCGGCCGTGCTGCCTGAGTGCGGCTATACTGAGCGCGGCCGTGCTGCCTGAGTGCGGCTATACTGAGCGCGGCCGTGCTGCCTGAGTGCGGCTATACTGAGCGCGGCCGTGCTGCCTGAGTGCGGCTATACTGAGCGCGGCCGTGCTGCCTGAGTGCGGCTATACTGAGCGCGGCCGTGCTGCCTGAGTGCGGCTATACTGAGCGCGGCCGTGCTGCCTGAGTGCGGCTATACTGAGCGCGGCCGTCCTGCCTGAGTGCGGCTATACTGAGCGCGGCCGTCCTGCCTGAGTGCGGCTATACTGAGCGCGGCCGTACTGCCTGAGTGCGGCTATACTGAGCGCGGCCGTACTGCCTGAGTGCGGCTATACTGAGCGCGGCCGTACTGCCTGAGTGCGGCTATACTGAGCGCGGCCGTACTGCCTGAGTGCGGCTATACTGAGCGCGGCCGTACTGCCTGAGTGCGGCTATACTGAGCGCGGCCGTACTGCCTGAGTGCGGCTATACTGAGCGCGGCCGTACTGCCTGAGTGCGGCTATACTGAGCGCGACCGTACTGCCTGAGTGCGGCTGAGTGTGGCTGTACTGCCTGAGTTTGGCTATACTGAGCATGGCTGTACTGCATGAGTTCGACTATACTGAGCGCGGCCGTACTGCCTGAATGCGGCTGAGTGTGGCTGTACTGTCTGAGTGCGGCTGAGTGTGGCTGTACTGAGTATGGCTGTACTGCGTGAGTGCGGCTGAGTGGCTCTACTGCGCGAGTGTGACTCTACTGCGCGAGTGTGGCTGAGTGTGGCTCTACTGTGCGAGTGTGGCTCTACTGTGCGAGTGTGGCTCTACTGTGTGAGTGCGGCTGAGTGTGGCTCTACTGTGCGAGTGTGGCTGTACTGTGTGAGTGCGGCTGAGTGCGGCTGTACTGTGTGAGTGCGGCTGTACTGTGAGTGCGGCTGTACTGTGTGAGTGCGGCTGTACTGTGTGAGTGTGGGTGAGTGTGGCTGTACTGTGTGAGTGTGGCTGTACTGCGTGTGTGGCTGTACTTACTGCCTGAGTGCGGCGCTGGCTATAATGGATACTGCACCCCTGCAGCCAGCACGAGGGCTGACTCCGCCCACTCGCATCACTGGTCACATGCTGGTGACATCATCGAAGGTCCTGGAGCTCCGCTGGGCTCTACATCTACCCTGACCGAAGCTGCAGAGCACGGAGCCCCCATGGCCGCTATATTATGGGGGATACACGGGTGTGTGGAGCCCCCATGGCCGGTATATTGGGGGGGGGGATAAGTAAGCTCGGCTGCGTCCCTCTGGTCCAGACTGCGCAGGCGCGGTGCGTCGCACTTGCGCAGTCTATACAGGCTTCGGAGAGAGTGACGCTCCCACCGTTATATTATAGATAGTGCTGTCACAATAACCAGATCAGTACACTCTGGACATGTAACATTTGTGCTGCAGGTGCTATAAGATGAATCCAATCACAGCAATGTATGCACACACAAAATATTTCATGTAGGAAACATATATGATTAAACAAAAGGCATCCCGCAGGTGTTTGTATGTGCTGCTCACTGGTATGCTTGCAAGGAGTAGCCTGAAGTGAATACAGCAAAATCCTGTCGGTATTCAATGCAAGTGTATGGATACTCATAAATAGATCCAAAAGGCCCCAATAAAGATATGCCACTCGAATGACTGAGTCCTTAAGGAAAGCATGACAGCCAGACTTTGCGACCTGATCATCCAACAAAATGATTCAATACAATACAGGCCTGCTCAGAGCATACGGGTTAGATAGGAATTGTGCATACAGTCATATATAACAAAACAAGATAATCTCAGTAACTCTATGCATCATGACAGCAAAAGGAGCATATAGCCCAAGATAAATCCCGGGACCTCTGGTTTGCACATTCTCTGGTCATGTTCTATGAGATCTCTTTTATGGGCAATTGTAGGATTATTATTTAGTGCCTGTTCTTCCATATGCATTTTCAACTGGGGCCACAGGGCAACCTTGCCACTTGATGCACTGGATTTATCTTGGGCTATATGACCCTTGCTCCTTTTGCAATCATGATGCATAGGGTTACTGAGATTATCTTGTTTTGTTATATATGACTGTATGCACAATTCCTATCTAACCCGTATGCTCTGAGCATATTTTTATATATTGTGGGTGTTCTCCAGATTATGGGATGTCTCTTTTCTCTCAGTTCTACTGTTAGGCTATGTGCACACATTCAGGAATTCATGCAGAAAATTCCTGTGAAAATCCGGACATTTCTGCCAGATTTCCGCATGAAATCCGCATGCTTTTTTTGTGCGGTTTTGACGCGGTTTTTGCGCGTTTTTTTCCGGACATTTCCCAATGCATTAGACAGTGGGAAAACCGCGAAAAAAACGCAAAATTAATGAGCAGGTTCATTATTTTTCCGCAATGCGTTTTTCATGCGGAAAAACGCACATCATGTGCACAGAAGTTGCGGATTTCATTAAAAATGACAGGATGCTTAATGTATGCATATTATTTGCGGTTTTATAGCGCAAAAACGCTAAAAAAACGCAAATAATCTGCAACGTGTGCACATAATCACTTGCGGATCTGCAGCATTTCTGCGCAGAAAAAAACGCTGTGGATCCACAGGAAATCTGCAACTTGTGCACATACCCTTACAAAAAAATACAGCTCACCATCTCCCTCTTCAATTACCAGATAGAGATGTCAAGGGGTTTGGACAAAGGGTACTTTCACATTGCACTTAGTCACATGGTCGGTGGTCCCTTCAGGAATTATGTCCGAACCCCCACCCCTGCAGGATCTGAGCATATGCACCATAACTTATAATGGTGGTGGTGGCAGAGTAAATGTCCACTCTACCGTGCATAATTTTCAAGCATATGCGCTTACTGGAGGTGAACACCCAGACATAGTAGGCATATAGTGGGCCGATGACTGTAGAACTAAACACAATATGAAAGCACCCTAACACACAGTGTGATTACATTATTTTATCTGTGAATTATGTATTGTTACATATATTTTTCTTTGTACGAATTATGTATTGTGGTAACAGCAAAGTGTATAGAGATGCTAAAATATACATTTAATAAATAGATTAAAACAATATATGCCATTTAATATCAACAATACAAAACGAAAAGAAGACTAAAAAAATTCCCATATGAAAGGGCTGCATTGGTTATGAGTGTGTGAAAGCTTCTCTTCAGAGGATGAGGGTGAATAGCTAAAAAACTCCAACTAAGGCCCCTTCAAATGTCATAATATCACCAGTACTGAAAAAAACTACCAGTGCTATCCTTGGCTAAAGACAAGGCAATACCACACGGACCAAAAAAGGAAAATATATACAAGGCACGGGAATATTAAAATATGGCTTTATTAAAAGGAATGCCAAATGTTACATAATCAAAAAATATATAAAAACATAAACACTTCCGCATGACAACA
This sequence comes from Ranitomeya imitator, assembly GCF_032444005.1. Classification (NCBI taxonomy): domain Eukaryota; kingdom Metazoa; phylum Chordata; class Amphibia; order Anura; family Dendrobatidae; genus Ranitomeya; species Ranitomeya imitator. The sequence goes on along the minus strand of NC_091285.1, from coordinate 509,407,348 downwards.
GGATTATACGACTATATATATTAACCAGCACTCTAATCTCCAATTTTACCAGGATTCAAATATTTAGGCTGTACAAGAAGCACTATATATTGCATAAGAAAAAGGAGGGAGGGTTGGGGAGGGGGGGGGGGGGGAAATAAAATAAAATGAATAATGTGCAAAATCTGCTCATATAAAGTGAATAAGTGCTTTGTAAAGACCAATACGGTTCAGCACATATACAGGGCGCATAGAAGGTGTATAAAATCTTTATAAAGATATACAGTGGGGCAAAAAAGTATTTAGTCAGTCAGCAATAGTGCAAGTTCCACCACTTAAAAAGATGAGAGGCGTCTGTAATTTACATCATAGGTAGACCTCAACTATGGGAGACAAACTGAGAAAAAAAAATCCAGAAAATCACATTGTCTGTTTTTTTATCATTTTATTTGCATATTATGGTGGAAAATAAGTATTTGGTCAGAAACAAAATTTCATCTCAATACTTTGTAATATATCCTTTGTTGGCAATGACAGAGGTCAAACGTTTTCTGTAAGTCTTCACAAGGTTGCCGCACACTGTTGTTGGTATGTTGGCCCATTCCTCCCTGCAGATCTCCTCTAGAGCAGTGATGTTTTTGGATTTTCGCTTGGCAACACGGACTTTCAACTCCCTCCAAAGGTTTTCTATAGGGTTGAGATCTGGAGACTGGCTAGGCCACTCCAGGACCTTGAAATGCTTCTTACGAAGCCACTCCTTCGTTGCCCTGGCGGTGTGCTTTGGATCATTGTCATGTTGAAAGACCCAACCACGTTTCATCTTCAATGCCCTTGCTGATGGAAGGAGGTTTGCACTCAAAATCTCACGATACATGGCCCCATTCATTCTTTCATGTACCCGGATCAGTCGTCCTGGCCCCTTTGCAGAGAAACAGCCCCAAAGCATGATGTTTCCACCACCATGCTTTACAGTAGGTATGGTGTTTGATGGATGCAACTCGGTATTCTTTTTCCTCCAAACACGACAAGTTGTGTTTCTACCAAACAGTTCCAGTTTGGTTTCATCAGACCATAGGACATTCTCCCCAAACTCCTCTGGATCATCCAAATGCTCTCTAGCAAACTTCAGACGGGCCCGGACATGTACTGGCTTAAGCAGTGGGACACGTCTGGCACTGCAGGAGCTGAGTCCATGGTGGCGTAGTGTGTTACTTATGGTAGGCCTTGTTACATTGGTCCCAGCTCTCTGCAGTTCATTCACTAGGTCCGCCCGCGTGGTTCTGGGATTTTTGCTCACCGTTCTTGTGATCATTCTGACCCCACGGGGTGGGATTTTGCGTGGAGCCCCAGATCGAGGGAGATTATCAGTAGTCTTGTATGTCTTCCATTTTCTAATTATTGCTCCCACTGTTGATTTCTTCACTCCAAGCTGGTTGGCTATTGCAGATTCAGTCTTCCCAGCCTGGTGCAGGGCTACAATTTTGTTTCTGGTGTCCTTTGACAGCTCTTTGGTCTTCACCACAGTGGAGTTTGGAGTCAGACTGTTTGAGGGTGTGCACAGGTGTCTTTTTATACTAATAACAAGTTTAAACAGGTGCCATTACTACAGGTAATGAGTGGAGGAAAGAGGAGACTCTTAAAGAAGAAGTTACAGGTCTGTGAGAGCCAGAAATCTTGATTGTTTGTTTCTGACCAAATACTTATTTTCCACCATAAAATGCAAAAAAAATGATAAAAAAACAGACAATGTGATTTTCTGGATTTTTTTTTCTCAGTTTGTCTTCCATAGTTGAGGTCTACCTATGATGTAAATTACAGACGCCTCTCATCTTTTTAAGTGGTGGAACTTGCACTATTGCTGACTGACTAAATACTTTTTTGCCCCACTGTATATGATTGCACATAAAAAAACCTAAAACCACAATCAATATGTGAAAAAATGTGGGGAAGGGGGTATAATACCCCTGTTATATAAACAAAATTGGTTTACATAAAGTGCAAAATATAAGGTGCAGTAGAAAAAGTGATAGTGTGCCAGAACCTTACTCCAAGTAAGTAAAAAACCACCCTTGCAGATAGCTACCATAGGGAAAAACAATGGTGTCCGCCTAAATTAGCATATTGCACTGTGCAGCTGTACGGCCAAAAATATAGTAGTCACATATACCTGGGGAGGGGGGGCCTCTGTTCCTGTGTCAGCGCGTACCCGACGCGCGTTTCGGAGTTATCTTCGAAACTTCGATAACTCCGAAACGCGCGTCGGGTACGCGCTGACACAGGAACAGAGGCCCCCCCTCCCCAGGTATATGTGACTACTATATTTTTGGCCGTACAGCTGCACAGTGCAATATGCTAATTTAGGCGGACACCATTGTTTTTCCCTATGGTAGCTATCTGCAAGGGTGGTTTTTTACTTACTTGGAGTAAGGTTCTGGCACACTATCACTTTTTCTACTGCACCTTATATTTTGCACTTTATGTAAACCAATTTTGTTTATATAACAGGGGTATTATACCCCCTTCCCCACATTTTTTCACATATTGATTGTGGTTTTAGGTTTTTTTATGTGCAATCATATATATCTTTATAAAGATTTTATACACCTTCTATGCGCCCTGTATATGTGCTGAACCGTATTGGTCTTTACAAAGCACTTATTCACTTTATATGAGCAGATTTTGCACATTATTCATTTTATTTTATTTCCCCCCCTCCCCAACCCTCCCTCCTTTTTCTTATGCAATATATAGTGCTTCTTGTACAGCCTAAATATTTGAATCCTGGTAAAATTGGAGATTAGAGTGCTGGTTAATATATATAGTCGTATAATCCTGTTGTCACGCGGAAGTGTTTATGTTTTTATATATTTTTTGATTATGTAACATTTGGCATTCCTTTTAATAAAGCCATATTTTAATATTCCCGTGCCTTGTATATATTTTCCTTTTTTGGTCCGTGTGGTATTGCCTTGTCTTTAGCCTCATTTAGTTTCCACTACAATCGGGCACAGCGCACCCTGGTGGTTTACTATATTCTTTTATTTTATTATTTTTTTTAATCTCCTATATAAAGGGATAGGAAAATCATTTTAAACCTACTGTGGGTGTACTGTGTTATTTTATTCAGTGCTATCCTTGTTCGTGTGTTAAATGCATGTGGCATCTGTAAGCCGCATCAGTCTGACACATAACGGTGCCTGGGAAAAACAGTACAGTTAGCGCTGTTCCTAGATGAAGCTGCGACTCAAGGAGAAGTCATTATTATGGGGGACTTTAACTACCCTGAAATAGATTGGGGAACAGAAACCTGCAGTTCCAGCAAAGGTAATCGGTTTTTGACAGCTATGAGAGACAATTACCTTTCACAACTGGTTCAGGACCCAACAAGAAGGGGGGCACTGCTAGACCTAATATTAACCAACAGGCCAGACCGCATAGCAAATACAGTATAAGGGTTGGGGGTCACTTGGGAAATAGCGATCACAAAATAATAAGTTTTCATGTATCCTTTAAAAAGATGTGTAATAGAGGGGTTACAAGGACACTAAACTTCAGGAGGGCAAATTTCCAAAGGATGAGAGAGGATCTTGGTGCAATTAACTGGGACGATATCCTGAGACACAAAAATACACAAGAAAATGGGAGACTTTTATTAGCATCCTGGATAGGACCTGTGCACAGTATATACCGTATGGGAATAAACATACTAGAAATAGGAGGAAACCAATATGGCTAAATAGAGCTGTAAGGGGCGCAATAAGTGACAAAAAGAAAGCATTTAGAGAATTAACCCCTTCATGACCCAGCCTATTTTGACCTTAAAGACCTTGCCGTTTTTTGCAATTCTGACCAGTGTCCCTTTATGAGGTAATAACTCAGGAACGCTTCAACGGATCCTAGCGGTTCTGAGATTGTTTTTTCGTGACATATTGGGCTTCATGTTAGTGGTAAATTTAGGTCAATAAATTCTGCGTTTATTTGTGATAAAAACGGAAATTTGGCGAAAATTTTGAAAATTTCGCAATTTTCACATTTTGAATTTTTATTCTGTTAAACCAGAGAGATATGTGACACAAAATAGTTAATAAATAACATTTCCCACATGTTTACTTTACATCAGCACAATTTTGGAAACAAAATTTTTTTTTGTTAGGAAGTTATAAGGGTTAAAATTTGACCAGCGATTTGTCATTTTTACAACGAAATTTACAAAACCATTTTTTTTAGGGACCACCTCACATTTGAAGTCAGTTTGAAGGGTCTATATGGCTGAAAATACCCAAAAGTGACACCATTCTAAAAACTGCACCCCTCAAGGTACTCAAAACCACATTCAAGAAGTTTATTAACCCTTCAGGTGCTTCACAGCAGTAGAAGCAACATGGAAGGAAAAAATGAACATTTAACTTTTTAGTCACAAAAATTATCTTTTAGCAACAATTTTTTTTTTCCCAATGGTAAAAGGAGAAACTGAACCACGAAAGTTGTTGTCCAATTTGTCCTGAGTACGCTGATACCTCATATGTGGGGGTAAACCACTGTTTGGGCGCACGGCAGGGCTTGGAAGGGAAGGAGCGCCATTTGACTTTTTGAATCAAAAATTGGCTCCACTCTTTAGCGGACACCATGTCACGTTTGGAGAGCACCCGTGTGCCTAAAAATTGGAGCTTCCCCACAAGTGACCCCATTTTGGAAACTAGACGCCCCAAGGAACTTATCTAGATGCATAGTGAGCACTTTGAACCCCCAGGTGCTTCACAAATTGATCCGTAAAAATGAAAAAGTACTTTTTTTTCACAAAAAAATTCTTTTAGCCTCAATTTTTTCATTTTCACATGGGCAACAGGATAAAATGGATCCTAAAATGTGTTGGGCAATTTCTCCTGAGTACACCAATACCTCACATGTGGGGGTAAACCACTGTTTGGGCACATGGTAAGGCTCGGAAGGGAAGGAGCGCCATTTGACTTTTTGAATGAAAAATTATTTCCATCGTTAGCGGACACCATGTCGCGTTTGGATAGCTCCTGTGTGCCTAAACATTGGCGCTCCCCCACAAGTGACCCCATTTTGGAAACTAGACCCCCCAAGGAACTTATTTAGATGCCTAGTGAGCACTTTAAACCCTCAGGTGCTTCACAAATTGATCTGTAAAAATGAAAAAGTACTTTTTTTCACAAAAAAATTCTTTTCGCCTCAATTTTTTCATTTTCACATGGGCAGTAGGATAAAATGGATCATAAAATTTGTTGGGCAATTTCTCCCGAGTACGACGATACCTCATATGTGGGGGTAAACCACTGTTTGGGCACTCGGCAGGGCTCGGAAGGGAAGGCGTGCCATTTGACTTTTTGAATGGAAAATTAACTCCAATTGTTAGCGGACACCATGTCGCGTTTGGAGAGCCCCTGTGTGCCTAAACATTGGAGCTCCCCCACAAGTGACCACATTTTGGAAACTAGACCCCCCAAGGAACTTATCTAGATGCATATTGAGCACTTTAAACCCCCAGGTGCTTCACAGAAGTTTATAACGCAGAGCCATGAAAATAAAAAATAATTTTTCTTTCCTCAAAAATGATTTTTTAGCCTGGAATTTCCTATTTTGCCAAGGATAATAGGAGAAATTGGACCCCAAATATTGTTGTCCAGTTTGTCCTGAGTACGCTGATACCCCATATGTGGGGGTAAACCACTGTTTGGGCGCACGGCAGGGCTCGGAAGGGATGGCACGCCATTTGGCTTTTTAAATGGAAAATTAGCTCCAATCATTAGCGGACACCATGTTTGGAGAGCCCCTGTGTGCCTAAACATTGGAGATCCCCCAGAAATGACCCCATTTTGGAAACTAGACCCCCAAAGGAACTAATCTAGATGTGTGGTGAGGACTCGGTGAGTGGCTCGGAAGTGAAGTAGTGACGTTTTGAAATGCAGACTTTGATGGAATGCTCTGTGGGCGTCACGTTGCGTTTGCAGAGCCCCTGATGTGGCTTAACAGTAGAAACCCCCCACAAGTGACCCCATTTTGGAAACTAGACCCCCAAAGGAACTTATCTAGATGTGTGGTGAGCACTTTGAACCCCCAAGTGCTTCATAGAAGTTTATAATGCAGAGCCGTGAAAATAATAAATACGTTTTCTTTCCTCAAAAATAATTATTTAGCCCAGAATTTTTTATTTTCCCAAGGGTTACAGGAGAAATTGGACCCCAATAGTTGTTGTCCAGTTTCTCCTGAGTACGCTGATACCCCATGTGTGGGGGTAAACCACTGTTTGGGCACACGTCGGGGCTCAGAAGGGAAGTAGTGACTTTTGAAATGCAGACTTTGATGGAATGGTCTGCGGGCGTCACATTGCGTTTGCAGAGCCCCTGGTGTGCCTAAACAGTAGAAACCCCCCACAAGTGACCACATTTTAGAAACTAGACCCCCCAAGGAACTTATCTAGATATGTGGTGAGCACTTTGAACCCCCAAGTGCTTCACAGACGTTTACAACGCAGAGCCATGAAAATAAAAAATCATTTTTCTTTCCTCAAAAATGATGTTTTAGCAAGCATTTTTTTAGATTCACAAGGGTAACAGGAGAAATTGGACCCCAGTAATTGTTGCGCAGTTTATCCTGAGTACACTGATACCCCATATGTGGGGGTAAACCACTGTTTGGGCACACGTCAGGGCTCGGAAGTGAGGGAGCACTATTTGACTTTTTGAATACGAGATTGGCTGGAATCAATGGTGGCGCCATGTTGGGTTTGGAGACCCCTGATGTGCCTAAACAGTGGAAACCCCTCAATTCTACCTCCAACACTAACCCCAACACACCCCTAACCCTAATCCCAACTGTAGCCATAATCACAACCCTAACCACAACCCTAATTCCAACCCTAACCCTAAGGCTATGTGCCCACGTTGCGGATTCGTGTGAGATATTTCCGCACCATTTTTGAAAAATCCGCGGGTAAAAGGCACTGCGTTTTACCTGCGGATTTCCAGTGTTTTTTGTGCGGATTTCACCTGCGGATTCCTATTGAGGAACAGGTGTAAAACGCCACGGAATCCGCACAAAGAATTGACATGCTGCGGAAAATACAACGCAGCGTTTCCGCGCGGTATTTTCTGCACCATGGGCACAGCGGATTTGGTTTTTCATATGTTTACATGGTACTGTAAACCTGATGGAATACTGCTGCGAATCCGCAGCGGCCAATCCGCAGCCAAATCCGCACCGTGTGCACATAGCCTAATTCTAAAGGTATGTGCACACTGCGGAAAACGCTGCAGATCCGCAGCAGTTTCCCATGAGTTTACAGTTCAATGTAGACCTATGGGAAACAAAAATCGCTGTACACATGCTGCGGAAAAACTGCACGGAAACGCAGCGGTTTACATTCCGCAGCATGTCACTTCTTTCTGCGGATTCCGCAGCGGTTTTACAACTGCTCAAATAGAAAATCTCAATTGTAAAACCGCAGTGAAATGCGCAGAAAAAAACGCGGTAAATCCGCCATAAATCCGCAGCGGTTTAGCACTGCGGATTTATCAAATCCGCAGCGGAAAAATCCACAGAGGACCAGAATACGTGTGCACATACCGAAACCCTAACCCTACCCCTAGCCCTAACCCTAACCCTAGCCTTACCCCTAGCCCTAACCCTACCCCTAACCCTAACCCTATTCTAACATTAGTGGAAAAAAAAAATTTCTTTATTTTTTTTATTGTCCCTACCTATGGGGGTGACAAAGGGGGGGGGGGTCATTTATTATTTTTTTTATTTTGATCACTGAGATATAATCTATCTCAGTGATCAAAATGCACTTTGGAACGAATCTGCCGGCCGGCAGATTCGGCGGGCGCACTGCGCATGCGCCCGCCATTTTGGAAGATGGCGGCGCCCAGGGAGAAGACGGACGGGACCCCGGCAGGATCGGTAAGTATGATGGGGTGGGGGGGGACCATGAGGGGGGGGATCGGAGCACGGGGGGGGGAATCGGAGCGCGGCAGGCGTGGAACGGAGCACGGGGGGCTGGAACGGAGCACGGGGGGGTGGATCGGAGTGCAGGGGGGGTGATTGGAGCACGGGGGGGTGATTGGAGCACGGGGGGAGCGGACAAGAGCACGGGGGGGAGCAGAGCACTGGATGGAGGGGAGCCGGAGCAGTGTACCGGCCAGATGGGGGGCTGGGGGGGCGATCGGTGGGGTGGGGTCACATTAGTATTTCCAGCCATGGCCGATGATATTGCAGCATCGGCCATGGCTGGATTGTAATATTTCACCAGTTATAATAGGTGAAATATTACAAATGATTGGCAGTTTCACTTTCAACAGCCAATCAGAGCGATCGTAGCCATGGGGGGTGAAGCCACCCCCCCTGGGCTAAACTACCACTCCCCCTGTCCCTGCAGATCGGGTGAAATGGGAGTTAACCCTTTCACCCGATCTGCAGGGACGCGATCTTTCCATGACGCCACATAGGCGTCATGGGTCGGATTGGCACCAACTTTTATGACGCCTATGTATAATTATGTGCTTAATTCTAAAACTCTGGGCAAAACCGTCAATGAAAAAGACCTGGGTGTATGGGTGGATGACAAACTCATATTCAGTGGCCAGTGTCAGGCAGCTGCTACAAAGGCAAATAAAATAATGGGATGCATTAAAAGAGGCATAGATGCTCATGAGGAGAACATAATGTTACCTCTATACAAGTCACTAGTTCGACCACACTTAGAATACTGTGCACAGTTCTGGTCTCCGGTGTATAAGGAAGACATAGCTGAACTAGAGCGGGTGCAGAGAAGAGCGACCAAGGTTATTAGAGGACTGGGGGGTCTGCAATACCAAGATAGGTTATTACACTTGAGGCTATTTAGTTTGGAAAAACGAAGGCTAAGGGTTCATCTTATTTTAATGTATAAATATATGAGGGGACAGTACAAAGATATTGGCCCCCTCCCAGAATAAGAACAGCAGCCCTCAGCCACCCCAGAACTCTGGCGCTTAGCCTCAGCTCTTCCCACTTGCCCTGATGCGATGGCAAGTGGGGTAATAGTTGTGAGGTTGATATCAGCTGTTTTATGTTTACTGACATCAAGTCCAGGGGTTAGTAATGCAGAGGTGTCTATTAGACACCCTCATCACTAACCCCATAGTCAAATTTCATAAAGACACAGGCAGCAAAGTCCTTTAATTGAAATAAACACTCCCCGACCCTTGTTTACCCATTTAATAAACAAAAATAAAAAACAAAGTTATACTCACCTTTCCACCGATAATCCATAATGGTCATGTCCCCCGGATGTTCCCCAACTCAGCTACATCCAGATGGTGTGGTGAGTGGTGACAGTGATGCAACTGCTCACCACGCCAGCCGGAATTGTTTATTTCAATTAACGGGTTTTACTTTGTGTCTTTATTACATTGTTACTGACATGTGAAGGGGACCTAATCTACTATATAATTGTCTAAGGGTCACTTCCTTCTTTCTGTCACGGATATTCATTGGTCGCGGCCTCTGTCTATCATTGAAATCCAAGTCGCTGATTGGTCGCGGCAAAACAGCCACGACTAATCAGCGACGGGCACAGTCCGGAAGAAAATGGCCGCTCCATACTCCCCGCAGTCAGTGCCTGGCGCCCGTATACTCCCCTCCAGCCACCGCTCACACAGGGTTAATGCCGGCGTTAACGGCTGCTATTAACCCTGTGTGTCCCCAACTTTTTACTATTGATGCTGCCTATGCGGCATCAATAGTAAAAAGATCTAATGTTAAAAATAATAAAAAAACAAAAAACCTGCTATTCTCACCCTCCGTCGTCCAACAATGCGCTCGCTCCTGCCGCCATCTTCCGTTCCCGGCGATGCATTGCGAAATTACCCAGAAGGCTTAGCGGTCTCGCGAGACTGCTAAGTCATCTGGGTAATTTCACAATGCATCCTGGGAAAGGAAGATGGCGGCAGCCGTGCGCGCATTGCCAGAGGTTCGCTGGATCTACGCTGGATCCCCGCGGGTGAGTATATAACTATTTTTTATTTTAATTATTTTTTTAACAGGGATATGGTGCCCACACTTCTGTATACTACGTGGGCTGTGTTAGATACCGTGTGGCTGCTATATAATACATAGGTAGTGTTATATACTATGTGGGCTGTGTTCTATACAGCGTGGGCTGTGCTATATATTACAGGGCCACTGTTATATACTGCGTGGGCAGTGTTATATACTAGGTGGCTGCTATATACTGTGTGGGCAGTGTTATATACTACGTGGCTGCTATATACTGCGTGGGCTGTGCTATATACTATGTGCCCTGTGTTATATACTGCGTGGCCTGTGTTATATACTACATTGCCTGTGTTATATACTGCGTGGCTGCTATATACTGCGTGGGCTGTGTTATATAGTACGTGGCTGTGTTATATAATGTGTGGCGACTGTTATATATTGCGTGGCCTGTATTAACGCATCGGGTATTCTAATATATGTATGTATATAGCAGCCACGTAGTATATAGCACAGGCCACATAGTATTTGTCTCCTATATACTGTACTACATAGCTCCTATATACTACGTTGCCTGTGCTATATACTATGTGGCTGCTATATACATACATAAATACATATTCTAGAATACCCGATGCGTTAGAATCGGGCCACCATCTAGTGGTGTATAAGTAACATGGATTAGTGGAATGATATAGGAGCCAAAAATCCGGTTTGCACTAGTCACCACTTCCTCTGCCCAGTGGGTCGGTGTGTGTAACTGGACACATTGGGAGTCTGAGCAACACCCAATATATTGTTTAAACTGAATTAGATCAAGTACAATGCGAATTGGAGTAAGCAAGATATCCCTAAAATAGCTGCAAAAAATGCTGGGGAAATATGTAAATACACAAATCAATAGACACAGAATTCCCTACAGGAAATTGTGAACATCCTTGCAATCAAGTACAGCATACAGTGGGGGAAAAAAGTATTTAGTCAGCCACCAATTGTGCAAGTTCTCCCACTTAAAAAGATGAGAGAGGCCTGTAATTGACATCATAGGTAGACCACAACTATGAGAGTCAAAATTGAGAAATCAAATCCAGAAAATCATCTTGTCTGATTTGGGAAGATTTATTTTTCAAATTATGATGGAAAATGAGTATTTGGTCATTAACAAAAGTTCATCTCAATATTTTGTTATATATCCTTTGTTGGCAATGACAGAGGTCAAACATTTTCTGTAAGTCTTCACAAGGTTGGCACACACTTTTGGTGGTATGTTAGCCCATTCCTCCATGCAGATCTCCTCTAGAGCAGTGATGTTTTGGGCCTGTCGCTGGGCAACACAGACTTTCAACTCCCTCCAAAGGTTTTCTATGGGGTTGAGATCTGGAGACTGGCTAGGCCACTCCATGACCTTCATATCCTTCTTACGAAGCCACTCCTTCGTTGCCCTGGCAGTGTGCTTGGGATCATTATCATTGTGAAAGACCCATCCACGTTTCATCTTCACTGCCCTTGCTGATGGAAGAAGGTTTGCACTCAAAATCTCATGATACATGGCCCCATTCATTCTTTCATGTACATGGATCATTCATCCTGGTACCTTTGCAGAGAAACAGCCCCAAAGCATGATGTTGCTACCCCCATGCTTCACATAAGGATTATGTTCTTTGGATGCAACTCAGCATTCTGTCTTCTCCAAACACGACGAAATTTTGTTTCTACTAAACAGTTCTACTTTGGTTTCATCAGACCATATGACATTCTCTCAATACTCTTCTGGATAATACAAATGCTCTCTAGCGAACTTCAGATGGGACCAGTCATGTACTGGTTTAAGCAGCTGGACACGTCTGGCACTGCAGGATCTGAGTCCCTGGTGGCGTAGTGTGTTACTGATGGTAGCCTTTGTTACGGTGGTTCCAGCTCTAGGCAGGTCATTTACTAGGTCCCCCCATGTGGTTCTGGGATTTTTGATCAATGTTCTTGTGATCATTTTGACCCCACGGGGTGAGAACTTGCGTGGAGCTCCAGATTGAGGAAGATTATCAGTGGTCTTATGTGTCTTCCATTTTCTTATTTTTGCTCCCACAGTTGATTTAATCACACCAAGCTGCTTGCCTATTGCAGATTCAGTCTTCCCAGCCAGGTGCAGGGCTACAATTTTGTTTCTGGTGTCCTTCGACAGCTCTTTGGTGTCCACCATAGTGGAATTTGGAGTGTGACTGTTTGAGGTAGTGGACAGGTGTCTTTTATACTGATAACAATTTCACACAGGTGCCACTACTACAGGTAATGAGTGGAGGACAGAGGAGCCTCTTAGGCTACTTTCACACATCAGGTTTTCAGTTTCAGGCTAAATCCTGCTAATTTTCAAAAAAACAGATCAGGCGAATGTTGCCGTCGGATCAGGTTTTATTCCCATAGACTTGTATTAGTGCCGGATTGCACCGGATGACATTGCGTTTTGTCCAGTTTTCGCCGGATCCGGAAAATCTGCCGCTTCCGGTTCTTGAAAAAAACGTCCATAGCAACGTTTTTTGTCTCCGGCGAAAAAGCCTGAAGCGCTGGATCCGGCGCTTCCGGCTGTTTGCTAGAATGAAAGCCTATGGGAGCCGGAAGGTGCCGGATCCAGAAAAAGGCGGATCCGGTGGCCTGATCCTTTTTTTTAAACTGAGCATGCTCCAAAAAATTTTTTTATCCAATAATCTAGATAGGCTAGCTGGATCCTTCAAAAAAACGGATCCGTCGCATCAGTTTTTCACAATCTGCGCCGGATCCAGTTTTTCCAACATTCAGCGGATACAGCACAACGCGCCGATACAGTTACATTCTGCGGCAGAGCAGGGAGAATCGATCCCCCTGCTCTTCCACCCGGTCGCTATGGGGCCCCTGAGCAGGTGGGGGGCCCGATGCCAGCAGTGGGCCCCCCCTCCGTCATTGCAAGATCAGCTGTACCGCCATTTAGCCGATACAGCTGATCGCATTGATGGGAGAAGGAGCGCTGCGCTCCTTCTCCCATCATCCCCCTGTCCGTGTCGGTGTCGCCGACACTGACAGCGGGCGCGATGACGTCACTGCCCGGCGCCCGCTTTCAGGAAATCAGCGGGAGCAGCACAGGAACCAGGAAGAAGAGAAGTGAGTATATATATATACAGTGGGGCAAAAAAGTATTTAGTCAGTCAGCAATAGTGCAAGTTCCACCACTTAAAAAGATGAGAGGCGTCTGTAATTTACATCATAGGTAGACCTCAACTATGGGAGACAAACTGAGAAAAAAAAATCCAGAAAATCACATTGTCTGTTTTTTTAACAATTTATTTGCATATTATGGTGGAAAATAAGTATTTGGTCAGAAACAAACAATCAGGATTTCTGGCTCTCACAGACCTGTAACTTCTTCTTTAAGAGTCTCCTCTTTCCTCCACTCATTACCTGTAGTAATGGCACCTGTTTAAACTTGTTATCAGTATAAAAAGACACCTGTGCACACCCTCAAACAGTCTGAATCCAAACTCCACTATGGTGAAGACCAAAGAGCTGTCAAAGGACACCAGAAACAAAATTGTAGCCCTGCACCAGGCTGGGAAGACTGAATCTGCAATAGCCAACCAGCTTGGAGTGAAGAAATCAACAGTGGGAGCAATAATTAGAAAATGGAAGACATTAAAGACCACTGATAATCTCCCTCGATCTGGAGCTCCACGCAAAATCCCACCCCGTGGGGTCAGAATGATCACAAGAACGGTGAGCAAAAATCCCAGAACAACGCGGGGGGACCTAGTGAATGAACTGCAGAGAGCTGGGACCAATGTAACAAGGCCTACCATAAGTAACACACTACGCCACCATGGACTCAGCTCCTGCAGTGCCAGACGTGTCCCACTGCTTAAGCCAGTACATGTCTGGGCCCGTCTGAAGTTTGCTAGAGAGCATTTGGATGATCCAGAGGAGTTTTGGGAGAATGTCCTATGGTCTGATGAAACCAAACTGGAACTGTTTGGTAGAAACACAACTTGTCGTGTTTGGAGGAAAAATAATACTGAGTTGCATCCATCAAACACCATACCTACTGTAAAGCATGGTGGTGGAAACATCATGCTTTGGGGCTGTTTCTCTGCAAAGGGGCCAGGACGACTGATCCGGGTACATGAAAGAATGAATAGGGCCATGTATCATGAGATTTTGAGTGCAAACCTCCTTCCATCAGCAAGGGCATTGAAGATGAAACGTGGCTGGGTCTTTCAACATGACAATGATCCAAAGCACACCGCCAGGGCAACGAAGGAGTGGCTTCGTAAGAAGCATTTCAAGGTCCTGGAGTGGCCTAGCCAGTCTCCAGATCTCAACCCTATAGAAAACCTTTGCAGGGAGTTGAAAGTCCGTGTTGCCAAGCGAAAAGCCAAAAACATCACTGCTCTAGAGGAGATCTGCATGGAGGAATGGGCCAACATACCAACAACAGTGTGTGGCAACCTTGTGAAGACTTACAGAAAACGTTTGACCTCTGTCATTGCCAACAAAGGATATATTACAAAGTATTGAGATGAAATTTTGTTTCTGACCAAATACTTATTTTCCACCATAATATGCAAATAAATTGTTAAAAAAACAGACAATGTGATTTTCTGGATTTTTTTTTCTCAGTTTGTCTCCCATAGTTGAGGTCTACCTATGATGTAAATTACAGACGCCTCTCATCTTTTTAAGTGGTGGAACTTGCACTATTGCTGACTGACTAAATACTTTTTTGCCCCACTGTATATATATATATATATATACATACATATATATATATATATATAATATATATATATATATATATGTATTTTAATGGGTGCTGCTGCCTTATTACAGGGTCTGCCTATGGAGGGGCTGCCTTATTACAGGGTCTGACCATGGGGGCTGCCTTATTACAGGGTCTGCCTATAGGGGTGCTGCCTTATTACAGGGTCTGACTATGGGGCTGCCTTATTACAGGGTCTGGCTATAAGGGTGCTGCCTCATTACAGGGTTTGACTATGGGGGTGCTGCCTCATTACAGGGTCTGACTATGGTGGTGCTGCCTCATTACAGAGTCTGACTATGGGGGTGCTGCCTCATTACAGAGTCTGACTATAGGGGTGCTACCTCATTACAGAGTCTGACTATAGGGGTGCTGCCTTATTACAGGGTCTGACTATGGGGGTGCTGCCTTATTACAGGGTCTGCCTATGGGGGTGCTGCCTTATACTACAGAGTCTGCCTATGGGGGTACTGCCTTATTACAGGGTCTGCCTATATGGGGGTGCTGCCTTATTACAGTGTCTGCCTATGGGGCTGCCTTATTACAGGGTCTGGCTATAAGGGTGCTGCCTCATTACAGGGTCTGACTATGGGGGCTGCAGTATGCTATAGAGTCTGCCTATGGGAGTGCATTGTACTATATTGTGGACTATTTGGTGCATTATGCTACTGTATATGGAGGCTATCTAGGGGCCATCTTACAGTATGGAGATTACAGTGTGGGGGTATTTATACATTGGTGGAGCCATCAAACAGTTTGGGGGCTACTAAGGAGTCAGTATACTGTGTGGGTGAATTATACTGTGTATAAGAGAGCATCATGCTGTGTATAGGAAAGATGGAAAAGACGGGAAAAGTGAACGATTCCATCATAAAGGACATCAGCAATAAGTCATTATCTGTAACTGTACTGTGATCTCTTATATGTTCTGTAGGGCTGGTATCTACCACTGACCATATGGCGGTAATATCCATATTGGTCTTTATATAGAGATTATCTTCAGTAATAGAGCGGTCATCTGCTGAGGTTCTCCTCCAGTATTAGGGCGCGTCACCCAGTTGTAATCAATGTTACCTGGTTAGGGGCCCACTCAGAAGCTTCGCCCCCCCTGGACTAAAACCCTAGCTACCCCTCTGGTCATAGCGGTATGTGCCGATAAAGAATAAAAGCATAAATGAATGGCTTCATTTGGATGTGTTACTGATAAATAACTTGATTTACCTGTACTATCTACACTTATATTATCTGTAGAGATCCTGTGTACACTGTGTGCAGAATTATTAGGCAATGTGTATTTTTGATCATTAATTTTATTATTAAACAACTACAGTGCTGTCGGTCAATCCAAAAGGTTAATAAACCTGAATATTTAAGAAAGAAAGAAAGTGAGGTTTTGTCTTTCTTAGAAGAATGTCTGTGTGCAGAATTATTTAGCAGCTAGAAAAAATAATTTTCCATCTCAATTGTTTATTTTCATCTGTAAAAGTGAGAATATTAACCAAATAACTTCATATGTACAAAAGTACATTTCTGACTTAAAAAAAAAAATCCTCAGTGACCAATATTGCCTCTCTTCATTAACAGTCATAAGCCTTCCATCCATGCAATCTGTTAGTTTCTAAATCTTTTGATGATAAACTTGTAGGGAGGGAGGGAGAGAGAGAGAGACACGTTTTTTGTGCGTTTTTGCTGCGGTTTTCTTGCGGATTTGCTGCGGTTTTTACCCCTGCGGTTTTCTATAATGGAATGGGTACAAAAACGCTGCAGATTCACAAAAAAGAAGTGACATGCTACTTCTTTTAAACCGCAGCGTTTCCGCAGCGGATTTTCCGCAAAGTGTGCACAGCATTTTTTTTTCTCATTGATTTACATTGTACTGTAAATCAATTGCGGATCTGCACAGTTTCTGCACCTCAAAAAACGCTGCGGATCCACAGAGAATCCGCAACGTGTGCACATACCCTTAGGCAATCCTGCACCATAGACTATTCTGGCGCCCCAGGGTCCTGGTCGTCACAGTAGCATTGCTTTCCTCACGGGGAGAGTGATGTTACACTTGAAGGTAAGAAGGGATAACTGTAACCAGGTACCACAAACATGCAACACATTCACACTCCAGGCCACCAGGGGGAGCTTTTGATCTTATTTACTAGGTGACTCCCCCATAGTTAGTTATTATACCGTTCTCTATTGTTAAAAATACGCGTACAATGTAAATAATTCTTGCAACGTTCAAGTGTTCTCACCTCCCATAAAGTGAAGCTCTAGTTTATATAGTATTAATTTGTTTTATAAGTTCATAGCATTTCAAAAATTGTATGTCGTTTGTTAAATATTATTGTTCTTCTTTTCCCAGTCTGGGAGTACTGGATTTAACAGGAAGGGGGGGGAGTCTGGTGCCCCAGGGTCCTGGTCGTCACAGTAGCATTGCTTTCCTCATGGGGAGAGTGATGTTCCGCTTGCAGTCAAGAAGTTATAATTGTAACCAGGTATCACAAACATGCAACACATTCACACTCCAGGCCACCAGGGGGAGCTTTTGATCCTATTTACTAGGTGACTCCCCCATATATATATGGTAGTCTGTAGGGAAACTTAGGGAGTTCCTGCCAGAGACACAGAGGGAACGGAGGGACAGTCTTGCCAGGACACAGACTGGATCAGTCTGAGGAGAGAAGACAGTTTTACAGAGCTGTATAGCCGCAGTGCAGCAGCTCCTGGAAAGAGACATTGAGAAAGCCGAATACATTGCAGAGAGCGTGCAGGAGAGCAAGGCACAGGAGAGAATACTGGGGGGAGACCAGCCCCGAGCAGGCTGCCTCCTTTTGAGGCGCATAGACTGGTAGCCGGAATACCGAGGTGGTAAGGACCTCTATGACTTACATCAAAGACCGGCAGGACAGCTGAACTCCAAGTTACCTGTCCGAACTATCACCCAGGAGGCACGGTGGCACCCCTCAGAGGCTGGGGCATGCTAGAGTCCCTATAAACAGCCTCAAGCCACCAGCCATGCAGGTTATGTCCTATTCCAGTGGTCCCCAACTCCAGGCCTCGAGGGCCGCTAACAGTGCAGGTTTTCAGGATTTCCTTAGTATTGCACAGGGGTTGGAATCATCACCTGTGCAGATGATCACATTACCACCGATGCAATACTAAAGAAATCCTGAAAACCTGCACTGTTGGCGGCCCTCGAGGCCTGGAGTTGGGGACCCCTGTCCTATCCTATCCGGGGGACAGAGAGAGAGAGAACATCTGTGAGGACCTTATGTGAAGTCCTAGGCAGTAAGGGACTACAACACCTCGGCGCTAGAGGAAGGCTTTGATTTCCACCTGGGTAAGGGGATTCCTAACTTGCCTCCAAGCCGGCCGGATCCTGCCTGCCCTGTGATCTGGTGCCCTAGACTGTGGTTGCCTGAAGACTTCAGTAAACAAGGTAAATAGACTGCAAACCTGTGTCCTCATTCTTCATTGCACCTCTCACCATCTTCCATCTACACACCGGGAGCCCTGGGAATATACTTCACCTGTGGGAAGTTATACCATCTAGCTGCCATAACATCACCCCAGAGGACCCCTTAAAGCAGCGTCGGTCCCCACTGACCGAATACCACAGGTGGCGTAACGAACATAAACTTTATTCCCTTTAAAGACATTTCCCTTTTACATGGGCGCCCAGGGCCATGGACCGGGTCGCCACCGTGACATCCCCCTGTGAACGCCGGACCCTGGCGGGGCGACTCACTATAATACAGCCCCCATAGAATATAATACAGCCCCCCATAGAATATAATGTAGGCCCCCATAGAATATAATACAGCCCCCCATAGAATATAATGTAGGCCCCCATAGAATATAATTCAGCCCCCATACAATATAATGTAGCCCCCCATAGAATATAATGTAGATCCCCTTAGAATATAATGCAGACCCCCCATAAAATATAATGTAGCCCACCCCCCACCCCTCACTCATTCATATATTAAAAACATTTTTAAAAAACAATCCTCACCTCTCCTCGTTTCCCGTGTTGCTCCCGACTCGGCTCTGGTCTCAGCAGCTGCAGTCTGCTCGGCACACAGCAGGTACGCAATGATGTGATCATCGCGCACCCGCAGTGTCTCTCCTCCATCATTGCATTGAACTGTATCGGCATCTTAGACACCGGTATAGTTGAATGAATCAGCGGTGGCGGGCAGTTGGCGCTGGCAGGGGGGAGTTGGCGCTGGCTGGGGGAGCGGGGGCCCTAGGCAGCTGCCTGGTCTGCCGCTAACGCCGGTCCTGCCCACCAGTATCCATCTACACCAGGGGTGTCAAACTGCATTCCTCGAGGGCTGCAACCAGGTCATGTTTTCAGGATTTCCTTGTACTGCACAGGTGATAATTTAATCACCTACACACATAATGATTGCAGCACCTTGTGCAATGCTAAGGAAATCTTGAAAACACGCATGGTTTGCGGCCCTCGAAGAATGCAGTTTGACACCCCTGATCTACACCTTGCTGGCATCTGAGTCTAAGAGGATATCTGTGCACGTTCCTGATCCAGCAATGTCCAAAAAACCTTTGAAAAATTTGTCTTCAGGTATTTTTTGGCCCAATCTTGATGTTTCAACTTCTGTGTCTTATTAAGTGGTGGACGGTTACTCTTTGAATCTCTTTTTTGGTCGCATTTTCCCTAAGGAAAACAAGCTGCCCAATAATTCTACACACCTTGATAATTAGTGGTGACATCCTTAGGCCTTACCTTCGCTGAATACACAGGTGCACATTACCTGATCTGTTTCATCCAATAAGCACGCAAGGTTATACAGCTTGGAAATATAAAATCCTAAAAATGATGATGTGGTTAAAATACTTACTGTACTTTTCGGATTTAGACGCATTTTTTTCCTCCAAAAATGTGGAGTAATTTTCACACATTTAATCCATCACATAATTAGGCTGAATGTCTACCTTTTATTAACCATTTAATGACCAAGTGATTTTATTTTTTTGCGCCTTTTTTTTCTTCCCCTTAGTTCAAGAGACATAACTTTTTCATTTTTGCTTTGACATAACCACATTAGGGCTTGTTTTTTGCAAGATGAGTTGCACTTTTGAATAACACCAATCATTTTATCATGTGATGTACTGGAAACCCGGAAAAAAATTCTTAGTGTGATGAAATAGCAAAAAAAAAACGCAACATTACGCAATAGTTTTTATTTACAGCGTTCATTTTACAACAAAAAAATGACCTGGCAATTTGGTTCTCCAGGTCAGTACAATTACGGAGATAACAAACATACATTGTTTTTCTTTTATTTAAGTGGTAAAGAAAAATCTGAAATTTTGGGAAAAAAATGCTTGTGATGCCATTTTTTGAGAGCTGTAACATTTTCAATTTTCAGGATATTGGGCTATGTGAGGGTTTGTTTTTTTTGCGCCCTAATGTTGTTATTGATATAATTTTGGGATAGATACAATGTTTTTATCATCCATTATTACTTTTATGTTTGTTGTTGCGTTTGCCCCCCCAAAAAAATCACTTTTCTGATGTTTTGATATTTTTTCACATTATGCCATTTGCTGATTGGATTAATTTATTTAAGCAGCAACACCAAATGTGTGCATTTTTTTAATTCTTAATTTATGATGAGGGAAAAGGAGGATGATTTAAACGTTATGTTTTAAATAAATTTCATATTTTTTATTTCATGTCCCTTGGGGGCTTTCACGGGAGTCATGTCATGACAGCTACAGGGGTCTTCAGCATACCCCTGGCCATCATGGCAACCCATCGGTGTCCCACTATCATGTTAAGGTAGTGTCATAGGGCGCAAAGAACAACCCTCCGCCTTGCTGGAATGCTTTTAATGTCGCTGTCACAAATTGACAGCTCCGCTCCACCCATGGCTGTTAGAGGCAGATAATGGCTGATTATCACATCCATCATATGGTGTCGGCTCGGCTTGCGAGCCTTCCTCAAATTCAGTAAAGGTACCGTCACACTAAGCGACGCTGCAGCGATACCGACAACGATCCGGATCGCTGCAGCGTCGCTGTTTGGTCGCTGGAGAGCTGTCACACAGACAGCTCTCCAGCGACCAACGATCCCGAGGTCCCCGGTAACCAGGGTAAACCTCGGGTAACTAAGCGCAGGGCCGCGCTTAGTAACCCGATGTTTACCCTGGTTACCATCGTTAAAGTAAAAAAAACAAACGCTACATACTTACCTACCGCTGTCTGTCCCCAGCGCTTTGCTTCTCTGCTCTGGCTGTGAGCGCCGGGCAGCCGGAAAGCAGAGCGTTGACGTCATCGCTCTGCTTTCCGGCCGCTGTGCTCACAGCCAGAGCAGAGAAGCACAGCGCCGGGGACAGACAGCGGTAGGTAAGTATGTAGCGTTTGTTTTTTTTACTTTAACGATGGTAACCAGGGTAAACATTGGGTTACTAAGCGCGGCCCTGCACTTAGTTACCCGATGTTTACCCTGGTTACCAGCGAAGACATCGCTGAATCGGTGTCACACACACCGATTCAGCGATGTCTGCGGGGAGTCCAGCGACGAAACAAAGTTCTGGACTTTCTTCCCCGACCAGCGACAGCACAGCAGGGGCCTGATCGCTGCTGCCTGTCACACTGGACGATATCGCTAGCCAGGATGCTGCAACGTCATGGATCACTAGCGATATTGTCTAGTGTGACGGTACCTTAAGAGAGCATATGGCGTACTTATGTAAGTAGGGCCTAAGGCTACTTTCACATGTTGCAATCACAAGGTACACATATTCTTGCTAATCAAACGTGTGAAAAAGACTTGGGTATACTAATAGATCACAGACTGCACATGAGTCAACAGTGAGATGCAGCAGTAAAAAAGGCAAACACAGTTCTACGGTTGTATTAAGAGAAACATAGAGTATAGATCACTTATCCCCTTCTACTATTAATTATTCCCCTCTGATCTTCCTTGGTCAGGCCTCATCTGAAATACTTTGTCCAGTTCTGGGCACCACATTTTAAAAAAGGCATTGAAAAACTGGAGCAAGTTCAGTGAACAGTGACCAGAATGGTGAACGTACTGCAAATTATGTCCTACGACGAACAGTTAAAGGATCTGGGAATGTTTATCTTGCAAAAAAGAAGGTTAAGAAGAGGCTTAATAGCTGTCTACAAATATCTGAAGGCATATCACAGTGTTGTGGGATCATCTTTATTTTCATTTGCATATGGAAACACGAGAAGCAATGCAATAAAACTGAAAGGGAGAAGATACAGATAAGGATAGTTTCACACTAGTGTTCGGCAGGGCTGCCGATTGGCAGCCTTCTTCCTCCTTTAAGCCCCGCCCACTGCCGCACCTCTTCCTACAGTTCCGCCTATGTCTGCATGCGTCCTGCGTACCTCAGCATGCGTCGTTTTGACACTGCCCTGAACTGCGTTGAACACAATATATTGCATTTTGTTGCAGTCGGCGCAGTGTCAAATAGGGTACGCAGGACGCATGCAGACGTAGGCAGAGCTGAAGGAAGAGGTGCGGCAGTGGGCGGGGCTTAACGGAAGAAGAAGGCTGCCATACGCAGCCCTGCCGAACGCTAGTGTGAAACTATCTTTAGTAGAGAAAAACTTTTTGACAATGAGGGTGATCACTGAGTGGAACAGGCTGCCACGAGAGGTGGTGAGTTCTCCTTCAGTGGAAGTGTTCAAAAAGAGGCTGGACAGACATCTGTCTGAGATGGTTTAGTGAATCCTGCATTGAGCAGGGGTTGGACACGATGACCCTGGAGGCCCCTTCCAACTCTAACGTTCTATGATTCTATTTTGTACTTTTGTGATGCAGTTCCTTGCTGCATTTAGGTTATGTGCCAACGTTGCGGATTCAGGTGTGGATTTTTTCGCACCGTTTTTCAAAAATCCGCAGGTAAAACGCACTGTGGATTTCCAGCATTTTTTTGTGTGGATTTCACCTGCGTTTTACCACCTGTGGATTCCTGTTGAGGAGCAGGTGTAAAACGCTGCGGAATCCGCACAAAGAATTGACATGCTGCGGAAAATACAATGCAGCGTTTCCGCGCAGTATTTTCCACAGCATGTGCACTGTGGATTTTGTTTTCAATAGGTTTACATGGTACTGTAAAGAAGATGGAAAACTGCTGCGAATCTGCAGCGGCCAATCCGCTGCGGATCCGCAGCAAAATCCGCAAAATGTGCACATACCCTTGTAAATATACAGCAGTAGTGATTATATGCTAATCCAATTATTTGAAAGCTTTGCATGCAGCTGCTGCATCAATATTTGATTTGGTTTAGTGACTGGGTATATGCATGAGATCATTGAGTGACTCAGACCTGACCTGACATCATCTGTCATCTATGGGTTCAGGTATGGTTAAACTATGAAATCATCAGGAAAAGCGTTGCAATGTGATGGCATCTTCTTTGTAATGTATAAATAAAAACATTTGCTCAACATTATTATAGGTAAAAATTGGACCACTTTGCCATTCCATTCTAAGTATGTTGCTCTGACTCATATATCTGCCATTTACCCTGTATCAGCTAAGTGAAAGGATATGATTCCTCAGAAAGTAATTTCTCTTTTGCAGTAGTAGACAAATATAATAGAGATGAACCAATAGTAATGTCGCTTCAGTTATATTGTGACATATTTATTTAGGATGTGCTCCATCGTAACATGTTAGCTCTCTTTCTATGACTCTTGTTCAAGGACAATGAAATCCTGCAAGGCTGTAACAGATATTATAGAAGAAAGTGAGGAAGTTACATTTACAAGGAAAAATATTATAATTAAGCTGAAACGATGAAAAGGAAATGTTGGTAGATCCATCTTTTCATTAAAAAGTCATCACATCCATAAACATCACAGAAAATTAGGGCCTGCATGCCAATATCTGGTCACAGTAATAAATTAATACATGCTGCAGTCTCCAGTGATAAAAGGTGTGTGCACATAGCCTCAGATTGTGCAGAAGAAAGAGTATACTGCCTAAGGCCCCCTTCACAATCCAGATAATTCCGGTACTGGAAAAAACAGTACCTGCGCTATCCATGTACAGTACAGACTAAAAGTTTGGACACACCTTCTCATTTAAAGATTTTTCTGACTATGAAAATTGTACATTCACACTGAAGGCATCAAATCTATGAACTAACACGTGGAATTATATACTTAGCAAAAAAGTGTGAAACAACTGAAATTATGTCTAATATTGATGACTGCTTTGCACACTCTTGGCATTATCTTGATGAGCTTCAAGAGGTAGTCGCCGGGAATGGATTTCAATTCACAGGTGTGCCCTGTCAGGTTTAATAAGTGGGATTTCTTGCCTTATAAATGGCAAGTTGAGTTGTTCAGAAGTCTGGTGGATACACAGCTAATAGTCCTACTGAATAGACTGTTAGAATTTGTATTATTCAAGAAAAAAGCAACTAAGTAAAATAAAACGAGTGGTCATCATTACTTTAAGAAGTGAAGGTCACTCAATCCGAAAAATTGGGAAAACTTTGTAAGTGTCCCCAAGTGCAGTGGCAAAAACCATCAAGTGCTACAAAGAAACTGGCTCAAATGAGGACCGTCCCAGGAAAGGAAGACCAAGAGTCACCTCTGCTTCTGAGGATAAGTTTTTCCGGGTCACCAGCCTCAGAAATCGCAGGTTAAAAGCAGCTCAGATTAGAGACCAGGTCAATGCCACACAGAGTTCTAGCAGACACATCTCTACAACAACTGTTAAGAAGAGACTTTGTGCAGCAGGCCTTCATGGTAAAATAGCTGCTAAGAAACCACTGATAAGGACAGGCACCAGTCAGAAGAGACTTGTTTGGGCTAAAGAACACAAGGAATGGACATTAGACCAGTGGAAATCTGTGCTTTGGTCTGATGAGTCCAAATTTGAGATCTTTGGTTCCAACCACCGTGTCTTTTTGCGACGCAGAAAAGGTGAACAGATGGATTCTAGATGCCTGGTTCCCACCATGAAGCATGGAGGAGGAGGTGTGATGGTGTGGGGGTGCTTTGCTGGTGACACTGTTGGGGATTTATTCAAAATTGAAGGCATACTGAACCAGCATGGCTACCACAGCATCTTGCAGCGGCATGCTATTCCATCCGGTTTGCGTTTAGTTGGACCTTCATTTATTTTTCAACAGGACAATGACCCCAAACACACCTCCAGGCTGTGTAAGAGCTATTTGACCAAGAAGGAGAGTGATGGGGTGCTACGCCAGATGACCTGGCCTCCACAGTCACCAGACCTGAACCCAGTCGAGTTGGTTTGGGGTGAGCTGGACCACAGAGTGAAGGCAAAAGGGCCAACAAGTGCTAAGCATCTCTGGGAACTCCTTCAAGATTGTTGGAAGACCATTCCCGGTGACTACCTCTTGAACCTCATCAAGAGAATGCCAAGAGTGTGCAAAGCAGTCATCAAAGCAAAATGTGGCTACTTTGAAGAACCTAGAATATAAGACATGATTTAAGTTGTTTCACACTTTTTTGTTAAGTATATAATTCCTCATGTGTTAATTCATAGTTTTGATGCCTTCAGTGTGAATGTACAATTTTCATAGTCATGAAAATACAGAAAAATCTTTAAATGAGAAGGTGTGTCCAAACTTTTGGTCTGTACTGTACGTGTGTAATATACGTGTGGCATTCGTGTGCCATCCATGTGCGCATCAGTGTAACATGTACCTGCGCCTGAGAAATAGAAGTACAGTTATCCATTCCCTGCTCCCAGTTGACGAGTGATGAATGCATCTCTCATCATTGTCGCCTGGTCACCCTGCAAGCAGTGCAACCAGGAGACGCTAATGAGACTTATAGTGTCCATCAGTGACGTCAGTAAGGTTACCGCCGGTCACAGACACTGTTTCCCACGCTGTCATACTGCGTCTGTGACTGGCGGTAATCTTCCTGACTTCACCGCTCATCCCAACTGCCGGCTCTCGCATTACCCTCAGTGTGAGAACCACCAGCAGCTGCTACAACATATCAAGCATTGTTCTCTGAATGAGGCTTCATATTCTGCGGACTTCGGTGCAGTGATCGTGGTGCCCTGTACATTAATATAATACTAAAAGAGTGCGGGGCCTACTTTTTCTTTTTTATCAAACCTTTGACTAGAAGGCAAAAGATTTCTGAAGCAATAGTCTTTTGTAAGATGTGTCCAAGCTCAAATCTTTGGCACAGTACATAGACATCTTGCACCATGTGGACCCCTTAACATCATATCACTGGTGGTTTTTGGAATCATGCAGTTGCTGAAGAAAAGCCCTCAGAAATCAGCTTATGGGAACTTGAAATTTGAAAAGGGGTTGTTAAAGCCAAGAAAAAGCTTACAAACAATCTTCCATATTGTTTCAATAAGATTCCTAAGCTTTAATGAGATATATAATTGATGAACATATTTCATACACAAAGTTCACAATTTCCAGTCTAACCTGCTTGGTACAAGACACGTTATGGTAAAGACAATGCTTTTATTTCAGCCTCTGGTAAAAATAACACAATCATCAGGATTGTGTTTCAGTAATAAAAATGTTTCCTCATCCTCCAGAAAAAATGTTGAAATATAATTGACATAAACAATAGGAACGTCAGATGACCGGTCACAGCTGTCGTTTATTTGTAAGTAATAATATCAAGAAAATTGTACATGATATAAAACTGTAGTAGTGGTGAGATGACCGGACTGAAGGCCAGCAACAGCAGTTGGCGCAAGCCACACTTGGCGCAAGTCATTACGCTTATGTATGGCTGGGACAAGAGGTAGGCAGGATAGGCACCTGCCTAGAGCACTACCTCCTACCAGAGGGGTGTACATTTTGGAGAAAAAGATTGCTGAATGTTTGTGGCAGCCCAACACATCCCTCTGGCCGCAAACATTTATCAGAGTGATAACCTTGGTGAAGGCACAGAGGTGAGTGTTGTCCATTGCGCCCTCCCTGCTTTGAATTGCATTTTCTTTGTGCGTCACCCGTGACAGGAGCAGAGGAGATTTAATCTCCCCTGCTTCGCTGGGATCTCTAGCAAGATGCAGGCCACTTCCGGCTTGCACATTGGTAACCCCTGTGTCCTGGGCCTTATTGACCAGGGACATCATGGCGATCATGCGCTCACACAGACTGTGTGTGCGCGCGATAGCCATTGGGTGTCAGTTGTTTCTGACACCTGACACCCAGCACTTAGTGCCAGGAGCGGACCCTAACCGCTCCGTTCACTTTAACCCCCTAAATATTGTGGTCAAACACGATCGCAGCCGGCAGAGGGATGGCAGCCTCCCTGGCCTTGGACACAGAGTCCCAATCGTTGCCATGGTGACCCGATGTCGTCATGACGATATCAGGTCACCAGAGCTAGGAAAGTTGCTTGATTATGCACAGTGCATGATCTGCAATTTTCCCTGTCAGTGCAGAGCTGACAGTTTGCATAGCATAGAGATGTAGCAGCATCCCCATGCTATACAGGTGCTCAGCCTGCAAAAAATGATAGTCCCATAGTGCGACAAAGTAAAAAAGCAAAAAATAAGTTAAACATTTTTTAAAAATAATTGTAAAAATGGAGCAATTCCGGGAAAGAGAGAGAGAGAGAGAGAGAGAGCGAGAGAGAGAAAAAATGAAAAAAAAAAAAAAAGTATTTTTCCAGGACGTGAAAATCCTTCCGGGCATGCTCAGAGGGAAAAACGTGATACGTCGCTGGATTCCTGTGTGTGACGGTCAGCAACGGATCCTGTGCCCATAGGCTTCCATTATAGCCGACGACGGGCAGCGCAGGATGCGTCACTGACCGATTTTCCGACTTACAGAAAAAACGTTCCTCTGAACGTTTTCTCCCCACGATGGACATCTATTTTCCGAGGGATCCAGTGCATGACGGATGAAACGGATGGCCATCCGTCACAATCCGTCGCTAATACAAGTCTATGGGAAAATGCAGGATCATGCAAATTTTTTTTGAAGGATCCCGCATTTTCAAAAATTGACGGATTGCGGCGTGACACAAAAGACGAAAGTGTGAAAGAAGCCTTAATGATCGCCAATACGTGTTTTTACTGACCTGAGATATAAGAGAATATCATCCCCATACAGGTGACAATCCACCAGCTGTCAACTGTACACTGTATAGCTGATAACTTGCTGTATCACAAATGATCAGTGTTGGCACCATCCATATCTGTTTAATCCCTTAGGGTACCGTCTCACAGTGGCACTTTTGTCGCTACGACGGTACGATCCGTGACGTTCCAGCGATATCCATACGATATCGCTGTGTCTGACACGCAGCAGCGATCAGGGACCCTGCTGAGAATCGTACGTCGTAGCAGATCGTTTGGAACTTTCTTTCGTCGCTGGATCTCCCGCTGTCATCGCTGGATCGGTGTGTGTGACACCGATCCAGCGATGCGTTCGCTTGTAACCAGGGTAAACATCGGGTTACTAAGCGCAGGGCCGCGCTTAGTAACCCGATGTTTACCCTGGTTACCATCATATATGTAAAAAAAAAAAACATTACATACTTACATTCCGGTGTCCGTAAGGTCCCTTGCCGTCTGCTTCCCGCACTGACTGACTGCCGGTCGTAAAGTGAAAGCAGAGCACAGCACGCTGTGCTGTGCTTTCACTTTACGGCCGGCAGTCAGTCAGTGCGGGAAGCAGACGGCAAGGGACAGACACCGGAATGTAAGTATGTAATGTTTGTTTTTTTTTACGCTGGTAACCAGGGTAAACATCGGGTTACTAAGCGCGGCCCTGCTAGGGTTAGGGCTAGGGTTAGGGCTAGGGTTAGGGTTAGGGCTAGGGTTAGGGCTAGGGTTAAGGCTACAGTTAGGGTTAAGGCTACAGTTAGGGTTGGGGCTAAAGTTAGGGTTAGGGTTTGGATTACATTTGCGGTTGGGAATAGGGTTGGGATTAGGGTTAGGGGTGTGTCTGGGTTAGAAGTGTGGTTAGGGTTACCGTTGGAATTAGGGTTAGAGGTGTGTTTGGATTAGGGTTTCAGTTATAATTGGGGGGTTTCCACTGTTTAGACACATCAGGGGCTCTCCAAACGCGACATGGCGTCCGATCTCAATTCCAGCCAATTCTGCGTTGAAAAAGTAAAACAGTGCTCCTTCCCTTCCGAGCTCTCCTGTGTGCCCAAACAGGAGTTTACCCCAACATATGGGGTATCAGCGTACTCAGGACAAATTGGACAACAACTTTTGGGGTCCAATTTCTCCTGTTACCCTTGGGAAAATACAAAACTGGGGGCTAAAAAATAATTTTTGTGGGAAAAAAAAAGATTTTTTATTTTCACGGCTCTGCGTTATAAACTGTAGTGAAAGACTTGGGGGCTCAAAGTTCTCACAACACATCTAGATAAGTTCCTTAGGGGGGTCTAGTTTCCAATATGGGGTCACTTGTGGGGGGTTTCTACTGTTTAAGTACATTAGGGGCTCTGCAAACGCAAATTTTTACGGCTCTGCATTATAAACTTCTGTGAAGCACTTGGTGGGTCAAAGTGCTCACCACACCTCTAGATAAGTTCCTTAGGGGGTCTACTTTCCAAAATGGTGTCACTTGTGGGGGGGTTCAATGTTTAGGCACATCAGTGGCTCTTCAAACGCAACATGGCGTCCCATCTCAATTCCTGTCAATTTTGCATTGAAAGGTCAAACGGCGCTCCTTCCCTTCCGAGCTCTCCCATGCGCCCAAACAGTGGTCTACCCCCACATATGGGGTATCAGAGTACTCAGGACAAATTGTGCAACAACTTTTTTGTTCCAATTTCTTCACTTACCATTGGGAAAATAAAAAAATGGGGGCAAAAAGATAATTTTTGTGAAAAAAAAAATGATTTTTTATTTTTACGGTTCTGCATTATAAACTTCTGTGAAGCACTTGGTGGGTCAAAGTGCTCACCACACCTCTAGATAAGTTCCTTAGGGGGTCTACTTTCCAAAATGGTGTCACTTGTGGGGGTTTCAATGTTTAGGCACATCAGTGGCTCTCCAAACACAACATGGCGTCCCATCTCAATTCCAGTCAATTTTGCATTAAAAAGTCAAATGGTGCTCCTTCACTTCCAAGCTCTGTCATGCGCCCAAACAGTGGTTTACCTCCACTTATGGGGTATCGACGTACTCAGGACAAATTGTACAACAAGGTTTGGGGTCCATTTTCTCCTGTAACCCTTGGTAAAATAAAACAAATTGGAGCTGAAGTAAATTTTTTGTGAAAAAAAGTTAAATGTTAATTTTTATTTAAACATTCCAAAAATTCCTGTGAAGCACCTGAAGGGTTAATAAACTTCTTGAATGTGGTTTTGAGAACCTTGAGGGGTGCAGTTTTTAGAATGGCGTCACACTTGGGTATTTTCTATCATATAGACCCCTCAAAATGACTTCAAATGAGATGTGGTCCCTAAAATAAAATGGTGTGGTAAAAATGAGAAATTGCTGGTCAACTTTTAACCCTTATAACTCCCTAACAAAAAAAAAATTTCGTTCCAAAATTGTGCTGATGTAAAGTAGACATGTGGGAAATGTTACTTATTAAGTATTTTGTGTGACATATCTCTGTGATTTAATTGCATAAAAATTCAAAGTTGGAAAATTGCGAAATTTTCAAAATTTTCGCCATATTTCCGTTTTTTTCACAAATAAACGCAGGTAATATCAAAGAAATTTTACAACTATCATGAAGTACAATATGTCACGAGAAAACAATACAAGAAAAAAAAAGCGCACATAGAGTAATACCTTCAGGTGTCGCAATCACGTGGACCCCCACAAAACAGACTCACCTGGTCTGGTTGTGACAGGTCACAACTCCCTTGGATCAGCACGTATGGTCGCAGCAAGCTCCCGGCAAGCAGAACAAATCCACATGGAGAGAAGTAGAACCGGAGAATAGAAGCCGCGCAGACCACAATAAAGGTATCAGAGTTACACACACACTCTGTTTATTAGCCTACGCGTTTCGTGGCCAACAGGCCACTTCATCAGGGCATCAAGATTCATCAGTAAAAACAGGTATATATACCTACAAATACAATCAAAAAAATATATACAAACATGTATAAACCCCACCTTCTTACGACATCACTTCTGGTGAGAACGCCCACTTTAAATCAAAAATTTATAAATACACCCATAACATTAATTACAAAACATTAAAATACATAAAACACAGTAATCAATCTTTAGAACTACAAATATTAATCAATAAATAATAAAAACAAATATATATAAACATTTCTGGTATCTAGATCAACCAGGATCAGAACTCACATATGAAGAAACCTAAAAACTATCCTCCAGAGAATAAACCTCCATCTTATACCACTACACCACCTGGTGGTCTTAGGTGAGGGCAACTATTTATCCTGGATCCACCAGTTAAACCCATTCAAGACGCTATCATATGTTGACCCATAATAAAGGCAAAACAAACAAAGGGCTCATATAAGGTAACAACATCACATAATATAAAGTAAAAAAGTAAGGGAAAGAATGGGTTCCCATATGCTCAATTTCCACAACTCTTTTCGGATATGAACCCATATGATCTAGAGGTCTACAAACACTACAAAGGAATAAGCAGCACCTCAAACCAGTTAACCACCGGAGTTCATGAAAAATGGGGAGCACTGAGGTCCATAGTCTCTCCCCACGACGACACACGGAGGAACTCCTACAATCAAGAAAATCCATCACAGAAGAATCTTCGTGAGATGAAACTCATGATATTAATTACTTATAGGTACCTAGAAGAGGTCGCTAACCTCATTCAATCCACCAGGGCTTAAGGTGCCCAACTTAAATATCCAATATGTTGTCACCTTTTTAGACTTGAACATCTATATTGATGATGCCGGAGAGATCATGACCAAAAACCATTTGAAAAGAGTAGATGCCAATGGGTATGTTCACTATGAAAGTAACCATCATAGACCATGGCTTAGGAACATCCCAAGGAATCAGTATTATAGGATTAGAAAAAATTGTACTTCTGATACAGCATTTAGGGAACAAAGTAATATTCTTAGGGAGAGATTTCAGGAAAAAGAATATCCGGTGAAGCTTGTTAAAAAGGCTTACAATTCCGTTAAGGGTTGTTCCCAAAATGAGCTTATACATCTTGACAAAAATAAGGGTGTTAGAGAAAACCTTTTTGAAACAAATTTTATTACTACTTTTTCGTCACAAAATGTACAAATACGGAATATATTAGAAAAACATTGGAGTGTGATCTTAAACGATCCGATCCTTAATAAGGTGGTTCCCATGAAACCAACAGTAACATTTAAAAGGGCTCCTACTATAAAAAATGTTTTGGCACCTAGTGTAGTTAAGATTTCCTCCTCTGGATGCACTTTAGTAGGTAAAGAATGGATTGGCTGTTACGGTTCTTACCGATGTAATGGACGTAGGTGTAAATGTTGTAGATCTATTAGTAACAATGTTGACAGCTTCACGTCGTTTGCAAAAAAAGGGAAGGCTTTTAATATCAATTTTAGAATGACGTGTCAGACAGATTACGTAATCTATTTGATTCAGTGCAACTGTGGTAAACAGTATGTGGGAAGAACTTCTCAACCTCTTCACAAACGTGTGAACTCCCATAGGTTTAATATTCTTAGAGGTTTTTCTGAACATGGATTGTCGCGACATTGTACCATAGTTCATCATGGGAATGTTAAATTATCTGTTACTCCCATTGATCATGTGCCTGTTAATACACCTAGGAGATTGGAGGTCCTGGGTAAAAAAGAAACATATTGGATATTTAAGTTGGGCACCTTAAGCCCTGGTGGATTGAATGAGGTTAGCGACCTCTTCTAGGTACCTATAAGTAATTAATATCATGAGTTTCATCTCACGAAGATTCTTCTGTGATGGATTTTCTTGATTGTAGGAGTTCCTCCGTGTGTCGTCGTGGGGAGAGACTATGGACCTCAGTGCTCCCCATTTTTCATGAACTCCGGTGGTTAACTGGTTTGAGGTGCTGCTTATTCCTTTGTAGTGTTTGTAGACCTCTAGATCATATGGGTTCATATCCGAAAAGAGTTGTGGAAATTGAGCATATGGGAACCCATTCTTTCCCTTACTTTTTTACTTTATATTATGTGATGTTGTTACCTTATATGAGCCCTTTGTTTGTTTTGCCTTTATTATGGGTCAACATATGATAGCGTCTTGAATGGGTTTAACTGGTGGATCCAGGATAAATAGTTGCCCTCACCTAAGACCACCAGGTGGTGTAGTGGTATAAGACGGAGGTTTATTCTCTGGAGGATAGTTTTTAGGTTTCTTCATATGTGAGTTCTGATCCTGGTTGATCTAGATACCAGAAATGTTTATATATATTTGTTTTTATTATTTATTGATTAATATTTGTAGTTCTAAAGATTGATTACTGTGTTTTATGTATTTTAATGTTTTGTAATTAATGTTATGGGTGTATTTATAAATTTTTGATTTAAAGTGGGCGTTCTCACCAGAAGTGATGTCGTAAGAAGGTGGGGTTTATACATGTTTGTATATATTTTTTTGATTGTATTTGTAGGTATATATACCTGTTTTTACTGATGAATCTTGATGCCCTGATGAAGTGGCCTGTTGGCAACGAAACGCGTAGGCTAATAAACAGAGTGTGTGTGTAACTCTGATACCTTTATTGTGGTCTGCGCGGCTTCTATTCTCCGGTTCTACTTCTCTCCATGTGGACGAGAAAACAATGTCAGAATCACTGGGATCCGTTGAAGCGTTCCAGAGTTATAACCTCATAAAGGGACAGTGGTCAGAATTATAAAAATTGGCCCGGTCCATAACGTGCAAACCACCCTTATAATAATAATAATAATTGGGGGTAAAGGGGTTAAAAAAAAATACATTTAGTAAATTTCTTTGAAAAAATGAAAAATTGCTGCTACATTTTTAAACTTCCTAGAAGGCTAACAAAATAAACTAGCGTTTTAAAAATGGTGCTGATGTAAAGCAGGCGTGAGGGAAATGTTATTTATTAAAAGGAATCTGTCACCTCATTTTTTTGCATATAACTGGCGTCCACCGCCATTAGGGGGTTATCTACAGCATTCTGTAATGCTGTACATAAGCCCCTGATGCAACCTGAAAGATAAGAAAAACAAGTTAGATTATACTCACCCAGGGGCGGTCCCGCTGCGGTCCGGGTCCGATGGGCGTCGCAGGTCTGGGTCCGGCACCTGCCATCTTCATATGATGTCGTCATCCTCCTTGCTTCCTGTCGTGGCTCCTGCGCATGCGTACTGATTTTTCCTGTTGAGGGCAGCGTAAAGTACTGCAGTGCGCAGGGCCTCTCTGAGCTTTCCCGGTGCCTGCGCACTGCAGTACTTCGATATGCCCTAAACAGGGCAGAGAATTACGCCTGCGCATGAGCTGCAACAGACGCAAGGAAGAGGACATCATCGCATGAAGATGGGAGGCGCCGGACCTGCAACGTCCATCAGACCCTGATCCCACCGGACCGCCCCTCGGTGAGTATAATCTAACTTGTTTTTCTTATCTTTCAGGTTACATTGGGGCCTTATCTACAGCATTACAGAATGCTGTAGATAAGCCCCTGATGGTGGTGGCCGCAGCTTATAGACCAAAAATGGGGTGACAGATTCCCTTTAATGTATTTTTTTTGTTTGACTATCTGGATTAAAGGGATAATCATTCAAAGTTTTAAAATTGTAATTGCAGATTAAACACAAAACATGTCAACCTAAATTTACCATTAACATAAATTATAATGTGCCACGAAAAAACATTCTCAAAATCAATGGGATTTGTTGGCGTGTTCCAGAGTTATCACCACATAAAGTGACAGTGGTCAGAATTTTAAAAATTGTCCCCATCACTAAGGGATTAAAGTACACATATTTGGTATTGCCGCATCCAGAATGACCCAACCTATAAAAATGTCAAACTAGTTAACCCCTTTAGTAAACATGGAGCGCCCCCAGACGCAGGGCCGCGGGTTACTCTGTACCAGTCCTCTCTGTCTCAGTTCTAAGGGTGTCACGGTGGTTGGACCTGGTCCGTGACCCTGCTAAGGGGCGTCC
Source organism: Ranitomeya imitator (assembly GCF_032444005.1). Taxonomy (NCBI): domain Eukaryota; kingdom Metazoa; phylum Chordata; class Amphibia; order Anura; family Dendrobatidae; genus Ranitomeya; species Ranitomeya imitator. Next base: position 509,372,531 of record NC_091285.1, on the reverse strand, counting down.
AATAAAAGGGATGATGAAAGTCGGCTAAGGTTTCGTGACGCCACCTGTGGTATTCGGTCAGGGTCACCGACGCTGCTTGGGGTCCACTGGGGTGGTGTTATGGCAGCTAGATGGTATACCTTCCCACAGGTGAAGTATGTCCCCAGGGCTTTCCGGTAATGTAGGTGGTAATGGTGTGAGGCGCAGTCAACGAGGGCACAGGATTGCAGTCTCTTTACCTTTTACTGAAGGCTTCAGGATCCTCAATCCAGAGCACTGTCAACAGGGCTGTCTGAGACCGGCCGGTCCGAAGGCGCATCCAGAGTTCCCTTTGCAGGTGGAAATCAGTGCCTACCACTAGCGCCTGTGTGTTGTAGTTCTTCCCTGCTGAGCATTCGGGATAGTCCTCACAACTTCTGTTCTCGTTCTTTCTAGTTCTTTTCTCTCTCCGTCCCCCAGGTTTGTTATGGCTAGGACGCACCCGTTTGACGGGAAGGCTCGGAGCTATTCTGGGACCCTAGAGACGCCCCTCTCCACGGTTGCCCCCTATGTCTGCTTAGGTGATGTATGGTAGACAGCCAACCTATAATTAATTGTCCTGCGGTATTTGAAGTAAGGCATAGAGTCAGTTACTTCCTCGGTGATCCGGTCACCGGCTACGCGCCTCAGTAGGATGTTGCCGTTCTCGGGGCACGACTCCTACTGGCTCTCCTTTGTGCTTGATCTCGTTTCTCACTTTCCACAATATCCTTCTCTTCGTGTCCTTTCTAAGGATACCGCCGCAAGGTAGTGCAGGCGCGGTTCCGTAACGTTCTGCCTTGTCGCTAGGTACCTGCCAGGTTCCCACGCCTGACAGGGACCCCCCTGAATCTTCCCCGCTACACCCCCTGCCACGGGATGTTGCCTGGACAAAACCCAGTCAGCTTCTAACTAACTTCCTATCCAACTCCTAGTTTTACCAGTGTGAGGAGTGGCCTAATAAATAGAACCTTTTACTGCCCCTAGTGGCCGGAGTGTGAAGTGTACTGTGTGCTGGTGATACCTGGTCAGGTGAACTCCTTTAGCGCCATCAGACGTACCATCACTCCCCTTAGTGGCAGAGCGACACTACTGCAACGACCAGGTCTCTGGGGCGCTGCAAACATCTTAAAAGAATAAGTAAAAAACAAGGCAAAAAACAATGCTTTATCATCATACCGTCGAACAAAAAGTGTAATAAAACGCGATCAAAAAGACAGATATACATGAACATGGTGCCGCTGAAAACATCATTTTGTCCCACCATACAGCTCTATCAGTGGAAAAATAAAAAAAAGTTATAGCTCTCAGAATAAAAAGAGGCAAAAATAATTATTTTTTTCTATAAAATAGTTTTTATGGGGTAAAAGCGCCAAAACATAAAACAAATATAAATAGTACTGACCTAAAAAAATAAAACTGCCTTATCAATTTTACCACATGCGGAACAACATAAACCCCCCTCCCAAAAACAAATCCCTGAATTGCTGTTTTTTGTTCATTCTGCCTCCCAAAAATCAGAATAGAAAGCGATCAAAATATGTAATTTGTTGGAAATGGTACTAATATAAACATCAGTTCGTCATGCAAAAAACAAGCCCTCACATAACTCTGTGGGCAAAAAGATAAAAAAATTGATAAAATTATAATTTTATCAATTTTTTGCCCACAGTCATGTGAGGGCTTTTTTTTGCATGACAAATTGATGTTTTTATTGGTACCATTTACAGACAAATTATATTATTTGATCTCTTTGTATTCTGATTATATAATAATTATATCTCTCAAAATATGGTGATGCAAAAACTATTTTTTGCAATAAAAAGTGTCTTGTAGTGTCTGACAGCAGCCAAACATAAAACCAGATATAAATCTGATATAGCTGTATTTGCACCGACTCGCAGAATAAATTGCCTAATCACTTATACCACACGAGCAATGGCGTAATAAAAATAAATAAAGCCAATTCTTCACCTGCTGTTGATTTTTCATTGTACCTCCTAAAGATTGCAGTAAGGCTTGGAGCACATTTATCCTGCGCTCTGTGCTGAGCGCTTGCACCAGGGTTTCCGTGTAAATCTCTGAAATACGTGATCCAGATGGAACCCTCAACGGAAGATTCCCTATAATGAGGCAGATGGAGACACTATGGATGCCATGTGATCTGTGCTCCGCTGGTGTCCGTCTTTTTAGGATAGCATAAAAGTGCCGTCAGTCACAGTTTTGTGCACTTTGGAAAGGAAGGACACCGCTGAACAGAGGCCAAATAGAATCCAGAGTAACTCTGCTGCCTCATTATAGTGAATGGATCTCTCGGGGGTTCATCTGAATCACGTCACTCAGAGATTTAAATGGAAACCCCAAAGTAAATGATCAGCGTAACGTGCTGGATAAATGTGATCCCAAACGTTATCTACAATGTTCCCATTAAAAGCTGCAACTCAATCCACAAAAAAGCAAGTCCCCACTCAAGTTTGTGATCTGTTAATGGAAAAATACACGGTGGCTCAGTGGATAGCACTGCAGCCTTGCAGTGATGGAGTCCTGGGTTCAAATCCCACTAAGGAGAACATCTGCAAGGAGTTTGTATGTTTCCCCGTGCTTGCGTGGGTTTCCTCCGGGTACTCCGGTTTCCTCCCACATTCCAAAGACATACTGATAGGGAATTTAGATTGTGAGCCCCATCGGGGACAACGATGATAATGTGTGCAAAGCGCTGTGGAATATGTTAGCGCTATATACAAATAAAGATTATTATTATCTAGGGGGCTTCCACGTTACTGGTAGTACAAAGGCTCTGGAAAAGCAAAATGGCTCTTCACCCTTCAAAAGAAATTCTGCGTATCCAAATCCAAATGTCCTCCTCCCTTCTGAGCCCCACAGTGTACCTAAACCACATATAGTGTCCACATGTTTGGCATTTCTGAAGCGATGAAAGCCCGCCTAACTTATGGGTCCATGCAGTAGCGTAGCTACTGGGGGGGCAGAGGGGGCCATCGCCCCGGGCCCGGTCACATGAAGGGGCCCACTGGGAGCCAGGGCAGGGCCACTTCTGTGAGGACTGGGAGGCAGAACACCGCATAGGAGCAGAGCCAGTAGCGTAGCTACTGGGGGGGCAGAGGGAGCCATCGCCCCGGGCCCTGTCGCATGAAGGGGCCCACTGGGAGCCAGGGCAGGGCCACTTCTGTGAGGACTGGGAGGCAGAACACCGCATAGGAGCAGAGCCAGTAGCGTAGCTACTGGGGGGGCAGAGGGGGCCATCGCCCCGGGCCCTGTCGCATGAAGGGGTCCACTGGGAGCCAGGGCAGGGCCACTTCTGTGAGGAGGCAGAACACCGCATAGGAGCAGAGCAGTAGAATGTCTGCTCTGCGCTCCCGTCTGATGTCTGCACGCTGTTAGCACAGTCACCGGCTGCAGTCTCCCCCCTGCAGTGAATGGTTTCTCCTGTCTGTGTCTGACCTGATCAGGAAGCTTTTCCCCTGGCTGCAGTTTTCCTCACTCTGTGCAGGCTGGGATTGGCTCAGGCACGCTGGGTCCTAGTGCCCACTCTTGCATTTCACCTAGACACTTCCTGGTCCTGCCTGCAAACTTTATCAAGTGGGGATGGAACTTATTTATTAAATTCTGGTATGCCACTGTGAGACCGTTGGGGTATTGTGGGGACTGAAAGTGAGTGAGGGGGGACAGGGCACTGAGGGGTGGATGTGAATCTATGGGAGTGTTGTGGAGGAGGGGGGACAGGGCACTGGGGGGTGAATGTGAGACAATTTGGGGGTTGTGAGGGCAGAAGGTGGGTGAGGTGGGACAGGGCACCGGGATGGTTGATGTTTGTTGATGGGGGGTATTGGGGCTGAAGTGGGGGAGGGGAGTAGTGTAGCATACCCATCATTCGTCAAACTCAATCTGACAGGTGCCCCGCCCCTATCAAAGTATATCAAAGTGTGTAACCCCTCCCCTTGTCTGACAGCTGGTATCCAGCTGTCCCTCCTTGTTTGATTTCCCCTTTTGATATAGTTTGATATAGTTTGATATACTTTAATTTGCTGCAGTTCGATATTATTCTCGTATTTGTTTTATATTTTATACGTAGCTCGAGCGTGATTCTGTAAGCTGTGTTTTATTCACAGTGTACACATATAGTGCAGAACTTTTGTTTTATAACACACCAAGCTGTTTATTTGTGAGGGGTCCTATATATATATATATATATATATATATATATATATATATATATATATATATTATAAATATATATATATATAATATGCTTTACACATATAGTGCAGAACTTTTGCTTTATAACACACCAAGCTGTTTATTTGTGTCTCTACTGACCATTAACTAAATGTGGGTCACCTTATTTTCACAAACAAAAAAGACAGATTTTCTGTTTGTACCTGTAGGGTTATGTAGGGTTATCTGCGGGTCAGTGGTTTATAACACCTAGGTCATTTGTTTTTGTATTCGCTTTCTCAGAAAAGTTATTTGTGTCTCTACTGACCATTAACTAAATGATGGTCACCTTATTTACACAAACAGAAAAGACAGATTTTCTCTTTGTGACCTGTAGATGTCATCTGAGGGTCATTTGTTTTTTTGTATTAGCTTTCTCAGAAAAGTTATTTGTTTCTCTACTGAGCATTAACTAAATGATGGTCACCTTGATTCTGTAAGCTGTGTTTATTCACAGTGTACCAGATTTTCTCTTTTGTGCCTGTATATATATATATAATATGCCCCCAATGTTACAACACCCGCAAGTAAGAAGCGGTGTGTTTTATACTAATATAAAACCAAAGACACGATATTGTAAAAATTTAAAAAGATTTTATTTCTCACAATAAAACAACATCTCAAAGACATTTCAATACTATAAAAATTCTTACAGAATATAAAAAGTAAAAACATTAAATAGTACAATGAACATACATCATTATACTTCTTACAAAATAATTAATATAGCGTTACAAGGCGAGTACAGCATTTTAGCCAGTACATTCTTTACATCGTGAGCCACATGGTTTGTAGTATCGGTAGAGACCTTTTTTTAGGTAGCAGAGTTCCGCGTGTGGTACCTAATGACGGGGAATGTAAAGATTGAATTGTACGGGGCGACGGAGCTAACTTCAGCGGTGTAGATACAGAGCGTGTCTCACTGTTGCTAATTTTTAACTCATCTAAAAGCTTCCTAGTAGCGGGGTTGCCCACAACTGTAGACGGCATGTACAGCGTGTTATGTTCATTAAAATGTTTTATTGTCAGAACTAATTGGAAATAAAGAACACATTTTAAGCTAGCCGCACTCACTTTACACAATCAGAAAAAAAGGAAACACACTTTAAGTTAGCTAACAGCAACGGCCTTACTAGGGATCTCATAGGACTTATTTATTTTATCATGTTTTTGCACTTTATTAATATGCTGACCACATAGGTCAGTGATTTTTTGCACTTTATTAATATGCTGTCCACATAGGTCAGTGATTTTTGCACTTTATTAATATGCTGTCCACATATAGTATTTTTGATATCTCAAAAGGGTGTGACACATTCCCATATATTATTCCAGCTTTATTTAATTCTACATTATTTTAGCACATATTAATTTTACAGGTGCCTGTGCTGTCTATAATTTGACTCCTTTTTATTCAAAGACATCTAACATATACAGACTTTTAAAGCTTTTTTACATTTCTATTGGTGTTACATTTCTATTGGTGTTACTTTTGCACATGTATTACTGGCTTCTTTAAAAATATGAATATTATCTAGTTTACTTATGTTGCAGATTATGTTGCAGTATTTTATTTTCCTGGTGTTACTTTTGCACATGTATTACTGGTGTCTTTAAAAAATATGAATATTATTTAGTTTACTTATGTTACAGTATTTTATTTTCCTGGTGTTACTTTTGCACATGTATTACTGTTTTTCTTGTTTTTGTGTAAAATCTCGGTCAGGCAGGCACGAACACACACACACACACACAACACAGAACCCACACGCAACAAACACACATAACATACAAAACACACACAACACATACAACACACACGACAAACATACACACACAACATACAGAACACATACAACACATGCGACACACACAACACACACACAACAAACACACAGAACACACACACAAGAAATAGGCATTTAGGACTTATTTATGTTATTATGTTTATGCACTTTGCCTGTGCTGTCTATAATTTGACTCCTTTTTATTCAAAGACAGCTAACATATGCAGACTTTTAAAGCTTTTTTACATTTCTATTGGTGTTACATTTCTATTGGTGTTACTTTTGCACATGTATTACTGGATTCTTTAAAAGTATGAATATTATCTAGTTTACTTATGTTGCAGTATTTTATTTTCCTGGTGTTACTTTTGCACATGTATTACTGTTTTTCTTGTTTTTGTGTAAAATCTCGGTCAGGCAGGCACGAACACACACACACACACACACACAACACAGAACCCACACACAACAAACACACATAACATACAAAACACACACAACACATACAACACACACGACAAACATACACACACAACATACAGAACACATACAACACATGCGACACACACAACACACACACAACAAACACAGAACACACACACACAAGAAATAGACATTTAGGACTTATTTATGTTATTATGTTTATGCACTTTGCCTGTGCTGTCTATAATTTGACTCCTTTTTATTCAAAGACAGCTAACATATGCAGACTTTTAAAGCTTTTTTTTACATTTCTATTGGTGTTACATTTCTATTGGTGTTACTTTTGCACATGTATTACTGGCGTCTTTAAAAAATATGAATATTATTTAGTTTACTTATGTTACAGTATTTTATTTTCCTGGTGTTACTTTTGCACATGTATTACTGTTTTTCTTGTTTTTGTGTAAAATCTCGGTCAGGCAGGCACGAACACACACAACACAGAACACACACACAACAAACACACATAACATACAAAACACACACAACACATACAATATACACGACAAACATACATACACAACATACAGAACACATACAACACATGCGACACACACAACACACACACAACAAACACACAGAACACACACACACAAGAAATAGGCATTTAGGACTTATTTATGTTATTATGTTTATGCACTTTGCCTGTGCTGTCTATAATTTGACTCCTTTTTATTCAAAGACAGCTAACATATGCAGACTTTTAAAGCTTTTTTACATTTCTATTGGTGTTACATTTCTATTGGTGTTACTTTTGCACATGTATTACTGGATTCTTTAAAAATATGAATATTATCTAGTTTACTTATGTTGCAGTATTTTATTTTCCTGGTGTTACTTTTGCACATGTATTACTTTTTTTCTTGTTTTTGTGTAAAATCTCGGTCAGGCAGGCACGAACACACACACACACACACACAACACAGAACCCACACACAACAAACACACATAACATACAAAACACACACAACACATACAACACACACGACAAACATACACACACAACATACAGAACACATACAACACATGCGACACACACAACACACAGAACACACACACACAAGAAAGACATTTAGGACTTATTTATGTTATTATGTTTATGCACTTTGCCTGTGCTGTCTATAATTTGACTCCTTTTTATTCAAAGACAGCTAACATATGCAGACTTTTAAAGCTTTTTTTTACATTTCTATTGGTGTTACATTTCTATTGGTGTTACTTTTGCACATGTATTACTGGCGTCTTTAAAAAATATGAATATTATTTAGTTTACTTATGTTACAGTATTTTATTTTCCTGGTGTTACTTTTGCACATGTATTACTGTTTTTCTTGTTTTTGTGTAAAATCTCGGTCAGGCAGGCACGAACACACACACACACAACACAGAACACACACACAACAAACACACATAACATACAAAACACACACAACACATACAACATACACGACAAACATACACACACAACATACAGAACACATACAACACATGCGACACACACAACACACACACAACAAACACACAGAACACACACACACACAAGAAATAGATATTTAGGACTTATTTATGTTATTATGTTCATGCACTTTGCCTGTGCTGTCTATAATTTGACTCCTTTTTATTCAAAGACAGCTAACACATGCAGACTTTTAAAGCTTTTTTACATTTCTATTGGTGTTACATTTCTATTGGTGTTACTTTTGCACATGTATTACTGGATTCTTTAAAAATATGAATATTATCTAGTTTACTTATGTTGCAGTATTTTATTTTCCTGGTGTTACTTTTGCACATGTATTACTGTTTTTCTTGTTTTTGTGTAAAATCTCGGTCAGGCAGGCACGAACACACACACACACAACACAGAACCCACACACAACAAACACACATAACATACAAAACACACACAACACATACAACACACACGACAAATATACACACACAACATACAGAACACATACAACACATGCGACACACACAACACACACACAACAAACACACAGAACACACACACACACACAAGAAATAGGCATTTAGGACTTATTTATGTTATTATGTTTATGCACTTTGCCTGTGCTGTCTATAATTTGACTCCTTTTTATTCAAAGACAGCTAACATATGCAGACTTTTAAAGCTTATTTACATTTCTATTGGTGTCTGGCACACAGGTATATTGAGGGGTCTATGGGTGACCACATACCCTCGGAGAGCTGTTCAATTTCTCTGTTTTCAGGAGTAACTTGCGGTATGGCGATTGCGCTATTGGCGTCCCGAGTTATGCAGGGACTAGCGTTCTGCGATGCACGTCTCTCTCTTGAAACGTTCGTATATTTCTGATGGGGAATCTTGGGGCTTGGATTCCCGGGTTGTTTTGGTGCCGCATAGCATTCATCACGATCCACAGCACAGATGGGCGAAAGAGATGTTGTTCTCGCCGCCGTATTAGCTCTTTGTGGTTGATTCTCTGCAGCTCCGTAATTACGCCGGTGCAAAACTCGTTGCTGAAGAGGCGACGTATCTAAAAGAAAAGATACAAGTGGCGGTTAGCCGCGAAACGGAGCAAAATTGGAAGAGCTAAACGGCGACGCTTAGCTATGATCCTGCGTAATATTTGAAAAGTTAACGGGGACAGTTACCCATGAAATCATTGTAACAATATTTACATAAACCTGTATAGAGCAGCCCAGATATATACTTACAAGTATGAAGCGGGAATTGCCCCACAACAGCTCCTGGTTTAACGGGCGGCGCAATGCTCAAACTCGCCGAGATGGGAATATTCTCTTTTTCAAGCTGTATTTTCCGGGCAACTAGATTAGCGGGTGTAAGTAAAAATATAACGATTAGCTAACACAGAATTGATTTTCTACACAAAACTGCAGCGTTGAGACGGATATATATATATATATATATATATATATATATATTTTTTTTTTCAAAATGAATTTTCTGACAGTTAGCAGCTGTAAGTAAATATGAGCATTACACAAAAGTGAGAATCGCCTGTATTTCAAGTGAACAGATACCTTTTCTATTCTTGAAACACCTGCGTAACGAGCTGCCGCGTCTTTTAGGCGCATCGGGTATCAATGAAATTGCAGGGTTCATGACATCTATGATCTCCACGTCTGAACCCAGCGTATCGCATGGCTCGGGAACACACCAGTTTTCAGCCATATCGGCCGATGTCTTCGTGTCAGTATCTGTATGAGAAATTGCGCGTAGTTCGTGTTTACATACAGAGGATTAAAGCAACTGACATAGTATAATATAGTTTTACAGCATAAACATATTTGCGGTGTAAAATTAATATAGCAAGACTTATGCCGCTATATATTAATAATTCAGTATTATGTTGCTGGCTACCGCTATTATTTGTTTTATTAATTTAATCATATATTTATTATGACATAATTTGTGTAATACAATAGTTAATAGATGCTATAGTTTTACGCCATAGACAGTATATATTAACATAGATAATATATATATATATATATATATATTTAGCTTTCTTACATGTGATACATGAAAGATAAATATCTTTGTACCGTGTTACAATGACATTTTTCCCTATCTAAAAGCAAAAAGGCGCGCCTAATTACCTATGATGAGGTGAAGAGCAGGCCCATTATCGGCTAGCGGCTCCATGGCTTCAATGCGCTCATAATTCTGCGTTATGAAATTATTGCGCCAATCGGGCGACATACACGGCTCTTAAATAAGAAAGAATGCATGAATATATAATTAATATAAATTACTTATAATATAATGACACAATCAGAATGAGTCAATACTCTGTACATTATACGCGTATAATACTGAGTTAATACATGCATTAATTGCATGTATGGTTGTGTTCTGGGTGTTAACAGAAGGCGTGTGGTGGGGTGTAACTGGGTGTGTTTCTGGGTGTTAACAGCGGGCTTGTTTTCTGACACTCAGGATAAATCAGTGGGTGGTAATTTCTCTTTAAATACATGGATAGTTCCTCCAAGCTTGAGAAGCAGAATCTTAAACACCATTTTTCTGGGACTCTGATCAGCTGCGCTACTCTCTGAAAAAGTAAGTGTTTACTGTTTTATTTGCGGCCTAATATTATCATTGCCTGTAACGCCTATTTTTGTAACGTAGTTTTAAACTGTATTTATTGGCGGAGCATTTATAGATAAAACTTTTCCCCTATTTATTTAAGATGGAAGTCCAATACCCTCGCGATCAATGCAGCCCACTTCTTGCAAGCACACAATTAGGTATTATACGCGTATAATGTACAGAGTATTGACTCATTCTGATTGTGTCATTATATTATAAGTAATTTATATTAATTATATATTCATGCATTCTTTCTTATTTAAGAGCCGTGTATGTCGCCCGATTGGCGCAATAATTTCATAACGCAGAATTATGAGCGCATTGAAGCCATGGAGCCGCTAGCCGATAATGGGCCTGCTCTTCACCTCATCATGGGTAATTAGGCGCGCCTTTTTGCTTTTAGATAGGGAAAAATGTCATTGTAACACGGTACAAAGATATTTATCTTTCATGTATCACATGTAAGAAAGCTAAATATATATATATATTATCTATGTTAATATATACTGTTTATGGCGTAAAACTATAGCATCTATTAACTATTGTATTACACAAATTATGTCATAATAAATATATGATTAAATTAATAAAACAAATCATAGCGGTAGCCAGCAATATAATACTGAATTATTAATATATAGCGGCATAAGTCTTGCTATATTAATTTTACACCGCAAATATGTTTATGCCGTAAAACTATATTATACTATGTCAGTTGCTTTAATCCTCTGTATGTAAACACGAACTACGCGCAATTTCTCATACAGATACTGATACGAAGACATCGGCCGATATGGCTGAAAACTGGTGTGTTCCCGAGCCATGCGATACGCTGGGTTCAGACGTGGAGATCATAGATGTCATGAACCCTGCAATTTCATTGATACCCGATGCGCCTAAAAGACGCGGCAGCTCGTTACGCAGGTGTTTCAAGAATAGAAAAGGTATCTGTTCACTTGAAATACAGGCGATTCTCACTTTTGTGTAATGCTTATATTTACTTACAGCTGCTAACTAACTGTCAGAAAATTCATTTTGAAAAAAAAAAAATATATATACTGTATATATATCCGTCTCAACGCTGCAGTTTTGTGTAGAAAATCAATTCTGTGTTAGCTAATCGTTATATTTTTACTTACACCTGCTAATCTATAAGTATATAGATTAGAGCAACATATAATCTACTGCGGATCAACTCCCAATAGTCTATAAACAATAAAGCAGATGGAGTCAAAGAGGCTCATTCATAAATAAAACAGTATAACATTTATTAAATACATCATCATAAAACAATCTACGTATAGCAATACAAAAGTAGTTATACAAAAAGAGGGTTTCTCACTATTTGTTCAAGGATCCAGGTAAAACGTTCCTACACCCACACAAACATAAAGTATATCGGCCAGAGGTTCAAGTTCTCAGCACCATATGACTTACAATTACAGATAGCCGCTATACAGGGGCTACCGTTACGAGATGGTAAAGATATTACAAGGAATGAACCTCACCCATGTTTGCCTTAGTGTGGACGGGGAACCGCCAGCCCCTACGCGCGTTTTGCGTAGGCTTCTTCAGGGGGCCGTGTCAAGTGTGTCATTCCCGGGTCTTAAATAGTGTTACCGCACCTGATGTGGATAAGCGGACCTAAACAGCGGCGCATGTACACGCGACGAAGGCGCCGGAAATTGCATCACTCCCGGCCTCCCGAGCGATGCGCGACACCAGGGAGCCATCTCCATGGCAACCGTGGTCAGCGCGCATCACCCAATGGGCGCCAGGGACGATGCTCCGAAGCACCGACGTCACGGTCATGCGCACTGGCCCGTGATGGAAAAGACGAGAGCGGGGACTAAACGAGAAGTGCAAAGTGCCGTGCTAAATGGGACGCTGAAACGACCCTTAATGCGCCCAGAATTTAAGAGTGCCTGACAGCAGAATCATAAAAAGTGCATAGAATCGTACTAAATAGAACGCAAAAACGTTCCTAAATGTGTACCAGATTAAGGCACATAGCAGTGAAGTCGTAAAAGTGCATAGAGCCGTATCAAATGAAACGCAGAAGTGACATTGAGTGTGGGTCAAAAAGCACATAACAATATATTAACAAGGTGCATACTGCTGTGTTAGATAAAACGCTAGAGCGTTCCAAAAACATGCTGAGTTGAAATACATAAAAGCTCATTTCAAAAAAGCAAAACATTATTAATAAACATAACTTATAAATACATATATAGCTACATGTAGAGCAATGTATATATTAAAAATACACATGAAAACTTCAGTGCGATTCTTTCTTGAAATATAGAAGTGAAGAAGTGGCTCATATTCCCGCATCGTTCATCATCCATTCGGTAAAGTGGCTATTACAAATAGATTTAGTCCCTTGGTTATACAACTAGAAATGAACATAAAAATAAAATAAGACATCACATAATATAAAAGACACACAAAAATAAAAACCAAATCCAGAGATAATCTATATGGTTTAAAGGAATGGGGCGAAACTAATTTGTTCGTTCAAACCGTGAGGTACTAATGTATTAAGAATCGTGATCCATCTACACTCGCGCTGAAAGAGAAGACGTTTTAAATTCCCACGCCTAATCCCGGTGTGAACCCTATCAATCCCACGTACTCTCAAATCATTGGGATTACAGTTGTGTTTTTCCCTGAAATGTCTTGGGATGGTTTTGAGGTTCCCTATTTCCTTTTTCTCTCTTGCGGCTGTAATTTCCCTCACGTGTTCACGTGTCCTAACACGTAACTCACGTGAGGTGAGGCCTATATATATGAGGTTACAGGTACATTTTGCATAGTATATGACAAATGTGCTCTTGCACGTTATAAATTCTATGATTTTATATTCCTGTACCCCATCTGAAGAGAAAAAGGAAGAGGTTCGCTGATGGTTTTTACATGCCAAGCAATCAGTACAGGGAAAGAATCCCACTCGTGGTTTTCCAATACCAGGGATTATGGGTGGTTTTGCCACATAGTGACTCTTAACGAGAATGTCACGTAGGTTCCGGCTACGTTTGGCCGTCATCAGTGGGTATTCTGAGAGATGTTGTTTCAATATTGGATCGGTTTGGAGAACCGACCAGTATTTAGATAAGATGGAGCGTAGTTCGTCCCAATTCGAGTTGAAAACTGTGATAAATCTTGTTGACACTTGTTGTGTCTTATCCATTCCCTTTTTGTTAGTACAAACCTGTCCGAGTTGGTTCTGGGACAGCAACGTGGTCCTTGGTGTTCTTTTTGCTCTTTTATATCCCTTTTTGATACACCTCCTACTGTACCCACGTTCTCTAAATCTCTCCCCAAGGTCCACAGCTTGACGCTCAAAGTCCTCATCAGAGGTACAAATTCTCCTCATCCTGAGAAATTGTCCCACAGGTACAGCCTTGATGGTTGACTCCGTATGCGCTGACGAGGCATGTAAAAGTGCATTCACTGAGGTGTCCTTTCTGTGCACATCAGTGCCTAGTGAACCATCAGGCTGCACTTGTATCTTGATGTCCAAAAATGAAACCTCATGAGTATGGTAAGTATGGGTGAGTCTGATGCTGTAGTTGTTGCGGTTCAACCTGGAGACAAAAAGATCTAAATCCCTGACCGACCCCTGCCAAATAAAAAAAATAAAAAAATTTCGTCTATGAAGCGGTACCAGCTAAGGATTTGGGGGGCGGCATGTGCGTCATCAGGGAAAATCTCCCTCTCCCAAAATCCCAAAAATAAATTAGCATATGAAGGCGCACATGCCGCCCCCATTGCGGTACCACGCTTCTGCAGAAAAAAACGGTCCTTAAACGTAAAAAAGTTATGTTCCAGGATGAACCGCAACAAGTCCAACACCAGCTCTCGGAAGTCTGGATCAAGATTGCTAACCTCAAGAAAGAAACTCGCAGCCCGCATGCCATCCTCGTGATCAATGCACGTATATAAAGTTTCAACGTCTGCCGTCACGAGGAGCATGTCAGGCTCGAGGTGCAATCCGTCCAGACGTCTAAGGACGTCCGGAGTGTCCCTGACATAGGAGGGCAACGTCTCAACCTGTGATTTCAGATAGTAATCAATGTATTTGCAGATTGGTTCGTTTAGCCCTCCCATGCCAGAGACAATAGGACGCCCAGGAGGATTCAGAGCGTCCTTGTGGACCTTGGGGAGGAGATAGAGTGTAGGTGTTCTAGGGCAGTCCACAGTCAGGCCATCACGTAGTTTTTTCGTGATGACCCCCCTTTCAAAGGCTATCTCCAATATGTGGCACAGCTCGGTTTGAAATTGTTTAGTTGGATTTTCTGTAAGTATGGTATAGGTATTTTTATCCCTCAATTGTTTAAACACCTCTTTTTCATATTTCTCAACCGGCCAGACCACCACATTCCCCCCCTTGTCAGCTGGCTTGATTACCACGTCAGTTCTATCCTGTAATTGTCTAAGAGCCTGTTTTTGACTAAAAGTAAGATTATCTCTTCTCTTATATTTACTCATTTTTCTTAATTCATCTGTTACCAATCTGGTAAAGATGTCAACCTGTGGTACCAGTGACAAGGGGGGAAATGTGGTCGATCTGGGGGCCAAAAGCGGAGAAATACCTGAATTATCCGGAAGTGATTCAGATTCCAATTCCTCCAGGACATGAATCATCTCTTGTTCCGATAAAGGAGTTATATCCGAAGGGGGCCCATATTTGGAATGTAGACGTTTAAGCACCAACTTTCGTGAAAAAAGATTCAAATCTTTTAGGACTGTAAATAGATCAAAAGAATTAGTGGGCGCAAAGGATAACCCCAATTGTAATACATCAATCTGATCACTAGTTAGAGGCTGAGAAGAGAGGTTAATTACCTCCAAGTTGTTTGTTTTAGCTTTTTTCTCTTTTTGTGGAGAAGAGAATGCTTTCCGTTTGTTATACATCTTTCCACTTCTCAACCAATTATCTTTTGGGGGGTCCCTTCTTTCCACTGAGGGTCTCCGTATCTCAGTGGTCAGACTCCCGCTAATCTAGTTGCCCGGAAAATACAGCTTGAAAAAGAGAATATTCCCATCTCGGCGAGTTTGAGCATTGCGCCGCCCGTTAAACCAGGAGCTGTTGTGGGGCAATTCCCGCTTCATACTTGTAAGTATATATCTGGGCTGCTCTATACAGGTTTATGTAAATATTGTTACAATGATTTCATGGGTAACTGTCCCCGTTAACTTTTCAAATATTACGCAGGATCATAGCTAATCGTCGCCGTTTAGCTCTTCCAATTTTGCTCCGTTTCGCGGCTAACCGCCACTTGTATCTTTTCTTTTAGATACGTCGCCTCTTCAGCAACGAGTTTTGCACCGGCGTAATTACGGAGCTGCAGAGAATCAACCACAAAGAGCTAATACGGCGGCGAGAACAACATCTCTTTCGCCCATCTGTGTTGTGGATCGTGATGAATGCTATGCGGCACCAAAACAACCCGGAAATCCAAGCCCCAAGATTCCCCATCAGAAATATACGAACGTTTCAAGAGAGAGACGTGCATCGCAGAACGCTAGTCCCTGCATAACTCGGGACGCCAATAGCGCAATCGCCATACCGCAAGTTACTCCTGAAAACAGAGAAATTGAACAGCTCTCCGAGGGTATGTGGTCACCCATAGACCCCTCAATATACCTGTGTGCCAGACACCAATAGAAATGTAAATAAGCTTTAAAAGTCTGCATATGTTAGCTGTCTTTGAATAAAAAGGAGTCAAATTATAGACAGCACAGGCAAAGTGCATAAACATAATAACATAAATAAGTCCTAAATGCCTATTTCTTGTGTGTGTGTGTGTGTTCTGTGTGTTTGTTGTGTGTGTGTTGTGTGTGTCGCATGTGTTGTATGTGTTCTGTATGTTGTGTGTGTATGTTTGTCGTGTGTGTTGTATCTGTTGTGTGTGTTTTGTATGTTATGTGTGTTTGTTGTGTGTGGGTTCTGTGTTGTGTGTGTGTGTGTGTGTTCGTGCCTGCCTGACCGAGATTTTACACAAAAACAAGAAAAACAGTAATACATGTGCAAAAGTAACACCAGGAAAATAAAATATTGAAACATAAGTAAACTAAATAATATTCATATTTTTTAAAGACGTCAGTAATACATGTGCAAAAGTAACACCAGGAAAATAAAATACTGCAACATAAGTAAACTAGATAATATTCATATTTTTAAAGAATCCAGTAATACATGTGCAAAAGTAACACAAATAGAAATGTAACACCAATAGAAATGTAAAAAAGCTTTAAAAGTCTGCATATGTTAGCTGTCTTTGAAAAAAAGGAGTCAAATTATAGACAGCACAGGCAAAGTGCATAAACATAATAACATAAATAAGTCCTAAATGTCTATTTCTTGTGTGTGTGTGTGTGTGTGTTCTGTGTGTTTGTTGTGTGTGTTGAGTGTGTCGCATGTGTTGTATGTGTTCTGTATGTTGTGTGTGTATGTTTGTCATGTGTGTTGTATGTGTTGTGTGTGTTTTGTATGTTATGTGTGTTTGTTGTGTGTGGGTTCTGTGCTGTGTGTGTGTGTGTTCGTGCCTGCCTGACCGAGATTTTACACAAAAACAAGAAAAACAGTAATACATGTGCAAAAGTAACACCAGGAAAATAAAATACTGTAACATAAGTAAACTAAATAATATTCATATTTTTTTAAAGACGCCAGTAATACATGTGCAAAAGTAACACCAATAGAAATTTAACACCAATAGAAATGTAAAAAAAGCTTTAAAAGTCTGCATATGTTAGCTGTCTTTGAATAAAAAGGAGTCAAATTATAGACAGCACAGGCAAAGTGCATAAACATAATAACATAAATAAGTCCTAAATGTCTATTTCTTGTGTGTGTGTTCTGTGTGTTTGTTGTGTGTGTGTTGTGTGTGTCGCATGTGTTGTATGTGTTCTGTATGTTGTGTGTGTATGTTTGTCGTGTGTGTTGCATGTGTTGTGTGTGTTTTGTATGTTATGTGTGTTTGTTGTGTGTGGGTTCTGTGTTGTGTGTGTGTGTGTGTTCGTGCCTGCCTGACCGAGATTTTACACAAAAACAAGAAAAACAGTAATACATGTGCAAAAGTAACACCAGGAAAATAAAATACTGTAACATAAGTAAACTAGATAATATTCATATTTTTAAAGAATCCAGTAATACATGTGCAAAAGTAACACCAATAGAAATGTAACACCAATAGAAATGTAAAAAAGCTTTAAAAGTCTGTATATGTTAGATGTCTTTGAATAAAAAGGAGTCAAATTATAGACAGCACAGGCACCTGTAAAATTAATATGTGCTAAAATAATGTAGAATTAAAGAAAGCTGGAATAATATATGGGAATGTGTCACACCCTTTTGAGATATCAAAAATACTATATGTGGACAGCATATTAATAAAGTGCAAAAATCACTGACCTATGTGGACAGCATATTAATAAAGTGCAAAAAATCACTGACCTATGTGGTCAGCATATTAATAAAGTGCAAAAACATGATAACATAAATAAGTCCTATGAGATCCCTAGTAAGGCCGTTGCTGTTAGCTAACTTAAAGTGTGTTTCCTTTTTTTCTGATTGTGTAAAGTGAGTGCGGCTAGCTTAAAATGTGTTCTTTATTTCCAATTAGTTCTGACAATAAAACATTTTAATGAACATAACACGCTGTACATGCTGTCTACAGTTGTGGGCAACCCCGCTACTAGGAAGCTTTTAGATGAATTAAAAATTAGCAACAGTGAGACACGCTCTGTATCTACACCGCTGAAGTTAGCTCCGTCGCCCCGTACAATTCAATCTTTACATTCCCCGTCATTAGGTACCACACGCGGAACTCTGCTACCTAAAAAAAGGTCTCTACCGATAGTACAAACCATGTGGCTCACGATGTAAAGAATGTACTGGCTAAAATGCTGAACTCGCCTTGTAACGCTATATTAATTATTTTGTAAGAAGTGTAATGATGTATGTTCATTGTACTATTTAATGTTTTTACTTTTTATATTCTGTAAGAATTTTTATAGTATTGAAATGTCTTTGAGATGTATTAATGTTTTTACTTTTTATATTCTGTAAGAATTTTTTACTTTTTATATTCTGTAAGAATTTTTATAGTATTGAAATGTCTTTGAGATGTTGTTTTATTGTGAGAAATAAAATCTTTTTAAATTTTTACAATATCGTGTCTTTGGTTTTATATTCGTATAAAACACAACGCTTCTTACTTGCAGGTGTTGTAACATTGGGGGCATATTATATATATATATACATATATATATATACAGGCACAAAAGAGAAAATCTGGTAAACTGTGAATAAACACAGCTTACAGAATCAAGGTGACCATCATTTAGTTAATGCTCAGTAGAGACACAAATAACTTTTCTGAGAAAGCGAATACAAAAAACAAATGACCCTCAGATGACATCTACAGGTCACAAAGAGAAAATCTGTCTTTTCTGTTTGTGTAAATAAGGTGACCATCATTTAGTTAACCCCTCTGTGACCTTAGACGTACTATCCCGTCGAGGTGCCCTGGGCTTATCTGACCCTGGACGGGATAGTACGTCATAGCCGATCGGCCGCGCTCACGGGGGGAGCGCGGCCGATCGCGGCCGGGTATCAGCTGCTTATCGCAGCTGACACCCGGCACTATGTGCCAGGAGCGGTCACGGACCGCCCCCGGCACATTAACCCCTGGCACACCGCGATCAAAGATGATCGCGATGTGCCGGCGGTGCAGGGAAGCACCGCGCAGGGAGGGGGCTCCCTGCGGGCTTCCCTGAGACCCCCGGAGCAACGCGATGTGATCGCGTTGCTGCGAGGGTCTCACCTCCCTCCCTGCTCCCTCCAGCCCCGGATCCAAGATGGCCGCGGATCCGGGTCCTGCAGGGAGGGAGGTGGCTTCACAGAGCCTGCTCAGAGCAGGCACTGTGAAGCCTGCAGCACTGCATGTCAGATCAGTGATCTGACAGAGTGCTGTGCAAACTGTCAGATCACTGATCTGTGATGTCCCCCCCTGGGACAAAGTAAAAAAGTAAAAAAAAAATTTTCCAAATGTGTAAAAAAAATAAAAAAAAATATTCCAAAATAATGAAAAAAAAAAAAAAATATTATTCCCATAAATACATTTCTTCATCTAAATAAAAAACAAAACCAATAAAAGTACACATATTTAGTATCGCCGCGTCCGTAACGACCCGACCTATAAAACTGTCCCACTAGTTAACCCCTTCAGTAAACACCGTAAGAAAAAAAAAAAAAAAACGAGGCAAAAAACAACGCTTTATTATCATACCGCCGAACAAAAAGTGGAATAACACGCGATCAAAAGGACAGATATAAATAACCATGGTACCGCTGAAAGCGTCATATTGTCCCGCAAAAAAAGAGCCGCCATACAGCATCATCAGCAAAAAAATAAAAAAGTTATAGTCCTGAGAATAAAGCGATGCAAAAATAATTATTTTTTCTGTAAAATAGTTTTTATCGTATAAAAGCACCAAACCATAAAAAAATGATATAAATGAGGTATCGCTGTAATCGTACTGACCCGAAGAATAAAACTGATTTATCAATTTTACCAAACGCGGAACGGTATAAACGCCTCCCCCAATAGAAATTCATGAATAGCTGGCTTTTGGTCATTCTTCCTCACAAAAATCGGAATAAAAAGCGATAAAAAAAGTCACGTGCCCAAAAATGTTTTCAATAAAAACGTCAACTCGTCCCGCAAAAAACAAGACCTCACATGACTCTGTGGACCAAAATATGGAAAAATTATAGCTCTCAAAATGTGGTATTGCAAAAAATATTTTTTGCAATAAAAAGGGTCTTTCAGTGTGTGACGGCTGCCAATCATAAAAATCCGCTAAAAAACTCGCTATAAAAATAAATCAAACCCCCCTTCATCACCCCCTTAGTTAGGGAAAAATATAAAAAAATGTATTTATTTCCATTTTCCCATTAGGGCTAGGGTTAGGGTTAGGGCTAGGGTTAGGGCTAGGGTTAGGGCTAGGGCTAGGGTTAGGGCTAGGGTTAGGGCTAGGGCTAGGGTTAGGGCTAGGGTTAGGGCTAGGGTTAGGGCTAGGGCTAGGGTTAGGGTTAGGGTTGGGGCTATAGTTAGGGTTGGGGCTAAAGTTAGGGTTAGGGTTTAGATTACATTTACAGTTGGGAATAGGGTTGGGATTAGGGTTAGGGGTGTGTCAGGGTTAGAGGTGTGGTTAGGGTTACCGTTGGAATTAGGGTTAGGGGTGTGTTTAGATTAGGGTTTCAGTTATAATTGGGGGGTTTCCACTGTTTCGGCACATCAGGGGCTCTCCAAACACGACATGGCGTCCGATCTCAATTCCAGCCAATTCTGCGTTGAAAAAGTAAAACAGTGCTCCTTCCCTTCCGAGCTCTCCTGTGTGCCCAAACAGGGGTTTACCCCAACATATGGGGTATCAGCGTACTCAGGACAAATTGGACAACAACTTTTGTGGACCAATTTCTCCTGTTACCCTTGGGAAAATATAAAACTGGGGGCTAAAAAATAATTTTTGTGGGAAAACAAAAAGATTTTTTATTTTCACGGCTCTGCGTTATAAACTGTAGTGAAACACTTGGGGGTTCAAAGTTCTCACAACACATCTAGATAAGTTCATTGAGGGGTCTAGTTTCCAATATGGGGTCACTTGTGGGGGGTTTCTACTGTTTAGGTACATTAGGGGCTCTGCAAACGCAATGTGACGCCTGCAGACCAATCCATCTAAGTCTGCATTCCAAATGATGCTCCTTCCCTTCCGAGCCCTCCCATGCGCCCAAACGGTGGTTCCCCCCCCCACATATCGGGTATCAGCGTACTCAGGACAAATTGGACAACAACATTTAGGGTCCAATTTCTCCTGCTAACCTTGGAAAAATACAAAACTGGGGGCTAAAATATAATTTTTGTGGAAAAAAAAATATTTTTTATTTGCATGGCTATGCGTTATAAACTGTAGTGAAATACTTGGGGGTTCAAAGCTCTCACAACACATCAAGATGAGTTCCTTAGGGGGTCTACTTTCCAAAATGGTGTCACTTGTGGGGGGTTTCTACTGTTTAGGTACATTAGGGGCTCTGCAAACGCAATGTGACGCCTGCAGACCATTCCATCTAAGTCTGCATTCCAAATGGCGCTCCTTCCCTTCCGAACCCTCCCATGCGCCCAAACGGTGGTTCCCCCCCACATATGGGGTATCAGCGTACTCAGGACAAATTGGACAACAACATTTAGGGTCCAATTTCCCCTGCTAACCTTGGAAAAATACAAAACTGGGGGCTAAAATATAATTTTTTGTGGAAATAAAAATATTTTTTATTTGCATGGCTCTGCGTTATAAACTGTAGTGAAATACTTGGGGGTTCAAAGCTCTCACAAAACATCAAGATGAGTTCCTTAGGGGGTCTACTTTCCAAAATGGTGTCACTTGTGGGGGTTTCTACTGTTTAGGTACATTAGGGGCTCTGCAAACGCAATGTGACGCCTGCAGACCATTCCATCTAAGTCTGCATTCCAAATGGCGCTCCTTCCCTTCCGAACCCTCCCATGCGCCCAAACGGTGGTTCCCCCCCACATATGGGGTATCAGCGTACTCAGGACAAATTGGACAACAACTTTTGGGGTCCAATTTCTCCTGTTACCCTAGGGAAAATACAAAACTGGGGGCTAAAAAATAATTTTTGTGGGAAAAAAATTTTGTTTTATTTTTATGGCTCTGCATTATAAACTTCTGTGAAGCCCTTGGTGGGTCAAAGTGCTCACCACACATCCAGATAAGTTCCTTAGGGGGTCTACTTTCCAAAATGGTGTCACTTGTGGGGGGTTTCAATGTTTAGGCACATCAGTGGCTCTCCAAACGCAACATGGCGTCCCATCTCAATTCCTGTCAATTTTGCGTTGAAAAGTCAAATAGCGCTCCTTCCCTTCCGAGCTCTCCCATGCGCCCAAACAGTGGTTTACTGCCACATATGGGGTATCAGCGTACTCGGGACAAATTGGACAACAACTTTTGAGGTCCAATTTCTTCTCTTACCCTTGGAAAAATAAAAAATTGGGGGCAAAAATATAATTTTTGTGAAAAAATATGATTTTTTATTTTTACGGTTCTGCATTATAAACTTCTGTGAAGCACTTGGTGGGTCAAAGTGCTCACCACACCTCTAGATAAGTTCCTTAGGGGGTCTACTTTCCAAAATGGTGTCACTTGTGGGGGGTTTCAATGTTTAGGCACATCAGTGGCTCTCCAAACGCAACATGGCGTCCCATCTCAATTTCTGTCAATTTTGCATTGAAAAGTCAAACGGCGCTCCTTCCCTTCCGAGCTCTCCCATGCGCCCAAACAGTGGTTTACTGCCACATATGGGGTATCGGCGTACTCGGGACAAATTGGACAACAACTTTTGAGGTCCAATTTCTTCTCTTACCCTTGGAAAAATAAAAAATTGGGGGCAAAAATATAATTTTTGTGAAAAAATATGATTTTTTATTTTTACGGTTCTGCATTATAAACTTCTGTGAAGCACTTGGTGGGTCAAAGTGCTCACCACACCTCTAGATAAGTTCCTTAGGGGGTCTACTTTCCAAAATGGTGTCACTTGTGGGGGGTTTCAATGTTTAGGCACATCAGTGGCTCTCCAAACGCAACATGGCGTCCCATCTCAATTTCTGTCAATTTTGCATTGAAAAGTCAAACTGCGCTCCTTCCCTTCCGAGCTCTCCCATGCGCCCAAACAGTGGTTTACTGCCACATATGGGGTATCAGCGTACTCAGGACAAATTGGACAACAACTTTTGAGGTCCAATTTCTTCTCTTACCCTTGGAAAAATAAAAAATTGGGGGCAAAAATATAATTTTTGTGAAAAAATATGATTTTTTATTTTTACGGTTCTGCATTATAAACTTCTGTGAAGCACTTGGTGGGTCAAAGTGCTCACCACACATCCAGATAAGTTCCTTAGGGGGTCTACTTTCCAAAATGGTGTCACTTGTGGGGGGTTTCAATGTTTAGGCACATCAGTGGCTCTCCAAACGCAACATGGCGTCCCATCTCAATTCCTGTCAATTTTGCATTGAAAAGTCAAATAGCGCTCCTTCCCTTCCGAGCTCTCCCATGCGCCCAAACAGTGGTTTACTGCCACATATGGGGTATCAGCGTACTCAGGACAAATTGGACAACAACTTTTTGGGTCCAATTTCTCCTGTTACCCTTGGTAAAATAAAACAAATTGGAGCTGAATTAAATTTTTTGTGTAAAAAAGTTAAATGTTCATTTTTATTTAAACATTCCAAAAATTCCTATTAAACACCTGAAGGGTTAATAAACTTCTTGAATGTGGTTTTGAGCACCTTGAGGGGTGTAGTTTTTAGAATGGTGTCACACTTGGGCATTTTCTATCATATAGACCCCTCAAAATGACTTCAAATGAGACGTGGTCCCTAAAAAAAAATGGTGTTGTAAAAATGAGAAATTGCTGGTCAACTTTTAACCCTTATAACTCCCTAACAAAAAAAAAAATTGGTTCCAAAATTATGCTGATGTAAAGGAGACATGTGGGAAATGTTACTTATTAAGTATTTTGTGTGACATATCTCTGTGATTTAATTGTATAAAAATTCAAAGTTTGAAAATTGCGAAATTTTCAAAATTTTCGCCAAATTTCCGTTTTTTTCACAAATAAACGCAGGTACTATCAAAGAAATTTTACCACTATCATGAAGTACAATATGTCACGAGAAAACAATGTCAGAATCACCAGGATCCGTTGAAGCGTTTCGGAGTTATAACCTCATAAAGGGACAGTGGTCAGAATTGTAAAAATTGGCCTGGTCATTAACGTGCAAACCACCCTTGGGGGTAAAGGGGTTAATGGTCAGTAGAGACACAAATAACTTTTCTGAGAAAGCGAATACAAAAACAAATGACCTAGGTGTTATAAACCACTGACCCGCAGATAACCCTACATAACCCTACAGGTACAAACAGAAAATCTGTCTTTTCTGTTTGTGAAAATAAGGTGACCCACATTTAGTTAATGGTCAGTAGAGACACAAATAAACAGCTTGGTGTGTTATAAAACAAAAGTTCTGCACTATATGTGTACACTGTGAATAAAACACAGCTTACAGAATCACGCTCGAGCTACGTATAAACTATAAAACAAATACGAGAATAATATCGAACTGCAGCAAATTAAAGTATATCAAACTATATCAAAAGGGGAAATCAAACAAGGAGGGACAGCTGGATACCAGCCGTCAGACAAGGGGAGGGGAGGGGTTACACATTTTGATACACTTTGATAGGGGCGGGGCACCTGTCAGATTGAGTTTGACGAATGATGGGTATGCTACACTACTGAGGGGGAACAGGGGCTGAATATTATGATGTTTTGTTATATTATATGTGCTCCATCACGTAATATTTGCTGTCTGGGGAGGCTGGGGGTGGGGGTAGGGGGCTTTTGATGCGTACCACCTGGGTATTTTATGAGTATTAGTATAAGGAGCCCACATACAGTAACCAAGAGCTGCATCACATTTACAGCACCACTCCAGCATTATTTTTTATTTCATTGCTGGAGTAGTGCTGAAAATCCACGTCCGCAGCCCCCAGTCTGATACTTGTAATGACCTGGTGGTAAGGACAACAATGGACCTGATGGTTAAGAGCACCCGGAAAGACCTGATAGCCACAAAACACAGAACAAGCTCTGGGAAGTGGGAACTCTGCTGACTGCAATCCCTAAGCCTATCACACACACTAAAAATAGCCGTGGATTGCTCCTAACGCTCCCTATGCAACTCGACACAGCCTCAGAAACTAGCTAGCCCTTAAGAGGAAAAATAAGCCTACCTTGCCTCAGAGAAATTCCCCAAAGGAAAAGGCAGCCCCCACATATATTGCAAAGAGAGGCCCGATTTA
Source organism: Ranitomeya imitator (assembly GCF_032444005.1). Classification (NCBI taxonomy): domain Eukaryota; kingdom Metazoa; phylum Chordata; class Amphibia; order Anura; family Dendrobatidae; genus Ranitomeya; species Ranitomeya imitator. The sequence continues at coordinate 509,346,985 of NC_091285.1, read as the reverse complement.
CTGAACAGACAGAGGATAGGAAAGGTCACTTTGCGGTCAGCACAAAAACCTACAAAAGCCATGCAGAGAGTGCAGGGAAAAAAAAACCCTTCCGCACCGACTCACGGTGCGGGGGGCGCCCCTCTGCGTCCCAGAGCTTCCAGCAAGCAAGGCAAAATTTAACAATAACAAGCTGGACAGAAAAAATAGCAAACAAGCAGAATAGCAAAGAGGAACTTAGCTTCTGCTGGAGTAACAGGTAACCAGTATGATCCAGGAGCAAACTAGAGCCATAGTACAACATTGACAGCTGGCATCTAGCAATGATCCAAGAGGAGTTAAATAGAGTAGCCAGCTAACGAATTAAGCTCGTCACCTGTGGAAGGAAACTCAGAAACACCCACAGCCACCAGAGAAAGTCCATGGACAGAACCAGCCGAAGTACCATTCCCGACCACAGGAGGGAGCTCAACAACAGAATTCACAACAGTACCCCCCCCCTTGAGGAGGGGTCACCGAACCCTCACCAAAACCCCCAGGCCGACCAGGATGAGCCAAATTAAAGGCACGAACGAAATCGGCAGCATGAACATCATCATGAACCCTTCCACTTGACCAGGTACTGAAGTTTCCGTCTCGAAATACGAGAATCCAAAATCTTCTCCACCACATACTCCAACTCCCCCTCAACCAACACCGGGGCAGGAGGATCAACAGATGGAACCACAGGCGCCACGTATCTCCGCAACAACGACCTATGGAACACATTATGGATGGCAAAAGAAGCTGGAAGGGCCAAACGAAATGACACAGGATTGAGAACCTCAGAAATCTTATACGGACCAATGAAACGAGGCTTAAACTTAGGAGAGGAAACCTTCATAGGAACATAACGAGACGACAACCAAACCAAATCCCCAACACGAAGTCGGGGACCCACACAGCGCCGGCGGTTAGCGAAACGTTGAGCCTTCTCCTGGGACAATGTCAAATTGTCCACCACATGAGTCCAAATCTGCTGCAACCTATCCACCACAGTATCTACACCAGGACAGTCCGAAGACTCAACCTGCCCTGAAGAGAAACGAGGGTGGAAACCAGAATTGCAGAAGAACGGCGAAACCAAAGTAGCCGAGCTGACCCGATTATTAAGGGCGAACTCAGCCAAAGGCAAAAAGGACACCCAATCATCCTGATCAGCAGAAACAAAGCATCTCAGATATGTTTCCAAAGTCTGGTTAGTTCGTTCGATTTGGCCATTTGTCTGAGGATGAAAAGCCGAGGAAAAAGACAAATCAATGCCCATCCTAGCACAAAAGGAACGCCAAAACCTCGAAACAAACTGGGAACCTCTGTCCGAAACGATGTTCTCCGGAATGCCATGTAAACGAACCACATGCTGGAAAAACAATGGCACCAAATCAGAGGAGGAAGGTAATTTAGACAAGGGTACCAAATGGACCATCTTAGAAAAGCGATCACAAACCACCCAAATGACCGACATCTTTTGAGAGACAGGGAGATCCGAAATAAAATCCATAGAAATATGCGTCCAGGGCCTCTTCGTGACCGGCAAGGGCAAAAGCAACCCACTGGCACGAGAACAGCAGGGCTTAGCCCGAGCACAAGTCCCACAGGACTGCACAAAAGAATGCACATCCCGTGACAAAGACGGCCACCAAAAGGATCTAGCCACCAAATCTCTGGTACCAAAGATCCCAGGATGACCAGCCAACACTGAACAATGAATCTCAGAGATAACTCTACTAGTCCATTTATCAGGGACAAACAGTTTCTCTGCTGGGCACCGGTCAGGTCTATCAGCCTGAAATTTTTGCAGCACCCGCCGCAAATCAGGGGAGATGGCAGACAAAATTACCCCCTCTTTGAGAATACCCGCCGGCTCAGGAACACCCGGAGAGTCAGGCACAAAACTCCTTGACAGGGCATCAGCCTTCACATTCTTAGAGCCTGGAAGGTACAAAACCACAAAATCAAAACGGGAGAAAAATAGCGACCATCGAGCCTGTCTCAGATTCAACCGCTTGGCAGACTCAAGATAAGTCAAATTCTTGTGATCTGTCAAGACCACCACGCGATGCTTGATCCTTCAAGCCAATGACGCCACTCCTCGAATGCCCACTTCATGGCCAACAACTCCCGATTACCAACATCATAATTGCGCTCAGCAGGCGAAAACTTTCTAGAAAAGAAAGCACATGGCTTCATCACCGAGCCATCAGAACTTCTTTGTGACAAAACAGCCCCTGCTCCAATCTCAGAAGCTTTCACCTCAACCTGAAACGGGAGTGAAACATCTGTCTGGCACAACACAGGGGCAGAAGAAAAACGACACTTCAATTCCTGAAAAGCTTCCACAGCCGCAGAAGACCAATTGACCACATCAGCACCCTTCTTGGTCAAATCAGTCAACGGTTTAGCAACACTAGAAAAATTAGCGATGAAGCGACGATAAAAATTAGCAAAGCCCAGAAATTTCTGCAGGCTCTTCACAGATGTCGGCTGAGTCCAATCGTAAATGGCCTGGACATTAACAGGGTCCATCTCGATAGTAGAAGGGGAAAAAATGAATCCCAAAAACGAAACCTACTGAACTCCAAAGAGACACTTAGACCCCTTTACAAACAAGGAATTCGCACGAAGGACCTGGAACACCATTCTGACCTGTTTCACATGAGACTCCCAATCATCCGAAAAGACCAAAATATCATCCAAATACACAATCAGGAACTTATCCAGGTACTCTCGGAAGATGTCATGCATAAAGGACTGAAATACTGATGGAGCATTGGAAAGCCCGAATGGCATAACCAGGTACTCAAAATGGCCCTCGGGCGTATTAAATGCAGTTTTCCATTCATCGCCCTGTTTAATACGCACAAGATTATACGCCCCTCGAAGATCTATCTTGGTGAACCAACTAGCCCCTTCAATACCAGCAAACAAATCAGACAGCAGCGGCAAAGGATACTGAAATTTGACTGTAATTTTATTAAGAAGGCGGTAATCAATACAAGGTCTCAAAGAACCATCCTTCTTGGCCACAAAAAAGAAACCTGCTCCTAACGGTGATGACGACGGGCGAATATGGCCTTTCTCCAAGGATTCCTTTATATAACTCCGCATAGCGGCGTGTTCTGGCACAGATAAATTGAACAATCGACCCTTAGGAAACTTACTACCAGGAATCAAATTAATTGCACAATCGCAATCCCTATGAGGAGGTAGGGCACTGGCTTTGGGCTCATCAAATACATCCTGATAATCCGACAAAAACTCCGGAACTTCAGCAGGAGTGGAAGATGAAATAGACAAAAATGGAACATCACCATGTACCCCCGGGCAACCCCAGCTGGACACAGACATAGATTTCCAGTCCAGTACTGGATTATGAACCTGTAGCCATGGTAACCCCCAAACGACCACATCATGCAGATTATGCAACACCAAATAGCGGATATCCTCCTGATGTGCAGGAGCCATGCACATGGTCAATTGGGTCCTGAGGCTTATTCTTGGCCAAAGGCGTAGCATCAATTCCTCTCAATGGAATAGGATACTGCAAGGGATCCAAGAAAAAACCACAGCGCCTAGCATACTCCAAGTCCATCAAATTCAGAGCAGCGCCTGAATCCACAAAAGCCATAACAGAATAGGATGACAAAGAGCAAATCAGAGTAACGGACAATAGAAATTTAGACTGTACCGTACCAATGGTGGCAGACCTAGCGAAACGCTTAGTGCGCTTAGGACAATCGGAGATAGCATGAGTGGAATCACCATAGTAAAAACACAGCCCATTCCGACGTCTGTGTTCTTGCCGTTCAGCTCTGGTCAAAGTCCTATCACACTGCATAGGCTCAGGCCTATGCTCAGATTATACCGCCAAATGGTGCACAGCTTTACGCTCACGCAAGCGTCGATCGATCTGAATGGCCAAAGACATAGACTCATTCAGACCAGCAGGCATGGGAAATCCCACCATGACATCCTTAAGGGCTTCAGAGAGACCCTTTCTGAAGATTGCTGCCAGAGCACAGTCATTCCACTGAGTGAGCACAGACCACTTTCTAAACTTCTGACAATATGTCTCTGCCTCATCCTGACCCTGACACAGATCCAGCAAGACTTTCTCTGCCTGATCCACTGAATTTGGTTTGTCATAAAGCAATCCAAGCGCCAGGAAAAACGCATCAACATCACGCAATGCCGGATCTCCTGGCGCAAGGGAAAATGCCCAGTCTTGAGGGTCGCCACGTAATAAAGAAATAATGATCTTTACTTGTTGAACAGAGTCACCTGAGGAGTGAGGTTTCAGGGCAAGAAACAATTTACAATTATTTTTGAAATTCAAGAACTTAGATCTATCACCAAAAAACAAATCAGGAATTGGAATCCTAGGCTCTGACATCGGATTCTGAACCACAAAATCTTGAATGCTTTGTACCCTTGTAGTGAGATTATCCATCCAAGAGGACAGACCTTGAATGTCCATGTCTACACCTGTGTTCTGAACCACCCAGAGGTATAGGGGAAATGAGAGACAAAACACGCTGCAAAGAAAAAAAATGGTCTCAGAACTTCTCTTATCCCTCTATTGAGATGCATTAATACTTCTGGCCAGCTGTACTGTTATGACCTGGTGGTAAGGACAACAATGGACCTGATGGTTAAGAGCACCCGGAAAGACCTGATAGCCACAAAACACAGAACAAGCTCTGGGAAGTGGGAACTCTGCTGACCGCAATCCCTAAGCCTATCACACACACTAAAAATAGCCGTAGATTGCTCCTAACGCTCCCTATGCAACTCGACACAGCCTCAGAAACTAGCTAGCCCTTAAGAGGAAAAATAAGCCTACCTTGCCTCAGAGAAATTCCCCAAAGGAAAAGGCAGCCCCCACATATATTGACTGTGAGCAAGATGATATCACAAACACAGAGATGAAATAGATTTAGCAAAGAGAGGCCCAACTTACTGAACAGACAGAGGATAGGAAAGGTCACTTTGCGGTCAGCACAAAAACCTACAGAAGCCACGCAGAGAGTGCAGGGAAAAAAACCCCCTTCCGCACCGACTCACGGGGGGCGCCCCTCTGCGTCCCAGAGCTTCCAGCAAGCAAGGCAAAATTTAACAATAACAAGCTGGACAGAAAAAATAGCAAACAAGCAAAATAGCAAAGAGGAACTTAGCTTCTGCTGGAGTAACAGGTAACCAGTACGATCCAGGAGCAAACTAGAGCCATAGTACAACATTGACAGCTGGCATCTAGCAATGATCCAAGAGGAGTTAAATAGAGTAGCCAGCTAACGAATTAAGCTCGTCACCTGTGGAAGGAAACTCAGAAACAGCCACAGCCACCAGAGAAAGTCCATGGACAGAACCAGCCGAAGTACCATTCCTAACCACAGGAGGGAGCTCAACAACAGAATTCACAACAGATACTCACCTTCTGGTGTTTTCATCTGTTTTTGTCTCCACTCGGCTCCATTTCCTGCAGTTAGTGACCTGTCCGCGGCTGCGGTGTTTCATGTAGCAGCGCAGAGGTCACTAATCGATGTGAGTCTGTGGGAGCCTCGGCCTCTTTCTCACTCTCAGGCTATGTGCACACGTTGCGCAGTTTTCCGTCTGGTTTACAGTGCCATGTAAACCTATGGAAAACCAAATCCGCAGTGCACATGGTGCAGAAAATACCGCGTGGAAACGCTGCGTTGTATTTTCCGTAGCATGTCAATTCTTTGTGTAGATTCCACAGCGTTTTACACCTGCTACTGTATAGGAATCCGCAGGTGGTAAAATGCAGGTGAAATCTGCACAAAAAACACAGGAAATCCGCGGTAATTCCGCACACGAATCCGCAACAAGTGCATATAGCCTCATAGTCTTACATTGAGTGCTTGTGACATAACTTCTGACCAGTCAGAAGCTGCGCTCACAAGTTTGAGCAGCGGCAATGCAGCAGTGCCACAAAATAGTGAATACGCCGGAGTATGAGTAAATGACCGGAACATCCAAATCATGACAGGGAGCTGTGAATCCATCACACTGTGTATAAGGGAGCTGTGGCCCCATCATACTGTGTATAAGTGAGCTGTGGGCCATCATACAGTGTATAATGGAGCTGCGGGCCAATCATACATTGTATAAGGGAGCTGCGGGCCCATCATACTGTGTATAAGGGAGTTGCGGGCCCATCATACTGTGTATAAGGGAGCTGCGGGCCCATCATACTGTGTATAAGGGAGCTGCGGGCCAATCATACATTGTATAAGGGAGCTGCGGGCCCATCATACTGTGTATAAGGGAGCTGCGGGCCCATCATACTGTGTATACGGGAGCTGCGGGCCCATCATACCATGATAAGGGAGCTGTGGGCCCATCATACTGTGTATAAAGGAGCTGCAGGCCCATCACACTGTGTATATGGGAGCTGCGGGTCCATCATACTGTGTATAAGGAACCTGTGCACACATCATACTGTGTATACGGGAGCTGCGGGTCCATCATACTATGTATAAGGGAGCTGTGGGCCCATCATACTGTGTATACGTGAGCTGTGGCCCCATCATACTGTGTATACGGGAGCTGCGGGTCCATCATACTGTGTATACGGGAGCTGTGGGCCATCATACTGTGTATACGGGAGCTGCGGGTCCATACTGTGTATACGGGAGCTGCGGGTCCATTATACTGTGTATACGGGAGCTGCGGGCCCATCATACTGTGTATAAAGGAGCTGTGTTCCCATCACACTGTGTATATGGGAGCTGAGGGTCCATCATACTGTGTATACGGGAGCTGCGGGTCCATCATACTGTGTATAAGGGAGCTGTGGGCCCATCATACTGTGTAAAAGGGAGCTGTGAGTCCATCATCCTGTGTATAAGGGAGCTGTGAGTACATCATCCTGTGTATAAGGGAGCTGTGAGTACATCATCCTGTGTATAAGGGAGCTGCAGGCCCATCATACTGTGTATAAGGGAGCTGCGGGCCCATCATACTGTGTATAAGAGAGCTGTGGCCCCATCATACTGTGTATAAGGAAGCTGTGGGCCCATCATACTGTGTATAAGGGAGCTGCGGGCCCATCATACTGTGTATAAGGGAGCTGCGGGCTCATCATACTGTGTATAAGGAAGCTGTGGCCCCATCATACTGTGTATAAGGGAGCTGTGGGCCCATCATACTGTGTATAAAGGAGATGTTGGCTCATCATACTGTGTATAAGGAAGCTGTGGCCCCATCATACTGTGTATAAGGGAGCTGTGGCCCCATCATACTGTGTATAAGGAAGCTGGGGGCCCATTATACTGTGTATAGGGAACTGTGGGGGACATCATACTGTTTGACAGGAGCTGCAGGCCCATCATACTGTGTATAAAGGAGCTGTGAAGGCATATTGTGCATATGGGAGCTGTTGGCCCATTACACTGTATATAGGGGAGATCTAGGGGGCATTATACTTTCTATAGTGGAGTTCTGTCAGCATTATACTGTGTATAGGGGAGCATTGGGCCCATACTATCTATAGGGGAGCAGTGGGATCATACTGTGTAAAGGGGAGCAGTGGGAACATCATACGGTGTATTGGGGAGTTTTAGAATCATCATACTGTGTATAAGGGAGCTGTGGCCCCATCATACTGTGTATAAGGAAGCTGGGGGCCCATTATACTGTGTATAGGGAACTGTGGGGGACATCATACTGTTTGACAGGAGCTGCAGGCCCATCATACTGTGTATAAAGGAGCTGTGAAGGCATATTGTGCATATGGGAGCTGTTGGCCCATTACACTGTATATAGGGGAGATCTAGGGGGCATTATACTTTCTATAGTGGAGTTCTGTCAGCATTATACTGTGTATAGGGGAGCATTGGGCCCATACTATCTATAGGGGAGCAGTGGGATCATACTGTGTAAAGGGGAGCAGTGGGAACATCATACGGTGTATTGGGGAGTTTTAGAATCATCATACTGTGTATAAGGGAGCTGGGGGGGCCTTATACTGTTTATATGGAAGCTTTGAGCTCACCATACTGTGTATAATGGAGCAGTACATGGGGGAACTTAGGGGACATTATTAAATGTTAAGTGGGCACTTGAGCATCATTGTTATAGGGGCACTCAGAGTATTGTGACCATCAAAGTTGCATATGGTCACAATATGGCGGTAAAATCAATGTTCGTTTTTGTATATAGATTTATTTTCAATAACAGCGCGGTCATATTCTGAGGTTCCACTATAGTCACAATTAGAGTGTGCAACCATAGCTGTAATCAGGGTTAGCTGGTTAGGGGCCCACTCAGATGTTTCGCCTCTCCTAAGTTGAAACCCCAGCTACGCCTCTGAGCAGAGCAATATAATGTCTGCTCCCCTCTGATGTCTGCACGCTGCTAGGCACAGTGGCCGGCTGCAGTCTCCCCCCTGCAGTGAATGGTTTCGCCCGTCTGTCTTCTGACCTGATCCTGAAGCTTTTCCTGGCTGCAGTTTTTCTTCGCTCTGTGCACGCTGGGATTGACTCAGGCACACTGGGTCCTAGTGCCCACACCCTTCACTTACTTCCTGGTCCTGCCTGCAGTGCAAACTTTCTCAGTAAGTGGGGATGGAATTTATTAGATTTATTAAATTCAGGTATGTCACTGTGAGACCGTTAGGGTATTGTGGGGGCTGAAAGTGAGTGAGGGGGGACAGGGTACTGGGGGGTGAATGTGAGACGATGGGGGTATTGTGGGGGAGGGGAGACAGGGCACTGGGGGGTGAATGTGAGACGATGGGGGTATTGTGGGGGAGGGGAGACAGGGTACTGGGGGGTGAATGTGAGACGATGGGGGTATTGTGGGGGAGGGGAGACAGGGCACTGGGGGGTGAATGTGAGACCATTTGGGGGTTGTGAGGGCAGAAGGTGGGTGAGGTGGGACAGGGCACTGAGGGGTGGATGTGAGATGATGGGGGTATTGGGGCTGAAGTGGGGGAGGAGGGACAGGGCACTGGGGGCTGAATATTATAATGTTTAGTTATGATATTATATGTACTCCATCTCATGTAATATTTGCTGTCTGGGGAGGCTGGAGATTGGGGATGGGGGGGGGTATAGGGGTTTTTTTGATACGTGCCACCTGGGTCTTTTATGAGTATTAGTATAAGGAGCCCGCATACAGTAACCAAGAGCTGCATCACATTTACAGCACCACTCCAGCATTATTTTATTTCATTGCTGGAGCGGTGCTGAAAATCCACGTCCCCTGCCCTCTGTCTCATACTCACCTTCTGGCGTTTTCATCCGTTTTTGTCTCCGCTCGACTCCGTCTCCTGCAGTTTGTGACCTGTCAGCTGCTCCAGTGTTTCATGGAGCAGCGCAGAGGTCACTAATCAATGTGAGTCTATGGGAGCCTCGTTTTGGCCTCTTTCTCACTTTCAGGTTATGTGCACACGTTGCGGATTAGCCGCTGAGGATTCGCAGCAGTTTTCCGTCTGGTTTACAGTGCCATGTAAACCTATGGAAAACCAAATCCGCAGTGCACATGGTGCGGAAAATACCGCGCGGAGACGCTGCATTGTATTTTCCGAAGCATGTCAATTCTTTTTGCGGATTCCGCAGCGTTTTACACCTGTTCCTGTATAGGAATCCGCAGGTGGTAAAACGCAGGTGAAATCTGCACAAAAAACACAGGAAATCCATGGTAATTCCGCACACAAATCCGCAACAAGTGCACATAGCCTCATAGTCTTACATTGAGCGCTTGTGACATAGTTTGTAACTACTGGCAAGTCAGAAGCTGCGCTCACAAGTTTGAACAGCGGCACTGCAGCAGTGCCACAAAAAATAGTGAATACACCGGAGGATGAGTAAATGACCGGGACATCCAAATCATGACAGGAGGCTGTGAATCCATCACACTGTGTATATGGGAGCTGCAGGCCCATCATACTGTGTATACGGGAGCTGCGGGTCCATCATACTGTGTATACGGGAGCTGCGGGCTCATCATACTGTGTATACGGGAGCTGCGGGTCCATCATACTGTGTATACGGGAGCTGCGGGCCCATCACACTGTGTATACGGGAGCTGCGGGTCCATCATACTGTGTATATGGGAGCTGCGGGCCCATCATACTGTGTATACGGGAGCTGCGGGCTCATCATACTGTGTATAAGGGAGCTGTGGGCTCATCATACTGTGTATAAGGGAGCTGTGAATCCATCACACTGTGTATATGGGAGCTGTGGGCCCATCATACTGTATATAAGGGAGCTGCGGGCCCATCATACTGTGTATAAGGGAGCTGTGGGCTCATCATACTGTGTATAAGGGAGCTGTGGGCTCATCATACTGTGTATACGGGAGCTGCGGGCCCATCACACTGTGTATAAGGGAGCTGCAGGCCAATCATACTGTGTATACGGGAGCTGTGGGTCCATCATACTGTGTATAAGGGAGCTGTGGGCTCATCATACTGTGTATAAGGGAGCTGTGGGCTCATCATACTGTGTATACGGGAGCTGCGGGCCCATCACACTGTGTATAAGGGAGCTGCAGGCCAATCATACTGTGTATACGGGAGCTGCGGGTCCATCATACTATGTATAAGGGAGCTGCGGGCCCATCACACTGTGTATACGGGAGCTGCAGGCTCATCATACTGTGTATACGGGAGCTGCGGGCTCATCATACTGTGTATACGGGAGCTGCGGGTCCATCATACTGTGTATACGGGAGCTGCGGACCCATCACACTGTGTATACGGGAGCTACGGGTCCATCATACTGTGTATATGGGAGCTGCGGGCCCATCATACTATGTATAAGGGAGCCGCGGGCTCATCATACTGTGTATAAGGGAGCTGTGGGCTCATCATACTGTGTATAATGGAGCTGCGGGCCCATCACACTGTGTATACGGGAGCTGCGGGCCCATCATACTGTATATAAGGGAGCTGCGGGCCCATCATACTGTGTATAAGGGAGCTGTGGGCTCATCATACTGTGTATAAGGGAGCTGTGGGCTCATCATACTGTGTATACAGGAGCTGCAGGCCCATCACACTGTGTATAAGGGAGCTGCAGGCCAATCATATTGTGTATACAGGAGCTGCGGGTCCATCATACTGTGTATAAGGGAGCTGCGGGCCCATCACACTGTGTATACGGGTGCTGCAGGCTCATCATACTGTGTATACGGGAGCTGCGGGTCCATCATACTGTGTATAAGGGAGCTGCGGGCCCATCACACTGTGTATACAGGAGCTGCGGATCCATCATACTGTGTATACAGGAGCTGCAGGTCCATCATACTGTGTATACGGGAGCTGCGGGCCAATCACACTGTGTATACGGGAGCTGCGGGCCCATCACACTGTGTATACGGGAGCTGCGGGTCCATCATACTGTGTATACGGGAGCTGCGGGTCCATCATACTGTGTATAAGGGAGTTGCGGGCCCATCATACTGTGTATAAGGGAGCTGTGGGTCCATCATACTGTGTATAAGGAAGCTGTGGGCCCACTATACTGTGTATAAGGGAGCTGTGGGCCCATCATACTGTGTATAAGGAAGCTGTGGGCCCATTATACTGTGTATAGGGAACTGTGGGGGACATCATACTATGTATAGGGAACTGTGAAGGCATATTGTGCATATGGGAGCTGTTGGCCCATTACACTGTATATAGGGGAGCTCTGGGGGGCATTATACTTTGTATAGTGGAGCTCTGTCAGCATTATACTGTGTATAGGGGAGCATTGGGCCCATACTATCTATAGGGGAGCAGTGGGATCATACTGTGTAAAGGGGAGCAGTGGGAACATCATACGGTGTATCGGGGAGTTATAGAATCATCATACTGTGTATAGGGGAGCTGTGGGGGCCTTAGACTGTGTATAGGGAAGCTTTGAGCTCACCATACTGTGTATAATGGAGCAGTACATGGGGGAACTTAGGGGACATTATTAAATGTTAAGTGGGCACTTAAGCATCATTGTTATAGGGGCACTCAGAGTATTGTAACCATCAAAGTTGCATATGGTCACAATATGGCGGTAATGTCAATGTTCGTTTTTGTATATAGATTTATTTTCAATAACAGTGCTGTCATATTCTGAGGTTCCACTATAGTCATAATTAGAGTCCGCAACCGTAGTTGTCATCAGGGTTAGCTGGTTAGGGGCCCACTCAGATGTTTCGCCCCCCCCCTAAGTTGAAACCCTAGCTACGCCTCTGTGCTTATAGTGTAAAGGCTGTAGTAGCATACAATTATTACCAGAATCCACTACATATGAGGCACATGGCTATATTAATAGAGAGAAAGGTCTTTACATCAAGTCTAGTGAAATATTGCAAATGCAGATATACTTCCACAGTACATACCGTTTATTATTTATGGTATAAAGGCTATAATAGCACACCATTATAAAGGATGAAGATGATGCATATTACCAGAGCAGTGGTGTGGAATGCAGACCCAGGGAAATTACGGGCGTGCCTCCTCACCCCGATGCACGTTTCGCATCCAGCTTATTCCGGGGGTATGTTAAGGGTGGATAGATGGGAGAGTTTACAGTAAACTGACACCAATAGGAAGACAAAGTATGACCGTAAGTGAGGAGACTAGAGCGCCAGATGCTATTGGTGCATTGACACTTCCTCCTACTCCCCTGTACAATGTCACTTCCGGAAATACGCTCCCCGGAATGGACGCTGGAACGCAAGCAGTAGGGAGATAGTGTGAAGAGTGGTTACAGTTTAAAGAGGGCAGTATGGTAGACAGTATGAGTGCATAGTGTGAAGAGGGGGCACAGATTGGATATGGAGAGCGAGCGGGGTGAAATGAAGCAAAGTATGAAGAGGGGTTAGCATGGCTTGGTGCCAGTATGGAGATATAGAAAATAACATGGAAAATTATGAAGGGACAGCCGTGGTATAGGCAGTGGTTCATAAGGATGAATGGTGTAGCGGTTATAGCTGATAATGGTAGACAGTGTGGATATCATATACCATAGGAGGCTTATTTAGGTCATAATATGAACAGATATTTTTATGTAGATGAGGGAGATCTGCAGAGGCCAGCTGTGGTTGTGAAAAGACATCATATCATCTAGACCAGTGGTCCCCAACTCCAGGCCTCGAGGGCCGCCAACAGTGCAGGTTTTCAGGATTTCCTTAGTATTGCACACGGATTGGAATCATCACATGTGCAGATGATCACATTACCACCGATGCAATACTAAAGAAATTCTGAAAACCTGCACTGTTGGCGGCCCTCGAGGCCTGGAGTTGGGGACCCCTGATCTAGACAAGATCAAGATGAAAAGCCATTGGCTTCATCTGCCTAGGGCATCAAAAAATGTTGTCCCATCACTGTGCTTATTCACACATTCAGGGCCAGGAATACTCTTCACCTGCTCCCACTAAAAAGAAGAGGACTTTTTCATAACCCTTCCCAGGTGACAATAACAGGGTGGCTGGGTACAATGGCCACAATTAGGTCAAACAAACCAATAAACTAAAGAAGGAAGGCAGAGACGTACCTAATAAACTTGGAAGGTCAGGGATCATAAACAGGGACGCAGGAACCAGAGGACACCAAACAACAGAGCCAGAGACAAACCAAAGAAACAACAAACCATACCACTAAAGTGAAACTGAAAAATCCAGAGGTGAACAAGAGTATATGGCAGGTTTAAATATCCCACTCAGGGATCACCTGACACCGCTAAGATATTGCCTAATCTCCACCTTATGCCCAGAGAAACAGAGAGAGGGGTGAGGAGGACGGAGAGATAGGAACCTCCCACACCATACCTGAACCAGGAGACATAGGGTCCCATGTCTCCTGGCATCAGTTGACGCTGGGGAACCCAGAGTCCCGGGACCACTTAATAACGTCAGTGCTGGGAGCGACAGCTTCTCGCCTCCCAGTCACAGCATGCCCTGAGGCAGGTCTCTTAGAACGGAGTACATGGGTATGGTGGTGCCCCACACTGGCCTAACCCCTGAAGGTGACACCCCACCCTTTGCAACCACAGAGTCGCAAGAGGGAACCTGCCGGAGAGCCAGAGTATGTCCGGAAGCACAAGGGGCACACATGCGCTGCCTGACAGTACCCACCTCTTGAGGAGAGACCACTGGACACTGGTCTCAGAAACCCCCAAAATCTCTTCCCTTCCTTTTGAGTAAGGCAGAAGACCTTGGATGGAACCCAAAATTACAAAAAAGGGGGACATACCGAAAGACTCGTGATGTCTGTTTTTAAGGACAAACCCCACCAATGGTATGTAAGCCCCCATTCGAGTTGGTTATGAGAGCAGAAGCACCTGACATAACTTTCCAAAGACTGGTTGGTTCTCTCAGAGAAGCCTTTAGACAAAGGATAGTATGCAGAAGAAAATGACAATTCCACCCCAATGCGACCACAAAAGGCCTTCCAAAACATGTTAATAAACCGTGTACCCTGATCAGACACAATATTAACAGTGACACCATGCAACATAACCATATTATTAATAAATATAATTTACCATATCATAAGACGAAGGCAACCGAGGAAGAGGGACAAGATGACACTGAAGGGAGAAACGGTCAACAATAACCCAGACCTTCAGAGGCATGGAGATCCGTAATGAAATACATTGAGATGTGCAACCAGGGTCAGTCTGGGATAGGAAGGGGGTGGAACTTACCAGCTTGAGCGGACCTCAAAACCTTATTCCTGGCACACACCTCACAGGACTGGGCCATCCCCTCAATGTCCTGATGTAAAGAAGACCACCAGTACCCTTGTCTAACCGAATGTGTGGCCATCTTAACCCCTGGGTGATCAGCCAAAACAAAATCATTACAATATAATACATTATAATACAGAGCCTAAGGTTAACAGGCACAAGCAACATATTCAGCGGGCTGCCTGTAGAGACCGTATGTTGTGATTTGACTTCTCCGCATTCGACGTTGGTGGCTGCAACCACCATTCCTGGGGAAAGAATAGGGGATGGAGTAAGCGCCTCTTGTTGGACAGGGCACAGTCTCTGAGAAAGTGCATTCGCACAAATATTTATAGACCCATGAATATAAGAAATTAAAAATTAAATCATGAAAAAAACAAGGCCCACCTAGACTGCCTGGGATTAAGCCTCTTGGAATTTTTCAGGTATCGTAAATTACATTTTTATGGTCCCCCTCCAGAAAATGCCTCCATTCCTTGAGGGCCCATTTAATGGCCAACAACTTTTGGTTACCTACTTCGTAATTCAATTCTATGGAAGAGAATTTCCTATAGAAAAAGACACAAGTCCGAAAGTGGGTGAAAGAAGAAGACTCCCTGGGACAATACCCCACTTATGATGCAACCACCTCAACTACAAACGGTCTAGCGAGATCAGGCTGATCCAGGAATGGGGCTGAAGTAAAAGCTTCCTTGAGACAAGAAAATGCCCTGGCAGCCTCAACCCCCCATCTAGACACATCTGTTCCCTTGCAGGTGAGATCAGTAATGTGTTTGACAATCTTAGAAAACCCCTTAATGAACCCCTTAGAGTGGTTAGCAAAACCCAAAAACGTTTCAAGAACCTTAAGGCTCCTGGGTTGAACCCAAACCCATATCGTTAGCACCTTGGTGGGGTCCATGAGGAAATTGGCAGACAAGATCACCCCCAGAAACTTAACCTCCTCCACCTCAAAAGAACATTGGGTAAATTAACATACAAGGAATTATCCTTGAGCCTACTGAAGACACATCTTTAGAGAAAATTTAAATATTATTAATATATATAATGATGAACAACCCCAAAATATCACTCCTTAGCTTCGGCCTTGTACCCCGACGCCCCCTAAGGAAGCGATACTATCAATAGGCGAAACGCGCATCGGGGTACAAGGCCGAAGTAAGGAGGAACCTAACGCTTATGGGTAATAATTCCCTATTACATTGATCTTATATTAGGGGTAAATGAAGGTCATATAGGGGACACAGTACCTGATACAATGTGGTGCTGTGACCTAAATGTAATGTTTCTTTGCAGGGTGTGTACTTCATAATACCTCTAGGCACATGCAAATATTATAAGTGAAGTTCGTTATCTGCAATCTCATTTTCATCCCTTACAAATTTCATTCATACATTCTCCCCTACCTTCACTTCGGCCTATATTTACATCTATGGACTCCATCACTGATTTGTAATTAAGAAACCCATGTTACTATTGTTTATAATCTTTACTGAAATTGTTTTTCAAATAAAATTTTGTAATTTTAACCCCTTTACCCCCAAGGGTGGTTTGCACGTTATGGACCGGGCCAATTTTTACAATTCTGACCACTGTCCATTTATGAGGTTATAACTCTGGAACGCTTCAACGGATCCTGGTGATTCTGACATTGTTTTCTCGTGACATATTGTAACTTATGATAGTGGTAAAATTTCTTTGATATTACCTGCGTTTATTTGTGAAAAAAACGGAAATTTGGCGAAAATTTTGAAAATTTCGCAATTTTCCAACTTTGAATTTTTATGCAATTAAATCACAGAGATATGTCACACAAAATACTTAATAAGTAACATTTCCCACATGTCTACTTTACATCAGCACAATTTTGGAACCAAAATTTTTTTTTGTTAGGGAGTTATAAGGGTTAAAAGTTGACCAGCAATTTCTCATTTTTACAACAACATTTTATTTTAGGGACCACATCTCATTTGAAGTCATTTTGAGGAGTCTATATGATAGAAAATACCCAAGTGTGACACCATTCTAAAAACTACACCCCTCAAGGTTCTCAAAACCACATTCAAGAAGTTTATTAACCCTTCAGGTGCTTCACAGGAAATTTTGGAATGTTTAAATAAAAATTAACATTTAACTTTTTTTCACAAAAAATTTACTTCAGCTCCAATTTGTTTTATTTTACCAAGGGTTACAGGAGAAAATGGACCCCAAACGTTGTTGTACAATTTGTCCTGAGTACGCTGATACCCCATATGTGGGGGTTAACCACAGTTTGGGCGCATGGCAGAGCTCGGAAGGGAAGGAGCGCCATTTGACTTTTCAATGCAAAATTGACTGGAATTGAGATGGGACGCCAGGTTGGAGAGCCACTGATGTGCCTAAACATTGAAACCCCCCACAAGTGACACCATTTTGGAAAGTAGACCCCCTAAGGAACTTATCTAGAGGTGTGGTGAGCACTTTGACCCACCAAGTGCTTCACAGAAGTTTATAATGCAGAACCGTAAAAATAAAAAATCTTTTTTTTTCACAAAAATTATCTTTTCGCCCCCAATTTTTTATTTTCCCAATGGTAAGAGAAGAAATTGGACCACAAAAGTTGTTGCACAATTTGTCCTGAGTACTCTGATACCTCATATGTGGGGGTAAACCACTGTTTGGGCGCATGGGGGAGCTCGGAAGGGAAGGAGCGCCGTTTGACCTTTCAATGCAAAATTGACAGGAATTGAGATGGGACGCCATGTTGCGTTTGGAGAGCCACTGATGTGCCTAAACATTGAAACCCCCCACAAGTGACACCATTTTGAAAAGTAGACCCCCTAAGGAACTTATCTAGATGTGTGGTGAGCACTTTGACCCAATAAGAGCTTCACAGAAGTTTATAATGCAGAGCCGTAAAAATAAAACAAAAATTTTTTCCCACAAAAATAATTTTTTAGCCCCCAGTTTTGTATTTTCCCGAGGGTAACAGGAGAAATTGGACCCCAAAAGTTGTTGTGCAATTTGTCCTGAGTGCGCTGATACCCTATATGTGGGGGAGAACCAGCGTTTGGGCGCATGGGAGGGCTCGGAAGGGAAGGAGCGCCATTTGGAATACAGACTTAGATGGAATGGTCTGCAGGCGTCACATTGTGTTTGCAGAGCCCCTAATGTACCTAAACAGTAGAAACCCCCCACAAGTGGCCCCATATTGGAAACTAGACCCCCCAAGGAACTTATCTAGATGTGTTGTGAGAACTTTGAGCCCCCAAGTATTTCACTACAGTTTATAACGCAGAGCCGTGAAAATAAAAAAAAAAACATTTCCCCTAAAAATTATTTTTTAGCCCCCAGTTTTGTATTTTCCCAAGGGTAACAGGAGAAATTGGACCCCAAAAGTTGTTGTCCAATTTGTCTTGAGTGCGTTGATACCCCATATGTGGGGGAACCAGCGTTTAGGCGCATGGGAGGGCTCGGAAGGGAAGGAGCGCCATTTGGAATGCAGACTTAGATGGAATGGTCTGCAGGCGTCACATTGCGTTTGCAGAGCCCCTAATGTACCTAAACAGTAGAAACCCCCCACAAGTGACCCCATATTGGAAACTAGACCCCCCCACGAACTTATCTAGATGTGTTGTGAGAACTTTGAGCCCCCAAGTGTTTCACTACAGTTTATAACGCAGAGCCGTGAAAATAAAAAATCTCTTTTTTTCCCACAAAAATTATTTTTTAGCCCCCAGTTTTGTATTTTCCCAAGGGTAACAGGAGAAATTGGACCCCAAAAGTTGTTGTCCAATTTGTCCTGAGTACGCTGATACCCCATATGTTGGGGTAAACCCCTGTTTGGGCACACGGGAGAGCTCGGAAGGGAAGGAGCACTGTTTTACTTTTTCAATGCAGAATTGGATGGAATTGAGATCGGTCGCCATGTCGCGTTTGGAGAGCCCCTGATGTGTCTAAACAGTGGAAACCCCCCAATTATAACTGAAACCCTAATCCAAACACACCCCTAACCCTAATCCCAACGGTAACCCTAACCACACCTCTAACCCAGACACACCCCTAATCCTAATCCCAACCGCAAATGTAATCCAAACCCTAACCCTAACTTTAGCCCCAACCCTAACTGTAGCCTTAACCCTAACCCTAGCCCCAACCCTAACCCTAGCCCTAACCCTAGCCCCAACCCTAGCCCTAACCCTAGCCCTAACCCTAACCCTAGCCCTAACCCTAGCCCCAACCCTAACCCTAGCCCTAACCCTAACCCTAGCCCTAACCCTAGCCCTAGCCCTAACCCTAGCCCTAACCCTAATGCGAAAATGGAAATAAATACATTTTTTAAATTTTTTAATTTTTCCCTAACTAAGGGGGTGATGAAGGGGGGTTTGATTTACTTTTATAGCAGGTTTTTTAGCGGATTTTTATGATTGGCAGCCGTCACACACTGAAAGACGCTTTTTATTGCAAAAAATATTTTTTGCGTTACCACATTTTGAGAGCTATAATTTTTCCATATTTGAGTCCACAGAGTCATGTGAGGTCTTGTTTTTTGCGGGACGAGTTGACGTTTTTATTGGTAACATTTTCGGGCACGTGACATTTTTTGATCGCTTTTTATTCCGATTTTTGTGAGGCAGAATGGCCAAAAACCAGCTATTCATGAATTTCTTTTGGGGGAGGCGTTTATACCATTCCGCGTTTGGTAAAATTGATAAAGCAGTTTTATTCTTCGGGTCAGTACGATTACAGTGACACCTCATTTATATCATTTTTTTTATGTTTTGGCGCTTTTATACGATAAAAACTATTTTATAGAAAAAATAATTATTTTTGCATCGCTTTATTCTGAGGACTATAACTTTTTTATTTTTTTGCTGATGTTGCTGTATGGCGGCTCGTTTTTTGCTGGACAAGATGATGCTTTCAGCGGCACCATGGTTATTTATATCCGTCTTTTTGATCGCGTGTTATTCCACTTTTTGTTCGGCGGTACGATAATAAAGCGTTGTTTTTTGCCTCGTTTTTTTTTTTTCTTACGGTGTTTACTGAAGGGGTTAACTAGTGGGACAGCTTTATAGGTCGGGTTGTTACGGACGCGACGATACTAAATATGTGTACTTTTATTGTTTTTTTTTTATTATTTAGATAAAGAAATGTATTTATGGGAATAATATATATATATATTTTTTTCATTATTTAGGTTTTTTTTTTTTTTACACACTTGGAAAAAATTTTTTAAACTTTTTTACTTTGTCCCAGGGGGGGACAATACAGATCGGTGATCTGCCAGTGTGCACAGCACTCTGGCAGATCACTGATCTGTCTTAGAGCGCTGCAGCGTTACCAAGTGCCTGCTCTGAGCAGGCACTTGGTAAGCCACCTCCCTCCCTGCAGGACCCGGATCCGCGGCCATCTTGGATCCGGGACTTGCTGCAGGGAGGAGGTAAGAGACCCCCGGAGCAACGCGATCACATCGCGTTGCTGCGGGGGTCTCAGGGAAGCCCGCAGGGATCCTCTTTGATCGCGGTGTGCCGGGGGTTAATGTGTCGGGGGCGGTCCGTGACCGCTCCTGGCACATAGTGCCGGATGTCAGCTGCAATAAGCAGCTGACACCCGGCCGCGATCGGCCGCGCTCCCCCCGTGAGCGCGGCCGATCGCGCTGGACGTAATATTCTGTCCTTGGGAATTAAGGCCCACCCCACATGGACAGAATATTACGTCCAATGGCAGAAAGGGGTTAAGATATGTTCTGACTCTATTTTTCTCCTTGTTATGCAATTATTCAAGAGTTATAAGTTTGGGTATTAGTTATTTGTACTGGTACTTTTATAAAGCATGTCTATTTATGTAGCAGAGACGCGCCATCTCCCCTGCGTAAATTACCCATACACTTTCATTAGATGCGGTAAAACCACATTATCTTTCTAGTAACGTGCGTATTAAGTGCGGAAAAGCAGCTAACTACACATGTGTACTAATTTAAATAATGTCTTATCTTGTTTTAGCTGTAAGTACAAGTACACTGCAGTTCTCGAGATGAGATGAGCTGATCGCGAGAACTGACGTGCACGTGACTGCCGAGGACCGCGTTATCTCCTCCGGTCAAAAGCTTCAAGCTCTGCTGTGTCTGGATGTCAGGCTGAGTGGTGGCATAATGCCACTGTTCAGCCAAAGGCATCCAGATGTAGCAGAGCTGGATCGTTGTGGGACAGTATGTGTATCTTCTCGGCACACAGGTAAGGATATTGTTGCTTTTTTAATTTTAATTCTTTTTCAGGAGACGAGGGCATTGGTGGAGTAAGCGATGCAGTAAGTATAGTTTAATTAAGATCTATTAAAGGAGTCTGTGTCATTATTTCAATTAAAGGACTATATTCTGGCTGTGTCTTTATTTACCATGTAACTATAGGATTAGTAATGGATTGGGGTCTTACAAATGCCTCTCCATTACTAAACTGTGGGCTTGATGTCACCTGATAATACAAAGGTGACATCAACTCCACAAATATGAACCCCATTTGCCACCACTACAGGGCAAGTGGGCAGAACCGGGTCAAGTGCCACAACTGGGGCATTTTTGGATGTGCCAATTGTGGGGTGGCTGTGGGTTGCTATTTTTAGGCTAGTGAGGGCCAAAATCCATAGGCCTCGCTAGCCTGAGACTACCAGGCCGCCGCTGTCTGCTTTTTCCTTGGCTCTTTAGAAAAAATAGGCGAGCCCACGCTGTTTTTTTTGGAGGGGATACCACAACTTTGCTAAGCATCGAAGGTAAGCAGACTGCTGCTGCCTGGTATCATCAGGCCGGTAAGGTTTATGGATATTGGTTCCTTATTAGCCTGAAATACCAGCCTCAGTAGTCTGCTTTACTCTGGCTGGTTAACAAATATAGGGGGACCTCACGCTATTTTTTTAAAATTATTTATTAAAATAAGGAGGGGTCCTCTCTCTGTGCTTTCCTCCACTTCCTGTGTCATGTACTTCCAGCAGTGTCACAAGATTCACCATTATGTAAATTAGTACACATGCGTAGTAAGCTGCCTTCCTGCACTCAATATGCATGTGAGTAGGAAGATAATGCGATTTTACTGCATCTAATGAAAGTGAATGGGTAATTTACGCAACGGAGACTGAGCATCTCTACTACATAAATTGACATGCTGCAGTCTGGAAAGATGTGCTGCATGTCTGTCTCTGCGGGTGAGCCGCGGGCATCGGTGCACATACAGTGGGCATAGGATTTCTTCAAATCCCATCCACTATGCTGTAACAGCTGGATGCTGCAGGTTGGACATTGCGTATGTACGCAGCATCCATCCTTCAGTGTTTACTGACCGTGTGCACATACTCCAATATATCTGCAAACAGGAAATCTTTTTTTATCCTTCCCAGAAGCCAACTTTCAAATAGCTTTATTTCTAGTGACAAAAAAACGCATGCAATGAAAATAACACATAAAAAACGCAGGTGACCTACCAGTGACCTCAGATGCAGATTTCACCTGTGTCAAATCCTGAGCCGTTCCTGATTGTGTGCACATACCCTAAAAGGCGCTTTTTGCAGAGCCACATGTGAATGGCGCTGCAGTGCGCATGATCAACCACTGGTCCATTTACATGTTGCTCTTTAGAGCTACAGTTCTCGGGAACATGGGGGTCCCAGCGGTTCTCGGGATAGGGGATTACTTGGGATAGTCCATTTAAATGGGATTTCCAATTTTTTTTATTTTCCCAGAGGAAAATAATAAACCATAATTGACCATCCCAAAGTCCAGTGTTGCCGCTCCAACAACAGGATCGGAGAAATGGCACTGTGCAGTGTATATATACAGAAGTGGTACTGTGCAGTGTATATATACAGGAGAAGTGGTACTGTGCAGTGTATATATACAGGAAAAGTGGTACTGTGCAGTGTATATATCAGGGCCGGACCAGCCATCAGGCAGTTCTGGCAAATGTCAGAAGGGCTGGTGCCGCTGCCGCATTCAACTGTACCGGCGTCTATGACGCCGGTACAGTTGAATGCAATGATGAAGGAGAGAGCGTCACCTGACGCTCCCTCTCCCATCATACCCCGCTCTGCCTCTGACACTGCGGGTGCGTGCGCACTCACTGTGTCCCAGGCAGTGCAGCGGCAGCCGTAGAGACAGGAGCAGGGAGCAACGCAGGCACGAGGGGAGATGAGGAGTGTGTTGTTTTTTTTTCACTGGACTGTGGGGCCATTCTAGGGGGGGAGGAGAGATGTGGGCCCTGCTGTATACTACTATGTGGGCTCTGCTATATACTACTGTGTGGGCTGTGCTATATACTACTGTGTGGGCTGTGCTATATACTACTGTGTTGGCTCTGCTGTATACTACTATGTGGGCTGTGTGGTATACTACTGTGTGGGCTCTGCTGTATACTACTGTGTGGGCTGTGGTGTATACTGCTATATGGGCTGTGCAATACACTACTATGTGGGCTCTGGTGTATACTACTATGTGGGCTCTGCTGTATACTACTATGTGGGCTTTGCTGTATACTACTATGTGGGCTGTGCTGTATACTACTGTGTGGGCTTTGCTGTATACTACTGTGTGGGCTGTGCTGTATACTACTATGTGGGCTGTGCTATATACTACTGTGTGGGCTGTGCTGTATACTACTTTGTGGGCTGTGCTGTATACTACTATGTGGGCTGTGCTATATACTACTATGTGGGCTCTGCTGTATACTACTGTGTGGGCTGTGCTGTATACTACTGTGTGGGCTCTGCTGTATATTACTGTGTGGGCTGTGCTATATACTACTATGTGGGCTCTGCTGTATACTACTATGTGGGCTGTGCTGTATACTACTGTGTGGGCTGTGTTGTATACTACTATGTGGGCAGTGCTGTATACTACTGTGTGGGCTGTGCTGTATACTGCTATGTAGGCTGTGCTATATACTACTGTGTGGGCTGTGCTGTATACTACTACGTGGGCTGTGCGGTATACTACGTGGGCTGTGCTATACACTGCTATATGGGCTCTGCTGTATACTACTATGTGGGCAGTGCTGTATGCTACTATGTGGGCAGTGCTGTATACTACTATGTAGGCTGTGCTGTATATTACTATGTGGGCTGTGCCATATACTGCTATGTGAGCTGTTCTTTATACAACTATGTGGGCTCTGCTATATACTAATATGTGGGCTGTGCTGTATACTCCTGTGTGGGCTGTGCTGTATACTACTATGTGGGCTGTGCTATATACTACTGTGTGAGCTGTGCTATATACTACTATGTGGGCTGTGCTATACACTACTATGTGGGCTCTGCTGTATACTACTATGTTGGCTGTGCTATACACTACTATGTGGGCTCTGCTGTATACTACTATGTGGGCAGTGCTGTATACTACTATGTGGGCAGTGCTGTATACTACTGTGTGGGCTGTGCTGTATACTACTGTGTGGGCTGTGCTGTATACTACTGTGTGGGCTGTGCTGTATACTACTATGTGGGCAGTGCTGTATACTACTACGTGGGCAGTGCTGTATACTACTATGTGGGCTGTGCTATATACTACTGTGTGGGCTCTGCTGTATACTACTGTGTGGGCTGTGCTGTATACTGCTATGTAGGCTGTGCTATATACTACTGTGTGGGCTGTGCTGTATACTACTACGTGGGCTGTGCGGTATACTACGTGGGCTGTGCTATACACTGCTATATGGGCTCTGCTGTATACTACTATGTGGGCAGTGCTGTATACTACTATGTGGGCAGTGCTGTATACTACTATGTGGGCTGTGCTGTATATTACTATGTGGGCTGTGCAATATACTACTGTGTGGGCTCTGCTGTTTACTACTATGTGGGCTGTGCTATATACTACTATGTGGGCAGTGCTGTATACTACTGTGTGGGCTCTGCTGTATACTACTATGTGGGCTGTGCTATATACTACTATGTGGGCTCTGCTGTATACTACTATGTGGGCAGTGCTGTATACTACTATGTGGGCAGTGTTGTATACTAGTATGTGGGCTGTGCTGTATACTGCTACATAGGCTGTGCTGTATACTGCTACGTGGGCTGTGTTATCTGCTATGCGGGTTGTGCTATATACTATGGAGGGTATATTATATTCTATGGGGGAGGTCGTGTTATATACTATGTGGCTGTTATATACTATTGTGGGGGTATATTATATTCTATGGGGGAGGCTGTGTTATACTATGGGGGCTGCATTATATTCTATGGGGGCTACATTATATATTATGGGGAGGTGGGCTGTATTATATTCTATGGGGTGGCTGCATTATGCTCTGGGGTGGCTGCATTATATTCTGTAGGGTGGTGGCTGCATTATACTGTATCGAGGATTATGGGGAATACGTTATACTATATGAAGAACTATGGGGTGCATTATACTATGGGAAGTGAATTGTACTACATGGATGACTATGGCGGTGCATTATCCTATATGGAGCACTATGAGGAGTGTATTATGCTATATGGAGGACTATGAGGAGTGTATTATGCTATATGGAGGACTGAGCAGTGTATTTTAATATATGGAGGACTATAGGGAGTGTATTATACTATATGTAGGACTGTGGGGCACATTATAATATATGGAGGACTATGAGGTTTATTTTACTAAACAAGTAAAATGCTGCATATTCAGATTGTTTTTTTCTGGAACAAAAATAAGAAGAGGTGCGAAACCGGCTAAATAAGATTAAAATAGATAAATCTCCGGGTCCGGATGGCATACACCCACGAGTACTAAGAGAACTAAGTAATGTAATAGATAAACCATTATTTCTTATTTTTAGTGACTCTATAGCGACAGGGTCTGTTCCGCAGGACTGGCGCATAGCAAATGTGGTGCCAATATTCAAAAAGGGCTCTAAAAGTGAACCTGGAAATTATAGGCCAGTAAGTCTAACCTCTATTGTTGGTAAAATATTTGAAGGGTTTCTGAGGGATGTTATTCTGGATTATCTCAATGAGAATAACTGTTTAACTCCATATCAGCATGGGTTTATGAGAAATCGCTCCTGTCAAACCAATCTAATCAGTTTTTATGAAGAGGTAAGCTATAGACTGGACCACGGTGAGTCATTGGACGTGGTATATCTCGATTTTTCCAAAGCGTTTGATACCGTGCCGCACAAGAGGTTGGTACACAAAATGAGAATGCTTGGTCTGGGGGAAAATGTGTGTAAATGGGTTAGTAACTGGCTTAGTGATAGAAAGCAGAGGGTGGTTATAAATGGTATAGTCTCTAACTGGGTCGCTGTGACCAGTGGGGTACCGCAGGGGTCAGTATTGGGACCTGTTCTCTTCAACATATTCATTAATGATCTGGTAGAAGGTTTACACAGTAAAATATCGATATTTGCAGATGATACAAAACTATGTAAAGCAGTTAATACAAGAGAAGATAGTATTCTGCTACAGATGGATCTGGATAAGTTGGAAACTTGGGCTGAAAGGTGGCAGATGAGGTTTAACAATGATAAATGTAAGGTTATACACATGGGAAGAGGGAATCAATATCACCATTACACACTGAACGGGAAACCACTGGGTAAATCTGACAGGGAGAAGGACTTGGGGATCCTAGTTAATGATAAACTTACCTGGAGCAGCCAGTGCCAGGCAGCAGCTGCCAAGGCAAACAGGATCATGGGGTGCATTAAAAGAGGTCTGGATACACATGATGAGAGCATTATACTGCCTCTGTACAAATCCCTAGTTAGACCGCACATGGAGTACTGTGTCCAGTTTTGGGCACCGGTGCTCAGGAAGGATATAATGGAACTAGAGAGAGTACAAAGGAGGGCAACAAAATTAATAAAGGGGATGGGAGAACTACAATACCCAGATAGATTAGCGAAATTAGGATTATTTAGTCTAGAAAAAAGACGACTGAGGGGCGATCTAATAACCATGTATAAGTATATAAGGGGACAATACAAATATCTCGCTGAGGATCTGTTTATACCAAGGAAGGTGACGGGCACAAGGGGGCATTCTTTGCGTCTGGAGGAGAGAAGGTTTTTCCACCAACATAGAAGAGGATTCTTTACTGTTAGGGCAGTGAGAATCTGGAATTGCTTGCCTGAGGAGGTGGTGATGGCGAACTCAGTCGAGGGGTTCAAGAGAGGCCTGGATGTCTTCCTGGAGCAGAACAATATTGTATCATACAATTATTAGGTTCTGTAGAAGGACGTAGATCTGGTTATTTATTATGATGGAATATAGGCTGAACTGGATGGACAAATGTCTTTTTTCGGCCTTACTAACTATGTTACTATGTTACTATGTTAAATCTGTTTAACCCCTTAGATGCTGCTGTCAATAGTGATTACATTATAAATGGTTAACAGAGTGTGGGGGCTTCTTCTTTATCCCAATTGGTGCCCTCAGATCATGATTTTGTTGTCCTGATGTTTGCGATGGCAATTCATGACCAAATAGCGGCCTTAGAGTCTGCCGGCTATAGTAATCTGTTTAGAAGTTAGCAACATTTAGGTGGTAAAAATACACATTTTCATTTCTGTCATGCCATTTTGCATTAATTCCTGTAAAGCACCTGAAGGGTTAATAAACTACCTGACAGCAGTTTTCAATATGTTTAGGGGTGCTGTTTTTAAAATAGTATCACGTTTGGGGGTATCCCAATATATGGGACCCCTAAAGTCACTTTAAACATGGATAAGTCCCTAAAAAAATAAATGTGGTAAATTTCTTTGAAAAAATGAAAAATTGCTGCTACATTTTTAAACCTCCTAAAATGCTAACAAAATAAAATAACATTTTACAAATGGTGCTGATGTAAAGCCGACATGTGGGAAATGTTATTTATTAATGGTTTGCTGTTGTATGACTATCTGGATTAAAGGGATAATCATGCAAATTTAGAAAATTGCTAATTTTTTAACATTTTTCTCAAATTTTTTATATTTTTTATAAATAAACACAAAAAATGTTGAACTAAATTTACCATTATCATAAAGTATAATGTGTCACGAAAAAACAATCTCAAAATCACTGGCATTTGTTGAAGTGTTGCAGAGTTATTACCACATAAAGTGACACTGGTCAGATTTCAAAAATTTGGCTCGGTCACTAAGGGGTTAAAGGAAATACATAGTGGATGCTTTCCTGAAACGGAAAGTACTTGCAAGCAGCATAATACAAAGAATAGCAGGCTTACCCAGAATCCTTTAATTCGTTAAGAACAACTTGTTTTTTTCCCCCCAAAGTCCTTATCCAGTAACGTCCCATCAGATACGAGCCGGGTGAACACACCGCGGATTGTGGAGGAGCTATCGATACAAGATGGACCCCGAGCTGCTTCACCAAACACGGAGAAAATGACGGAAACTGAGGAACAGAGCAAAGTCCCAACTCTGGAAAAAAAAAATTGTTCTCAGCAGCACATCGCCGGTGTAAACTGTAGATGTGCTGCTGATAACATGATACTGTATGGCAGGGCCGCCATCAGGGCATGACGGCCGTGACTGGCGTATGGGGCCCGGTGAGCAGAGGGGGCCCGCATCGGGCCCCGTCTTATCTGCTCACCGCCCGGGCCCCTACCGGCAGCCGCAGGCTGAACCGGGCCCTTAGCGCCGACGCTGCAGCTGTTTAAAGCTGGAGCATATAGGTTATCAAAAAGAGTAACAATACTTTATTATATCACATATATTATTACAGAAGTGTAAACATCATCATAAAAATAGTATCAGAAAATACAATAAACAAGGATGATAAAAACCATGAGTGGGTATCCCCCCGGTGCGCACTGACTATGGGGCCAATACACTCAGCTAATTAGCAAAGAAGTGCTACTATGAATAATATAGGATATATCCCATTAAATCACCAAAACCCAGTGGCATGGAGATAAAGTAAATTATATAGAGCAATGCTTACCAGTGCAAGATCCCTAAGCCAGGCGCACCGGGTGCGATCCACAAACTCAACCCCCAACGCGCGTTTCGCCCACGAACCAGATAGCTTTATCAAGGGGAGATAGCGTTGTCTGGGTATGGCGTCATTAAATAAGGCCGGCCGGCCACCATGTGACTCGTCACCTGTTACATCCCAGCCAATGGCAGCGGAGTATTCGGCGCATGCGCGCGTCCCAATCACCACGCGCCGCGTCGCAGAAAGCGTCACACATCGCGAGGGCGCCTGGGAGAAAACCCAGGACGCACGCGCGATGCAGAAGAGACGCCGCTGCGGCAGGGGGCGGGCGGAGAGACACAGCGCATGCGCGCCACCGCAATAAGCCGGCTCAAAGATCTAAAACCTCCCACTGTTGTGAGCCCCATTACCAGACCTTACGAGAGAAGGGGAAAAACACAGCATGGGATACGGCACCAGAATATCGACCCACAGAGAATCTATAACAACAAGTTCAAATAATATATAGCAACCCAGCAGTGTGGTCCAAAAGTTTGTCCAATTAAAGCGGTATAAGCCGCGATACACACTGGGCTCATAAGATCGATTGTATATTCAAGATGAGATGGTGACGTTCTCATGAGGTTAAAGGAGGAAGTCCATTCCGGCCAATATTGATGAGACAGATGAAATGCCAATAACCCAGTTATTGCTACGAAAAGCTAAAAAGAAACAATAAACAAATAGACATAAATGAATAAAAATGAAACCAAAATTAAAACCATAGCACGAAAAGGATCCCCAGTGGGGACCCACCCAGAGGGGGAGATGTAAAAAGGATGGAAGGGCAATAAGTGCATGCAAGGAAAAATCACGTTATACATTAGAGTGGATGGATGACAAACATCATCAATAGCATTATAAGTTGAATACAGGGGGGGGGGGGGGGGAAAGGCAGATGCCACCCCAGAGCCCCCAAGCCACAAACAATTTAAAGAAAAGAGGAAAAACTTAGGGACTCATTGAGTCCCTTGGGTACCATGGTATCAATACGAATGATATAACCTGCTTCCCGCTGGGCAAGGGCTTTCTTATAATTACCACCCCTAGCTCCAAGGTGAATACTCTCGATGCCCCTGACCTGAAGAGACCCCGCATCACAGTTATGAAATTGTTTGAAGTGGCGGGGAATAGTCTTCAGGTCAGAGGCATCGTCCAGAGTCCGCGCAGCCCGTATGTCCCTAACGTGTTCACGGACACGTATCCGTAGCTCCCTGGATGTCAGTCCAATGTAAATTAAAGAGCACGCACAAGTGGCATAGTAAACCACGTTGGATGTGCTACACGTAATGTGTTGCCTGATCGAGAATTCTCTACTGCCATCAGAGGATTTGAAAGTCGTGGCCCTCACAATATTCTCACATGCCAGGCAACGCCCACATTGAAAAGAACCGAGCGACGGGCCCCTAGATCCAAAGGGGTTAGCCATAGGGGGGACATAATGACTGCGAACCAGCAAGCTACTAAGGTTAGGAGATCTCTTAGCGGTCATTAGGGGGAGGTCACCAAGGGCACGGGCCAGAGAGGGTTCAGTCATCAGGACCGACCAATGCTTCTTCAGTATGTTTCTCATGTTGGACCATTCATGATTATATGTTGCAATGAACCTGATTTTATCTGTGTCCATTTTCCCACTCCGTCCACCATCGTTCTTGTACAATAGGTCCCTACGGGGTGTCCTCCTGGCCCTCTCAAAGCCACGTCTAATGCTTCTGCGGCTATATCCGCGATCCCTGAAGCGCCCCTCAAGGTCACTAGCCTGTGCAAAAAACCTGTCATCGGTAGAGCAGATCCGCCTCATTCTTAGGAACTGTCCGACCGGGATAGCCCCAATGGTGGTAGAACTGTGTGCAGAATCAGCATGCAATAGAGCATTAACTGCAGTCGACTTCCTGAAGACGTCAGTCTGGATCCGACGTGTGTCGTTGATCTCCAGCCTGACGTCCAGGAAGTCGATTTGCTGAAGGTCAGAATTGTATGTCAACCTGATGTTAAAAGGGTTCTCATTAAGTTGACTCATAAAATCCTCGAGCTGCTGCGCCGTACCCCCCCCACAAAAACAGGACATCATCGATATATCTCAGCCAGCACAGCACATGGTCCGCTGTTGTGAATTCTGTGGCTGAATTCACTCCTGTGGTCACAAGTGGTACTGCAGCTTCTGAGCTTCCTCCCTCAGGTGTTCTGGTGAGCTCGTTAACTGCTTCATTACTTAACTCCGCCTGATGCTGCTATCCTTGCTCCTTGTCAATGTTTCAGTGTTGGATCTGAGCTTCTCCTGATTGTTCCTGTGACCTGCTGCTCTGTATAGCTAAGTGCTTTTTGCTTTTTTGTTGCTTTTTTTCTGTCCAGCTTGTCTTTTGTTTTGCTGGAAGCTCTGAGACGCAAAGGGTGTACCGCCGTGCCGTTAGTTCGGCACGGTGGGTTTTTTTTGCCCCCTTTGCGTGGTTTTGCTTTAGGGTTTTTTGTAGACTGCAAAGTTCGCTTTACTGTCCTCGCTCTGTCCTAGAATATCGGGCCCCACTTTGCTGAATCTATTTCATCCCTACGTTTTGTCTTTTCATCTTACTCACAGTCATTATATGTGGGGGGCTGCCTTTTCCTTTGGGGAATTTCTCTGGGGCAAGTCAGGCCTATTTTTCTATCTTCAGGCTAGCTAGTTTCTTAGGCTGTGCCGAGTTGCCTAGGTAGTTGTTAGGCGCAATCCACAGCCGCTTTTAGTTGTGTTTAGGATAGGATCAGGTGTGCAGTCTACAGAGTTTCCACGTCTCAGAGCTCGTTCTTGTATTTTTGGGTATTTGTCAGATCACTGTGTGCGCTCTGATCGCTAAGCACACTGTGTTTCTGGATTGCCTTCATAACACCTGTCATTAGCAAACATAACAGTACAAGGAGCCAAACTAATGATTCTCAATAGAGGGAAAGAAAAAGTTCTGACATCATTTTTTTTTTTTTCTGCTCTGTGTTCACTTTTTTTTTTCCCCTAGACATTTGGGTGATTCTGGACACAGGTGTGGACATGGATATTCAGGGTCTGTGCTCTTCAATGGATAATCTCGTTATAAATGTACAAAAAATTCAAGATACTATTGATCAGAAATCTATGTTAGAACCAAGAATTCCTATTCCTGATTTGTTTTTTGGAGATAGAACTAAGTTTCTAAGTTTCAAAAATAATTGTAAGCTATTTCTGGCCTTGAAACCTCATTCTTCTGGTAATCCTATTCAACAGGTTTTGATTATTATTTCTTTTTTGCGCGGCGACCCTCAAGACTGGGCATTTTCTCTTGCGCCAGGAGACCCTGCATTGAGTAGTGTCGATGCGTTTTTCCTGGTGCTCGGATTGCTGTACGATGAGCCTAATTCAGTGGATCAGGCTGAGAAAAATTTGCTGGCTTTGTGCCAGGGTCAGGATGATATAGAAGTATATTGTCAGAAATTTAGGAAATGGTCAGTACTCACTCAGTGGAATGAATCTGCGCTGGCAGCTTTGTTCAGAAAGGGTCTCTCTGAGGCTCTTAAGGATGTCATGGTGGGATTTCCTATGCCTGCTGGTTTGAATGAGTCTTTGTCTTTGGCCATTCAGATCGGTCGACGCTTGCGCGAGCGTAAATCTGTGCACCATTTGGCGGTACTGCCTGAGGTTAAACCTGAGCCTATGCAGTGCGATAGGACTATGACTAGAGTTGAACGGCAGGAATACAGACGTCTGAATGGTCTGTGTTTCTACTGTGGTGATTCCACTCATGCTATTTCTGATTGTCCTAAGCGCACTAAGCGGTCCGCTAGGTCTGCCGTCATTGGTACTGTACAGTCCAAATTCCTTCTGTCCATTACCTTGATATGCTCTTTGTTGTCGTTTTCTGTCATGGCGTTTGTGGATTCGGGCGCTGCCCTGAATCTGATGGATTTGGATTATGCTAAATGTTGTGGGTTTTTCTTGGAGCCTTTGCGGTGTCCTATTCCATTGAGAGGAATTGATGCTACACCTTTGGCCAAGAATAAACCTCAATACTGGGCCCAGCTGACCATGTGCATGGCTCCTGCACATCAGGAAGTTATTCGCTTTCTGGTGTTGCATAATCTGCATGATGTGGTTGTGTTGGGGTTGCCATGGCTACAAACCCATAATCCAGTATTGGATTGGAATTCCATGTCGGTATCCAGCTGGGGTTGTCAGGGGGTACATGGTGATGTTCCATTTTTGTCGATTTCGTCATCCACCCCTTCTGAGGTCCCAGAGTTCTTGTCTGATTATCAGGATGTATTTGAAGAGCCCAAGTCCGATGCTCTACCTCCGCATAGGGATTGTGATTGTGCTATCAATTTGATTCCTGGTAGTAAATTCCCTAAAGGTCGATTATTTAATTTATCCGTGCCCGAACACGCCGCTATGCGCAGTTATGTGAAGGAATCCCTGGAGAAGGGACATATTCGCCCATCGTCATCACCACTGGGAGCAGGGTTCTTCTTTGTAGCCAAGAAGGATGGTTCGCTGAGACCGTGTATTGATTACCGCCTTCTTAATAAGATCACTGTTAAATTTCAGTATCCCTTGCCATTGTTATCTGACTTGTTTGCTCGGATTAAGGGGGCTAGTTGGTTCACTAAGATAGATCTTCGTGGTGCGTATAATCTGGTGAGAATCAGGCAAGGAGATGAATGGAAAACTGCATTCAATACGCCCGAGGGTCATTTTGAGTATCTAGTGATGCCGTTCGGACTTGCCAATGCTCCATCTGTGTTTCAGTCTTTTATGCATGACATCTTCCGTGAGTATCTGGATAAATTCCTGATTGTTTACTTGGATGACATTTTGATCTTCTCAGATGATTGGGAGTCTCATGTGAAGCAGGTCAGAATGGTTTTTCAGGTCCTGCGTGCTAACTCTTTGTTTGTGAAGGGATCAAAGTGTCTCTTCGGTGTGCAGAAAGTTTCATTTTTGGGGTTCATCTTTACCCCTTCTACTATCGAGATGGATCCAGTTAAGGTCCAAGCCATCCAGGATTGGATTCAGCCGACATCTCTGAAAAGTCTGCAAAAGTTCCTGGGCTTTGCTAATTTTTATCGTCGCTTCATCTGTAATTTTTCTAGCATTGCCAAACCATTGACCGATTTGACCAAGAAGGGTGCTGATTTGGTTAATTGGTCTTCTGCTGCTGTGGAAGCTTTTCAGGAGTTGAAGCGTCGTTTTTGTTCTGCCCCTGTGTTGTGTCAGCCAGATGTTTCTCTTCCGTTCCAGGTCGAGGTTGATGCTTCTGAGATTGGAGCAGGGGCGGTTTTGTCACAGAGAGGTTCTGATTGCTCAGTGATGAAACCATGTGCTTTCTTTTCCAGGAAGTTTTCGCCCGCTGAGCGTAATTATGATGTGGGCAATCGAGAGTTGCTGGCCATGAAGTGGGCATTCGAGGAGTGGCGTCATTGGCTTGAAGGAGCTAAGCATCGCGTGGTGGTATTGACTGATCATAAGAACTTGACTTATCTCGAGTCTGCCAAGCGCTTGAATCCTAGACAGGCCCGTTGGTCGTTATTTTTTGCCCGCTTCGACTTTGTGATTTCGTACCTTCCGGGCTCTAAAAATGTGAAGGCGGATGCTCTGTCTAGGAGTTTTGTGCCCGACTCTCCGGGTTTATCTGAGCCAGCGGGTATCCTCAAGGAAGGAGTCATTGTGTCTGCCATCTCCCCTGATTTGCGGCGGGTGCTGCAAAAATTTCAGGCGAATAAACCTGATCGTTGTCCAGCAGAGAAACTGTTCGTCCCTGATAGGTGGACTAATAAACTTATCTCTGAACTTCATTGTTCGGTGTTGGCTGGTCATCCTGGAATCTTTGGTACCAGAGAGTTAGTGGCTAGATCCTTCTGGTGGCCATCTCTGTCACGGGATGTACGTACTTTTGTGCAGTCCTGTGGGATTTGTGCTAGGGCTAAGCCCTGCTGTTCTCGTGCCAGTGGGTTGCTTTTGCCCTTGCCGGTCCCAAAGAGGCCTTGGACACATATTTCGATGGATTTCATTTCTGACCTTCCCGTTTCTCAAAAGATGTCAGTCATTTGGGTGGTCTGTGATCGCTTTTCTAAAATGGTCCATCTGGTGCCCTTGGCTAAATTGCCTTCCTCCTCTGATTTGGTACCTTTGTTCTTTCAGCATGTGGTTCGGTTGCATGGCATTCCTGAGAATATTGTTTCTGACAGAGGTTCCCAGTTTGTTTCAAGGTTTTGGCGAGCCTTTTGTGGTAGGATGGGCATTGACCTATCCTTTTCCTCGGCTTTCCATCCTCAGACTAATGGCCAGACCGAACGAACCAATCAGACCTTGGAAACATATCTGAGATGTTTTGTTTCTGCAGACCAGGATGATTGGGTGTCCTTTTTGCCGTTGGCTGAGTTCGCCCTTAATAATCGGGCCAGCTCGGCTACCTTGGTTTCTCCATTTTTTTGCAATTCTGGGTTCCATCCTCGTTTCTCTTCAGGACAGGTTGAGTCTTCGGACTGTCCTGGTGTGGATTCTGTGGTGGATAGGTTGCAGCAGATCTGGACTCAGGTAGTGGACAATTTGATCTTGTCCCAGGAGAAAGCTCAACTTTTCGCTAATCGCAGACGCCGTGTGGGTCCCCGACTTCGTGTTGGGGATCTGGTTTGGTTATCTTCTCGTCATATTCCTATGAAGGTTTCCTCTCCTAAATTTAAACCTCGTTTTATTGGTCCATATAGGATTTCTGAGGTTCTCAATCCTGTGTCTTTTCGTTTGACCCTCCCAGACTCCTTTTCCATACATAATGTATTCCATAGGTCGTTGTTGCGGAGATACGTGGCACCTATGGTTCCATCTGTTGAGCCTCCTGCCCCGGTTTTGGTGGAGGGGGAATTGGAGTATATTGTGGAGAAGATTTTGGATTCTCGTGTTTCTAGACGGAAACTCCAGTATCTGGTTAAATGGAAGGGTTATGCTCAGGAAGATAATTCCTGGGTTTTTGCCTCTGATGTTCATGCTTCCGATCTTGTTCGTGCCTTTCATGCGGCTCATCCTGGTCGGCCTGGGGGCTCTGGTGAGGGTTCGGTGACCCCTCCTTAAGGGGGGGGTACTGTTGTGAATTCTGTGGCTGAATTCACTCCTGTGGTCACAAGTGGTACTGCAGCTTCTGAGCTTCCTCCCTCAGGTGTTCTGGTGAGCTCGTTAACTGCTTCATTACTTAACTCCGCCTGATGCTGCTATCCTTGCTCCTTGTCAATGTTTCAGTGTTGGATCTGAGCTTCTCCTGATTGTTCCTGTGACCTGCTGCTCTGTATAGCTAAGTGCTTTTTGCTTTTTTGTTGCTTTTTTTCTGTCCAGCTTGTCTTTTGTTTTGCTGGAAGCTCTGAGACGCAAAGGGTGTACCGCCGTGCCGTTAGTTCGGCACGGTGGGTTTTTTTTGCCCCCTTTGCGTGGTTTTGCTTTAGGGTTTTTTATAGACTGCAAAGTTCGCTTTACTGTCCTCGCTCTGTCCTAGAATATCGGGCCCCACTTTGCTGAATCTATTTCATCCCTACGTTTTGTCTTTTCATCTTACTCACAGTCATTATATGTGGGGGGCTGCCTTTTCCTTTGGGGAATTTCTCTGGGGCAAGTCAGGCCTATTTTTCTATCTTCAGGCTAGCTAGTTTCTTAGGCTGTGCCGAGTTGCCTAGGTAGTTGTTAGGCGCAATCCACAGCCGCTTTTAGTTGTGTTTAGGATAGGATCAGGTGTGCAGTCTACAGAGTTTCCACGTCTCAGAGCTCGTTCTTGTATTTTTGGGTATTTGTCAGATCACTGTGTGCGCTCTGATCGCTAAGCACACTGTGTTTCTGGATTGCCTTCATAACACCTGTCATTAGCAAACATAACAGTCCGCGGCCCGCACCCCTCCGTCGCCAAAAATATGTCTCTCCCATGAGCCCAGGAAGAGATTGGCGTACGAAGGGGCACAGGCCGCGCCCATGGCTGTGCCACGCTTCTGTAGATAAAACCGATCCTTAAAGATAAAACAGTTGTGGGTCAGGACGAAGCGCAGCAGCTCAAGGATTAACTCACACATAGGGCTACCCAGGTCGGAGGTCCCCAAGAAGAGGCGGACCGCATCCAGACCGTGTTCATGGTCAATGCATGTGTACAATGTCTGCACATCGGCAGTGACCAAGAGGACGCCAAGGTCCACAAGGACGCCGTCAACCCGTGAGAGGACGTCCGTCGTGTCTCTGACATAAGATGGTAGTACCTCGACCAGTGGTTTGAGGTAAAAGTCGATAAATTTACAGATGGGATCACATAATCCCTCGATGCCAGACACGATCGGACGCCCAGGTGGGCTGACGGCGTCCTTGTGGATCTTTGGAAGCAGATAAAAAGTTGGTACCCTCGGTGACCTCACCGTAAGACCCTCCAGGATCTTTCTGTCTATGATCCCTGCATCAAAAGCCCTCCCAAGGATAGCCTGCAGCTGAGACGTAAAGGAAGACAGAGGGTTATGGGTCAGCATGGTATAAGTGGTGGTATCCCTCAATTGGCGAAACGCCTCTTTTTCGTATTTATCACACGGCCAGATGACTATGTTCCCCCCTTTGTCTGCTGGCTTAATAACAATGTCCTTGAAGGACTGCAGCTCTTTAATTGCATTTCTCTGTTTAAATGAGAGATTATCAAATTTACGTCTTGAAGACAGCCGTCTAAAGTCTTCGGTAACCAGTCTAGTGAATATGTCCACTGCTGGACACAGAGACAAAGGGGGGAACCTAGTCGATCTGGGCATGCATACAGGTGGAAACCTACCTTGAGGAGTGCCACATTGTTCCTCTAAAAGATCTTCCAAAGCCTGCAATGCCTCCCTCTCCACAAGGACGCCGTCAGCCCACCTGGGCGTCCGATCGTGTCTGGCATCGAGGGATTATGTGATCCCATCTGTAAATTTATCGACTTTTACCTCAAACCACTGGTCGAGGTACTACCATCTTATGTCAGAGACATGACGGACGTCCTCTCACGGGTTGACGGCGTCCTTGTGGACCCTGGCGTCCTCTTGGTCACTGCCGATGTGCAGACATTGTACACATGCATTGACCATGAACACGGTCTGGATGCGGTCCGCCTCTTCTTGGGGACCTCCGACCTGGGTAGCCCTATGTGTGAGTTAATCCTTGAGCTGCTGCGCTTCGTCCTGACCCACAACTGTTTTATCTTTAAGGATCGGTTTTATCTACAGAAGCGTGGCACAGCCATGGGCGCGGCCTGTGCCCCTTCGTACGCCAATCTCTTCCTGGGCTCATGGGAGAGACATATTTTTGGCGACGGAGGGGTGCAGGCCGCGGACCATGTGCTGTGCTGGCTGAGATATATCGATGATGTCCTGTTTTTGTGGGGGGGTACGGCGCAGCAGCTCGAGGATTTTATGAGTCAACTTAATGAGAACCCTTTTAACATCAGGTTGACATACAATTCTGACCTTCAGCAGATCGACTTCCTGGACGTCAGGCTGGAGATCGACGACACACGTCGGATCCAGACTGACGTCTTCAGGAAGTCGACTGCAGTTAATGCTCTATTGCATGCTGATTCTGCACACAGTTCTACCACCATTAGGGCTATCCCGGTCGGACAGTTCCTAAGAATGAGGCGGATCTGCTCTACCGATGGCAGGTTTTTTGCACAGGCTAGTGACCTTGAGGGGCGCTTCAGGGATCGCGGATATAGCCGCAGAAGCATTAGACGTGGCTTTGAGAGGGCCAGGAGGACACCCCGTAGGGACCTATTGTACAAGAACGATGGTGGACGGAGTGGGAAAATGGACACAGATAAAATCAGGTTCATTGCAACATATAATCATGAATGGTCCAACATGAGAAACATACTGAAGAAGCATTGGTCGGTCCTGATGACTGAACCCTCTCTGGCCCGTGCCCTTGGTGACCTCCCCCTAATGACCGCTAAGAGATCTCCTAACCTTAGTAGCTTGCTGGTTCGCAGTCATTATGTCCCCCCTATGGCTAACCCCTTTGGATCTAGGGGCCCGTCGCTCGGTTCTTTTCAATGTGGGCGTTGCCTGGCATGTGAGAATATTGTGAGGGCCACGACTTTCAAATCCTCTGATGGCAGTAGAGAATTCTCGATCAGGCAACACATTACGTGTAGCACATCCAACGTGGTTTACTATGCCACGTGTGGGTGCTCTTTAATTTACATTGGACTGACATCCAGGGAGCTACGGATACGTGTCCGTGAACACGTTAGGGACATACGGGCTGCGCGGACTCTGGACGATGCCTCTGACCTGAAGACTATTCCCCGCCACTTCAAACAATTTCATAACTGTGATGCGGGGTCTCTTCAGGTCAGGGGCATCGAGAGTATTCACCTTGGAGCTAGGGGTGGTAACTATAAGAAAGCCCTTGCCCAGCGGGAAGCAGGTTGGATCATTCGTATTGATACCATGGTACCCAAGGGACTCAATGAGTCTCTAAGTTTTTCCTCTTTTCTTTAAATTGTTTGTGGCTTGGGGGCTCTGGGGTGGCATCTGCCTTTCCCCCCCCCCGTATTCAACTTATAATGCTATTGATGATGTTTGTCATCCATCCACTCTAATGTATAACGTGATTTTTCCT
Source organism: Ranitomeya imitator (assembly GCF_032444005.1). Classification (NCBI taxonomy): domain Eukaryota; kingdom Metazoa; phylum Chordata; class Amphibia; order Anura; family Dendrobatidae; genus Ranitomeya; species Ranitomeya imitator. The sequence goes on along the minus strand of NC_091285.1, from coordinate 509,307,730 downwards.
TGCATGCACTTGTTGCCCTTCCATCCTTTTTACATCTGCCCCTCTGGGTGGGTCCCCACTGGGGATCCTTTTCGTGCTATGGTTTTAATTTTGGTTTCATTTTTATTCATTTATGTCTATTTGTTTATTGTTTCTTTTTAGCTTTTCGTAGCAATAACTGGGTTATTGGCATTTCATCTGTCTCATCAATATTGGCCGGAATGGACTTCCTCCTTTAACCTCATGAGAACGTCACCATCTCATCTTGAATATACAATCGATCTTATGAGCCCAGTGTGTATCGCGGCTTATACCGCTTTAATTGGACAAACTTTTGGACCACACTGCTGGGTTGCTATATATTATTTGAACTTGTTGTTATAGATTCTCTGTGGGTCGATATTCTGGTGCCGTATCCCATGCTGTGTTTTTCCCCTTCTCTCGTAAGGTCTGGTAATGGGGCTCACAACAGTGGGAGGTTTTAGATCTTTGAGCCGGCTTATTGCGGTGGCGCGCATGCGCTGTGTCTCTCCGCCCGCCCCCTGCCGCAGCGGCGTCTCTTCTGCATCGCGCGTGCGTCCTGGGTTTTCTCCCAGGCGCCCTCGCGATGTGTGACGCTTTCTGCGACGCGGCGCGTGGTGATTGGGACGCGCGCATGCGCCGAATACTCTGCTGCCATTGGCTGGGATGTAACAGGTGACGAGTCACATGGTGGCCGGCCGGCCTTATTTAATGACGCCATACCCAGACAACGCTATCTCCCCTTGATAAAGCTATCTGATTCGTGGGCGAAACGCGCGTTGGGGGTTGCGTTTGTGGATCGCACCCGGTGCGCCTGGCTTAGGGATCTTGCACTGGTAAGCATTGCTCTATATAATTTACTTTATCTCCATGCCACTGGGTTTTGGTGATTTAATGGGATATATCCTATATTATTCATAGTAGCACTTCTTTGCTAATTAGCTGAGTGTATTGGCCCCATAGTCAGTGCGCACCGGGGGGATACCCACTCATGGTTTTTATCATCCTTGTTTATTGTATTTTCTGATACTATTTTTATGATGATGTTTACACTTCTGTAATAATATATGTGATATAATAAAGTATTGTTACTCTTTTTGATAACCTATATGCTCCTGTTGTACTCCTTTCTTCACATGCTTTATGGAGTTGGTTCTTGTGTTCGGTGAGGGGTCTTTTTGCACTATTTAGTGCCTTTAATTCTCCTCGTGTTTATATTATGTTGCCTGGTTTTGTTACCAGCTGTTTAAAGCTATTGACGTGCGGGCCCGCACGTCAATAGTTAACAGCCGCGGCGCCGCCAGCCAATCTGAGGCTGGCAGGCGCTGACATCAGCCGCAGCGTGCGTGCATGTCGCCGGCGTCTGACATCATTGTCAGTCGCCGGCGAGTGCATGCACGCTGCAGCTGCGTGGAGACTTCGCCCGCCGCAGGAGCGCGGCAGGTAAGAAGAACTTCTTTTTTTTTTTTTTTTCTTGAGAGCGGCGATCTGGGGGCCCAGGGAAGAACGCTGGACACAGGGGCAAAACGCTGGACAGAGATGGGGCAGAGTGCTGGACAGAGATGGGGCAGAGTGCTGGGAAGAGATGGGGCAGAGTGCTGGGACAGAGATGGGGCAGAGTGCTGGACAGAGATGGGGCAGAGTGCTGGGAAGAGATGGGGCAGAGTGCTGGGACAGAGATGGGGCAGAGTGCTGGGACAGAGATGGGGCAGAGTGCTGGACAGAGATGGGGCAGAGTGCTGGACAGAGATGGGGCAGAGTGCTGGGAAGAGATGGGGCAGAGTGCTGGGAAGAGATGGGGCAGAGTGCTGGGAAGAGATGGGGCAGAGTGCTGGAAGAGATGGGGCAGAGTGCTGGGCAGAGTGCTGGACAGAGATGGGGCAGAGTGCTGGACAGAGATGGGGCAGAGTGCTGGACAGAGATGGGGCAGAGTGCTGGACAGAGATGGGGCAGAGTGCTGGACAGAGATGGGGCAGAGTGCTGGACAGAGATGGGGCAGAGGGCTGGACAGAGATGGGGCAGAGGGCTGGACAGAGATGGGGCAGAGCGCTGGACAGAGATGGGGCAGAGCGCTGGACAGAGATGGGGCAGAGCGCTGGACAGAGATGGGGCAGAGCGCTGGACAGAGATGGGGCAGAGCGCTGGGAAGAGATGGGGCAGAGCGCTGGACAGAGATGGGGCAGAGCGCTGGACAGAGATGGGGCAGAGCGCTGGACAGAGATGGGGCAGAGCGCTGGACAGAGATGGGGCAGAGCGCTGGACAGAGATGGGGCAGAGCGCTGGACAGAGATGGGGCAGAGCGCTGAACAGAGATGGGGCAGAGCGCTGGACAGAGATGGGGCAGAGCGCTGGGCAGAGATGGGGCACAGCGCTGGACAGAGATGGGGCAGAGCGCTGGACAGAGATGGGGCAGAGCGCTGGACAGAGATGGGGCAGAGCGCTGGACAGAGATGGGGCAGAGCGCTGGACAGAGATGGGGCAGAGCCCTGGACAGAGATGGGGCAGAGCGCTGGACAGAGATGGGGCAGAGCGCTGGACAGAGATGGGGCAGAGCGCTGGACAGAGATGGGGCAGAGCGCTGGGAAGAGATGGGGCAGAGCGCTGGGAAGAGATGGGGCAGAGCGCTGGACAGAGATGGGGCAGAGCGCTGGACAGAGATGGGGCAGAGCGCTGGACAGAGATGGGGCAGAGCGCTGGACAGAGATGGGGCAGAGCGCTGGACAGAGATGGGGCAGAGCGCTGGACAGAGATAGGGCAGAGCGCTGGACAGAGATAGGGCAGAGCGCTGGACAGAGATGGGGCAGAGCGCTGGACAGAGATGGGGCAGAGCGCTGGACAGAGATGGGTCAGAGCGCTTGACAGAGATGGGGCAGAGCGCTGGACAGAGATGGGGCAGATATGCTGGACACAGATGGGGCAGAGTGCTGGACACAGATGGGGCAGAGTGCTGGACACAGATGGGGCAGGATTGGACACAGATGGGGCAGAGTGCTGGACACAGATGGGGCAGGATTGGACACAGATGGGGCAGAGTGCTGGACACAGATGGGGCAGGATTGGACACAGATGGGGCAGAGTGCTGGACACAGATGGGGCAGGATTGGACACAGATGGGGCAGAGTGCTGGACACAGATGGGGCAGAGTGCTGGACACAGATGGGGCAGAGTGCTGGACACAGATGGGGCAGAGTGCTTGACACAGATGGGGCAGAGTGCTGGACACAGATGGGGCAGGATTGGAAACAGATGGGGCAGAATGGAGACAGATGGGGCAGGATTGGAGACAGATGGGGCAGGATGGATACGATGGAGACAGATGGGGCAGGATGGGGAGATCATATGGGGCAGAATGGATACTCATGAGGGCAGGATGGGAGAACATATGGCTGGAGCCTGCAATGAGACACACGGGGGCTAGGATGGCGAATATTACCATAGGGGCTAATTAAGGGATATTATTATTGCAGTGATGTATTTATTTTATTTTTTGAGTATACTGTTTTAAATGGGGGGAGGTCCTGTTACTGTGCAGAGTGATACTATGTCACCTTCTTTATGTGGTGTAATGTAGAGGCTGTGAAAATTAAGTAATGTGTTCTGCAAGTGGAACTCGATATAACTGTGTTATTTCCTGCAGAGACGAGTCCTGGCTGGAAGAAATGATGGCGGTCTGTGCTGGATGAAAGATGAAGGACTTCACCTAGAGACGTCACTGGTGAGTCAGTGTTAACTATACACTGACACTATACACTGTATACTATATACAGAGCTCCTGTATATGTCACCAGTGATCACTGTATTACCTGTACACAGACACTGCTTACTAATTACAGATCTCCTGTGTATAATGGCACTGATGGTGATAGTATTGTGTTTTTTTTTTATTACTGATCAGTATTGTAGTATTCAGTCACTATGTGGTGGTAATATGCGGTCTGGTCATGGTGTTGTGGTATTTGTTCCTTGTGTTTGATATTATTCAGTCACTGTGGTGGTAATATGTCATCTGGTCATAGTGCTGTGGTATTTGTTCCTTGTATGTAGTATTGTAGGTCATTTTAAAAATTGAAAAATAAATAAAAATATACCTAAATTGTATTGCATATTTTAACAAATATTTAGTAGGTTACAGTACAGTAGGGCCCGGCCAAAAGTGTCAACTGTGTTCTGGTGGCGGCTTAAAAAATCTTTTGGCCAAAACAAAAGCTGCCGGTTATATGTGTGATCTGGTGATGGGAACTGTTAATGTGTGATAGGTGAGAAGTGGAGATTTTCCAAGAGAGAGCGGTGGGACTGTGGACAGTTCGAGGGGTGGAGCCTGGAGGCGGGGCTGGGGTGGAGCCTGGGCGGAGTCTCAAGGGGGCCCCGAAAATTTTGCCAGTATGGGGCCCCGAAATTTCTAGTGGCAGCCCTGCTGTATGGTGACCTGTTAGTGATCTGTTAGTGATCGTTCTGTCCCATCATTATTCCTCAGCTGCTGGAAAGAGGCCAGGAAACAAGTGTTGAACAACTTCAGTATTGTTGATCAAACTCATTTAGCGGCCTGAACTCAGCACTTGTAAATACAACCAAAATGCTTTTGTGTGATGTGCAATATGTTAGCATTTGGGGCTCCATTTTAAACTTTGCCTAGGGCCCCACTTTGCCTAAAACCGGCCCTGTGGCAAGTGGGCCTGTGTAACTTCAAATGCCAGGGCTGAATTTTAGTCCCAGTCCGGCCCTGGTATATATACAAGAGAAATGGTACTATGCAGTTTATACAGTACAGACCAAAAGTTTGGACACACCTTCTTATTTCAAGATTTTTCTGTATTTTCATGACTATGAAAATTGTACATTCACACTGAAGGCATCAAAACTATGAATTAATAAATTTCGAATTATATACTTAACAAAAAAGTGTGAAACTACTGAAATTATGTCTTATATTCTAGGTTCTTCAAAGTAGCCACCTTTTGCTTTGATGACTGCTTTGCACACTCTTGGCATTCTCTTGAGGAGCTTCAAGAGGTAGTCACCGGGAATGGTTTTCAATTCACAGATGTGCCCTGTCAGATTTAATAAGTGGGATTTCTTGCTTTATAAATGGGGTTGGGACCATCAGTTGTGTTGTGCATAAGTCTGGTGGATACACAGCTCATAGTCCTACTGAACAGGCTGTTAGAATTTGTATTATGGCAAGAAAAAGCAGCTAATTAAAGAAAAATGAGTGGCCATTGTTACTTTAAGAAATGAAGGTCAGTCAGTCCAAAAAATTGGGCAAACTTTGAAAGTGTCCCCAAGTACAGTGGCAAAAACCATCAAGCGCTACAAAGAAACTGGCTCACATGAGGACCGCCCCAGGAAAGGAAGACCAAGAGTCACCTCTGCTTCTGAGGATAAGTTTATCTGAGTCATCAGCCTCAGAAATCGCAGGTTAACAGCAGCTCAGATTAGAGACCAGGTCAATGCCACACAGAGTTCTAGCAGCAGACACATCTCTACAACAACTGTTAAGAGGAGACTTTGCGCAGCAGGCCTTCATGGTAAAATAGCTGCTAGGAAACCACTACTAAGGACAGGCAACAAGCAGAAGAGACTTGTTTGGGCTAAAGAACACAAGGAATGGATATTAGACCAGTAGAAATCTGTGCTTTGGCCTGATGAGTCCAAATTTTAGATCTTTGTTTCCAACCACTGTGTCTTTGTGCGACACAGAAAAGGTGAACGGATGGACTCTACATGTCTGGTTCCCACCGTGAAGCATGGAGGAGGAGGTGTGATGGTGTGGGGGCGCTTTGCTGGTGACACTGTTGGGGATTTATTCAGAATTGAAGGCATACTGAACCAGCATGGCTACCACAGCATCTTGCAGCGGCATGCTATTCCATCCGGTTTGCGTTTAGTTGGACCATCATTTATTTTTCAACAGGACAATGACCCCAAACACACGTCCAGGCTGTGTAAGGGCTATTTGAACAAGAAGAAAAGTAATGGGGTGCTACGCCAGATGACCTGGCCTCCACAGTCACCAGACCTGAACTCAAACGAGATGGTTTGGGGTGAGCTGGACCGCAGAGTGAAGGCAAAAGGGCCAACAAGTGCTAAACATCTCTGGGAACTCCTTCAAGATTGTTGGAAGACCATTCCCGGTGACTACCTCTTGAAGATCATTAAGAGAATGCCAAGAGTGTGCAAAGCAGTCATCAAAGCAAAAGGTGGCTACTTTGAAGAACCTAGAATATAAGACATAATTTCAGTTGTTTCACACTTTTTTTTAAGTATATAATTCCACATGTGTTAATTCATAGTTTTGATGCCTTCAGTGTGAATGTACAATTTTCATAGTCATGAAAATACAGAAAAATCTTTAAATTAGAAGGTGTGTCCAAACTTTTGGTCTGTACTGTATATACAGGAGAAGTGGTATTCTTTTGAAAATACTAATTAAAATACTAAACAAAAATTAATTGTGTGAAAGGGGCTTAATACAGGTACGCAGAATTCGGGTGGAATCACAGTAGCATATGGCATCGGATGTGATATGCTAATGACCCTCGGCTCTTGCTCTGCTGCGAGTGTGATCCGAGTATCAGTGCTCCGATGCTCTCGCAATAGAGAATTGTGTAAGGGGGTGAAGCACAATGAGAGTCTGGGGGCGGTTACCTTCTCGGCTCTGTGCCTGGAACCATTGAGCTGTGCTGCAGGTTCCCCAGGGGACAGACTTAGAGACTGGGTCAGGAAGAAAGCCAGGCAGAGAGCGGGAAAGGCACGCACGCAAGACTCAGAGCAGCGTGAGCAGAGATCAGAGCAGGGTGCAGCTGCGCTGCGGGAGAGAGAGAAATCTCCCGGTCAGAGGACAAGAACAGGGAGATTGCCCAGAAAGACTGCATCTTGTGAGTACCTGAAAGCGGACTCTGCTGTGACTGGTGAGGGGCGCTTTGAGACCCATGTAGAGACATTGGCCCGTATAGAGACTGCAACCCCTGGTACCCGCGGTATCAGTACAGAGACTGTAATTCCTGGTGAGAGATTTAACAGTGCAGAGCCCCTGATTCCTGGTACAGAGACTTAACAGTGCAGAGCCCCTGATTCCTGCTGTGCTGTAAAGGCTAAAGACTCAGAACTTGTGCATAACACATTAACTCCCGAAACCCCAGGCAGCAGGCTCCTAGAGACTACTCAGCCCACGGACAACAGAGGAACGACAAGTGCCGCTGTTTCCCGGCGCCTACGTTGGAGAACACGACCCTTCAAGCAAATCCTGCTTAATTCTGTTACACTGTTTGGCTCCCATATTTTTGCACTGTTTTATTGCTAGTTATTTTCCATTTCTTCCTCCCTGCGAGGAGAACCTTATTACTGTTATTAAACCCCTCAACTGTTGGTCTGTCTGTTCCATGGTGACATACTCAGTACCTGCATGCTATTACATTTGCAACACAGGTGCAGAGGACACGGAGAAACTAATTTCTCCATCTCCTCAATGGTCTGACTCACCGTGTATCAGATTGCAACAACTGCTGAGAAAAAAAAAATGACTGCACATGGATGGCAAGTGAGAAGAAAACCGTACCACTTTTCTGGATGAAATTGGAACTGATTTTTTCATACTCTTTATTGGCCCATTTGGCAGCATTTCACTTCCATATCAGAGAAATGTTCTGTTATGGATCCGAAACGTTGCCACATGGGCCAATAAAGAATCCAACATTTTTTTCACAATTAATTGGGGTGATATAGACTCGTATATACTGTATATACAGTGGGGCAAAAAAGTATTTAGTCAGTCAGCAATAGTGCAAGTTCCACCACTTAAAAAGATGAGAGTCGTCTGTAATTTACATCATAGGTAGACCTCAACTATGGGAGACAAACTGAGAAAAAAAAATCCAGAAAATCACATTGTCTGTTTTTTTAACATTTTATTTGCATATTATGGTGGAAAATAAGTATTTGGTCAGAAACAAAATTTCATCTCAATACTTTGTAATATATCCTTTGTTGGCAATGACAAAGGTCAAACGTTTTCTGTAAGTCTTCACAAGGTTGCCACACACTGTTGTTGGTATGTTGGCCCATTCCTCCATGCAGATCTCCTCTAGAGCAGTGATGTTTTTGGCTTTTCGCTTGGCAGCACGGACTTTCAACTCCCTCCAAAGGTTTTCTATAGGGTTGAGATCTGGAGACTGGCTAGGCCACTCCAGGACCTTGAAATGCTTCTTACGAAGCCACTCCTTCGTTGCCCTGGCGGTGTGCTTTGGATCATTGTCATGTTGAAAGACCCAGCCACGTTTCATCTTCAATGCCCTTGCTGATGGAAGGAGGTTTGCACTCAAAATCTCACGATACATGGCCCCATTCATTCTTTCATGTACCCGAATCAGTCGTCCTGGCCCCTTTGCAGAGAAACAGCCCCAAAGCATGATGTTTCCACCGCCATGCTTTACAGTAGGTATGGTGTTTGATGGATGCAACTCAGTATTCTTTTTCCTCCAAACACGACAAGTTGTGTTTCTACCAAACAGTTCCAGTTTGGTTTCATCAGACCATAGGACATTCTCCCAAAACTCCTCTGGATCATCCAAATGCTCTCTAGCAAACTTCAGACGGGCCCGGACATGTACTGACTTAAGCAGTAGGACACGTCTGGCACTGCAGGATCTGAGTCCATGGTGGCGTAGTGTGTTACTTATGGTAGGCCTTGTTACATTGGTCCCAGCTCTCTGCAGTTCATTCACTAGGTCCCCCCGCGTGGTTCTGGGATTTTTGCTCACCGTTCTTGTGATCATTCTGACCCCACGGGGTGGGATTTTGCGCGGAGCCCCAGATCGAGGGAGATTATCAGTGGTCTTGTATGTCTTCCATTTTCTAATTATTGCTCCCACTGTTGATTTCTTCACTCCAAGCTGGTTGGCTATTGCAGATTCAGTCTTCCCAGCCTGGTGCAGGGCTATAATTTTGTTTCTGGTGTCCTTTGACAGCTCTTTGGTCTTCACCATAGTGGAGTTTGGAGTCAGACTGTTTGAGGGTGTGCACAGGTGTCTTTTTATACTGATAACAAGTTTAAACAGGTGCCATTACTACAGGTAATGACTGGAGGAAAGAGGAGACTCTTAAAGAAGAAGTTACAGGTCTGTGAGAGCCAGAAATCTTGATTGTTTGTTTCTGACTAAATACTTATTTTCCACCATAATATGCAAATAAAATGTTAAAAAAACAGACAATGTGATTTTCTGGAATTTTTTTTCTCAGTTTGTCTCCCATAGTTGAGGTCTACCTATGATGTAAATTACAGACGCCTCTCATCTTTTTAAGTGGTGGAACTTGCACTATTGCTGACTGACTAAATACTTTTTTGCCCCACTGTATATGTACACATACATAAGAATACGGTAGATACTGAGAATTACACCATTTATACAGGACAGAAGTATACACAGCTACACAAAATATTTTAGAATCAATTATAATAATAATAATAATTTTATTTACAGTACAGACAAAAAGTTTGGACACACCTTCTCATTTAAAGATTTTTCTGTATTTTCATGACTATGAAAATTGTACATTCACACTGAAGGCATCAAAACTATGAATTAACACATGTGGAATTATATACTTAACAAAAAAGTGTGAAACAACTGAAATTCTGTCTTATATTCTAGGTTCTTCAAAGTAGCCACCTTTTGCTTTGATGACTGCTTTGCACACTCTTGGCACTCTCTTGATGAGCTTCAAGAGGTAGTCACCGGAAATGGTCTTCCAACCATCTTGAAGGAGTTCCCTGAGATGCTTAGCACTTGCTGGTCCTTTTGCCTTAACTTTGCAGTCCAGCTCACCCCAAACCATCTCGATTGGGTTCAGGTCTGGTGACTGTGGAGGCCAGGTCATCTGGCATAGCACCCCATCACTCTCCTTCTTGGTCAAATAGCCCTTACACCGCCTGGAGATGTGTTTGGGGTCATTGTCCCATTGAAAAATAAATGATGGTCCATCTAAACGCAAACCGGATGGAATAGCATGCCGCTGCAAGATGCTGTGGTAGCCATGCTGGTTCAGTATGCCTTCAATTTTGAATAAATTCCCAACAGTGTCACCAGCAAAGCACCCCCACACCATCACACCTCCTCCTCCATGCTTCACGGTGGGAACCAGGCATGTAGAGTCCATCCGATCACCTTTTCTGCGTCGCTCAAAGACACGGTGGTTGGAATCAAAGATCTAAAATTTGGACTCATCAGACCAAAGCACAGATTTCCACTGGTCTAATGTCCATTCCTTGTGTTCTTTAGCCCAAATACGTCTCTTCTGCTTGTTGTCTGTTCTTAGCAGTGGTTTCCTAGCAGCTATTTTACCATGAAGGCCTGCTGCACAAAGTCTTCTCTTAACAGTTGTTGTAGAGATGTGTCTGCTGCTAGAACTCTGTGTGGCATTGACCTGGTCTCTAATCTGAGCTGCTGTTAAACTGCGATTTCTGAGGCTGGCGACTCGGATAAACTTCTCCTCAGAAGCAGAGGTGACTCTTGGTCTTCCTTTCCTGTGGCGGTCCTCATGTGAGCCAGTTTCTTTGTAGCGCTTGATGTTTTTTGCCACTGCACTTGGGGACACTTTCAAAGTTTTCCCAATTTTTTGGACTGACTGACCTTCATTTTTTAAAGTAATGATGATCGCAAAAGGTGGCTACTTTGAAGAACCTAGAATATAAGAGATAATTTCAGTTGTTTCACACTTTTTTGTTAAGTATATACTGTAATTCCACATGTGTTAATTCAAAGTTTTGATGCCTTCAGTGTGAATGTACAATTTTCATAGTCATGAAACTACAGAAAAATCTTTAAATGAGAAGGTGTGTCCAAACTTTTGGTCTGTACTGTAGGTGCAACTGCTGTATATACATAAAAAAAAAAAAGTTTTCATCTTGGGACTCATCAAGGTCCCTGAGATGGGGGAGGATGAACAGATGAATCCGGGCCTGATTCTATCCAGTCTGACAAAACATTCTGATCCTATTCTAAGGTTTTAAGACAGGTCTTGATAAAGGAGTTTTCTGGGCATTTAATCCCAATGATCTATCCTTAGGATAGGCTATCAATATTAAATGAGTAAGGGTCCAACACCCAGCACCCTTACGGACGAGCTGTTATTAGCTCCAGATGTGGCTGAATTTAAACACTGAATGGAGCAGAGCAGTATAGCTAATTTCACTATGTATCATCTGCTGGCAAAAATTGCAGATCAAATCAAATTCTCTTAAATATGAGCTAATATACTATACTCAGCATTGGAAGCTACAGGTACTTCTCACAAAATTAGAATATCATCAAAAAGTTTATTTATTTCAGTTCTTCAATACAAAAAGTGAAACTCATATATTATACTAGATGGTGGCCCCATTCTAACGCATCGGGTATTCTAGATTATGTATGTATGTACAGTTAGGGCCAGAAATATTTGGACAGTGACACAATTTTCGCGAGTTGGGCTCTGCATGCCACCACATTGGATTTGAAATGAAACCTCTACAACAGAATTCAAGTGCAGATTGTAACGTTTAATTTGAAGGGTTGAACAAAAATATCTGATAGAAAATGTAGGAATTGTACACATTTCTTTACAAACACTCCACATTTTAGGAGGTCAAAAGTAATTGGACAAATAAACATAACCCAAACAAAATATTTTTATTTTCAATATTTTGTTGCAAATCCTTTGGAGGCAATCACTGCCTTAAGTCTGGAACCCATGGACATCACCAAACGCTGGGTTTCCTCCTTCTTAATGCTTTGCCAGGCCTTTACAGGCCTTCAGGTCTTGCTTGTTTGTGGGTCTTTCCGTCTTAAGTCTGGATTTGAGCAAGTGAAATGCATGCTCAATTGGGTTTAGATCTGGAGATTGACTTGGCCATTGCAGAATGTTCCACTTTTTGGCACTCATGAACTCCTGGGTAGCTTTGGATGTATGCTTGGGGTCATTGTCCATCTGTACTATGAAGCGCCGTCCAATCAACTTTGCAGCATTTGGCTGAATCTGGGCTGAAAGTATATCCCGGTACACTTCAGAATTCATCCGGCTACTCTTGTCTGCTCTTATGTCATCAATAAACACAAGTGACCCAGTGCCATTGAAAGCCATGCATGCCCATGCCATCACGTTGCCTCCACCATGTTTTACAGAGGATGTGGTGTGCCTTGGATCATGTGCCGTTCCCTTTCTTCTCCAAACTTTTTTCTTCCCATCATTCTGATACAGGTTGATCTTTGTCTCATCTGTCCATAGAATACTTTTCCAGAACTGAGCTGGCTTCTTGAGGTGTTTTTCTGCAAATTTAACTCTGGCCTGTCTATTTTTGGTATTGATGAATGGTTTGCATCTAGATGTGAACCCTTTGTATCTACTGTCATGGAGTCTTCTCTTTACTGTTGACTTAGAGACAGATACACCTACTTCACTGAGAGTGTTCTGGACTTCAGTTGATGTTGTGAACGGGTTCTTCTTCACCAAATTAAGTATGCGGCGATCATCCACCACTGTTGTCATCCGTGGATGCCCAGGCCTTTTTGAGTTCCCAAGCTCACCAGTCAATTCCTTTTTTCTCAGAATGTACCCAACTGTTGATTTTGCTACTCCAAGCATGTCTGCTATCTCTCTGATGGATTTTTTCTTTTTTTTCAGCCTCAGGATGTTCTGCTTCACCTCAATTGAGAGTTCCTTTGACCGCATGTTGTCTGCTCACAGCAACAGCTTCCAAATGCAAAACCACACACCTGGAATCCACCCCTGACCTTTTAACTACTTCATTGATTACAGGTTAACGAGGGAGACGCCTTCAGAGTTAATTGCAGCCCTTAGAGTCCATTGTCCAATTACTTTTGGTCCCTTGAAAAAGAGGACGCTATGCATTACAGAGCTATGATTCCTAAACCCTTTCTCCGATTTGGATGTGGAAACTATCATATTGCAGCTGGGAGTGTGCACTTTCAGCCCATATTATATATATATAATTGTATTTCTGAACATGTTTTTGTAAACAGCTAAAATAACAAAACTTGTGTCACTGTCCAAATATTTCTGGCCCTAACTGTATATAGCAGCCACATAGTATATAGCACAGGCTACGACATATTGTAGAATACCCGATGCGTTAATACAGGCCATGCAGTATATAATATTGCCCACATAGTATATAACACTGCCCATGTAGTATATAGCAGCCATGTAGTATATAACACAGCCCACGCAGTATATAACACAGCCCACATAGTATACAACACTGCCCACGTAGTATATAGCAGCCATGTAGTATATAACGCAGCCCACGCAGTATATAACACAGCCCATGTAGTATTTAGCAGTGTGTGCACCATATCCCTGTTAAAAAAAATCATTAAAATAAAAAATAGTTCTATACTCACCCTCCTTCGTGCAGCGAAGCTCTGTCGATGCGCGCGCGGCTGCTGCCAGCTTCCGTTCCCAGGATGCATTGTGAAATTACCCAGATGACGTAGCAGTCTCGCGAGACAGCTAAGTCTTCTGGGTAATTTCGTAATGCATCTCTGGGAACGGAAGCTGGCGGCAGCCACGCTCCCCTCGGCGGACGACGGAAGGTGAGAATAGCAGGTTTTTTGTTTTCTCATTATTTTTAACATTAGATCTTTTTACTATTGATGCTGCATAGGCAGCATCAATAGTAAAAAGTTGGTCACACAGTGTTAATAGCAGCGTTAACGGAGTGCGTTACACACGGTATAACGCGGTCCGTTAACGCTGTCATTAACCCTGTGCACTGACTGGAGCGGGCGCCGGGCACTGACTAGATGGGAGTAGGGAGGGACTAATTCTTGGCCGGACTGTGGCCGTCGCTGATTGGTCGCGGCAGCCAGGACAGGCAGCTGGCCACACCAATCAGCGACACGGGATTTCCGTGACGGAAGTTGCAGACAGAGAGACGGAAGTACCCCTTAGACAATTATATAGTAGATACAGTCATTACAAACATAGTGATCTATTTCAAGTGTTTATTTCTGTCAATGTTGATGATTATGGCTTATAGGCAATGAAAATCCAAACGTCATTATCTCAGTAAATTAAAATACTTCTAACCCCTTAACCCCCAAAGCTTTTTTTGGTTTTGCGTTTTTGTTTTTCACTCCCCTTCTTCCCAGAGCCATAACTTTTTTATTTTTCCATCAATATGGCCCTGTGAGGGCTTGTTTCTTGCAGGACGAGTTGTACTTTTGAACAACACCATTGGTTTTACCATGTTGTGTACTAGATAATGGAAAAAAAATTCCAAGTGCGGTGAAGTTGCAAAAAAGTGCAATCCCACATTTGTTTTTTGTTTGCTTTTTTATTAGGTTCACTAAATGCTAAAACTGACCTCATAGACACCAAACATGTCTTTTTTATCTAAGGGGTGAAAAAAATTCCAAACTTGGCTAAAAAAATTTTTTTTGATACCCGTTGTGTCTCCATTTTTCGTGATCTCGGATAAGGTGAGAGCTTATTTTTGGCATACTGAGCTGACATTTTTAATGATACCATTTTGGTGCAGATACGATCTTTTGATCGCCCGTTATTGCATTTTAATCGGCTCTGCTACATAGAGACAATGTTCAGATGTAGTAGAATTGCTGACTTGCTATGAGCGCCGACCACTGGGTGGCACTCACAGCAATCTGGGACTGACAATCTTAGAGTTCTCCAGGAGACGTTGGGTTGTCATGCCGACACACCGGTGACCCGCGATCATGTGCGCAGGTCACCAGTGTGCGTATTTCCAGCGCTATAGTTGGAAACGTCATTTAAATGCTGCTGTCAGCGTTTAACAGCGGCATTTAACTATTGCAGGCACATGTCAGCTGTTCAAAACAGTTGACATGTCCCCGGAAAAATGTGGGCTCACTGCCAGAGCCCACATCAAAGGGAGGGGTACCGACATCGGCGTACTATTATGCCCGATGTTGGTAAGGGATTAAAATCTGAAATGTTGGTCTACTGAAATGTATGTTCAGTAAATGCACTCAATACTTGGTCGAGGCTCCTTTTGCATCAATTACTGCATCAATGCGGCGTGGAATGGAGGCTATTAGCCTGTGGCACTGCTGAGGTGTTATGGAAGCCCAGGCTGTTTTGATAGCAGCCTTCAGCCAGTCTGCATTGTTGGGTCTGATGTCTCATCTTCCTCTTGACAATACCCCATAGATTCTCTATGGGGTTAAGGTCAGGAGAGTTTGCTGGCCAATCAAGAGCAGTGATACTGTTGTTTTTAAACCAGGTATTGGTACTTATGGCAGTGTGGACAGATGCCAAGTCCTGCTGGAGAATGAAATTTCTATCTCCAAAAAGCTTGTCAGCAGAGGGAAGCATGAAGTGCTCTAAAATTTCCTGATAGAAGGCTGTGCTGACTTTGGTCTTGATAAAACACAGTGGACCTACACCAGCAGATGACATGGCTGCCCAAACCATCACTGATTCACACTAAAACTCAAACTTCACACTAGACCTCAAGCAGCTTGGACTGTGTGCATCTTCATTCTTCCTCCAGACTCTGGGACCTTGATTTCCAAATGAAATGCAAAATTTACTTTCATCTGAAAACAACACCTTGGACCACTGAGCAACAGTCCAGTTCTATTTCTCCTTGGCCCAGGTAAGACGTGTCTGGCATTGTCTATTGATCATGAGCAGCTTGACATAAGGATTGCGACACTTGTAGCCCATGTCCTGGATACGTCTGTGTGTGGTGGCTTTTGAAGCAATGACTCCAGCAGCAGTCCACTCCTTTTGAATCGCCCCCAAATTTTTGAATGGCCTTTTCTTAACAATCCTTTCAAGGCTGCGGTTATCCCGTTTGCTTGTGCACCTTTTTCTACCACACTTTTTCCTTTCACTCAACTTTCCATTACTATGCTTGGATACAGCACTCTGTGAACAGCCAGCTTCTATAGCAATGACCAATTGTGGCTTACCCTCCTTGTGGAGTGTGTCAATGACTGCCTACTGGACATCAGTCAAGTCAGCAGTCTTCCTCATGATTGTGGAGCCTACTAAAACAGACTAAGGGACCTTTTCAAACACTTAGGAAACCTTTGCAGGTGTTTTTTGTTAATTATTCTAATTTACTGAGATAATGACTTTTGGGTTTTCATTGGCAGTAAGCCATAATCATCAACATTAACAGAAATAAACACTTGAAATAAATCACTCTGTTTGTACTGACTCTATACACTGTGTGCAGAATTATTAGGCAAGTTGTATTTTGATCACATGATACTTTTTATACATGTTGTCCTACTCCAAGCTGTTCAGGCTTGAGAGCCAACTACCAATTAAGAAAATCAGGTGATGTGCATCTCTGTAATGAGGAGGGGTGTTGTCTAATGACATCAAAACCCTGTATAAGGTGTGCTTAATTACTAGGCAACTTCCTTTCCTTTGGCAAAATGGGTCAAAAGAGAGATTTGACGGGCTCTTAAAAGTCCAAAATTGTCAGATGTCTTGCAGAGGGATGCAACAGTCTTGAAATTGCCAAACTTTTGAAGCGTGATCACCGAACAATCAAGCGTTTCATGGCAAATAGCCAACAGGGTCGCAAGAAGCGTGTTGGGCAAAAAAGGCGCAAAATAACTGCCCATGAATTGAGGAAAATCAAGCGTGAAGCTGCCAAGATGCCATTTGCCACCAGTTTTGCCATATTTGAGAGCTGCAAAGTTACTGGAGTAACAAAAAGCACAAGGTGTGCGATACTCATGGACATTGGCAAGGCTGAAAAAGGACCACCTTTGAACAAGAAACTTAAGATAAAACGTCACGAAATATCTTAAGACTGACTTTTCAAAGGTTTTATGGACTGATGAAATGAGAATGACTCTTGATGGGCCAGATGGATGGACCAGAGGCTTGGTCAGTAAAGGGCAGAGAGCTCCACTCTGACTCAGACACCAGCAAGGTGGAGGTGGGGTACTGGTATGGACTGGTATCATCAAAGATGAACTTGTGGGACCTTTTTGGGTTGAGGATGGAGTGAAGCTCAACTCCCAGACCTACTGCCAGTTTCTGGAAGACAACTTCTTCAAACAGTGTTACAGAAAGAAATCGGTATCGTTCAAGAAAAACATGATTTTCATGCAGGACAATGCTCCATCATATGCCTCCAACTACTCAACAGCATGGATGGCTAGTAAAGGTCTCAAAGAAGAAAAAATAATGACATGGCCCCCTTGTTCACCTGATCTGAATCCCATAAAGAGCCTGTTGTCCCTCATAAAATGTGAGATCTACAGGGAGGGAAAACAGTCCATCTCTCGGAACAGTGTCTGGGAGGCTGTGGTGGCTGCTGCACGCAATGTTGATCGTAAACAGATCAAGCAACTGACAGAATCTATGGATGGAAGGCTGTTGAGTGTCATCATAAAGAAAGGTGGCTATATTGATCACTAATTTTACTTTTTGCTGATATTCTAATTTTGTGAGAAGCACCTGTATATATTCAACAGATCTGTGTTGTTCAGCTCAGCTCACTATTAACATCCAGCCACCACCTGAGTTAACAGCCGAGAGCTAGGGAAGCCAGGCCTCGAAACCACGCTGATTTGATATTGATGAACTATCTGAAGAATAGGTCATTAATATTATATGTCTGGGCAATCACTTTCAATTCAATAACAGGGCAGCATGGTGGCTCAGTGGTTAGCACAGCAGCCTTACCGCGCTGGGGTCCCACCAGGGACAACATCTGCAAAGAGTTTGTATGTTCTCCCCGTGTTTGCATGGGTTTTCTCCGGTTTTCTCCCACACTCCAAAGACATACTGATAGGGAATCTAGATTGTGAGCCCCATCAGGGACAGTGATGATAATGTATGTAAATCACTGTGGAATAATATAGTGCTATATAAGCAAAGCATAATAAATAAATTAATAACAAATCCATCTGTAGTTAGCTCCCTCTTGTGGAAGCATAAGGAATCTAATAGGGAACATAACCCTTGGCTGCATCCCACATACTGAACATCCCTGAGCAAGTTTGCCAGCTCTGATCCTATAGTTCTCTATGAGATTATTTCTGGGATGCTGGGTCAATACTTTGGGTGGCTTTGCAGTCACGTGATTGGATTATTAGTTATTTCAGATTACCAACAGTCATACAGGTCTACCTAATAAAATTGTCAGAGGGTATAATAGACTATGTATCTAATGTACTATCATGCACAGTTAATTTAATGTACTATTGTGGTTTTTAATACTTCCTTTCTTGTGGAAAAAAAAAACCACAAAACTAACAGATAATTGCACACATGGCCTCCTCACATATTGGTGAAATTTTACTTTATTCACCGATGCCTCTACCCTGTGCCAGTCATTACACTGGCTACCCATCCACTCCAGAATCCAGTACAAAACTACTACCCTCATCCACAAAGCGCTCCATGGCTCAGCACCACCCTACATCTCCTCCCTGGTATCAGTCTACCACCCTACCCGTGCCCTCCGCTCCGCTAATGACCTCAGGTTAGCATCCTCAATAATCAGAACCTCCCACTCCCGTCTCCAAGACTTTACACGTGCTGCGCCGATTCTTTGGAATTCACTACCTAGGTTAATACGATTAATCCCCAATCCCCACAGTTTTAAGCGTACCCTAAAAACTAATTTTTCAGACTGGCCTACCGCCTCAATGCAGTAACCTAACGATCCCTGTGTGGCCTATTTATAAAAAAAAAAAAAAAAAAGGTTCCTCGCATCATGTTCTCATACACTTTATGCAGTATTAGCCCTCTGTGTCTGTACTGCTACATACTTAGGCAGGTAACTGGTTCATGCAGCTTTACATGAACACCTGAGCCTTACACTATGGCTGGTCCGAATAACTAAAGCAATTGTTATCATCCACCTCTCGTGTCTCCCCTTTTCCTCATAGTTTGTAAGCTTGCGAGCAGGGCCCTCACTCCTCCTGGTATCTGTATTGAACTATATTTCTGTTATGCTGTAATGTCTATTGTCTGTACAATTCCCGTCTATAATTTGTAAAGCGCTGCGGAATATGTTGGCGCTATATAAATAAAAATTATTATTATTTATTTTTATTTTTTGCTTAGCCACGTGCATAATGCTCAGAGTAGCTGGCATTTAGAAAAATGTGACATTTATATCCTGGCAGTGGATCGGTGTTAGCAAACAGTGCAGGGTACAAATAGCGAGCTGCCCATGCATCGCATTATATAATAATGAGTCAGAAAGATAAATAGAATGTACTTGTGTGTGCGTTGAAAGACGTATATACAGATATGAAGTGTTCTGTGTACTGCATGTTAATGGGAAAGAGAAAGATTGCACAAGATGGTTCACTTTCAGCAAAGGCTCTGAAAGCAAATTGTTACTATAATAAAGCAAACATAAAGGAGTTATATGATCATCAATCCACACAACAGTCCTGAGTGCTAAAAGGAGGTAATCCACTCAGCAGAGCAGATCATATGCAGAAACACACTTAAGACAATAAAAGCATAGTAAGCACCATAGTATAAAATTGCAACATCGCGTCTTTCCTTTACAGGGATTTAATCCTGTGCAATAAACATAACAAAGGGATCACAGAACAAATATGAACCTTGAGAGAGTGAGGTGCAACCTGCAAGTCAAGGGTCACATCAGGCTCGGACTGGCCCACCGGGGAACCGGAGGATCCTCCGGTGGGCCCTGACACTGGCATCTGCTGGCAGGGCCTCCCCCCGCTCCAGGGCCCTCCCCCCGCTCCAGGGCCCCCTCCCCCGCCGCCGCCCGCCTTGAATACTCACCCTGCTCCAGCGATGGTCTCGGCGTCTGCACTGCAGCTCGTCCTGAACGAGCGGTCACGTGACACCGCTCATTAAGATCATGAATATGCACATATTCATGATCTTAATGAACGGTGTCACATGACCGCTCAAGCAGGAAGAAGGTGCTGCGCCGGCGCCGCCGCCTGGAGTCGGGAGAGAGCGCGAGGGATGTCGGCACGGCCGTGCAGTGGGACAGGTGAGTATGAGGGCCGGGGGGACGGGGGAACGAGGGGGGGGATGAAGGAGGACATAAGCCGGCGCACCAAGCAGGAGCAGGAGCGGAGAGATAAGCCTGCATACAGGGGGGAATATGAGCCATGCAGGGGGGGATATAAGCCATGCAGGGGGGAATATGAGCCATGCAGGGGGGAATATGAGCCATGCAGGGGGGGATATAAGCCATGCAGGGGGGAATATGAGCCATGCAGGGGGGAATATGAGCCATGCAGGGGGAATATGAGCCATGCAGGGGGGAATATGAGCCATGCAGGGGGAATATGAGCCATGCAGGGGGGAATATGAGCCATGCAGGGGGGAATATGAGCCATGCAGGGGGGGATATAAGCCATGCAGGGGGGAATATGAGCCATGCAGGGGGGAATATGAGCCATGCAGGGGGGAATATGAGCCATGCAGGGGGGAATATGAGCCATGCAGGGGGGAATATGAGCCATGCAGGGGGGAATATGAGCCATGCATACAGGAGGGGTAATATGAGCTATGTATATGGGATAGGAGGGAGATGAGCCATGCATACAGGAGGGGGGTCATTATACAGTGTGGAGCATCATGTGTGGCCGTTATACAGTATGGAGCATCATTTGTGGTCATTATACAGTATTGAGCATTATGTGGGATCATTATACAGTATGGAGCATCATGTGCGGCCGTTATACAGTATGGAGCATCATTTGTGGTCATTATACAGTATTGAGCATTATGTGTGGCCATTATACAGTATGGAGAACTGTGTGGCCGTTATACACTATGGAGCATCATGTGTGGTGGCCGTTATACAGTATTGAGCATCATGTGCGGTCATTATACAGTATGGAGCATCATGTGTGGCCGTTATACAGTATTGAGCATCATGTGTGGCCATTATACAGTATGGAGCATCATGTGTGGCCGTTATACAGTATGTAGCATCATGTGTGGCCATTATACAGTATTGAGCATTATGTGTGGCCATTATACAGTATGGAGCATCATGTGTGGCCATTATACAGTATGGAGCATCATGTGTGGCTGTTATACAGTATGGAGCATTATGTGTGGCCATTATACAGTATGGAGCATCATGTGTGGCCATTATACAGTATGGAGCATCATGTGTGGCTGTTATACAGTATGGAGCATCATGTGTGGCCATTATACAGTATGGAGCATCATGTGTGGCCATTATACAGTATGGAGCATCATGTGTGGCTGTTATACAGTATGGAGCATCATGTGCGGCCATTATACAGTATGGAGCATCATGTGAGGTCATTATACAATATGGAGCATCATGTGTGGCCGTTATACAGTATTGAGCATTATGTGAGGTCATTATACAGTATGGAGCATCATGTATGGCCGTTATACAGTATTGAGCATTATGTGCGGTCATTATACAGTATGGAGCACTGTGTGGCCATATTTTTTTGTTTATAATTATTGTATATAAAACAGTGTGATCAGCAGTGCTTAATGGCTGTGGTTGGGACGTGGATATGGGTGTGACTAGTTGTGAAATGGGTCTAGTCAGAGGCGTGGCCTAAAATTTGCCGCGCCGCACTACGCGCGCCGCAAACTTTATACCTCCTTCCCTTCTTCAAAAGTTGGGAGGTATGGTACCACATTTGCCAGATCACGGCAAGTGCCGCAAATCCCATAGAGAATGACTGAGGCCGAACGCAGTGTTGCCATAAGTGATCCGTTACGCGGCAGATGCAGAAAAACTGCCCGATCTGCTGCAAAAGGCGACTTTCACATCAGCGATTCTTGCCAAAGTCACTGCCGATAGTGTCATACTCACCAAAAGGGGAGGCAGCACTAAAAGTGCCTAGGGCAGCAGAAACACTAAATACGGCCCTGGGGGGCTACATTATATTCTGTGGGGGGACTGCATTATACTCAAGGTACTACATTATATTATGGGGGGCTACATCATACTATATGAGGGGTTACAGTATACTCTATGGGGGGCTGCATTATATTCTGTGGTGGGGCTGCATTATTCTCTCAGGGGACTACATAATATGGGGGCTACATCATACTATATGAGGGGGCTACAGTATACTCTATGGGGGGCTGCATTATATTCTGTGGTGGAACTGCATTCTCTCAGGGGACTACATTATATTCTGTGCTGGGTGGCATTATACTATATGAGGGGGCTGCATTATACCCTATGGGGGTGCTACATTATATTCTATGGTGGGGACTGTGTCATACCTGAGAGGGTTGCATTATATTTTGTGGGGTGCTGCATTATATTCTATGAGAGGGGACTGCATTATATTTTATGAAGGGGCTACATTATATTCTGTGAGGGGGCTACCCCAACCCTTGCTACATTATTAAGACGTGAACTACCTTATACTATACCCTGATATTAGCGCTTTTTACCGCACAATTGGTGGTCTTGTATCTATTTCTATGTAGCTACATAGTGGGCCCCAAGAATGATTTTCTCTGGTGGGCCCAAGGTGCTCCAGTCCGACGCTGGGTCACATTTACAGCCCCTAAAAATCACAGTAAGTGCAGAAGATTCTGATAAACTTATATGTTTCTTATGCACTAATATTCAAGCACAGTGATACTGTTGTTTTTAAACCAGGTATTGGTACATTTGGCAGCGTGGACAGGTGCCAAGTCCTGCTGGAGAATTATACTTCCATCTCCAAAAATCTTGTCAGCGGAGGGAAGCATGAAGTGCTCTAAAACTTCCTGGTAGACAACTATCAGTGATGGTTTGGGGAGCCATGTCATCTGCTGGTGTAGGTCCACTGTGTTTTCTCAAGACCAAAGTCAGCGCAGCCGTCTAGCAGGAAATTTTAGAGCACTTCATGCTTCCCTCTGCCGACAAGCTTTTTGAAGATGGAAATTTCATTCTCCAGCAGGACTTGGCACCTGTCCACACTGCGAAAAGTACCAATACCTGGTTTAAAAACAGCAGTATCACTGGGCATGATTGGCCAGCAAACTCGTGTGACCTTAACCCCATAGAGAATCTATGTGGTATTGTCAAGAGGAAAATAAGAGACACCATACCCATCAATGCAGATAAGCTGAAGGCTGCTATCAAAGCAACCTGGGCTTCCATAACACCTCAGCAATGCCACAGACTGATCGCCTCCAAGTCACTCCGCATTGATGCAGTGATTGATGCAAAAGGAGCCCCGACTAAGTATTGAGTGCCTTTACTGAACATACATTTCAGTAGGCTAACATTTCAGATTTTAAAATAATTTTTTCAAGCTGGTGTTATAAAGTATTCTTACTGAGATAACGATTTTTGGGTTTTCTTTGGCTGTAAGCCATAATCATCAACATTAGCAGAAATAAACAATTGAAACAGATCACTCTGTAATGACTCTATATATGAGTTTCACTTTTTGTATTGAAGAACTGACATAAATTTACTTTTTGACGATATTCTAATTTTTTGAGATGCACCTGTACACTTTACCTTTTCTGAAAGGCCATGAAGGCTGCAGCATCATTAAGCAAGAGGCACCACTACCAAACACCATGAAGACCGAGGAGATCTCCACACAAGTCAGGGACAAAGTTGTTCAGATGTACAAGTCAGGGTTGGGTTATAAAGAATATCCCAATCTCTGATCCCCCGGAGAACCAACAAATCCATTATCAGCAAATGGAAAGAACACGGTACCACAGCAAACCTGCCAAGAGAGAGCCGCCCACCAAATCTCTAAATCTGGACAAGATTGGCATTAATCAGAGAAGCAGCACAGATACCAAAGTAACCCTGAGGGAGCTGCAGAGTTCCCAAACAGACACTGGAGTATCTGTCCATATGACCACAATAAGCCATACACTTCATAAAGGTGTTTTTTATGGAAGAATAGGCAGAAAAAAACCTTTATACACACACATACAAAGTGTAAGGCTTATTTTGAGTTTGCCAAAACACGTATGGGAGTCTCCCCAAATGTATGGAGGAAGGTGCTGTGGTCATATGAGACCAAAATTGAACTTTTAGAGCACCAAGGCAAACACTATGTCTGGCACCAAACCAACACAGCTCATCATCCCAAGAACATCATCCCTACAGTGAAATGTGGTGCCAGCATCATGCTTTGAGGATGATCATTGGCAGCAGGGACAGGGAAAATGGTCTGAGTTGAGGGGAAGATGGATGGTGCAAAATACAGGGATATTCTTGTGTAAAACTGTATTTCATACTGTCAGTTATTTGAGACTGGGAAGGAGGTTCATCTTCTAACAAGACAATGACCCAAAGCATACTGCTAAAGCAACACTAGAGTGGTTTAACCCCTTAATGACCGCCAATACGTCTTTTAACTGACCTGAGATATATGAGAATAGCCTCCCCATACAGATGACAATCCAGCATCTGTCGGCTGTACACTATAGCTGACAACTTGCTGTACCAGCCACGATCAGTGTTTGCACCATCTAAATCTGTTTAACCCCTTAGATGCTGCTGTCAATAGTGACTACATCATTATAAATGGTTAACAGAGTGTGGGGGCTTCTTCTTTGTCCCAATTGGTGCCCTCAGATCATGATTTTGTTGTCCTGATGTTTGCCATGGCAATTCATGACCAAATAGTGGCCTTAGAGTCTGACGGCTGCAGTAATCTGTTTAGAAGTTAGAGACATTTAGGTGGTAAAAATACACATTTTCATTTCTGTCATGCCACTTTGCATTAATTCCTGTAAAGCACCTGAAGGGTTAATAAACTACCTGACAGCAGTTTTCAATATGTTTAGGGGTGCTGTTTTTAAAATGGTATCACGTTTGTGGGTTTCCCAATATATGGGACCCCTAAAGTCACTTCAAACATGGGTAAGTCCCTAAAAAAATAAATTTTGTAAATTTCTTTGAAAAAATGAAAAATTGCTGCTACATTTTTAAACCTCCTAAAATGCTAGCAAAATAAAATAACATTTTACAAATTGTCCTGATGTAAAGCAGACATGTGGGAAATGTTATTTATTAATGGTTTGCTGTTGTATGACTATCTGGTTTAAAGGGATAATCATTCAAATTTAGAAAATTGCTAATTTTTTTACATTTTTCTCAAATTTTTGATATTTTTTATAAATAAACACAAAAAATGTTGAACTAAATTTACCATTATCATAAAGTATAATGTGTCACGAAAAAACAATCTCAAAATCACTGGGATTTGTTGAAGCATCGCAGAGTTATTACCACATAAAGCGACACTGGTCAGATTTCAAAAATTTGGCTCGGTCACTAAGGGGTTAAGGGGAAACATGTAAATATTTTGGTGTGGCCTAGTCAAAGCCCAGACCTTAATCCAATGTAGAATCAGTGGTCAGACTTGAAGATTGTTGTTCACCAGAGGAAACCATCTGGAGCAGTTCTGTCATGAGGAATGGGCAAAAATCGCAGTGGCAAGATGTGGAAAGCTCATAGAGACTTAGCCAGAGCGACTTGCAGCTGTAATTGTAAAATGAGGCTCTACAAAGTACTGATTTTAATCAGGAGAAAAGCTATACACACTGAAGTTTTCAGTTTATTTTGTTCTATTTGTTGTTTGCGTCACAATAAAAAAAACTAAATGTTCACAGTTGTAGCCATGTTCTTTACATGAACTGATGTAAATCCTCGAAAAAAAAAAAAAAACTGTGAAATTCCAAGGTGTGAGGTAGCAATACACAAAAAATCCTAAGGGGGTCAATACTTTCACAAGACACTGTAGCTGGCAAAAAACCTAATCACAATAATGAAGTAAACATACAAAAAAAGCAGCACCGCGTAATACTATCCAAATGACAGCAGCCAAAGATCCATAATGGTGAGTGCACACCCTGTCAGGTTACATAATTGGCTGGCACTACGTGGTATTATACACTACTCAAAAAAATAAAGGCAACACTAAAATCCCACATCCTAGATATCACTGAATGAAATATTCCAGTTTTAAATCTTTATTCATTACATAGTGGAATGTGTTGAGAATGAAACCTAAAAATTATCCACGTAAATCACAACTAATATCCCACGGAGGTCTGGAGTTAGAATGATGCTCAAAATCAAAGTGGAAAATGAAGTTACAGGCTGATCCAACTTCAGTGGAAATGCCTCAAGACAAGGAAATGATACTCAGTACTGTGTGTGGCCTCAATGTGCCTGTATGACCTCCCTAAAATGCCTGGGCATGCTCCTGATGAGGCGGTGGATGGTCTCCTGAGGGATCTCCTCCCAGACCAGAACTAAACTCCAGGACAGTGGTGCAACGTGACTTTGGTGGATGGTGCGAGACATGATGTACTAGATGTGTTCAATCAGATTCAGGTCTGGGGAACGGGCGGGCCAGTCCATAGCTTCAATGCCTTCATCTTGCAGGAACTGCTTACACACTCCAGCCACATGAGGTCTGGCATTGTCCTGCATTAGGAGGAACCCAGGGCCAACCGCACCAGCATATGGTCTCACAAGGGGTCTGAGGATCTCATCTCGGTACCTACTGTCAGTCAGGCTACCTCTGGAGAGCACATGGAGGGCTGTGCAGCCCTCCAAAGAAATGCCACCCCACACCATTACTGACCCATTGCCAAACTGGTCATGCTGAAGGATGTTGCAGGCAGCAGATAGCTCTCCACGGCGTCTCCAGACTTTGTCACTTCTGTCACATGTGCGCAGTGTGAATCTGCTTTCATCTGTGAAGAGCACAGGGCGCCAATGGCGAATTTGCCAATCCTGGTGTTCTGTGACAAATGCCAAGCATCCTGCACAGTGTTGGGCTGTGAGCACAACCCCCATATGTGGACATCGGGCACTCAAACCATCCTGATGGAATCAGTTTTTAACCATTTGTGCAGACACATGCACATTTGTGGCCTGCTTTAGTTCATTTTGCAGGGCTCTGGCAGTTCTTCTCCTTGCACAAAGGCTGAGGTAGCGGTCTTGCTGCTGGGTTGTAGCCCTCCTATGGCCCCTTCACGTCTCCTGGTAGCACCTCCAGCCTCTGGACACTACGCTGACAGACACAACAAACCTTTTTGCCACAGCTCGCATTGATGTGCCATCCTGGATGAGCTGCACTACCTGAGCCACTTGTGTGGGTTGTAGAGTCCGTCTCATGCTACCACAAGTGTGAAAGCACAACCAACATTTAAAAGTGACCAAAACATCAGCCAAAAAGCATTGGTACTGAGATGTGGTCTGTGGTCCCCACCTGCAGAACCACTCCTTTATTGAGTGTGTCTTGATAATTGCCAATAATTTCCTTCTGTTGTCTATTCCATTTGCACAACAACATGTGAAATTGTCAAACAGTGTTGCTTCCCAAGTGGACAGTTTGATTTCACAGAAGTTTCATTTACTTGGAGTTATATTCTGTTGTTTATGTGTTCCCTTTATTTTTTTTTTGAGCAGTGTATATGTATGTTATTTCACTATGTATGTCAACTTGGGAAAGACTCATTTAGAGCCAAACGTTGCTGGCAATTTTCTTTTTTTTAGATGGAATACATCAGGTTTTTGCAGTCAGGCTCAATCTGGTGTTGCGTCGGATCCGGCGTAAATTGTGAAAAACTGATGAAACGGATCCGTTTTTCCGCTGGCTCCAACTAGCGGAACCGGTAAAAAACAAATCTGTTTCATCAGTATTTCATCCGTTTCATCCGATTTTTTAATCCATTTTACGACGGATCCGGTTTTCAAAAATGCCCATGGGAGGCTCCCAAACGTGATTGGCTACTGAAAACTTATATACACAGCAGTGTTCCCCAACTCCGGTCCTCAAGAGCTACCAATAGGCCATGTTTTCAGTATTTCCTTAGTATTTCACAGGTGATAATTGCATCACCTGCACAGGCAATAATTCCATCACCTGTGCAATACTAAGGAAATGCTGAAAACATGACCTGTTGGTGGCTCTTGAGGACCAGAGTTGGGGAACACTGATATAGTGTTCCAACAGCCCTTTCTTTGACACGTTGTAGAGCAAGTGGCTGGCGAAGATGGAAGGCGTGATGTCAAACATTATGAAGATTAATGTGGATTTTACCGTTGAGGCGAATCATTTGAAAGCGATTGTTCTGGAGAAGGAGCGAGAGAGACAGCACATCGTCTGCGCCGTTTGTGGATCCATCCCATCACAGCACAGATAATGACGCGTGGGGTGCATTCTACACTATACATGAAGCTAAGAGGAAACCCGGAGAAATTTTTCTCATATGTTCGGATGCAAATGGAGAACTTTGATTTATTGGTGGAACGAATTGGACACCTCATCAGAAGTGACCCATATTGCTGCTTCTTCATTTCCCCCGCGGAGCGTCGTCATGATGGGATAGTACGTCATAGTCGATCGGCCGCGCTCACGGGGGGAGCGCGGCCGATCGCCGCCGGGTGTCAGCTGATTATTACAGCTGACATCCGGCACCATGCGCCAGGAGTGGTCACGGACCACTCCCGACACATTAACCCTCGGCATACTGCGATCAAAGATGATCGCAGCGTTCCGGCAGCACTGGGAAGCATTGTGCAGGGAGGAGGCTCCCTGCGTGCTTCCCTGAGACCCTTGGAGCAAAGCGATGTGATTGCATTGCTCCGAGGGTCTCCTACCTCCTCCTCCCTGCGGGCCCCGGATCCAAAATAGCCGCGGGGGGCCTTCCGGGTCCTGCAGGGAGGTGGCTTTCAAGCGCCTGCTCAGAGCAGGCGTCGGGAAGCCTCCCTGCAGTGCCTGTGAGATCGCTGATCTGACACAGTGCACTGCAAAGTGTCAGATCAGCGATCTGTCACTATACAGTGATGTCCCCCGTTGGGGCAATATAAAAAAGATAAAAAAAAAAAATTACATGTGTAAAAAAAAAATTCCTAAATAAAGAAAAAATATATACCGTATATTGTTCCAATAAATACATTTCTTTATCTAAATAAAAAAACAATAAAAGTACACATATTTAGTATAGCCGCGTCCGTAATGACCCGGCCTTTAAAACTGTCCCACTAGTTAACCCCTTGAGTGAACACCGTAAAAAAAAAAAAAAAAACAAGGCAAAAAACAATGCTTTATTATCATACCGCCGAACAAAAAGTGGAATAACACGCGATCAAAAAGACGGATATAAATAACCATGGTACCGCTGAAAACGTCATCTTGTCCTGCAAAAAACGAGCCACCATACAGCATCATCAGCGAAAACAATAAAAAAAGTTATAGCCCTCAGAATGAAGCGATGCAAAAATAATTATTTTATACATAAAATAGTTTTTATCGTATAAAAGCGGCAAAACATGAAAAAAATATATTTGAGGAATCGTACTGACCCAAAGAATAACACTGCTTTATCAATTTTACCAAAGTGGAACAGTATAAAGGCCCCCCCCCCCCCCCAAAAAAAAAAAAAAAAAAAAGAAATTCATGAATAGCTGGTTTTTGGTCATTCTGCCTCACAAAAATCGGAATAAAAAGAGATCGAAAAATGTCACGTGCCCAAGAATGATACCAATAAAAACGTCATCTCGTCCCGCAAAAAAGAAGACCTCACATGACTCTGCGGACCAAAATATGGCAAAATTATAGCTCTCAAAATGTGGAGACGCAAAAACTAATTTTTTGCAATAAAAAGCGTCTTTTAGTGTGTGACGGATGCCAATCATAAAATCCGTTAGAAAACCCGCTATAAAAGCAAATCAAACCCCCCTTCATCACCCCCTTAGGGAAAAATAATAACATTTAAAAAAATGTATTTATTTCCATTTTCCCATTAGGGTTAGGGGGTAGGGGCTAAAGTTAGGGTTGGGGCTAAAGTTATGGTTGGGGCTAAAGTTAGGGTTAGAGCTACAGTTAGGGTTGGGGCTACAGTTAGGGTTGGGGCTACAGTTAGGGTTAGAGTTGGGGCTAAAGTTAGGGTTGGGGCTAAAATTAGGTTTAGGGTTGGGCTAAAAAGTTAGGGTTAGGGCTAAGGTTAGGGTTGGAGCTACAGTTAGGGTTAGGGTTGGAGCTAAAGTTAGGGTTAGGGTTGGAGCTAAAGTTAGGGGATAGGGTTGGGGCTAAAGTTAGGGTTGGGGCTAAAGTTAGTGTTAGGGTTGGGGCTAAAGTAAGGGTTTGGATTACACTGCGTGCAGAATTATTAGGCAAGTTGTTTTTTTGGATCACATGATACTTTTTATACATGTTGTCCTACTCCAAGCTGTTCAGGCTTGAGAGCAAACTACCAATTAAGTAAATCAGGTGATGTGCATCTCTGTAATGAGGAGGGGTGTTGTCTAATGAGATCAAAACCCTATATAAGGTGTGCTTAAGTATTAGGCAACTTTCTTTCCTTTGGCAAAATGGGTCAGAAGAGAGATTTGATGGGCTCTGAAAAGTCCAAAATTGTGAGACGTCTTGCAGAGGGATACAGCAGTGTTGAAATTGCCAAACTTTTGAAGCGTGATCACCGAACAATCAAGCGTTTCATGGCAAATAGCCAACAGGGTCGCAAGAAGCGTGTTGGGGGAAAAAGGCGCAAAATAACTGCCCATGAATTGAGGAAAATCAAGCGTGAAGCTGCCAAGATACCATTTGCCACCAGTTTTGCCATATTTCATAGCTGCAACATTACTTGAGTATCAAAAAGTACAAGGTGTGCGATAGTCAGGGATATGGCCAAGGTAAGAAAAGCTGAAAAACGATCACCTTTGAACAAGAAACATAAGATAAAACGTCAAGACTGGGCCAAGAAATATCTTAAGACTGACTTTTCAAAGGTTTTATGGACTGATGAAATGAGAGTGACTCTGGATGGGCCAGAGGCTGGATCAGTTAAAGGCAGAGAGCTCCACTCCGACTCACATAGCAAATAGATCAATGGCTGCACTCAATTTTACTGTGCTAAAGCAAGGAAATATGCGATACATGAAATGTGAATAGCATAATGGCTTGTGAAATCTATGAAGAAACACATGAGATGCTTAGCACAAGATTTGGCCAAAAATTGTGAGCCCATCCACCAAACGTCAAGGTAATCTCAGATCGGATGGGTACCTGACCTGTCTGCCTAGTGTGAACACTTACCTCTGGCTAATAACATGATAAAGCCTGCATTTATAGGAAGGTCGGAACCAACTGTGTTTGGATGTAATTAAAATCACAGCATGGTGAAGGGCAGGGCGTTCAAGTCAGAAAAAATAGTACATAGTAAATATTGGAAAACTGACTGAACAGCAATCTAGTCTGAACTGGTGCATAACCAAAAAAGGCTTACATAGCAAATAGATCAATGGCTGCACTCAATTTTACTGTACTAAAGCACGGAAATGTGTGATACATGAAAAGTGAATAGCATAATGGCTTCTGAAATCTATGAAAAAACACATGAGATGTTTAGCACAAGATTTGGCCAAAAATTGTGAGCCCATCCACCAAACGTCAAGGTAACCTCAGATCGGATGGGTACCTGACCTGGCTAATAACATGTTAAAGCCTGCATTTATAGTAAGGTCACATTAAAATCACAGCATGGTGAAGGGCGGGGCGTTCAAGTCAGAAAAAATAGTACACAGTAAATATAGGAAAACTGACTGAACAACAATCTAGTCACCATGCTGTGATTTTAATTACATCCAAACACAGTTGGTTCCGACCTTCCTATAAATGCAGGCTTTACCATGTTATTAGCCAGAGATTTCACAGGCCATTATGCCACTCCGACTCAGACGCCAGCAAGGTGGAGGTGGGGTACTGTTATGGGCTGGTATCATCAAAGATGAACTTGTTGGACCTTTTCAGGTTGAGGATGGAGTGAAGCTCAACTTCCAGACCTACTGCCAGTTTCTGGAAGACAACTTCTTCAAGCAGTGATACGGGAAGAAGTCGGTATCGTTCAAGAAAAACATGATTTTCATGCAGGACAATGCTCCATCACATGCCTCCAACTACTCCACAGCGTGGCTGGCCAGTAAAGGTCTCAAAGAAGAAAAAATAATGACATGGCCCCCTTGTTCACCTGATCTGAGCCCCATAGAGAACCTGTGGTCCCTCATAAAATGTGAGATCTACAGGGAGGGAAAACAGTCCACCTCTCGGAACAGTGTCTGGGAGGCTGAGGTGGCTGCTGCATGCAATGTTGATCGTAAACAGATCTAGCAACTGACAGAATCTATGGATGGAAGGATGTTGAGTGTCATCATAAAGAAAGGTGGCTATATTGGTCACTAATTTTTTTGTTTTTGCATGTCAGAAATGTTTATTTCTAAATTTTGTGCAGTTATAGTGGTTTACCTGGTGAAAATAAACAAGTGAGATGGGATTATATTTGGTTTTTATTAAGTTGCCTAATAATTCTGCACACTAATAGTAACCTGCACAAACAGATATCCTCCAAAGATAGCCAAATAAAAAAAAAAACACTCCAACTTCCAAAAATATTAATCTTTGATATTTATGAGTCTTTTGGGTTGATTGAGAACATAGTTGTTGATCAATAATAAAAATAATCCTCTAAAATACAACTTGCCTAATAATTCTGCACGCAGTGTACATTTACGGTTAGAATTAGGGTTGGGATTAGGGGTGTGGTTAAGGCTATGGTTGGGATTAGGGTTAGGGGTGTGTTGGAGTTAGGGATGTGGATAGGGTTGGGATTAGGGGTGTGTTGGGGTTAGGGGTGTGTTGGGGTTAGGGGTGTGGTTGGGATTAGGGCTAGGGGCATGTTCGGGTTAGGGCTGTGGTTAGGGTTATGGTTGGGATTAGGGGTGTGTTTGGGTTAGGGTTTCAGTTAGAATTCGGGGGTTTCCACTGTTTAGGCACATCAGGGCTCTCCAAAAGTGACATGGTGTCCGATCTCAATTCCAGCCAATTCTGCGTTGAAAAAGTAAAACAGTGCTCCTTCCCTTCCGAGCTCTCCCGTGCGCCCAAACAGGGCTTTACCACAACATATAGGGTATCAGCGTACTCAGGACAAATTGGACAACAACTTCTGTGGTCCAATTTCTCCTGTTACCCTTGGAAAAATACAAAACCGGGTGCTAAAAAATAATTTTTGTGGATAAAAAAGGATTTCTTATTTTCACGGCTCTGCGTTATAAACTGTAGTGAAACACTTGGGGGTTCAAAGTTCTCACAACACATCTAGATAAGTTCATTGAGGGGTCTAGTTTCCAATATGGGGTCACTTGTGGGGGGTTTCTACTGTTTAGGTACATCAGGGGTTCTGCAAATGCAATGTGACGCCTGTAGACCAATCCATCTAAGTCTTCATTCCAAACGGCGCTCCTTCCCTTCCGATCTCTGCCATGCACCCAAACGGTGGTTCCCCCCACATATGGAGTGTCAGCGTACTCAGGACAAATTGGACAACAACATTTGGGGTCCAATTTCTCTTGTTACCCTAGGGAAAATACAAATCTGGGGGCTAAAAAATAATTTTTGTGGAAAAAAAAGATTTTTTTATTTTCATGGCTCTGCTTTATAAACTGTACTGAAACACCTGGGGGTTCACAGTTCTCACAACACATCTAGATAAGTTCCTTAGGGGGTCTACTTTCCAAAATGGTGTAATTTGTGGGAGGTTTTTAATGTTTACGCACATCAGGGGCTCTCCAAACGCGACTTGGCATCCCATCTCAATTCCATTCAATTTTGCATTGAAAAGTCAAACAGGGCTTCTTCCCTTCTGAGCTCTGTCATGCGCCCAAACAGTGGTTTACCCCCACATATGGGGTATCGGCGCACTCAGGACAAATTGCACAACAACTTTTGGGGTCCAAATTCTTCTGGTACCTTTGGGAAAATAAAAAATTGGGGACGAAAATTCATTTTTGTGAAAAAATATGATTTTTTATTTTTACAGCTCTACACTATAAACTTCTGTGAAGAACTTGGTGGGTGAAAGTGCTCACCTTACATCTAGATAAGTTCCTTAGGGGGGGGTCTACTTTCCAAAATGGTGTCACTTGTGGGGGGTTTCAATATTTAGGCACATCAGGGGCTCTCCAAACGCGACATGGCATCCGATCTCAATTCCAGTCAATTTTGCATTGAAAAGTCAAATGGTGCTCCTTCCCTTCCGAGCTCTGCCATGAGCCCAAACAGTGGTTTATCCCCACATAAGGGGTATCCGTGTACTCAGGGCAAATTCTACAACTTTGGGGTCCAATTTCTCTTGTTACCCTTGGTAAAATCACACAAATTGGAGCTGAAGTACATTTTTTGTGAAAAAAAGTTAAATGTTCATTTTTTAAAATATTCCAAAATTTCCTGTGAAACACCTGAAGGGTTAATAATCTTCTTGAATGTGGTTTTGAGCACCTTGAGGGGTGCAGTTTTTAGAATGGTGTCACGCTTGGGTATTTTTTATCATATAGATCCCTCAAAGTTACGTCAAATGTAATGTAGTCCCTAAAACAAATGGTGCTGTAAACATGAGAAATTACTGGTCAACTTTTAACCCTTATAACTCCCTAACAAAAAAAAAAAAATTTGGTTCCAAAATTGTGCTGATGTAAAGTAGACATGTGGGAAATGTTACTTATTAAGTATTTTGTGTGACATATCTCTGTGATTTAATTGCATAAAAATTCAAAGTTGGAAAATTGCGAAATTTTCAAAATTTTCGCCAAACTTCCGTTTTTTTTTTCACAAATAAACGCAGGTAATATCAAACAAATTTTACCACTATCATGAAGTACAATACTGTATGTCACGAGAAAACAATGTCAGAATCACTGGGATCCGTTGAAGCGTTCCAGAGTTATAACCTCATAAAGGGACAGTTGTCAGAATTGTAAAAAATGGCCCGGTCATTAACGTGCAAACCACCCTTGGGGGGTAAAGGGGTTAACAACTAGAATGCTGCAATACGATGCACAACCTTTTTCTATATTAATGCCAATAACTTACTGTCACTGCAGTCTTCCAATATAAGATATCCTTTTGCATGACAAGATTTTACAAAAGAGTCATAGGCTAGGTTCACATTTGCGGTGCGTCGGGCGCAACCGCGGCGACACATGCGCCCCTATATTTAACATGGGGGGCGCATGGACATGCGTTGTTGCGTTTTGTGACGCATGCGTTTTTTGGGCGCAAGCGTCAGAGCGCAGAGGACGCTGCTTGTTGCATTTTTTTGCGCTATAAAAATGAACGTATGCGTCACAAAACGCATCGCCGACGCAGCACACAACATCGCAAATGTGAACGTAGCCTTAGTTCATTTATTGTAATTTAAGTAGTTTTTTTTGCCCATGTCCTTGTAACTAAAATGTCCTGCTTCTTGCCCCTTCAAAGGAGAGACTATGTATCTGCTTTCTGATCCACTCTATAGGTGAAGATCTCCCACAGAGTAACAATTCTAAAATGTCATTTACAAATTTGCTTTCAAATTATGAATCAAACTAATAAACATTTTAATATTTCCATGGCTAATTATAACTTTGTTTTTAGCTTTGAATCTTACTAATATTTCTAAATAAAATAAATCATTTATCCTCCAAGACGTTTCCATGAAGTAATTTGCTCAAAGATCAAGATTTGTAGGATCCTAACGAACATCTGTAATCAAACTATTCGGACATGTATGAAAGCAAAATAACACGGTGATAGGAAAAATGACAGTAGGTCCACAATGTCCACCAATCACTCCAGAGAGAAGTGGTGGACAACTTAGATGGATGTAGTGGTCTTCTAAATAAAGTAAACCCAACTTTGAATTTGCTATATTCTTTTAGCTCCAGTTAGCTACAACACACCCTATTTTTTGTGAGTTTTAGGCTAATAGAATAGACCTCTCTACACACTATGCTGTCTTTAATCATAGCTTGATGGCAGCTCCATCTTAATTTTGTAGTTGTGTCTTTTAGGCTATGTGCACACGTAGGAAATGTGGTGCAGAATTTTCTGCACAAAATCTGCATCTCCTGGCAGAATCCGCAGCTGCGGATTTGCCGCGGATTTTATGCAGTTTTTGCCACTGCGGATTTCGATCATGGAGGGGTGCAGAAACGCTGCAGATCTGCACAAAAGAAGTGACATGCACTTCTTTTAAATCCGTAGCAATTCCGCACTGATTTTTCTGCACCATGTGCACAATTTTTTTTTTACATTGATTTACATGGTACTGTGCGGATCTGCAGCATTTCTGCGTGAAAAATCCACTGCGGATCCGCAGCAAATCCGCATCATGTGAACATAGCCTTAAAACGTTTTCCCCTACACAGCATAACCAAACCTTTAAAATCTTAAATGTTAGTTTAAAATCTAAAATTTTTCAAAGTCCATTGTTAAATTATGCATAATTGCCCAAAGCTTGATCCATTTGATTCCAGCCTTATAGTCTTTCCATAGACTTAGTAGCAATATAACCCAGTGTTCTTTAACTCCAGTCCTCAAGGCCCATCAACAGGTAATGCGTTCAGGATTTCCTTAGTATTGCACAGGAGAGGAGATAATTCCGTCACCTGTGCAATACCAAGGAAATCCTGAAAACATGATCTGCTAGGGGGGTAGAGGTGGGTATGTGAGGACTGGAAATGAGGAACACTGATATAACCCATGTAGCCAATGTAACTTTGTATAGTCATTAAAGATTTGTCTGTGTATGGTAAGCACTAGTTAACTAATTCTAATGAAAACAAACCAATCCTTAACGAAAACTAATTAAAATTGTTGAGTTTATTTTAGCCTTGGTTACACAGAAGACAAGGGCCTGAACACACAAACATTTCTTTTTGCAAAAGTCCATAAAGTCTATCTTTGGGAAGTGATAAAAGTACTTGCAATGGTTTGTGCTTACACGATTACTGTTTTCATAAATTGGCTTTGGTTTGTAGAACAGTTGCCACGTGATAGCCTGACAAGCATTCAAATATAGGAAATATTTAAATCCTGCTTCATGGAGGAGAGAGATGGCCATTCCCTTTAAAACTTTTCAGATTTAGTCACAGGCGTAGCTAGGGGTTCAGCTCATGGTGGGTGGGGGAGGCAAAACTTCTCAGTAGACCCTAGTTAACAATACAGTGGCGCATCCTAATTGTGGATATTGTGCGACAATTTTGGGTATAGGGGAACCTCAACAGGTGACTAGGCTGAAAATACATCTCTATAAAAAGACCAGAACTGATATTACTGCTATACAGTGACCGTATAGTGGTAGAAACTAGTCCTGCTGAGCATATACGTGGTCACAGTACATATATATGGTGACATACAGCTGACGTTCTTTCTGATGGAGTCGGTCATTTTTTGTGTCTTTTCCATCAGGCCCAGACCGTAACGACAACTACTCCAGCCAGGACTTGTCTGCAGAGATTACAACAAAGAAACAAACATTTGATTTCTCACATTTTCCAGCCCAGTGCCCATCTATTCGCAACCTGTACAAACTCTTCATCCTGTCATATGTTGCCCTGTTACTGTACCTGCTGTGTGGTGCAATAACATTGCTCCTCTAATGCCCACCACTGTGCCCTTTCCAAAGTAAAATTCCTCTTTTGTGCCTTCTAGGTGGTAAATTTGCCCCCCCCTACAAAATACTAATATCCTCTGTAAGTGCCCCACAAAATAGTGGCCACATTGAGTCCCTAGAAAGTAATAGTGCCCCTTGAAGGTCACAATATCCTGAGTGCCCCTAAAGTAACAATGCTTCTTAAGTGCCCAATTAACATTTAATAATGTCTCCAGAGTTCCTCCATCTACAGTAAAAATGTCCTCTATACACAGTATAATGGGCTAACATCTTAGGCCTCTTTCACACTAGCGTCGGAATCTCCCCGTCGCAATGCGTCGGGGAGAGATTCCGACGCTAGCGTTTAACGCATTGCACAATGGAGGCAGCGGATGCATTTCTCCGGCGCATCCGCTGCCCCATTGTAAGGTGCGGGGAGGTGGGGGCGGAGTTTTTTTGCTCCTGACGGTCCGCCAAAGCACGACGCATCCGTCGCTCGACGGATGCGACGTGTGGCAATCCGTCGCAAATGCATCGTCAATACAAGTCTATGGGGAAAAAACGCATCCTGCAAGCACTTTTGCAGGATGCGTTTTTTCTGCAAAACGACGCATTGTGACGGATTGCAGAAAACGCTAGTGTGAAAGTAGCCTTACGCCTTTGAGCTCCCGTCGAAATCTGTCAATTTTTTTAAAAAACAGGATCCAGCAAATTTTTCTGCTGGATCCTGTTTTTTCTCATAGACTTGTATTAGCGACAGATTGTGACAGATGGCCTTGTTTCATCCGTCGTGCACTGGATCCGTCGGAAAATTGCTGTCCGTCGGGCGGGGACAACCAAGAGATGTTTTTTCTGTACGTCGGAAAATCGCTCAGTGACGGGTCCTGCGCTGCCCGTCATTGGCTATAATGGAAGCCTATGGATGCAGGATCCGTCACTGACCGTCAAAAGCAGGAATCCAGTGACTGTTTCTAACTTTTGAAACAGAGCATACGCGGAAGAATTTCCAGTCAGGGAAATTCTCTCTCACTCGCTCTCTCTTTTTACTATTGATGCTGTCTATGCAGCATCAATAGTAACAAGATATGTTAAAAATAAAAAAAAATAATAAAAATTGCAATATTCTCACCTTCCGGCGTCCACGCAGCATTACCGATGCTCCCGGCAGCTGCGGTTACCAGTAATGCCTTGCGAAATAACCAGATGACGTCGCGTTCTCACGAGACAGCGACATCAGGCATTACTGGCAACGGGAACATCGGTAACACTGCGCGGGATGCCGGAAGGTAAGAATATTGCGGGTTTTTTTTTAACCTGGGTTGTGTTGTGTATGCGTTTTCGCAGCGAAGACACATACACAACAGGTGCACATAGCCTCGACGGGTCCATCAGAAAAATGGGCCCAGTGCACCCGTTTTTTTACAATCTGCACAGGATCAGTCATTTCAACATTTTGACGGATCCTGTGCAGATTGTAAAAACGGAAGTGTGAAAGGCCTTAGAATCCTGACAAGTCCACTTGCAAAGCACTGAAGCACGCAGAGGTTGTCAGAGGCCCAGCGCAGCATGTTACCGCGCTGGGAAGGACTCTGTTCTGCGCGTGTTCAATCACCCCTGGAGAGCGGTAGTGCAGGAAGAACCTGTCTACCTCCACTACTGCAAACTTTGACTTTTGACATATATATAAATGCAGCATACAGTGGGGGAAATAAGTATTTGATCCCTTGCTGATTTTGTTACTTTGCCCACTGACAAAGACATGAACTGTCTATAATTTTAAGGGTGAGTTAATTCTAACATTGAGAGATAGAATATCAAAAATAAAATTCAGAAAATCACATTGTATAAATTATATAAATTTGCATTTTGCAGTGAGAAAAGTATTTGATCCATCTAGCAAACAAGACTTAATACTTGGTGGCAAAACCCTTGCTGGCAAGCACAGCAGTCAGATGTTTTTTGTAGTTGATGAGGTTTGCGCACATGTCAGGAGAAATTTTGGTCTTTGCAGATCATCTCTAAATCATTAACATTTTGAGGCTGTCGCTTGGCAACTTAGAACTTCAACTTCCTCCATAAGTTTTCTATGGGATTAAAGGGAACCTGTTACCTGAATTTGGCGGGACCGGTTTTCGGTCATATGGGCGGAGTTTTCGGGTGTTTGATTCACTCTTTCCTTACCCGCTGGCTGCATGCTGGCCGCAATATTGGATTGAAGTTCATTCTATGTCCTCCGTAGTACACGCCTGCGCAAGGCAAGATTGCCTTGATTTACAAAATCAGCAAAGGATCAAATATTTATTTCCCCCACTGTAGCTCCAAGTGCGGGCCAGGGCATACCAGTCTCCATCTGCAATTCCAGCTATAGCTGCACAGTTCTCACAGGCATCACATTAATACGGTAACTCATTTATAAATATACACTCATAAGTCACTCGAGGGATTATCCAAATTATGCATTTATTAAATCACAATTGTTTTAGTTAAAAAATATTCCAAATAACGTTTCAGTTAATTCGGTCAGTTAGTATTTAAAGTCAGCAACAAACAGTTATAAAACACGAAAAAAATTGATTAGATTATCAAAAGTATCTTTATAAGTCATATCTGTACCAAAAGGTATAAAAACGCAGACAGATTCTACAAAAGCTTCTCTGCGGAGCTTGTCGGAGTCTTGTTATTTACACCATACTGTGCCAACGTGGACATATACATTACTACAGAAGAACCAAACAGGTTGAAGGACTTGTGGTTGGATTGAGTGGTCATCTCCTGAGAGTCTCACACTGTTCTATCATTTAGATCTGCAATTGAGAGGTTGTTAGTGCTGTAAGATGTATTCTAATTAAAATTCACAAAATCTGATGCTCTCCAGCACTGTACAGCATGGGAGGATGAAAGCTTGCCGACTAATAACTGCAAATGTGTAATTGCTTTTGTCAAAAAATTAAAACGGAGACATTGCAGCCACATTTCAAGGGGAAGAGAGAGAAACACAAATGTGTGTGCTATATATACAC
The DNA here is from genome assembly GCF_032444005.1 of Ranitomeya imitator. Taxonomy (NCBI): domain Eukaryota; kingdom Metazoa; phylum Chordata; class Amphibia; order Anura; family Dendrobatidae; genus Ranitomeya; species Ranitomeya imitator. The sequence continues at coordinate 509,267,309 of NC_091285.1, read as the reverse complement.
TATATATCATATAATATATACACAGCAGCGGGACAGAAAAGGTTTGACACCTGTTTAAAGCTAAAACTATGCTATTCGGATGCAGAGGTCATTATCCTCCTTTGTGAATGTAAACTATGTTTTTCAAAAAGTTTCAATCTTAATCTGTCTCACTTAATTGATTCTGAGCCTTCTCTAATCCTGTTGGGTGGTCATGTGCGATACAGCCATTAACAGTAATGACAAGGAAATATATACGGTATTTCACATTGGTGATCCATACTGGAGTTTAAAGCATAACCATTATTTCATAAATCAATAGTAAACATAAAATTAAGCAACTCTGCAATATATTTTATCAGATAAATGTGCCTCTTTCTCCTCCTGGATTGATCATGCATTCTCTCTTCATGGGTACAATCTGTATTCAGTTACAACAATTTCTAAGATAGGATTTAAAAAATCCCAATTGTCATTTCCTATGGACGGAGGCGTTAGCGGCAGACACAGACATTCTGCTGCAAGATCTCTTGAAACGCCAGTCACAGTTCTCAACAGAACGTCATGAACACTAATTGCCATGTCCTATCTCAGTAATGGGACAGTCTGGATTCCCCGAAGACACATTGTGTCCGTGATCTGAGAATGAATGATCAGTCCAGGAGGAGAAAGAAGCAGATTTCTCGGAGTAGATTACCAAGTTCCTTATTTTCACATATACGGTGCTATTGATTCATAGGGGAAAAATGAAGATGACTTAGGCTGGGTTCACATTGCATTAGTGTGTGTCCACTGACGGAATCCGTTACATGGCGCAATTAACGCTATGTAACGGATCCGTTAGCGCACCCATTGACCGCAATGTATCTAACGCATCGCTAACGTATGCCATTTTTGGCATGCACTAGCGATGTCCCGTTATTTTCTGACGGACCACGGGCATCTGCGCTAGCGGGATCGCTAAACGCAATCCCTTTTTGAACTTTGCGTTAGCGTATTCCGTTAGCGTATGCGCTAAATGGATTGCACTAACGCAATGTGAACCTAGCCTTATTTTTTAGCTGCTCATGAAAGTGAATAATAATTAACAAAACAAGACACTTTATCTGCAGGGATTAAGGATGGCGAATCTTGGGTTTTTCAGGTCTCTATGTTTAATATATTGTAAGTAAACTTCAGCTTCACTATTTTTTCTAAGGATGGGCTTGCCTCCTTTTGGGGTGACACAGTGGAGAGATTCCCTACTTGAGAGCCCCCACTATTAGTTGGGAGCTGTTACGTAGCACCTCATTCCCCGTCTTGTAGGGAAAATTGTCAATAAGGCGATTTTATCTCCAACGGTGACATATGTACTCCCAGCAAAGTTTCAAGCACCCGAAAAGTGGTTTAACAAAACTGAAAAAAGATTTCATGGAAATATAACAAATCCAACTACTTTTGACGACATTAGTAAACATTTTCTCATACAAATCTAAAGTAGCTTTTCAATCTTTCAACATTACAGTGCTGAAGGTGTAACGTCCCATGAACAGCGGTAGTTCTCACTATCTCTAGCACATAACATACCTAAAATACAAGTCAAATAATGACAGTGTCATTTGTAATAACAGCAAGAGTTACATAAATCTGTCTGCTTGATGGAAGGAAAGCGATCATGGCACAACTATTTATGTACAAATATATACATACAAGTACATTATAGTGCATTCTTGTTGCTGAAGAGGTTTTTCCCACAAACAAAGTACATTTTAATCAATAGATCTTGGAATAATAATAAGTTCCACAATTGGAGGTGTTTAAATAAAATGTTCCTGTGCTGAGATAATCTTATAAATGTGTTCCTGCTGTGTACTGTACAATGGCTTATTCACATGTCAGTATTTTGTATCAGTATTTGCATCTCAAAACCAAGAATGGAACTTGCAAAGAAAAGGTATAATTGAAAGATTGACAATAGTCAATAGATTCTGTTTTTGAGACACTCCTGGTTTTGGCATACAAATACTTATGAAATACTGATCAAAAATATTGAAGTGTAATTGGGGCCTAATTGCTGAGTCAGACCGTACAGAAACACGGTCTGATCTCAGCACAGCTCCTGGCGAAGGGACGACGCAAAAGAGTATACAGACAGGACAGCATGGGATCACAGCTGCTGCTTTCTGTGAGGTAAAGCTTTCGCTGCATGTTTCTAAACATGTTTTATCTCACAGAAAGCAGCATCAATGATCCCGGGCTGTAATGTCTATAAACTCTTTTTCTCCCCCCCCCCCACCCAGGAGATGTGGTAAGATCAGACCATGTTTCTGCACGGTCAGACACAGTAATTACACAGCACAAAGCACGGGTACATTTAGAAGATTATCTTAACACAGGAACATTTTTTTTTACCACATCGAAATTGTGGAAACTATTTTTATTCCAGGATCTATTGATTGAAAGGTACTTTGCTGGTGGAAAAATCACTTTAAAAAAGGGCCTGTCAACATGTCAGATATGTTTATTTGTATTCCCTAGGAAATATTAATTCAGGAGCATCTGATTTTAAAACTCTGCTTTGTGCCGTTCCGCACGCCTCAATATGCATGAATAAATTAACACTTAGTTGAAAAAATAGCACAGTTTAGATTGAGGCAAAACTCCTCCAAAACTGGAGGCTTAGTGTTCAGCCTTCTAATGACAAAAATAATAAAGCAGTACATCCAATCCGGTGAAGAACGTGTAAAGGATCCTATAGCCACCAATAACTAGGGGGGTGTCCGTACACACTGACAGCACTGATTGGATAGTGTCAGACTGCGCAGGGACATCCCTTTTTTGAGAACCGAAATAAAACTCAGTTATTAGCTGTATTTATTCATTTTTAGGAGGAAAGGCACAACAAAGTACTAAGGAAAGATGATCGAGCATTATTATTTTATTTTTTTATTGGGAATACAAGTGATTTAACAGACATGTCAGACGAGCTGGCAGGTCCTTGTATAATGTGCAATAAAACGAGAAGACAATTTACAAGTTTATTCCTTATGTATCAAAATGTAACACATTCTGCTGTAGTTTATGGATCCTGAATCGCTCATCACTCAGATGATCCAGATGGGATCTATTACCCATAATCCCCTTTTCTGTAGGAGTCTGTAGTAGTTCCTATACTGGATAATGGAGATGGCGGGCTCACTCAGTCTGCATTTTTGAAGTTAATGTGCAGCTTGCAGGGCAGACCATAGGAGCTTTGAAAGGCAGAATAGGATAGATATTACATCACTGAGTCAGTCCTGTCTGATTTTCCTTTTTTACTTATCACGAGGTACAATTTAAGAACTACACGTCCAACACCAGAGATGAAGAGGCAGAAACATAATCATCTTATATAGTGCATAGATCTTTCAAATAAGGCACAATTAAATGGAATAATAAGTATCACAATCCTCCCTCAGATTCATATATAGTAATAATAAAAAAAAATAATCTAGAAAATACTTTAGATTACATTTTGCAATGGGAAAATATGGGAAAACAAACTGTAAAACCAAGCAGAAATATTTAATTTCCATATAAAATAGAACTGTGCACAGCGCAACGGTTATGTCATGGCTCTTCTTGTGCTTCGCCTCGTATAATGTTTTCTTCACTGACAGTGTTGTCCACTTGCTCCATTATCTATATTAAGCAGAAGAAAGAAGATTTTTTTTAATAGTAAAAGTCGTCAGTTAAAAAGAAATAACAGGCCAAAAAATAACATTATAGCATTCTAAAGAAGAAGATCTACTAAGGTCATCTGTGTTAAAGGGAACCTGCCAAGCAATTCATGCTGCCCTAACCGCAGACAGCATGGTAACATTGTAGATCTAGCCGGGAATGGCACTGGACTAGTCTGGTCTCCAGCTCTGGTCCCTGGCCAGCTCTTCCCTGTGCTGCTAGAGGTGATTGACAGGTCTCTTCCCATTTACTTACGAGGGACAGAGAAAGCGCTCAATCACTTCTAGCAGCCCTGAGAAGACTCGGTCAGGGGCAGAACTGGACTAGTCTGGTCTCCAGCTCTGGTCCCTGGCCAGCTCTTTCCTGTGCTGCTAGAGGTGATTAATAAGGTCTCTGCCCATTTACTTGTAAGGTTTTTTTGGACAAAACGTTGTCAATTTAAGGAGCGCTATGGCTATAGAGCACTCTGCAATAGATTAGTGGTAAACAAACCTTTTATTGAACCCATACGTGTTTCAGCAGCGGACTGCTACCTTCCTTGGGTGGATTCCATGTTGCGGATTGGAAAAACGCACCACAAGTCAGTTTACGCAGCATAAAAAAGAAATCCACTTTGCTCGCACTGTAAATGCGGCGTTTTTTGCAGAAGCGAAAATATGCGAAAACGCTTTAGAATAAAGCTCATCGTGTGTGCACAGGCTTAAGGTCCCAATATGGATTGGATGAAAGTCGGCCAATCAGACTGAAAGGAAAGGAACAGCCACTTGAAATTTCAATGCCCGATCCTTTCATTTTTTGTATGGAAGATCTTTCTCCTCTCTCCCGGGTGAAAACAAACGAATGCTCAGTCAAGCACTTGTGTATATGGGCAATCTGAGGGATGGTGTCTTCCGTATTAGATAGCTGGTTGGCCGTGAGCCATCTCGTGTGTAGGGCCAGCATTGCAGCCCAATGGAGATAACCCAAGGGAATCCAGCAGAATGATGAAATCAGCCATTTATATGAGCATAGAAATGACCAGAAACAACTCAAAGTTATCAAAACATAAAAATAGTGAACTGTATATAGTTAAGCAAAAGTAGCAAATGTGCATAGGTCAGCAAAAGTAGCAAATGTGCATAGGTCATAGAATTCTTCTTCCTATGTTTGATATGATGGAATAAATTATTTTTTTTATTCTTTGGGAACATCTTGGCACATTTGCAATGTGCAGTAAAAGCTATAATAGATAGAAACCATTGGGAACAGAACAGTATAGTCTGTGTGTTCTTCATACACAATATTGGCAGTGTGTGCTGCCATCTGATGGCTACCGATCATAGTGCTTCCTAATAGGGATCAGTAGATCTGTGAGAAGTAGCTTTCAGGTTGCACCGACACGTGATCATTGATATAATTGTGGATGAATGACTTTTAACCTAAGGCGGGAGTTGATCCAAAACAGAAGAAATGTATGTGGTTGCTCTATACTGTTTATTAGAGAGACACTCCTTGCCTTAATTGAAAAAAAAAAACAAAAAACTATCAAATGTCGATCCTAAGGGTATGTGCACGCAATGTCAAACATATGCACAAATTGGCCAATTCACGAGAGCCCATCATCCGTGGCAAGACGTTTCCCTATGATGGGACTCTGAAGCCTAGAATTGCAGGTCAGTGGGTGGGGAGAAGCCGCTTAGGACCTGCCTGTCCGACCAGTCTGCCATGTGGACAGTGGCTGCACGATTCCAGCCATAATATGGGTTTTATTCTGAAACGGTGTGGTGTTTCTGAGATAAGCATAGTTTAATAGCAGCTGGGGACAGAGCACTGTGGGCGACACGTCGGACAGACGGATTCCCGGCAGCTTCTCCCTGTCCGTTACTCTAGAATTGTAAGCTTTCAGTCTGAAAGAGGCATACAAGTTTAGGGTCCCATCAAGGAAGTACGCCATGTCGTAATTCGCGAGAGCCTATTTGTGCACCAAGTACCTTCATTTTTAACATATTTTCTATAGCAGCAACACAGGTCCAATTTCACATATTCAATGTTTGCATATTATAGCATTCAGAGCGAAGGTGTTTTCTTGGTTATGTCAATAGTCGTGACGGCTTGCACCTGTTCGCACTTGTCTTTGTTCTGTCTGGAGGTGCTGGTCAGCCTTTTGATACTTTTAGTACACGCCTTCTGATTGAGCACTTCTCCCATTAGCCTAAGGTATTTTTAATTAAAGCTGTATCCCGCCTGCCCCTAAAATTGTAGGCTTTCAGTCCGGAAGAGGCATGTAAAAGTTTAAAGTCCCATCAAAGTGGTACACCTTGCCGTGGCTGATGGGCTCTCATGAATTGGCCAATTTGTGAGCTTCATTTTTTTAACATTTTCTACAGCAGTAATACAGTTGCATTTTTATATATTCAATATTATGACATTTCAGAGCGCAGCTGTATTTTCTCGATTGTGCTGCCCCGGAGTGACAGGCCTGTCTTTGCGTACGTGAATAGGCAGAGGCCGATCACTGAAGGGGAGCAGGTGGGGAGAAGCCGCTGTGGACACTCCTGTCCTCCGAGTCTCCTGTGAGGCTCAGTCCCCGGAAGTTATTAAACTACTCTCTTCTCTGAAACACTAACGTTTCAGAGTTAAACATATGGCTGAAATTATACAACATTGTGTGGTTTTTCAAGTAACAGTGTCAGGGAAACACTAAGAATGGCGTGATCAAGGAAAAACATCCAGCAAAAGAGAATCCTGTGGACACCTTGTTGGCAAAAGGGATGTCAAGAATCATTCTGACAACTCCTCATTTATTTACATCATTGCTTAAGGAAACCAAGGAAAATCAATTTGATTATTTTGCAGTGTTATAACACTGCCTTGGTGGGTGCATCCAAATTTCTGTTGCACCATTTTGATGGGAGGACCAGAATTTGGCACAAGCAGTATGAATCGATGAACCCTTCCTACCAACTGTTCAGTTTTCTGTATTTGGAGTAATGGTGTAGGGGATAATTTCAGTGTTTTCATAGCACACCATGGGTCTTACGGTACGGCTTACCCAGGCATTGTGGCTGCAGGTGAACCCATGGCAGAGCACACATTCAGTAGGACAATGCACCATGTCACAGGGGTCATATACTCATGGATTAGCTCCAGGAACATGGCAGCGCGTTTTCATCACTTCCCAGTCTTTTCTCTGTCTGGGATAGGCTTTTCATAGCAGGTCAGTACCCATCTAATGTGCGGTAACTGCGAGATGCGGTCTTGGTCGCATGGAGGAAACTTCTTGCAAAACTATTTGAACTCGTAGTGGGATCTCTGGCTTTCAGTAGTTGTGGCACAGGAGGTCCAGCGTTCACTAGATGGATGTCCGCGAGTAAAGTGACCATTCAGTGTATAGAGCTGGAATACAGATACCACTGAATGTTCTCTCTACAAGTGCTGGCGTATAAGATTTGCTTTCCTCCCGACAGTGACTGGATGGGCTCTAGACACTAAAGGTACCTTCACACATAACGATATTGTTAACGATATCGTTGCTATTTGTGACGTAGCAACGATATCGTTAATGAAATCGTTATGTGTGACAGCGACCAACGATCAGGCCCCTGCTGGGAGATCGTTGGTCGCTGAATAAAGTCCAGAACTTTATTTCGTCGCTGGATCTCCCGCGGACATCGCTGGATCGGCGTGTGTGACACCGATCCAGCGATGTCTTCACTGGTAACCAGGGTAAACATCGGGTAACTAAGCGCAGGGCCGCGCTTAGTAACCTGATGTTTACCCTGGTTACCATGCTAAAAGTAAAAAAAAACAAACACTACATACTTACCTACAGCTGTCTGTCCTCCAGCGCTGCGCTCTGCACTCCTCCTGTACTGGCTGTGAGCCGGAAAGCAGAGCGGTGACGTCACCGCTCTGCTTTCCGGCTCCCAGACAGTACAGGAGGAGAGCAGAGAAGCAGAGCCCAGCGCTGGAGGACAGACAGCGGTAGGTAAGTATGTACTGTTTGTTTTTTTTTACTTTTAGCATGGTAACCAGGGTAAACATCGGGTTACTAAGCGCGGCCCTGCGCTTAGTTACCCGATGTTTACCCTGGTTACCGGCATCGTTGGTCGCTGGAGAGCGGTCTGTGTGACAGCTCTCCAGCGACCAAACAGCGACGCTGCAGCGATCCGGATCGTTGTCGGTATCGCTGCAGCGTCGCTAAATGTGAAGGGGCCTTAAGGGTAATAGTAGAAATATGTCTTTTTGAAGATCCAGGACAAAATCCCATCTTCCCTCAAGGACAGCAGACCATCATGGTGGGAGTTGTACAGGTTTGAGACCGCTGGTCACTGACAATATCACCGGGGTCTTACAATGTGATGGACTGCTTTCCATGAAGAATTTCTCCTAATGAAATATTAGGAACCTGAAAATCCCCTGGGTATTTACTGCCGCCATTAGGTACGGCTCATGAATAATGCACCACGGAGGCGGCACTGAACTATTAGGGCTAATACCTCATAGCAGCCGCCATTCCAGAACTTTTTCATTTCCTTTCTTCTCCAGGCAACGACAGAGCTGGTGAGAAGTGTGCAAGGCACTAGATACAGCAGGGCCGGCTGCCCCATACTGAGCACAATCAGGACAACTAACGTCAAAATCATCCCCACAGCGTAACCTGCAAGAGGATAGCAATGTTAGCAGGAGGCACACTAAAGGCAACATATACAGTACTGAAAATTACCAATTAAATGGACAAATTATCTAAATCCTACCACCCAGAACACAAGTGACATTATCTGACACATCAGGGGCCACACTGTACAATATGGTCCACACTCATCATTTCAATTTTTTGTCTTAGTATTAGTTGACGATTTTGGCGCCAAATTCATCTAAATGGCGCACAGCTAAAGGGGTATTCCCATCTCCTAGATCCTATCCCAATATGTAGAAGGTGTAATAATAATAATATTAGCAAATACCTCCAATTAGAAATGTAGTATATCTTTTCTGATTCGCTATGTCTTTTACCTCATGTGCAGGCATTGCAGGACTGCAGGTATCCATGGCTATGACCACTAAAATAGAGACAGTTAACTAGTTGCTTGTGGTCGTAACCATGGATACCTAATGTCCTGCAATGCCTGCACATGAGAAAAGCGAAGTGGCAAATCAGAAAAACTATAATACATTTCTAATAAGAGGTGGACAAGGAGAGCAAAGGAGTATATGGGTGTAAAATATACAATTTTATTAACAGCATACCAAAATTACTATAATATCAATAAAGTGCATAGGCTGACAATAATAAAAGATACCCAAGGATAGGAATGAGGCCTCCTCTTGAGAAAGCAAGTATACTACGAAGCGAAACGCGCGTCGGGGGTTTCTTTGGAACCCAGTAACTGTTGCCCGCTGTTTTTACTGGTAAGCGCTGTTCCTTACATGTTAACCGTGTTATGTGGGGACGTTCAACTTCAGTTTTGGTATTGGCATTATATGGAGCAGTTCTCTGCCTATGCATTTACCCGCACAGCCGGCAAGGCACACTGGGGTTTCTTCCCTCATTCCTATCCTTGGGTATCTTATTATTGTCAGCCTGTACACTTTATTGATATTATAGTAATTTTGATATGCTGTTAATAAAATTGTATATTTTACACCCATATACTCCTTTGTTCTCCTTGTCCACATGTAATATAGAGTTGGTGTTTTCCCAGGCTTTGCACTATTTAGTGCTATAGTCTTTGTGATTAACATGTTACCTGGTAATGTTATTATTTCTAATTGGAGGTATTTGCTAATACTATTACACCTACTACATATTGGCATTGGATCTTTGAGATGGGAATATCCTATTAATGAAGTTGATGCAAAGTCAACAATACACTTTCGTCTTTCTTAAAAAATTTTTGATGTACAATAACAAATTGTATTGCGGTGCTGTGTTAGCCAGAAAAAAACATGTGAATACTTTTGTGCCCAATGATGACAGAAGTATTCTAGGAGTGATACCTTTATTGGCTAACCTGAAAATATTTTCTGGTTAGCCAATAAAGGTATCACTCCTAGAATACTTCTGTCATCATTGGGCACAAAAGTATTCACATCGTTACATTTTTTTTTTGCAACTCTTCGTGACACAGTCGCATGAGGATGCCAAAAGATAATTGCGCCAAAATACTGCCAGTGTCAAAAATACACCAGGGAGGGCTGGACTGAAGTTGCACCAAAGTTTGTGACTTTTTTAAAGAGTCACAATTGATGAATCTGGAATTGCTAGACTCCAAACTGCACAGCGTAACAAAATAAATGATATATTTATTTGAAAGACATATAAAATTGATTTCAAAACAAAGAGCAAATAGGATAAGGAATTGGGTGCAAAAAAAAAAAAAAAAAAAAAGCACAAATCCAACAAAACTAGACAAAAAAAGGGGCAAAGGCAATAATGAATGGGAGCCAGTAGACCCACTAGTGGATGAATACACTGTGTAACCATACCAGTCATCAGGTCCCTTATAGGACGAGGTACCAGGTGCTACACGTACCTATAGTGCAGGATATGTAATATGTACTGGAGGAGGTAAAGCGCACGTCAAATCTTCTGCAGTATGCCACCAGCAGGCCTACAAAGCAAACACAAAGCCGGGCTTTAATTACAGTGTACATGGATTATCCATTGTCCTCTACGGTAAATCCTTCTACAAACATTGATTTACATGACTGTGTTAAAGAATAAGGAATTTTAATATTTCAGCACAAGCCCATGTCTACCTGCTCTGAGTTTCTATCCAGTAACTCAAAGACTACGTATACCTTTACACCCATTTTATTGCTCCAATGTATCATCTTCTTTTAAAAAATATCCCGTTTTGTGTCTACAGCTCCCAGGCAGATCTATGTGTCTCCATGGTAACAAACACAAATCCTGTGTAGTTAATGCTACAGTCACATCACCTGCCACCTTAATTCAAAGTTGTATATTGGTAAAAAGTAGAGGAACTTAAAGGGGTGTCTGCCATCTCCTGAATGCTTAGAGTGTGTGGACCGCGCACTGCCAGGATTCTCCAACTCTGGCAGCAAAAACAGGCGGCCACGTGACTAAAGGTATGTGGTTTTCATAATTTTGAGAACATTCTGACTAGATGTTACATTGTTCCATAGGTTGAAAAAAAGACACAGGTCCATCAAGATCAACCTTTTCCCACAAGTTATACATTCGCTATCGCAATTCATTATCACCCACAATGCCTTCTTGCTTTGTTGAGAGAATAGCACCCAGGCCTTTTTTTATATGCTGTTCTAGTGTCGGCCATTACTAGCTCTTGTGGTCGGCATTTCACAGTCTGACTGCTCTAACTGTAAAGAACCCTTTCCTATTTAGCAGCAGGAATCGCCGTCCCTCCACACATCATGGTTCTTTGTAAGATCTTTGTCATGTGCCAGTCCTTTGTATTGATCACACATGTATTCATACATATAAATGAGATCTATTCTCAGGCATTTTGTTTCTAAGATAAAGAAACCACACTTTCCAGTCTTTCATCATCGGAGAGGCCTTCAATTCCTTGTAATAATCTAGCTTAAGTGAACTGAGCAATGCCGAGCACGGCACGACTAGTCTGCAAGTGACCGCTTGTATGAAAGCACATATTTGTGGGATCGGGACCACTAATCTCGCCGCCTGACAGTAGTTTCATGCTGCCCGAACCACAAGCAGCCTAAATCAGACACGAACTTAGTTATTGCCGCCATGTATGTCTTACTCTAAAATGCGCTTACTTTTCAGACAACACAAACGTTGAAAAGCCAGCCAGGGATTTTGTGACTAGTCCAAGACAGGTCCTTGGTGGTTTATCCCCAGCCTGCTCTATAGGTGTGTGCATAGTGAGACACCGGTCCGCCGCAGGAAGAAGCCATCAGATCTATACGTTATATCAATATGTGCCACCAACATCTCAGGACAATGGACGTGATCAATTCAGATCTTTACAAAGGTGGCGATCTGTACGAGTTACTGCAAGCCGGCCATAACACAGAGGGCAAATGAAATGTGTTAGAAGACAATGGGGACTAAAAAAAAGTAATGGCACATGATTACGACATCAGTCGAAACGCGTCGGACAAACGCTGCTAAATGTGCGTAATGGTGTAAGATATTACTATTTTTAAGTGGTTTATCATAGAAAGTCAAAGAATTTTTTAAAATAGAGAAACAAATATACAAATTTTAATCTACATTCCTGCTGGATTGATCGTATTTTTATGTGGACTGATTGCTCAACCTTTCCGCGCAGGAACAGGTGAGCAATAGCCGATATTCAGGTGAGCTGACTATTCATATGTGTTTTTGGACTAAAAAAATAACTCCTAGGGAATGTTGGTTCTCCCAAGAATGTATTTTTATTAATACTAGAGAATGACACGTTTATGGCTTCTTATAACCTGAATTGGAATTCTATACATAGGAGGCGACAATGGGCACATAAGAGATTTACAAGCAACATAGGTGTGTAGTGTGGGACACTATCAAGTTTATTAGGAGAATGAGCAAACTTATTTTTGCAGCTGATTTCTCAAAAAAAAAAAAAAAACTCAAACATTATTATACATTGACTTTTTATTCTTTACTTACCGGGTACAATGATATCTCCAAAGCCCAACAATGAAAAAGGCATCACACATAATTTTACAGCAGAATACTCCAGCCTAGGCACCCTAATAACTACAGGTAACTGGAAGACAAGAAAAGGACAGGCATATTTCAAAGTGCGATATTAAAGCTGGCCAAAGACATAAAGATCGCCAACAGGTAATCAGAACACATCATTAGTGTGCATAAATCATCTTATAGGGGATCTGAGCTCCAGAAGATACTGAGAATAGTTATACACTATCCAGAACATTCAAATTGCAATTACAAGAAAAAGAAAGGAAATTATGGAAAACATAAGATTGATAAACATTTTCATGATATGCAAATGATTAAGAAATGGAAACAGAATAATGAATAAATCGAGATGTTTTGAAAATGAAGTATTAACGCCAAGCACAGAAATATGATTTTTGGTACTCTCCTTCTCAGTTGCTTCATTGGGGGACACAGGAACTATGGGATTATGTGCTGCCACCTGGAGGCGGACACCAAGAATACATTTTACAAAAAAGCTGACTCCTCCCTATCAGGCTACACCCGGGAAGCAGACACCCAGTTATTCAGTAGAGAAGCAAAATCAAGACCACACCCAAAAAGGTAGGGTGTTGTATCCCAAATGAAGCCTGTGAGAAAAAGATTTTATGGCAAGTGCTCAAAATCCTTATATCTTGTTTGCTTCATTGAGGAACATAGGAACCACGGGAGGTCCTGAACCTCTCCCTGGGGTGGGAACGCCAATACCAGTACTGCACAAGAAGGAATAGCAATCCCTCAGGTTACTACTCAAGCTGCAGCTTGTAGTATCCTTCTGATAAGGCTTGCATCCCTAGACGCAAAGATAAGAGCCTTATAAAGATGTGGACAGAAGACAAAGTAAGGGCTCAATGGACTAGAAGAGCAGAAGACTCAGGAGACTTCTACCCTGCGGGGGAATAAAGCCATGTCCTGGCTTCTGATGGGTCCTACTCTACTGTACATGCCACTTTTGGGCCACCAGCCTACAACTCTGGACAAAACATGTCACTCTGGGCTAAACCTACAATTTATGGGCAGGTAGAGTTGATTACCGCCACCTGCAAGGTCAATGGGAGGAGTGCAAGATCAGTCTGGATGCAGCCGCATCCATACATCAAATAGATCTCTAAGAATCTTCATTTCATCTATAACTAAGTTTTATGAAAAAAAAAAATTTTTGCAATTTTTTTTATGAAAAAATATTTTTGAGAAGTATAATTCGTATTGAATATTTGTCTGTGTTTTCACATGGCCTAGATTCATGTACATGTGCTGCTGTGTTCTTTATCTATATGATGCAGCTTGCACGTGTTCACATTAGGAGAGCTGGTTGTTTTTTTTCTTTCTCTATTTGATGTATGGATGCGGCTGCATCCATCCTGATCTTGCACTCCTCCCATTGACCTTGCAGGTGGCGGTAATCAACTCTACCTGCCCATATATTGTAGGTTTAGCCCAGAGTGACATGTTTTGTCCAGAGTTGTAGGCTGGTGGCCCAAAAGTGGCATGTATGGTAGAGTAGGACCCATCAGAAGGAGATCACCTTGCCGTGGTTGATGGGCACACATGAATTGGCCAATTTATGCGCTAAGAATCTTCATTTCATCTATAACTGTAAGTTTTATGAAAAAACATTTTTTGAAATTTTTTTTATGGAAAAATATTTTTGAGAAGTATAATTCGCATTGAATATTTGTCTGTGTTTTCACATGGCCTAGATTCATGTACATGTGCTGCTGTGTTCTTCTTATCTATATGATGCAGCTTGCACGGTTTCTCTCTCTCTCGCTATGCGTCGGGCCGACGCACCTTGTGCACGACGTGGGCAGCGGATGCAGTTTTTCAACGCACCCGCTGCCCAGTCTAAAGTCCGGGGATGAGGGGGCGGAGTTTCAACAGCGCATGCGCGGTAGAAAATGGCGGATGCAACGGACAAAAAAACGTTCACTTGAACGTTTTTTCGTGCCGACGGTCCGCCAAAACACGACGGATCCGTTGCAGGACGGACGTGACGTGTAGCCAAGCCATCCGTCGCTAATACAAGTCTATGGGAAAAAAAACGCATCCTGCGTGCACATTTGCAGGATCCGTTTTTTTCCCAAAACGACGGATAGGGACGGATTGCAAAAAACGCAAGTGTGAAAGTAGCCTATGTTCCTGTATGGATACAACTGCAAACTGTCTGTAAAAGCAAGCAACTTTGCAATTTAGTGGTTAATAAAAATCCTCTCCATTCCCCAGAACAGAAAGATTTTGAATTTAAATGTTTATGGCTTAATTATGCATAGAATCAGCCACCGCTGCAGTCACACCAGTGGTGGTCGAACATGTTCCCTATGCAGCTTGTAAGCACTACTCTGAAGCTGGTCAGGATAGTTAGAGCATGTTGTACAGCTCCTGATCTGGACAGCGTCAGTGCTTCTGCAGTCCTGCAGAGCTTCATGTAGCAGCAGCAGACAGCAGTTTGGGACACCCCCTTTAATGATAGAAAATGGACCAGAGTCAGGGAATCCAGAAAGTGACTCCAGGAACGAGTTATTCTTAGCTAACGCATTATTCCAGCCATAAAATTAGGTCTGTGTGAACTGACACATGAAAACATAATGGGGTTTATGTAGTAAAAAAGGGGGAAATAATCAGCACTATAGGTTATTCCATGCCGAGTGGTAACCGGAGCACGCTACAGCTGAACATTGTCCTCCACACGCAAAGGGAATGGTTTTTGCTAAGCAATCTCATACATAATGACATAGGGGCTGAGACCCTGATTCCAGCGGTGTCACTAACTGGTCTGCATACTGTCGTTTTGATGCAATCATTGTTTTCTCTGAAGTAGATCTAGCAGTGCTCAGAATGCTGGGCCCTGTATTACCCCACCCACATCACTGACTGGCAGCTTTCTGAGTGCACTGTGCATATACAGAATGCTTCCAATCAGTGGTGGGGGACGTGTTTATATAGCACAGAAGGACTACATGACAAGACTTCTAGTCCTCTAGTGATAATCTCCTGCTGATAAAACCCTGAATTTAACGAAACCACATTACACAGCCCGATAAGTGACACATCACGTATATTGGGTTCTCACCCCCTACATTATGCTGATCTCAGATTACATAGCAAAACCTGCTGACAGATTCCCTTTAATACATGAGCCCACTGCTACCTAGTCAAGGTTACAAATTACTAATATGTATAGCCCATAGCAGCTGATAAATCTCAGCACATAACCAATACATCATAGAAAACAGGTATATAATAAAAACTAGAATGACAATAAGTTGTTTTATGGTTTTGGTTATTATGTACACAATACGGAGAGATATTCTGTCTTAAGCCGTTATTGGGGAGATTTCTTAGGGGTAGATATGTATATATACACAGTGACAGTGGTCTCTTTCATTTTTTGGGGATTAAGTGCTTTGTGTCATATATGCTTTAGAATATTTCCCCTCATTACCTATGAGGAATCATAGATTTGGTGGATATTAGATAGTAATGTTATAATCAAGATGATTATTGTATGCTCCTTGATGTAAAAGGTGTCGTATCATAATCTAGGTTACTCTCCCCTCTTTGGGTGCAATGGTCAGTTCTGCAGCGGTATGTGGGCATGTCCCTCTGCTTCCCTGGGCGTGGTCTCGTGACGCTGCGGGTCTATAGCGGAGTCACATGCGCACTCGCATGTTTGAGCTGTCCGTTTGCATCAAGGTGGGTTGGGTTTGACGTACTGCTAGGGTTCCGATCACATGATATGTAGTTAGCTTGAGGTTGCCTTGACTACGCCTGTGGGTCTATCTTTTACTTCACTTATGGATGGGCTAATGGTAGTCCGTGATACTGATGGTGCTATTGTCACTTATACAGAGATTCAATAGGAGGCACTAATGTTCATTTTCCCTTGCCTTATTAAGTAACCATGGATTTGGTAGGTAAATCATATGTAATGGGGACACTATGGATTTTGAGCAGGATCAGGGTGATTATTGTATGATCTGTGGCTTATAAACTTTATACCATAGTTTTGGGACATTTTTTCCTCCGGTGAGACTATAACCAGCTTTGTTGCGATATGTGGGCGTGTCCTTTTGCTCTCCTGGGCGTGGCTTTGTGACACCGTGGGTTACAGCAGGGGGACATGCGCACTCGCTTATCTTAGGCTACTTTCACACTGGCGTTTTTTGCCAGACGTCGCAATGCGTCGTTTGTGGCAAAAAACGCATCCTGCAAAGTTGTTTGCAGGATGCGTTTTTGCCCCATAGATTAACATTGGCGACGCATTGCGACGCTTTGCCACACATCGCAACCGTCGTGCGACGGTTGCGCCGTGTTGTTGCGGACCGCCGGGAGCAAAAAACATTAAATGTAACGCTTTTTGCTCCTGACGGACCGCTTTTCCCGACCGCGCATGCGCGGCCGGAACTCCGCCCCCACCTCCCCGCACCTCACAATGGGGCAGCGGATGCGCCGGAGAAATGCATCCGCTGCACCCGTTGTGCAGTGCGTCAAACGCTAGCGTCGGAATCTCTGCCCGTCGCTAGTGTGAAAGTAGCCTTAGCTAGAGATGCATGTCGGAGTGTGTTTGTTTTGCATCGGATGTGACGTATCGCTGGGGCTCCGTTCAGGTGAGGTAAGATTAGCGCAGAGTTGCTTGATTTGCGCCTGCGTGTTCTACCTTTTGCTCTATCCTATGAGCCAATGACAGTCCGCTATGAGGACTGTGTGATTGTTATCTATGCAGTGACTCGTTGAGAGGCTGCGATGTGTAATAGGTGCGAACTGATCATGGGATCTCAGCTTACTACGAGATACCACATTGGTGGTGAGAAGGGGTTTGGAGAAAGAAACGAGATGATTGGGGCGGTCATGACAACGCGCCTTTATTTATTTACTTCTGATATCTACCATGTGCCAACATGAACACTTGCGGCTATTATTATAGGTATTTCTCTGTATAGATAGGAAATTATACACTTGTTTGGTGTGGTATGTTATATTTTGTGTTATAATTGTATAGCGGTTATTTTATTATATGTTTGTATGTTAATTTATGTGGGTGGATCACTATGTAGGGATTGGTGTGAACCATAGCCAATTCCTATTTAAAGCTGCCATTTTAACTGTTTTAACGTCGCATTTGGCACAATAAAAGAAGCGTATTTTCACCTGGATTGGATGGTGTCCTTCATTTCTTTTGGGCATAGCAGCTGATAAATCTCAGCACATAACCAATACATCATAGAAAACAGGAATATAATAAAATCTAGAATGACAATAAGCGCAGTAGGGTCTTATCCAGATTACAAAGGAAAAACTGGATTTGCTCACCTGGTGAGGTTGTGATAGAAGCTACCAAAAGGAGTTGTGACTATCAAAATGGCTGCTGCAGATCCACCAAAATTAGGGTACAAACTTGGAAGTACAATGGATGTAATCCACACTGCTGAGGACCCAGTATACGACAAGATACCAGACACGATATGGATGCGGTTTTATTGGTCAATGCATTTCAAGAGGACAAATCACAAAGATCATTGTAGTATGTCCTGATGAAGAGGCATGATTACCTGGAAACGCATTGACAAATAAATCCGCATCCATACTGGATCTGGTCTCCTACTGTATATTGGACCCTCGGCAGTACAGCTCTACATCCACTTTACCTCCAAATCATCGAAGACAGCATTATCATGGAAGCTTTGACTTTGGCACAAGGCTTGTGACCACTCTCCAGGATGTTATATGGTAATAAATAGCACCACAAGCATATCAGCGTGGACTAGATTGGCTAATTCCAGTTTAAAACACAATAATGAGCAAAAGGTTTTTCTTTATGGCTGTATCCTCAAATAGGGGGGTCCCGGATGCTAAATTCTTGGGTATCCTGTTGCCTGAGAGTAATTAACACCATGTACTGTTCTGCCAGGTGGAATTTCCTGTGACCTTTTCTGTGGCCAAATGCAATCAAACTGTAGTCACCCACAAGCGTTGCCAAGTGGCCCCTAGAGATACCAGAATTTACTCACAAGCGCGCCCAGAATAGAAACGGAGTCTGCAAATGTATGGCATAATAATGTCAAGAGTTGGAGGAAAATGAGGAGGCGACGATATATCATTAAATACAGAATTCTGGTTCCTGTGATAACCCCTTTATGTGAACACGCTTTACTCTCTTGATCCGTTTTGGCCCATAACTGGACTTCACATATGCACAGCCTGAATGTTGCATACTTTTATGAACTGCCTTAAGATGCTATGAATCAGGAACGGATATTACAAGAGAAATGTACAATTAATGCTTTCTTTAGGTATCTACAACTATGCCGTGCTCTAAATACCCAGTTCCCAGACATTGGAAATTCTCTCATATCCCCTGATTGGGATTCTGAGGAGCCAGTGACCCAGGGGGTGACCTTTTATTACACCCACGTACTAAGCAGGAGATGCTCCTCAGGGCTCGTTTCCATTTCCGAGAAACACGTCCGTGTCTCTCATGTGAGAACCAAGCTCTGGCGCTGGCACTTGGGAGCGGAGCGTGCAGCCGCATAGCAACACATGGAACTGCACGCTCCGCTCCCAAGTGCCGGCGCCAGAGCTTGGTTCTCACATGCGAGACACGGACGTGTTTCTCGCAAATGGAAACGAGCCCTCACAGTCATTGTTGGTTGAGGCCAAATGGAGGACAGTAATAACCTCCTTATCAATGGAGGATCAGAGCGAGGCCTTTACCTACCCACAATATATTTCACCGACAAAAAACAAACAAGCAAGCTAGACCCTCCTCACCAATTCTTTCCCCCGACCATAGAGTAATGACACTCCTGCAGGTCTCTCTGTTTTTGTTTACATATGGCCGGCAAGAGACCATGGAAACCAATCAGAAGCTGCCATTGTCATGTGACTGAATGGCGGTGTCAGTAGTACAGCATATGACTGCTGCGGACATAGATTGGCTGCAGCGGTTGCTTGCTGATCGCATGTAAACAAAGGGAGAATCACAAGTGGGTCCGAGCTGGATCATTAAGTAAAAAAATAGGGGAAAATAGCTTGGGTTCTATCTCTTTGCCAGCATATTTGAGGCCAATTTGGTACATAGGGAGGTGAATCACTAGAATTGGGTCCATCCATTAGGTACACCTTGTCATTGGTGGATGGCTTATACACTTTTTGATCAAAAACACATTTTTACATTTATATATTCATTAACTGAACTGTGCTGATACATTTTTGTAGTATATATGTTTGTACATTGGCCATGGCGTACATTCACCTGTGCATTAATTTGCTTTTTTTCTTATTGCATTGGCAGCTGTTTATAGAAAAAAGGTAAAAGCTGAATAATAAAATCACCATTTATATTTCATAAAAAATATCATTTGTTAATTTTTCTGATTAAATAGTGACTGAGAGTCATATAGCATGACAGCAACAGATTAGATGAAAATGCTATGTAAAAAAAAACAAAACACGAAGTCAACATGATAATGAGCATGTATCTCATGTAGGGAATAAACATTAAGATCTTAAAAGTGTGATTAAAAAAAAAAAAAAAAAAAGTCCATTGCAGACAATGGAAAGACAATCCTTACTTTCTCGAAGGTGGCTTGAGAGTCAGGAGGGACCTCCACATAGTTCTCACCATTCTAGGATCAAATCCAAGTCAAAGACATTTAATATCCAAAATGGATCAGCCAAACACAGGCCAGATTGTTATAGCTATGTATTTGTATCTCTTAAGTCTAAAGGTACCGTTACACTAAACGACTTACCAACGATCACGACCAGCGATACGACCTGGCCGTGATCGTTGGTAAGTCGTTGTGTGGTCGCAGGGGAGCTGTCACACAGACAGCTCTCTCCAGCGACCAACGATCAGGGGAAAGACTTCGGCATCGTTGAAACTGTCTTCAACGATGCCGAAGTTCCCCGGGTAACCAGGGTAAACATTGGGTTACTAAGTGCAGGGCCGCGCTTAGTAACCCGATATTTATCCTGGTTACCATTGTAAAAGTAAAAAAAAAAAAAAAAAAAACACTACATACTCACATTCCGATGTCTGTCACGTCCCCCGGCGTCAGCTTCCCGCACGGACTGTGTCAGCGCCGGCCGTAAAGCAGAGCACAGTGGTGACATCACCGCTGTGCTCTGCTTTACGGCCGGCGCTGGCAGTCAGAGCAGGGAAGCTGACGGCGGGGGACGTGACAGACATCGGAATGTGAGTATGTACTGTTTTTTTTTTTTTACTTCTACAATGGTAACCAGGGTAAATATCGGGTTACTAAGCGCGGCCCTGCGCTTAGTAACCCGATATTTACCCTGGTTACAAGTGAACACATCGCTGGATCGGCGTCACACACGCCAATCCAGTGATGACAGCGGGTGATCAGTGACCAAAAAAAAGGTCCTGATCATTCCTCAACGACCAACGATCTCCCAACAGGGGCCTGATCGTTGGTCGCTGTCACACATAACGAGATAGTTAGCGGGATCGTTGCTACGTCACAAAAAGCGTGACGTTGCAACGATATCGTTAACGATCTCGTTATGTGTGAAGGTACCTTAAAGCTTATGGTATAGAGCAATCACAGGATGGACCACTGACCACTTCATGTGTTCTGCCTTTAGGTCTTCTTATAAAAACATAAAGCACAATGAACATTTCTAAGCAAACCGATACAGGCCTGATCTCAATGTAACGTGATGCTCTGCTAAAATTATTTCTGGCAGTGGTCTCTTGTCTGTGGCGTTCCTTTGCTCAGAGCAGCAAATGCCGCAGATTTGGCAGTATTTGGTATGCGCTGCTGCAGGAAGTGGATTCACATGGTGGCTAATGTCTGCGTGGTGTCTGTATCATCCTGCCTGCACATGGATCAAAGTGGAATTTACTTTGCAGAAGAGTTGGGGATATAAAATGTGTATGCATTTTTTAGCGAAGCATGGCAGCCTTGTAATCGCGCTATGCCATCATGTCATCCCTGAATTAATAAACAATGTATGGGATTAGAAAAGCATAGTGGTAGTCCATCATCTGCAGTAGTTGCAGAATATTTGTTGTATAAACACAAATCTTCTACAAGAAAATCCCAAGAAAGCTTTTCAAGAGTAAAGATGAACATATATTTCATTTAGAAGGTGTTGGAAATCCTTTCTATCTAATTTAACTAACATCTAAGGCAGATAGAATATCAGAATTGCTATACTTATTCTGTACAGAGGGAATTCTACGTGAATTTTTCAGCTCTGAATTACTAGACCAAAACAAAAAGCTACTTTAAATATAAATATATTGACATATTTATTTATTTCTTTGGTTGAGCACATACCTTTTCTGTACTTCCTGATGGTCCAGCGGCCACTTCAATCATGATGCTCTGGCCATTCTAAAATGATCATAAAAACAGAAAAAAAACTCAGGAGAATAAAAAAATTATTATATATTTCATACATACAAGAATACTGACCAGTCTTTAGAAGGATATGTACACGCAACGTCTTTTTAAGACCAATTCTGCCTAAATCCCCCTCTGAAAAAGCGCTCAGTAAACGCTAAAAACAACAGACAGCAATCTCAAAACGACTGGGCCATTTGTTCCATCTTTTGTAACTTCTTCTAACCATGTCAGGCATCAAAAGTTGAAAAGCAGCTAAAATAGGTGACCGCTCCATTATTCTGGTGGCTTGGAAGCCACCACTGTTATATACAAAATATTGAAAAAAAAAGCAGCAGAAGAGACGTCAGAAACGCTTCCTCAGAAAAAACACCTCTGGAGTTTCCATTAAGTGACATTTGTTTAAAAAACAATTAAGGCACACTAGCGTCACAAGACGTTGTGTGCACGTACCCTGTTCACCAGAGTATAGCAGCCCCAGACTCCCCTGTCACCAGTATATAGCAGCACCAGACTCCCCTGTCACCAGTATATAGCAGCAGCCTCCCCTGTTCACCAGTATACAGCCCAGCCTCCCGTCACCAGTCTCCCCTGTTCACCAGTATACAGCACAGCCTCTCTCTTTCACCAGCCACCCGTCACCAGCCTCCCCTGTTCACCAGTATACAGCACAGCCTCCCTTGTCACCATCCTCCCCTGTTCACCAGTAGACAGCACAGCCTCTCCTGTCACCAGCCTCCCCTGTTCACCAGTATACAGCACCGCCTCCCGTGTCAGCAGCCTCCCCTGTTCACCAGTAGACAGCACAACCTCTCCTGCAACTAGCCTCCCCTGTTCACAAGTTTTCAGCACAGCCTCCCTTTTTCACCAGCCTCCCCTGTTCACCAGTATACAGCACAGCAGCCTCCCTTTTTCAGCAGCCTCCTCTGTTCACCAGCTTTCAGCACAGCCTCCCCTTTTCACCATCCTCCCCTGTTCACCAGTATACAGCACAGACTCTCCTGTCACCAGCCTCCCCTGTTCACCAGTATACAGCAACGCCTCCCGTGTCACCAGCCTCCCCTGTTCACCAGTAGACAGCACAGCCTCTCCTGCAACTAGCCTCCCCTGTTCACAAGTTTTCAGCACAGCCTCCCTTTTTCACCAGCCTCCCCTGTTCACCAGTATACAGCACAGCAGCCTCCCTTTTTCACCAGCCTCCTCTGTTCACCAGCTTTCAGCACAGCCTCCCCTTTTCACCATCCTCCCCTGTTCACCAGTATACAGCACAGCCTGCCCTGTCACCCTCCTCCCATGTTCACAAGTATACACCACAGCCTGCCCTGTCACCGTCCTCCCCTGTTCACCAGTATACACCACAGCCTGCCCTGTCACCAGTCTCCCCTGTTCAACAGCCTCCCCCCATCTTCAGCTCTATGAGCTCTAACCTGCTCGTGTCCTCCCATGTTCTCTTCTTCGTCAGCTGTGATGTCTGCAGTGACAGATGATCTCATCATCCTCACATGCACAGACGCTGCAGCAGCACCTCGGATTCAGGGACCTCTCTGACCCAGGAAGTTGTGGCGCCACTACTTCCTGGGTCAGTCAAGTCAACTCCCTGCATCGAGGTGAATATGGAGGAGCGCCCCAGACTGACCCACCTAAAAAGACAACGTATTTCCAGGATTGTCTAACGGAGGAGAGGGGAGGTTAAAAAAAAAAAAAAAAAATGTCTTCCCTGTCTTGGGGCTGCCCCCTGCAGCCCGGCGCCCCTAGGCACGTGCCCTCCAGTGCCTAGTGGCAAATACAGCCCTGTGTGTTGGGATAATTGAATAACATGAATCCAGCATTAACTGTTTCTACATACATTTCTGAAAGTCAACTTTAATATATCCATTTGTAAAGCAGTTTTATTACATACCTTTGTGATGAATGGAGTTATGAAGACAAAGAATACATCATAGAGAAGCAAGAGGCCGAGGAGAATGACACATGCCTGTAGTCAGAAAAAGAGGCACAATTGAAATAAATATGTTTTTTGAAAACTATAAAAGCAATATACAGGGTAGGAAGGCAGAAAAAATACAATCGGAATCCATAAAAACACAGATGATATTTATCAGTCCAATTACGGAAGAAAAAAAACAAACGTTGAACCCTTCCACGCCCCTCCTTAGCATAACAGGTATCTTTGTTGATACCCCCAGAAGAAGCCACAGGGTGAAACTCACATTGGGGTCTGAGGTGGAGACTTGTTCATGTTTGCTATTCTTTGGCCTGTAGCTCAGTACTGGTTACCAGATAACTTTTCTTTCCAGTGTTACTTTTCCCAATGTGGTATTACTGTTATATCTTTTCTATCTCTTGATTCTGAGACCGGTACATTATATACAGTTAGGTCCAGAAATATTTGGATAGTGACCGCATCTTGGTGGTTTAGGCTCTGCATGCCTCTAGGATTTGAAATGAAACAACTGAGATGCAATTGAAGTGTAGACTTTCAGGTTTAATAAAAAGGGGTAGAATAAGGCTACGTGCACACGTTCAGGAAAAAACGCGATAAAACTGATACATTAAGCATCCTATTATTAGAATGCATTCCGCAATTTTTGTGCACATGCTGCGTTTTTTTCCGCGGCGGAATCGCATTCCGGAAAAAACGCAGCATGTTCATTCTTTGTGCGGAATCGCGGGGATTCCGCACACATAGGAATGCATTGATCCGCTTACTTTCCGTATGTGGCTATGCCCACCATGCGGGAAGTAAGCGGATCATGTTCGGTTGGTGCCCAGGGTGGAGGAGAGGAGACTCTCCTCCAGGCCCTGGGAACCATATAATTGTTAAAAAAAAGAATTAAAATAAAAAATCATGATATTCTCAGCTTCCGGTGTCCCCGGCAGTCTTCCCGCTCCTCGCGATGCTTCCGTTACCAATAATAATTCTCGCCGAAAGATGAGAATATCATGATTTTTTATTTTTTTTTATTATTTTTAACGGTCTTTCCTTTTTCTATTGATGCTGCATAAGCAGCATCAATAGTAAAAAGTTGGTCACACTTGTCAAACACTATGTTTGACAAGTGTGACCAACCTGTCAATCAGTTTTCCAAGCGATGCTACAGATCGTTTGGAAAACGCTAGCATTCTGCAAGCTAATTACGCTTGTAAAACGCTAGTGTTTAGCGGGAAAACGCATGCCAATTCCCCATGCGTTTTACCACGGCACAGTTGCGGAATTGCTGCAGAAATTTCCGCAGCAATTCCGGACGTGTGCACATAGCCTAACTGTTTAGGAATTGCAACCATTTTTCTACAAAGCCTCCTCATTTCTGGGGCTCAAAAGTAATTGGACAAATAAAATCTACCGTAAATAAGATGTTCATTTTTAATACTTTGTAGAGAATACTTTGCAGACAGTGACTGAAGTATGGAAGCCATGGACGTAAGCAAACACTCGATTTCCTACTTTATGATACTTTGCCGGCCTTTACTGCAGCGGACTACAGTTGTTGCTTGTTTGTGGGTTACTCTGTTTTAAGTTTGGTCTTAAGCATGTGAAATGCTGCTCAATGGGGTTGAAGATCTGTGATTGACTCGGTCAGGGCAGAATATTCCACTTCTTTGCCTTAATCCCTTTCCGACATCGGGCGTAATAGTACGCGGATGTCAGACTTCCTCCCTTTGATGTGGGCTCCGGCGGTGAGCCCACATCTTTCCCGGCACATGTCAGCTATTTTGAACAGATGACAGGCTCCCGGAATAGCTGCGGGTGGAATCGCGATCCACCCGCAGCTATTAAGACGTTAAATGCCGCTGTCAAACGCTGGCAACGGCATTTAACTCACGGTTCCGGCCATCGGGCGGGAAACCTGTACACCGGTGATCGCGGGTCACCGGTTCATTGGCACGACAACCAGAGGTCTCCTGGAGACCTCTATGGTTATCACTGCCGGATTGCTATGAGCGTCACCCGGTGGTCGGCGCTCGTAGCAAGTCAGCAATTCTGCTACATACAGGCGATCTGATCTTCGCCTCCATATAGCAGAGCCGATCGGGCTGTGGCAGTTTCTAGTCTCCCAAGGACACTATTGAAGCATGTCGAAAGTTTAAAAAAAAAAAAAAAGTTTTTAAGAATATAAAAAAAATGTAAAAAATATAAAAGTTCAAATCACCCCCTTTCGCCCCATTCAAAATAAAACAATAATAATAATTGAAAAAAAACATACATACACATATCTGGTATCATCGCGTTCAGAATCGCCCAATCAATAAAAAAAATATTAACCTGATCATTAAACGGCGTAGTGAGAAAAAAGTCAAAACGTCAGAGTTACGTTTTTTTTTTGTCACCGAGACATTGCATTAAAATGCAATAATAGGCGATCGAAAGAACATATCTGCCAAAAAAATTGTATTGTTAAAACCATAAGCTCGGCACGCAAAAGATAAGCCCTCACCCAACCCGAGATCACGAAAAATGAAAACGCTACGGGCATTGGAAAATGGCACATTTTTTTTTTTAAACAAAGTTTGGAATTTTTTTTTCACCACTTAGATTAAAAAGAAACTAGACATGTTTGGTGTCTGAACTCGTAATGACCTGGAGAATGATAAGGGCAGGTCAGTTTTAGGATTAAGTGAACCTTGCAAAAAAGCAAAACATAAAACGAGTGTGGGAGTGCACTTTTTTTGCAATTTCACCGCAATTGGAATTTTTTTCCCCATTTTCTAGTACACGACATGGTAAAACCAATGGTGTTGTTCAAAAGTACAGCTCGTCCCGCAAAAAACAAGCCCTCACATGGCCATATTGACGGAAAAATAAAAAAGTTATGGCTCTGGAAAGAAGGGGAGCGAAAAACGAAAGCGCACAACCGAAGACACCTCCGGGGGTTAATGAACGCCCCTCGTATTTCCAATTACTTTTGGTCCCTTTAAAAAGAGGCAGCTACATATTAAAGAGCTATAATTTCTAAACACGTTCTCCAATTAGCATGTGAATACCCTCAAATTAAAGCGGAGAGTCTACACTTTTAGTCTATATTGATTATATAACTGTATCTTGAAAATGATTTGGTGAATAGCTAACATGCCCACTTGTGTCAATGTCCAAATATACCTGACCCTAACTGTACATTACGGTAAGCCATAGTAATAGCCTAGACTTGGTTTGAATAGTCATCCTGTGTTGAGAGATAGGAGGGGACACAAGTGACCAAGGGTGGATGGGGCATGGGGTACCAGGGAACACAGACAATTAGTGGACATGAGTGGGGGTTCGGATTACAAATACTTAGCATAACCTTTAAATGTTCTCTGCCATCAGTCTGATCTGACTGGATAAGTTTCAGGGGGAGGTAGCTGGTACAAACAGCCGTAAACCTGCTATTAGAGGGTTAAATGAGCGAGGCAGCTCAAGTGTGCAGCCTTGGCACATCTCCCCGTCCACATGGCAGCTCACCGCTTCTAGGTCAGGAGTTAGGTGCTGGTTACAAGCTCCCGTTTGCCGCTATATATTTGGTAGGAGAAGGTTCAAGCAACATTGTACATTCTGTCTGGTGCAGGTCGGTACAAGCCCCTAATTGGTGGTCGGTTCATGGCTCAGAGAGACCATCCAACCACAACTCTAAGCACATGGAATGATTGTTAATGTTATCGTTCTGTGAGAATAAAATGTCACGTTGTCCTCTTTACACAGGACGATGTGCTGCAAATAATGATGAATTTCTATACAAGCTTAAAAATCCTCGCACTTGACAGGTGAGAGTTTTGCTTGTCGAGTGTTTGCCGACCTCTTTAAATGGCCAGGAATGATCCTTTGTCACCATCTTCCGACAAATAATAATAAAAAATGAAAATGTATTCAGGTTTGTTTGTTTTTTTCTCACCTTGAAATTTGGCATTCTTAAAGTTTTAATAAAGTTAAGGCAGAATGCAATCCCCAGAATATCCTGAAGTATCCAAATCCACCTAAATGAACAAAAACAATTATAAAATATGAATCACAAGGGAGTTTAATTTCAACAGCAATAAATGTAAAGAGCACATTAACCCCTTCATGACCAGGCCTGAAAAGTAAGGCCTGCAAGACTGGCCGACTTCTTGTATTTTTGGACTCTCCACATTTCAGCTGTACAAGGTGTTTTATGCAGTGGAATTTTTTTTTTTGGCACTGTTTGGGGTTGTGTCATTTTATATAATTTTCTTTTTTCGTGACAACATAGAAAAAAGTTGTTTTTGACAATTTTTTTATGCTAAAGTATTTCACACTAAACAACCTATTGAATTGCAGGATTTTCCAGACTATAAGCATCTCGTAGCCGAGATGCAGCTTCCTCTGTGACTGAGAGGAGCGCCGATATAGCATCCTTCTGGATCACAGAGAACAATGCAGTGGCAGAGTGCTCACTCCTCCTGCCCCACACTGATCGATCTGATGATTGCAGGGCAGAAGAAAAACCATGGGACCTGCACAGTCCTCGCCATACTGCAAGTGCTGAAAAAACATCACAGGAAACTAGAGCTGAAGAGCCCCCAATGATCAGATATATACTACTCAAGATGAAAACTGATGTAGGACCCCAGCAGCTGAGGTGTGTGTCAGAGTTGAGTGGATGCATATATACAGCAGATATGGGTGCATTTGCTGCTTGCCCAGCAGAGCTGTGTGTGGCCATTTACCTTACCGGCTACTACCACCTGATAGCTTCCAATAGCGCTCCTAAGAACACTTTTTATCGATCCCTTGGAATATTGCCCCTCCCCCACTTATTTATTCACATTAGGAAGTTTTAATTAGTAGAAAATACATTTTTTTTATTTTCTGATGTCTAAAATAGGTATTTCTAGTAAAGTGCATCCTATAGTCCAAAACATATGGTAATTCTTAGGTTTATTAAAATCATGTGGATACTATATGTATACAGAGAGCCCTATAGAGACTTACTAGCAGAGTGGACCTGGGTGAACTCCGATCCAAAAGCTATGGAATGCTTGTTAAACATTGTTAATGCTTAAATTCACTACGTAGCAATCATTAAATGGAAATCTGTCAGCACATATTTTCTATGTAATCAGAGAGCAGCATAAAGTAGGGGAAGAGAGCCTGATTTCAGTGATGTATCACTTACTGGGCTGTGTGTTCATGTTTCAATATGTAATCAAAATCAGTGCTTTATTAGCAGGAAACTAGTATATTACGCCTCCTGCTCTGTGTACCCCACCTCCAGCACTGATTAGCAGCTTTCTGCCTATGCACAGTATACACAGAAAGCTGCCAATCAGTGGTGTGGGGGGAGTTATACAGAGCAAAGCATTCAACCACTGCTTAACACCTGGAAGGTCCAGAAGCCAAGTGTGGTGCACACCCTAATGGGGTCTGCCATTCCTATCCTAGCATGCATATGTCATTAATCTATCATTATTGAATAACTAATTCAATATGTATTTTTCTGATTATATATAATCGGGCAGCTTAGTAACACTACTAACCTACAGACTAACCCTATATCTGCAGGTTAATAGCATTTTTTCTCATGATCGGTTCCCTTTAAAGGGAACGTTCCGTCAAATAATTATCATTTTATTTATTCATATACCACTGTATCACTATTATTTGAATTTTCTAAATCTTGCCATTTTCATACTGGCCAATAGGCCTAATACTAAACTCATCCTTCATGTTCTATAAAGTTCATTAATTCAGTAGTCTCATTACTATCACAGAAACGATTACAAAGAAAAGTAGCAGTTTATGACACAGAGTTCACTATTCACAATCGGTGATGGCCACAGCTCGCCTCCTCCCCCTCTATGGCCAGAAATCTCTGCCGTAGAAGACAAGTCAGAGCCAGTCTATTGCAGCCTATGTCCATGTGGCTACTGTAAAAACAGGAGGCAGGTGTCTAGTAGAATGCACAGTGCCAGTGTGAAAAATTGCAAGGTTTCTGAATTTCATTTATAAATATAGATTGTGGTATGAAAAAGTAAAAAAATTACCTTTAAACAATAGGTCCCTTTCTGATGACACATTCCCTTTGTCTCGGGAGCACACTAACTATGCACAGTATGTGCCCACTTCACACAGGCATGCATTTACCCGCTTATCTCCACTGACAGCTGAACCCGCACCACTATTAATAGGATCAGTTTGTATCACACTCAGTACCTGTCTTCGTTCCGAAATACTGCCCAAGTCACAGACACGGCTGCACAAAAGACCGCCAGGAAGACCAGACGCACTTCTGCACTTTTACTAAAGCATGAAATTCTGGAAAATAAATATCAAACATGTGTTAAACATATATTATGTAAGAGAAGCCTTGATAAAAAAACAAAACAAATTATACAGACCTGCATCTTCCGTATGGGATGTATTGGATCAGAGCAGAGAGACAATTGAACGTGCTCATTGCAGACGCCAAGCAAAACACAGAGATGATAACATACACTGGAAACAAAGGAGAAACGTGCAGAATTAATAGATGCACTATGGGAAATCTAATATGGAATTATGAAGAGGGTTTTTTAAGTGTCATATTTCTTGGTGACTGTAAGAAAAATAATGCAAATGAACCCGCTAGACAAAAAAATAGGCCCTCCTAGGGTATGTGCCTACGATCAGGAACTGCTGCAGGTTTGACGCTACATATTTAGGCCAGATGTTACAGCATAGTGGATGGGATTTCAAGAAATCTCACAACCACTGTGGCTCCATAGTCGCGTGCGGATCACCTGCAGAGACTTTGGACGCAGCATGTGTTAAACTGCTGGGAGAGAGGAGGTAAAGAATAGGGCAGCATGGTGGCTCAGTGGTTAGCACAGCAGCCTTGCAGCGCTGGGGTCCAGGGTTCAAATCCCACCAAGGGCAAGATCTTCAAGGAGTTTTGTATGTTCTCCCCGTGTTTGCGTGGGTTTCCTCCCACATTCCAAAGACATACTGATGGGGAATCTAGATTGTGAGCCCCAATGGGGACAGTGATGATAATGTGTGTAAAGCGCTGTGGAATTAATATATATAAGTGAGTAAAATAAATAAATAAATAAATAGCCACACTAAGCCATATGGACAAATTAGCAAAGCGTTTCCGGCTGCTCTCCTGACATCGCATCACTATTGGAAAAGATGTCACCACGACCATATGGTATTAAGTTAGGGTGACAAATCACCGCGACCTAGTACTCTCTGGAGTGTTTTCAACTTTAAAGGTAAACTTGTTATTTCTAGCGAGTTGTAGGAGAGCTGTTCAGCCAATCCTTAAAGAGAACTCGGCAAGTTGGCAAACGCTATTAACCTGTAGATATAGGATCATTCTGCAGGCTAATAGCGGTAAAGCGGTGTGACCGTCATACTGAAAGCCCGGCTACCGGGAGAAAAAAAAAAACTTTATTCCTCCAGTTTCCAGCATTTAGTCATAGAAGTACGGCTTCAGTCACTGCTGAGTACATGGCGAGCGGTGGCTGTAACCACGACTCAATCCAAACTGAAGAAAAGGACAGTGCCACACCGGATAGTGAAAAGCAGCTCACATATTTATTCTGCCTCCTGCGGCAACGTTTCGGTCCGAAGACCTTTGTCAGGCTTGACAAAGGTCTTCGGACCGAAACGTTGCCGCAGGAGGCAGAATATGTGAGCTGCTTTTCACTATCCGGTGTGGTGCTGTCCTTTTCTTCACTTTGGATTTGGATGTTCTGTCTGGGATGGACCCCCTGGTGAGGACGTGCGCCCCGATGTCCACAGAGACTATATAATTATAGGGTGCGGCTTTACTGTTTTCTTTGAAACTTGTAAACACGACCCGGCACGGACTGACAGCCAGCTCTGTACTAATGCATTGCAGGGCGAGCTGTCAGTCAGTGTAGGGGCATGGTTACAGCTGCCACTCACTGTATACGGAGCAGTGACTGAAGCCACACTGACGGCACCTCTATGACAAAGCCTGAGGCTGCTGGGAAGAATAAAGTGAATTTTCTCCCTGCAGCCGATGTTTCAGTGCGACAGCTGCACAGTTTCAGAAAACTATTAACCTGAAGAACAACTCCATATCTGCAGTTTAATAGCATCTGGGAACATGACAGGTTCCTTTTAATACAGGATTTTAATAAAAAATGGAGGATGTGGGAGAATGGGATGGTGGTTGTGTTCCCTTGTTCACATCAAACTGAGGTATGATACAGGTATTTTCCATTGTAGTCTATGGGATATAAAGAAGTAGCCAAGCTCTCTTGAGAGTCCAGAAGGCCTTGCCACCAAGTTTTCAATATAATGGAAAAGGTAACAAAAAGTGTCCACAAATGGAGAACCTTTTTGTCCTACACCTCTTTAAATTAGACATGGAAAAACCAGAAGTCCTTTATATGTTCTACCTTTTCAAATGGAGGCTCTTGTTTTAGCAGATGTATTGGTGTAGTCAACATACATTTTGGCCCAGATTCAATTTTGAGCCTTTTTTGTTGTTGTTTGCGCCCAATTCATTATACTACTCGCACTCTTTTTGAAGTCTATTTTATTATGTGCCGATTCCAGATGATTTCGGCTAATTCATCAATTGCCTCCTTTTAAAAAGTTGCAAAACCTGGCGCAACTTTACTCTGGATTCCCTCACCACCCACGATGTGGTTTTATGCATTCCTTTTTCAAAAAGTCGCATGTTTTGCAACATTTGAAAAAGATACAACGCTTTGCTTAAAAAGACGCAAAGTAGTTAATGAAAGGAAAACAGACTATTTTTGACTTTGCGCCTAATGTATGAACCAAATGTACAACTTGGATGAATTTGGCAAAACAAACATCAGCGAATACCAGAAGACAAATTTCCTCTCCATGTTCAGCTTGTCCAAAGTCGGAGACAGGGACACCAGCGCTGATTGTGCGCCGGGCATCACGTGTCATTCCACTGCATCACAGCCCTAGGACCGGGAGAGCAGACATCGCTGGAATGGAGCCGGCATGGGAGGGGACTATAAGCTTTATTATTTTATCGGGGCCGAACGTTTACTTTAAGAAGAGGTTGTCCTAGTAGTGGACAACCCCTTTAAAGAAAAGGCAAATGATGAATTAAAGTAAAAAAACTAACATAAAAACCATGAGAACAAACCTGAGCTAAACAATACTTACCCAACCACTTATAGAAGAAGTAAAGCAGGAGTAACATGACGCAACATATAACTACAAACAGGATGACCGTGAAAGGGGTGAATGTCACATTATCATCTTTCTTCTTCCCGCCTTCATTTTCCCCTGTATTTTGGGAGGGTCTTAAGTCTTCCCTGAAATAAAAAGTTGATATTTGACCGATTTCTTTTTTGTCTGCATTGTAAAATTTTTGATTGAGTTTGATGTTTACTCACTACGATACATTTTCCTAAATTATCTACAAGAATTAGGCATTTTCTCTAAACTACCAACTAAATAACAAATACGTTCCTCTCTCATGATCTGTACATAAAATAGCTTTTGGGCAGCTGTACATGCACGTGTACCCCTGAAACGCTGGCCAACGTGTTTATGACACTGCAAGAGTTGATCTTTTGGGGGAACCAACGATCAGGCATGTTAACAACCCAACAGGCCCATCCTTTGTTGGCCACGCAAGCAAACATCATATTTGGAAAGCCGCATACACACTAGCTTATTGGCAGCTTTCTATTCCTAGCTTTACTCCTTTGTGAATGGGATTTCTCTTGCAATATGCACATTACTGGAGCAGAAGAGGAAAAGTAAAACCAAATGATTTTAAGCGATTGAGATACTGGGCTGTGGTTTCGGAAGTTGTTATGGCTATGTGGTGCAGCCATATAGTATATACCAGGAGTCTCAAACACATGGCCATCAAGAAGCATGTGGCCTGATGCTCCGTTGTGCAGCACTTGGGTCCCTGAGACAATCGTGTCCAGCGAGCCAGGGGTCCGCAAACATCATCGCTTCTTTTCAACTGAATGCAGCTCTCTGCACCAAATTACCAAGAGCAACCACTGGCCAAATTACAGGCCAGCAACGGACTTCGGCGTCCCGCCTGTGGAGGAGGAAGAGGACTCTGTGCGCCGAGGAAGCGAGGACAGGTTAAAATGTTCTTTTTATGTGTATGTAAGGAGCAACAGAATGGTAGGACATTGTTAATAGACTGGGACAAGGATGGGGACATTACTATTAGATGGGACCAGGATGGGGACATTATTACAGGACAGGAGACATCATTACAGAACAAAGGATATCATTACAGATCAGAGGGAATTATTACAGGACAGGGGACATTATTACAGGATGGGGCTAATTGTAAAACTATATTCTTGTATGCGGATGATTGGGGGTCAAAAAAAAGGAAAACATAAAAAAAAAATGGAATAATATTTGGCCACTCAAAATGACATTTTATGTAAAAAATGGTATCTCTGAAAACGTCATCTTCTCCAGCAAAGAATGCTATTCATATTCATTTTTTTTCTATGTGCGGACTATATACCCGGCTGAGTTTGAGACCCCTGATATATACAACCAGACTGCCAGTTGTTTAGTAGACTGTGTAGACAGGCTGACAAACGATGTATGCGCACAGAATGAATGCTGAGACAATGGTTTTGTGCCCATAGAATATTATGTTCGTGGAAGAGCATCACCTGATTATACAGGGAGATGTTGCTGCCAATAATAATTGTTTAAGACGACTTACAAGTCATTGCATTTTGCTTGTTCATCAGGCGGGTGCTGTCCTTTTTAAAAGGGACAATAGTCAGGAACTATGCTTCCTATGAATGCTCACTCCCAGATTATTGGCTTGTGTAGATGGGTTGTAAGAGGAGCGTGAGACTATATAGACACATTCCAGACATATGGCACTGTGCAGCGCTATAGACATACCCTAGACCAGGGGCAGAGACTACCACCTGCATGGCAGGAAGAACTGTGCATTATGAGGAGCTATTGGTCAGTAAAGGGCCCATCTACTATATAAAGCTGAATGTGTGTGTGTGTGTGTGTGTGTGTATGTCCGGGATTGGCATCTGCACCGTCGCAGCTACAGCCACAAAATTTTGCACAGTCACACGTCTGGACCTCGAGAGCGTCACAGGCTATATTGTGAGGCGAAATTTTAACCCCGCGCGTTCCAATTCACCAAACAATTTTGCCCCTATCTACATAATGGGGAAAAAAGTGAAAGGAAAAGTGTTGGAAGCGTCGCAGCTACAGCAACAAAATTTTGCACAGTCACACGTCTGGACCCTGAGAGCGTCATAGGCTATATTGTGAGGCGAAATTTTAACCCCGCGCGTTCCAATTCACCAAACAATTTTGCCCCTATCTACATAATGGTGAAAAAAGTGAAAGGAAAAGTGTTGGAAGCGTCGCAGCTACAGCAACAAAATTTTGCACAGTCACACGTCTGGACCCCGAGAGCGTCATAGGCTATGTTGTGAGGTGAAATTTTAACCCCGCGCGTTCCAATTCACCAAACAATTTTGCCCCTATCTACATAATGGGAAAAAATGAAAGGAAAAGTGTTGGAGGCAAATTGACAGCTGCCAGATGTGAACAAGGGGGACTTAAAGAATGAGAGCGATGGCGCCAAAGAGTATATACCGTACAGTTGCTAAGGTGGGGCCACGACATGGGATACTCACCACACACGGGGATATGAACACACACAAAATGCGCCACACACTACCACGTGCTTGAACACATATTACCCTCAGCACACATTTCACCACAAATACACCAACCTCGCCACATAAAAGTCAAAACACAAAAGTCGCCACTCAAAACTCGCCACGCGCAGAACTTGCCACATGCAAAAACTAGGCTCTTGCAAAACTCGCCACAAGTGCAAAATTCTCCTCATGAAAAACTCGCCACACGCAAAACTTGCACACGCGGAAAAATTGCCACATGCACAAAAGTTGCAACACATGCAAAAGTTGCCTCACACAAAACTTGCACATACTCAAAAGGCACCACACATAATACTCGCAACACGCAAAACTCGCCATGCGCAAAACTTGCTGCACACAACTTGCTACACTAACCTGTCACATGTAACTCGACACACAAAAAGTTGCTACACGCATGTTGCTACACAAAACTCATCTCACAAAAGTCGCTACATGCATGTCGCCACACGCAACTCAACACACACAACTTGACAAACGAAACTCGCCCTAAAACACACACAAGTCTGGTATTATCCTTCAAAAATAAAAATCTGATTAATAAGCAGACAAACTACAACAATTGCACCATATAGGAAATACGGCAGCTGTCAGTCACATGACCTGTCTATTATGTGTATGTGTGAGCTAATATATACTGCCAGGGGGAGGGCTTCCTGTTGGCTGGGGATTTATCAGGCTGCCAATTTAGCTTACAAATACTGAGGTAAAAATACTGAGCAAATAACGTGTGAACGAGGTCTAATACAGGAGGAGATGACACACAGGTATATACTATATACAGGGGAGATGACACACAGATATATACTATATACAGGAGAGATGACACACAGGTATATACTATATAGAGGAGGAGATGACATATAGGTACATATATATATACAGGAGGAGATGACATACAGGTATATACTATATACAGGAGGAGATGACATACAGGTATATGCTATATATAGAAGATGACATGCAGGTATATACTATATGCAGGAGGAGATGACACTCAGATATATACTATATACAGGGGAGATGACACACAGGTATATACTTTATACAGGAGGAGATGACATACAGGTATATGCTATATATAGAAGATGACATGCAGGTATATACTATATGCAGGAGGAGATGACACTCAGATATATACTATATACAGGGGAGATGACACACAGGTATATACTATATACAGGAGGAGATGACATACAGGTATATACTATATATAGAAGGAGATGACATTCATGTATATACTATATATAGGGGAGATGACACACAGCAGGTATATACTATATACAGGGGAGATGACATACAGGTATATACTATATACAGGAGATGACATACAGATGTATACTATATATAAGGGAGATGACAAACATGTATATACTGAGGTGATGAGGTGAAAATGAGAGGTGTGAGGTGAAAATGAAAAGGTGTGAGTGCAAAATGAGAGGAGTGAGGAAAAATAGTGGAGTGATCAGAAAATGACAGATGTGAGGTTGAAATGACAAGTGTTAGGGGGGAATGAGAGGAGTGAGGGAGAAAATGAGAGGTGTGAGGGAGAAAATGAGAGATGTGAGGGGGAAAATGAAAGATGTGATTGGGAAAATGAGAGGCGTGATGGGAAAATAAGAGAAGTGAGGTGCTATAACTAACCTCTGATATTTACTATGCCCAGGCAACGCCGGGCTCTTCAGCTAGTATATATATATATATATCTTACACGGGGGCCTCTTCTGTCTGTGTCAGTCAGTGCCCTGGATCTCTAGTGTTGTGTGAGGCCACATACAGATATTCTAAATATTCACACTCTCTCATCGAACCATCCCGAATCTCTTCCTATTCGATTTGCTTATGTCACATACAGGTGCTTCTCACTAAATTAGAATATCATCAAAAGTATATTCATTTCAGTTCTTCAATACAAAAAGTGAAACTCATATATTATATAGAGTCATTACAAACAGAGTGATCTATTTCAAGTGTTTATTTCTGTTAATGTTGATGATTATGGATTACAGCCAATGAAAACCCAAAAGTCATTATCTCAGTAAATTAGAATACTTTACAATACCAGCTTGAAAAATTATTTTAAAATCTGAAATGTTGGCCTACTGAAATGTATGTTCAGTAAGGCCGGCGTCACACTAGCGAGTTTTACGGACGTATGAGCGCATAAAATACGTCTGTAAAACACGCCTAACAAACGTCCCAATTATTCTCTATGCCCCTGCTCCTATCTGCCGTATTTTACTGATCAGTATTATACGGCTTTCTACGGCCATAGAAAATCGCAACATGCTGCGTTTGTCACCGTATTGCGCAAAAAAAAAGCCAATGAAAGTCTATGGAAGCCCCAAAAATTCGGATTACACACGGACCAGCAGTGTGACTTGCGAGAAATACGCAGCGGTGTTAGAGAGAAAAGCCGGCAATTCAGTGCGGTGTACAGTAAAATCACACTGACAGCTTACATTAGAATAGGTAGAATAAATGTGTACACATAGAATAGATAGAGATATATATATAGATGATATATATATATATATATATATATATATATATATGTGTCATTGAGACACATATATGTATATATATCATTACTTCATACAGCGCTAGATAGCTTTAAAGCCGGTAATTCAATTACCGGCTTTTGCTCTCTCCTTCCTAAACCCGACATGATATGAGACATGGTTTACATACAGTAAACCATGTCATATCCCCATTTTTTTTGGCATATTCCACACTACTAATGTTAGTAGTGTGTATATGCAAAATTTGGCCGTTCTAGCTATTAAAGGGTTAAATGGCGGAAAAAATTGGCGTGGGCTCCCGCGCAATTTTCTCCGCCAGAGTAGTAAAGCCAGTGACTGAGGGCAGATATTAATAGCCTGGAGAGGGTCCACGGTTATTGGCCCCCCCTGGCTAAAAACATCTGCCCCCAGCCACCCCAGAAAAGGCACATCTGGAAGATGCGCCTATTCTGGCACTTGGCCACTCTCTTCCCATTCCCGTGTAGCGGTGGGATATGAGGTAATGAAGGGTTAATGCCACCTTGCTATTGTAAGGTGACATTAAGCCAAATTAATAATGGAGAGGTGTCAATTATGACACCTATCCATTATTAATCCAATACTAGTAAAGGGTTAAAAAAAAACACAAACATTATTAAAAATTATTTTAATGAAATAAAAACAAAGGTTGTTGTAATAATTTATTCTACGCTCAATCCTTCTGAAGACCCTCGCTCTGTAACAAAGTAAAAATAATAAACCAACAATATACATACCTTCCGAAGATCTGTAAGGTCCCACGATGTAAATCCATCTGAAGGGGTTAAAATATTTTGCAGCCACGAGCTCTGCTAATGCAGCGTTGTTCGTGGCAGCAAAACCCCGGGGAATGAAGGTAAAGTAGGTCAATGACCTATATTTACCTTCATTTGCGGCGAGGCGCCCTCTGCTGGTTGTTCCTAGATCGTGGGAACTTTCGTAGAAAGCTCCCAGGCTCGAGTTCATAAGAGGCGCCCTCTGCTGGTTGTCCTCATATGAACTCGAGCCTGGGAGCTTTCTAGGAAAGTTCCCACGATCTAGGAACAACCAGCAGAGGGCGCCTCACCGCAAATGAAGGTAAATATAGGTCATTGACCTACTTTACCTTCATTCCCTGGGGTTTTGCTGCCACGAACAACTCTGCATTAGCAGAGCTCGTGGCTGCAAAATATTTTAACCCCTTCAGATGGATTTACATCGTGGGACTTTACAGAT
Organism: Ranitomeya imitator; assembly: GCF_032444005.1. NCBI lineage: Eukaryota > Metazoa > Chordata > Amphibia > Anura > Dendrobatidae > Ranitomeya > Ranitomeya imitator. The sequence goes on along the minus strand of NC_091285.1, from coordinate 509,228,208 downwards.
CTTCGGAAGATATGTATATTGTTGGTTTATTTTTTTATTTTTTGTTACAGATCGAGGGTCTTCAGTGAGTGGATTGAGCGTAGAATAAAATATTACAACAACCTTTGTGATTTTTTCATTAAAATACTTTTTAATAATGTGTTTGTGTATTTTTTAACCCTTTACTACTATTGGATTAATAATGGATAGGTGTCATAATTGACGCCTCTCCATTATTAATTTGGCTTAATGTCACCTTACAATAGCAAGGTGGCATTAACCCTTCATTACCCCATATCCCGCCGCTACACGGGAATGGGAAGAGAGTGGCCAAGTGCCAGAATAGGCGCATCTTCCAGATGTGCCTTTTCTGGGGTGGCTGGGGGCAGATGTTTTTAGCCAGGGGGGGCCAATAACCATGGACCCTCTCCAGGCTATTAATATCTGCCCTCAGTCACTGGCTTTACTACTCTGGCGGAGAAAATTGCGCGGGAGCCCACGCCAATTTTTTCCGCCATTTAACCCTTTAATTTAATAGCTAGAACGGCCAATTTTTGCATATACACACTACTAACATTAGTAGTGTGGAATATGCAAAAAAAATGGGGATATGACATGGTGTAAACCAGGTCTCATATCATGTCGGGTTTTAGGAAGGAGATAGCAAAAGCCGGCAATTGAATTACCGGCTTTAAAGCTATCTAGCGCTGTATGAAGCAATAATATATATACATATATGTGTCTACTGACATATATATAATATAATATATATATATATATATATATATATATATATATATATATATATATATATATATATATATATATATATATATATATATATATATATATATATATACATATATACACACACACAGTATATATGTTTTTTTGGTTATTTTTTTTTACACATGGATCCCTTGTATAGCGTATGTCGGTTTTGCAAGCCTGCGAGAAAAACACGCAGTACGGATGCCATACGGATTACATACGGAAGATGCCATGCGCAAAAAACGCTGAAACACCCTGCCTACGGAGGAGCTACGGACCACTATTTTGGGGACTTTTCAGCGTATTACGGCCGTAATATACGGACCGTATTGTCTTACGCTGAGTGTGACGCCGGCCTAAATGCTCTCATTACTTGGTCGAGGCTCCTTTTGCATCAATTACTGCATCAATGTGGCGTGGTATGAAGGCGATCAGAATGTGGCACTGCTGAGGTGTTATGGAAGCCCAGGTTGCTTTGATAGCAGCCTTCAGCTCGTCTGCATTGTTGGGTCTGATGTCTCATCTTCCTCTTGACAATACCCCATAGATTCTCAATGAACAAGAAGAAGAAATCCAGTGTATTCACAGGTAATTAATAAAAGTCCAGTATTTATTGAAAAAACAATTCTTAAAAAAAACATGTTGACATGCGGCTTTGGCCATGGCGTGAACAACTGATGCGTTTCAGCTCAACGAAGCATTAATCATGGTTGTGGTTCAATGTGAATGGAGCTGTATATACCCAGAAGTACTACTGAACCCCAATAACACGCTGCTCACAAGGGCCAATCGAATCATTCAAAGTGAAATCACTTGTTGAAGTGTTAATACACGGATTGCCCTGAGTGTATAAGCGGGAATACTAACAAACAAGCTGTGTGAATAAAAACAACAAGTACAATACGTGCAAAGGACAAAGAATAAACACACAAAAAAGCACCTAAACATGGAAATGTAAATATATTCAATGTTGAACATATGTAAAATCATGTCGAGATTATGGAAACCAAAAAAAGAAAAAAATTCAAAGAAATTTTTGAAAAAAAAAAAAAAAACTAATTACAGCAAGCTACGAATATTGCAAAATGAGATCATGTCTTATATTTAATACAAATGGTTGTCTTGTTGCTAAAATTAAAATCCAAAAGGACTCACGATTCTGAATTTTTCTCTTAGGGTATGTTTCCACGTTCAGGAAACGCTGCGTTTTTTACGCTGCGTTTTTCCGCAGCGTCCAGATGTTACAGCATAGTGGAGGGGATTTAATGAAATCCCGTCTCCACTATGCAGGAAAAAACGCATGCGTTTTTGCCGCGAAAACGCACATGCGGCACGTTTTTTCAGAACGCAGCATGTTGCTACAATGAGCAAAACACGCAAGAACACCGCAGGTGACCTGCCAGTGACCTCAGGTGCAGTTTTGGTCAGGATTTTACCTACATAAAATCCTGACCAAAGCCTGAAGCAAGCCTGAACGTGGACACATACCCTTAAAGTTACCCCCCTGACTGGGTTGTGAAAGCTCGAAGGCTTTGAATCTGAAAGATGCTCTGTCTCCTGCATGTACCAACAAAAAATGTCTGGATGCCGCTGATCTGTTCTCTGCTGTTGCGTTTGCCGCATCTGAAAGATGTCTATGTATGCGTCTTTTTAATTCTCCGGTCGTGCTGCCTACATATTGCATGCTATAAGGCGTGCAATCAATGAGGTACATCACACCTCCGCTATTGCAGTTTATCAAGCCTTTGATATTGTATGTTTTGCTTGTGACTGATGAGGTAAATGTTTTAGTTTTTATGTACGTATTTGCATGAAAGACATCTAGTATTGCCACATGTAAAAAAGCCTTGCAGTGTGATATGACATGTGTCTGCAATAGTGGCGGGTGGAATCGTGATCCACCCGCTGCTATTAACTAGTTAAATGCCGCTGTCAAATGCTAATGGTTGTTGATGCCGGCTTGCTGTGATCGCCACCCTGTGGTCGGCGCTCATAGCAAGCCTGTAATTCTGCTACATAGGAGCGATCTGAGCTTCGCTCCTACATAGCAGAGCCGATCAGGCTATGCCAGCTTCTAGCCTCCCATGGAGGCTATTGAAGCATGGCAAATGTAAAAAAAAAAAAACGTTTTGAAAAAATAAAAATAAAAAAATATAAAAGTATAAATCACCCCCCTTTCGCCCCATTCACAATAAAACAATTTAAAAAAATCAAATATACACATATTTGGTATCGCCACGTTCAGAATCGTCCGATCTATCATTAAAAAAAAAGGATTAACCCAATCGCTAAACGGCGTAGCGAGAAAAAAAATTACAAACCCCAGAATTACATTTTTTTGATTGCCACGACATTGCATTTAAATGCAATAACGGGCAATCAAAAGAACGCATCTGCACCAAAATGGTATAATTAAAAATGACGGCTTGGCACGCAAAAAATAAGCCCTCAACCAACCCCAGATCACAAAAAATGGAGACGCTGTGGGTATCGGAAAAATGCGCAAATTTTTTTTAATTTTTTTTTTTAGCAAAGTTTGGAATTTTTTTTTACCACTTAGATAAAAAAGAACGTAGACATGTTTGGTGTCTATGAACTCGTAATGGCCTGGAAAATCATAATGGCAGGCCAGTTTTAGCATTTAGTGAACCTAGCAAAAAAGTCAAACAAAAAACAAGGGTGGGATTGCACTTTTCTTTGCAATTTCACTGCACTTGGAATGTTTCCCGTTTTCTAGTACACAACATGCTAAAACCAATTATCACGTTCAAAAGTACAACTTGTCCAGCAAAAAATAAGCCCTCACATGGCCATATTGACAGAAAAATAAAGAAGTCATGGCTCTGGGAAGGTGGGGAGCAAAAAATGAAAACGCAAAACCGAAAAAAGCTCCAGTCATGAAGGGGTTAAGAAAAAATTCTGAATCGCGAGCTCTTTTGAATTTTCATTTTAGCAACAAGATAACCATTTGGATTAAATATAAGACATGATCTCATTTTGCAATAATAATTAATAGCTTGTTGTAATTAGTTGTTTTTTTATGGTTTCCATAATCTCTTCATGGTTTTACGTACGTTCAACATTGAATGCACTTACATTTCCATGTTTAAGTTCTTTTTTGTGTGTTTATTCTTTGTCCTTTGCATTTATCTATATATATAATTGTCTAAGGGTTTTTCCGTCTGTCTGTCCTGGAAATCTCACGTCTCTGATTGGCCGAGGCCGCCAGGCCTCGACCAATCAGCGACGGGCACAGCATGGCGACGATGATGTCATAAAGGTTGCCTCGACCAATCAGCGACGGGCACAGTCTGCCGCGAATTTGCCTCGACCAATCAGCGACAGGCATAGTATCGACGTAGATGTCATAATGGTTGCCATGGCGACGATGATGTCATAAAGGTTGCCTCGACCAATCAGCCACGGGCACAGTCTGCCACGAATTCTGGAATCATCATTGTCCATATACTATGGGGACATGCATATTATAGAATACCCGATGCGTTAGAATCGGGCCACAATCTAGTATATGATATTTGTTGTTTTTATTCACACACTTTGTTTTTTAGTATTCCCCTTTATATATACACAGGGCAATCCATGGGTTAACACTTCAACAAGTGATTTCACTTGGAATGATTTGATTGGCCTTTGTGAGCAGCGTGTCATTGTGGTTCAGTAGGATTTGTGCATTTGCCAAAGCTGCATGTCAACATGTTTTTTAAGAATTGTTTTTTCACTAAATACTGGACTTTTATTACTTACCTGTTAACACGCTGGATTTCTTCTCCCTGTGCATTCCTCCAGCTGGAACCTGGACTTTGCTGCAACAGGTGGTGAGCTGACTCTCCCTTCCCCGTCTTCCATTGTTTACCATAGATTCTCTATAGGATTAAGGTCAGGCGGGTTTGCTGCCAATCAAGCACAGTGATACTGCTGTTTATAAACCAGGTATTGATACTTTTGGCAGTGTGGACAGGTGCCAAGTCCTGCTGGAGAATGACATTTCCATCTCCAAAAAGCTTGTCGGCAGAGGGAAGCATGAAATGCTCTAAAATTTCCTGGTAGAAGGCTGCGCTGACTTTGGTCTTGATAAAACACAGTGGACCTACACCAGCAGATGACATGGCTCCCCAAACCATCACTGAGTGTGGAAACTTCACACTAGACATCAAGCAGCTTGGATTGTCTGTCTCTCCACTCTTCCTTCAGACTCTGGGACCTTGATTTCCAAATGAAATGCAAAATTTACTTTAATATAAAAACAACACCTTGGACCACTGAGCAACAATCCAGTTCTTTTTCTCCTTGGCCCAGGTAAGACGCTTCTGGCGTTGTCTATTGGTCATGAGTGGCTTGACACAAGGAATGCGACGCTTGTAGCCCATGTCCGGGATACATCTGTGTGTGGTGGCTCTTGAAGCAATGACTCCAGCAGCAGTCCACTCCTTGTGAATCTCCCCAAAAAATTTTAATGGCCTTTTCTTAACAATCCTTTCAAGGCTGCGGTTATCCGGGTTGCTTGTGCACCTTTTTCTACCACACTTTTTCCTTCCACTCAACTTTCCATTAATATGCTTGGATACAGCACTCTGTGAACAGCCAGCTTCTTTAGCAATGACAAAAGTAGCTTATCCTCCATGTGGATTGTGTCAATGACTGCCTTCTGGACATCGGTCAGGTCAGCAGTCTTCCCCATGATTGTGGAGCCTAATGAAACCGACTAAGGGACCTTTTTAAACACTAAGGAAGCATTTGCAGGTGGTTTTTGTTAATTATTCTAATTTACTGAGATAATGACTCTTTATATGAGTTTCACTTTTTGTATTGAAGAATTGAAATAAAAATTAACTTTTTGAAGATAATCTAATTTAGTAAGAAGCACCTGTGTATTCCACCATTACATAGTGGGAGACTTTGTTATTTGGGGAACTGTGTGAACTGAAGTCCTCTCTATAGTTCTAGATATCTGAGTGTTAGTCCTTGTACGATTAGTGAAAGCTAGAGCTTGTAATAGGTCAGATTCCAATAGCCGTCACATACAAAGCTATTGTTCTTTATGTCATGCCACAATAAATAGGTTTAGATAAGCTGAGCAGTTTACAAAGGTGACCGTACACTGCCAAGTGTGTGACACAGGCACTATAGGAGCAGGATCCCTTCCCTCCTCCAGATGTGACGTGGCATTTGAGCAGACAATCTCCATCCTTCACACTTACAGCTCTGATACTCCACTCCAGTAGCCACCGAGTGCCACAGTGAACACGGAGATAAGAAATATGACCAACATGCTGTAATCGAACAATGGAGGCGATGGGGAATACATTGTCACATTAATATGCTTTCCAACATCCTAAGAAGAGAAGAGAAAAATAAACAAGTTGTTGGTTACTCACCTTCTGGTTTTAGTTTTACCAAATGCACACATGGAAGCATAGTATATAAAGGGCACATACCTGCTCCATGCCACGGATATCTCCATATTTCACATACGCAATAGGTATTGTAAGGCTTTCATATCCACTTCTGTTGTCTGTTGGACGAGGCTGTAATAGATGGGACTGTATTAATAACATTAATGCTGTAATTATATAAATTCACAAGGCCTGGCGATCACACCGAGCTCCGGAAACATCGTGTCCTCCAGACTAATACAGCACATATGGGAAAACCGGCAATGCAATCCTAGGACTGTAAGAATTGCTGACCGTTACTACTTGGGCAAAATTTATAGATTTTGCCCAAATATTACTCTTGTTCTTTACACGGGCCATGGGCATCATTTACGAAAAAGGGAGAAACACCGTCCTTGTTGGACACCGCAACTGTCACTCCAGCATTCACGTATCCAGGGCTCATATAATAAAAGTCTATACACATTCATTGCCATACAGGGCCACATTGAGAGGGCTAGATGACAGAGGTACGTCACTTACAACAAGGCAGGTCTTGTGGTGTATTAATGGTATGCAGTGCTTAGTTCCGACCAAAAGTAGTCAGAGTAGGGACAACCTGTCAATAAGTGACCTTGGATGCCAAAGGCTCAATGATAGGGAGTGAAGGCTAGCCTGTCAGACCAGCTACCCAAAATGCTGAAGAAGTTAATGCCAACTATGACAGAAAGGTGTCAGAAGACACAGTGCATCACAGAGTACTGTCCACAGGGCTGTGTAACCACAGAACAGTCATTGATCCCAAGATGATTACTGTCCACCAATGAAAGTGTCTACAATGAACATATGAGGATCAGAACTAGGCTAAGAAGTAATGGAAGAAGGTGGCCTGAAAAAGCCAACCGTGCATCTGTTGCCAATTTCCTGGGCATCTTCAGAGGTCTTGTGGAGTCCATGCCTCAACAGGTCAGAACTGCTCTGTCAGCATAATGGGGCCTCCTGTTGTGGATTCTGTTTTTGGGCTCCCTCTGGTGGTTACAGATGGTACTGGGTGACTTGTGTTCTCTGCGGTCTCTGGTGTCCACCTGTTCTATCAGGATATGGGAGTTTCCTATTTAACCTGGCTTTCTTGTCATTTCTTCGCCGGCTATCAATGTAATCAGTGTGTCTTGTTACCTCTGCTTCCCGCTTCTGTATTCTTCAGGACAAGCTAAGTTTTTGATTTTCCTGTTCCACGTTTTGCTTAATTTTTGTCTTAGTCCAGCTTGCAGATATGTGATTCCTTTTTGCTGGTTGCTCTAGTGGGCTGATATTACTCCTCATGTTCCATGAGTTGGAACATGAGTTCAAGTAATTTCAGGATGGTTTTTTGTAGGGTTTTTCGCTGACCGCGCAGTTCACTTTTGTATCCTCTGCTATCTAGCTTTAGCGGGCCTCATTTTGCTGAATCTGTTTTCATAACTACGCATGTGCTTTCCTCTCATTTCACCGTCATTACATGTGGGGGGCTGCTATTTCTGTGGGGTGTTTCTCTGGAGGCAAGAGAGGTCTGTGTTTCTTCTAATAGGGAAAGTTAGTCCTTCGGCTGGCACGAGACGTCTAGGAATCATCGTAGGCACGTTCCCTGGCTACAGCTAGTTGTGTGTTTAGGTTCAGGATCGCGGTCAGCTCAGTTTCCATCACCCTAGAGCTTGTTTTGTTTTTTGTGCTTGTCCTTTTGTGATCCCCTGCCATTGGGATCATGACAGTCTCCACAATATTAGTGATGTTAATGTTATGGCTGATCAGTATATACTTTATTGGGTGACATTACTCTATGTTCCTTAAATTGAGAACAGTCCTTTACCTGTGCGACCTGAGTAGTATCACAGGGTGCTGAAAATGGTGCCAAAGGTGGCTCAGCACCCATTGTTTGTGGCCATCAACACTTTTTACATTTTTTGTACACTATTATTTAACCTCTGTAGATCACTACGAATGGCGCTGCTATCTGTTCACTATTTGGTGGGATTTACATGAGTGGCACTGCTACAATAGTGGCACTGTACATTGGATATTTTTTTCACTGTTTGGCAATGAAAAGCAGAGTTATTTATGACACCAACTACTGTTAAAAAAGTTGCCCCCATATTCACTTCTCCACTGATTACTTTCCCTTCTAATGGAGGAAATAAACTTTTAGAGCAGTTTCCAAGATACCAATAATGGAGAGCCTGATGTTTAGCTGGATGGCATCAGACTCACATACAGTAGCCCAGCCATGTTTTCCCTCACTGTCTTTATATATATCTACTTATTTAGTCATTGCTAACAGTTATCCATCCTGCAGTTTCTTCATGGGCATTAACCAAGTGGAATCGTACAGCGAATATAAAAAATAGTGAAGATTATTATTAGTGACTAGATGGTGGCTCGATTCTAACGCATCGGGTATTCTAGAATATGCATGTCCACGTAGTATTTTGCACAGCCCACGTAGTATATTGCCCAGTCACGTAGTATATTGCCAAGCCACGTAGTATATTGCCCAACCACATAGTATATTGCCCAGCCACGTAGTATATTGCCCAGCCACGTAGCATATTGCCCAGCCACGTAGCATATTGCCCAGCCACGTAGCATATTGCCCAGCCACGTAGTATATTGCCCAGCCACGTAGTATATTGCCCAGCCACGTAGTATATTGCCCAGCCACGTAGTATATTGCCAAGCCACGTAGTATATTGCCAAGCCACGTAGTATATTGCCAAGCCACGTAGTATATTGCCAAGCCACGTAGTATATTGCCAAGCCACGTAGTATATTGCCAAGCCACGTAGTATATTGCCAAGCCACGTAGTATATTGCCCAACCACGTAGTATATTGCCCAACCACGTAGTATATTGCCCAGGCACGTAGTATATTGGCCAGCCACGTAGTATATTGCCCAGCCACGTAGTATATTGCCCAGCCATGTAATATATTGCCCAGCCATGTAATATATTGCCCAGCCATGTAATATATTGCCCAGCCATGTAGTATATTGCCCAGTCATGTAGTATATTGTCCAGCCATGTAGTATATTGACCAGCCATGTAGTATATTGCCCAGTTACGTAGTATACAGCACAGAGCCATGTAGTATATTGCCCAGCCACGTAGTATATTGCCCAGTGACGTAGTATACAGCATAGAGCCACGTAGTATATTGCACAGCGACGTAGTATACAGCACAGAGCCATATAGTATATTGCCCAGCCACGTATTTCACAGGTTAAAAAATAAAAAATAAACATATACTCACCTTCCGAGGGAGCCCTTGTAGTCATGTCGCCTGTGTGCGGTGCACTCGGCAGCTTCCGGTCCCAGGGTTGGTAGCGTGGGACCCGTGATGACGTCGCAGTCACATGACCGTGATGTCATGGCAGGTCCTTCTTGCGCAGGAGCTGTGATGAGGTCACGGTCACATGACCGTGACGTCATAGCAGGTCCTTTTCGCATACCATCCTTGCCACCGGAACCTGCCGCTTGCATGGAGCGGTTACCGGAGCGTCGCGAGGAGCGGGAAAAGCAGCGCAAGGTGAGTATATGATTTTTTATTATTTTTAGCATTAGATCCTTTTACTATTGACGCTGTATAGGCAGCATCAATAGTAAAAAGTTGGGGACACAGAGTGAGTTACCCGCGGCATAATACGGTCCGTTACCGCTGGCATTAACCCTGTGTGAGCGGTGACTGCGGGCCAGGCACTGACTGCAGGGGAGTAGGGAGGGACTAATCGGACTGTGGCCGTCGCTGATTGGTCGCGGCAGCCATGACAGGCAGCTGGCGAGACCAATCAGCGACTTGGATTCCATGACAGACAGAGGCCGCGACCAATGAATATCCGTGACAGACAGAAGGACAGAAAGACGGAAGTGACCCTTAGACAATTATATAGTAGATGAGCGAGTATACTCGCTGTTCGGGTGATCTCCGAGTATTTGTTATTGCTCGGAGATGTAGTTTTCATCGCCTCAGTTGCATGATTTACGGCTTCCAGATACGCTGAATACATGTGAAAAATGCCTGTTTGTTAGGGAATTCCCACATGTATTCAACGTATCTGGAAGCAGGAAATCATGCAACTGAGGCGATGAAAACTACATCTCCGAGCAATAACAAATACTCGGCGATCACCCGAACAGCGAGTATACTCGCTCATCACTAATTATTATTATTATTATAATAATCTTTATTTTTTATAATAATCTTTATTTTTTATATAGCGCATACATATTCCGCAGTGCTTTACATTTTGCACACATTATCATCACTGTCCCCGATGGGGCTCACAATCTAAATTCCCTATCAGTATGTCTTTGGAATGTTAGAATATTACCGTATTATTATTAATCTGAATCAGTCTGACTGCAAATTAGGATTTTAACATGAAACTCTTTCAGCAGTGAAATCCAGACACCTACCAGACCATCCTTACTGGCCACAAGTAACATTTTTGCATGGCTTTTCTGAGCAATCCGAGCTTTGTCCAAAATGGAGCAATTGCCCACCATCACCACCACGGCTTTATCCTTCAGACTTGTGGTGGGTACTTCGGTCTCACTGCACAGCCAGACAGTAGTTATATTTTCTAGCGTGTAGTACATCTAAAAGAAAAGATAATCAATGTTATTTAATTAAAAAACTGTCACGTCATTCTTACTTAGCTTCTGCTATGGAACTTGTGCTGTGAGTAGTCCATGAGGATTACAGTGCTGTCTCTTCAAGGGGTTGCCTGACACTAAATGTATTAAGGGGATTTCTCAGAAAAAGTATACATATCTATTGTGTGATAACTTACCGCATTGGTGTAAGATGTTGGGAGTGTTGTCCATGTTGAATTGTACGTTATGCAGTAATCTTTTTCAGAATTCGGCCCCCTGTCACCGTCTGCATGTAAAATGCCGTGAGTGGCACGTATCTGTAAAGTAAATACAGCTTTGTTAGGGAACACATGGAGCAAATATACACTGGGTTATTTGACAATGGAAAGACAAATTCCGATACTTACTCTGTCACCAACAAATACACGGAAAAGCAAAGGATAATGACTCGCTCTCTACAACACATTCAAGTATTACCAGATATAAGGAGAAGGTGGCAATACATTTTCATAAAAACTAAAACCTACCGGAGTGCACAGCTCCTCTACCTAATGTGAAGGAAAGATGGAAGTCAGAAAAATGTTTCTGCTCCCAATGTAAATTATGTACTTGTCACATGCTTCTTTTATCCACCCGCATGAGAAATCGCTTCTCTACCTATTGGTTTATTAGTTAATGAGGGATTACCGTATTTTTCGGACTATAAGACGCACTTTTCAAATGTGGTAGGAAAATGGGGGGTGTGTCTTATAGTCTGAACACAGGCTTACTGGGGGATTGCGGCAGCAGTGTAGCAGCGTCCCTTTCTCAGGGAACCGACAGCGGCAGAAGTGTGGCGATGCTGAAGCTCGGTGTCGGCAGTGAGCAGTGCAGAGTGCATCATTTATTTCCATGTTCCTGAAGCCGTGGGCCGCCGGAGGCGGCGAGCGTGCTGATTGAGATCTCGGCTGACCTCTCTCACTCCATTTTCCTGAGGATGTGGGCTTGAGATCTCGACGGCCCTCGGCTTCAGGAAAATGGCCACCAAAGGCCGCGCGTGCGCAGATTGAGATCTGGGCGGCCATTTTCCTGAAGTCGAGAGCTGCAGAGATCTCAATCTGTGCACGTGCGGCCTCAGGAAAATGGCCGCCGAAAAACCAATGATGCATTCGGCTCTGTTCACCGTGGCCAACAGGCCGCAGCATCGCCACATTTCTGCCGGCGGCATCCTGAGGAAGGGAACCTGCTCCCCGCAACGCACTCTGCTCTGCCTCACCACCGACACCGGACCCACAGCATTGCACTGCTAGGATACCCCGGGACTGCATCACTGCCCCACTTCTGCTGCCGCCGGCTTCCTGTGGAAGGGACCCTGACTCCTGTGAACCCGCTCCACCACCACCGGCCCTCAGGCAAGATACCTTAAATAAGACAAACCTCCATCTAATAAAAATCTTTTTTTGTGCTATTTTCCACCCCAAAATTTGAGGTGCATCTTATAGTCCGAAAAATACAGTAGATACAAACCTCCCTGTCTGCTAATAGCGATCACCCAACAGTTATTCCACCCAACGTCCCTCATTAACATGCAGGGACAAACATGCTCATTTTTAGGGTATGTGCACACGTTCAGGATTTCTTGCAGAAATTTCCTGACCAAAACTGGACATTTCTGCCAGAAATAAGCATGCAGTTGTTTTGCGGTTTTTCCCCAATGCATTAAATAGTGGGAAAAACGCGAAAAATCCACAAAATTAATGAACATGCTGCGTTTTTACCGCGATGCATTTTTTTTTTCACGGAAAAAAAACGCATCATGTGCACAAAAATTGCAGAATGCATTATAACTGGCAGGATGCATATATATGCGGTTTTTTATGCGTTTTTATAGCGAAAAAACGCAACGTGTGCACACAGCCAAATTGCTTAACACTTTTTTTCTTCAATCTTTTTATTAATTTTAATAATAAAAGGGAAAATAGGAAAAGGGAAAAGAAAAATATGACACCAGGACTTCTCCCGTACCTGAATGACCAGAATACATTAAGATTACACAAACATTCCAATTTACATAGATAAGGCTACTTTCACACTAGCGTCGTGCACTGCATGTCGCAATGCGACGTTGCGGCGCACAGACGCATACTGCGGAAGCGCCGGACAACGGGGCCAGCGGATGCTGTTTTTCAACGCATCCGCTGCCCCATTGTGAGTTGCGGGGAGGTGGGGGCGGAGTTCCGGCCGCACATGCGCAGACAGAAATGGTGGACACAACGCAGCAAAAAACGTTACATGTAACGTTTTTTGCTGCCGACGGTCCACCACAACACAACCGTCGCACGACGGTTGCGACGTGTGGCAAGGCGTCGCAATGCGTCGCTAATGTTAGTCAATGGAGAAAAAACGCATCCTGCAAGCAATTTTGCAGGATGCGTTTTTTCTCCTAAACGACGCATTGCGAAGTGCAGTGCACGACGCAAGTGTGAAAGTAGCCTAAGATGGTCCTTCATAACAACTTTTAGGCTATGTGCCCACATTTAGGAATGTGTGCAGAATTTTCCTGAGCAAATTCAGACTACTTTTGCAGGAAATCAGCACCCGTATTTTTTTGCAGGTTTTTTTGCGTTTTTTTCCGGAGCTTCCCAATGCAATAATATAGCGGCAAAACCGTAAAAAATCTGCAAAATTAATGAGCATGCTGTCTTTTTTCCACGATGCGTTTTTATTGCGGAAAAAACGCAACATGTGCACAAAAATTGCAGCATGCATTAAAAATGATAGGATGCGTAATGTAAGAGGTTTTTAAGCGTTTTTGCAGTGGAAAACCACCGAACAAACGTGAAAAATCCGGATCGTGTGCACATAGCCTTACATAGGATTTTGTTTACCAATACTGGATTCGCTGAACATTATAAAAAAACTTTCCACACATGCATTGATTCCCCTTTAAATTTGGTATGGAAGGAATTACAATATCCTCTCTCGAACAGACTGTCTGCTAATACCATATCTTCTAAAGAACAAGATTTTGACCTTTTTAGTTACTTCTCTCTAAATGCTGTTATCCGAAGGATTACAATATCCCCCAAATGGAATGCAATTACAACAACGCTTAATTTTATATGACTAAAATCACCTCATGTATGAACTTTTAAATATGACTTTTAATTAACAATGTTTTTTTTAAATGAGGAAACAACAGTAAGTTACTACCACAGGATTGTGCCTACTGAAATACATGGCAAATTCTACTAGCCCTGACATCTTCTATGTAGGGAGTTAGAATACCCCACTTACGTTACATAGTTGGCCGAATGTGCAGAAACTGGTGGGTTTTTTTACAACAGTCATCCACAGTGTATAGCCATCTGTGAGATTTATGTTGTTTTCTTTCATTAGATACAAGTGCTTTTCACTAAATTAGAATATCAACAAAAAAGTTAATTTCAGCTCTTCAATTCAAAAGGTGAAACTCATTATATAGAGCCATTACACACAGATTGATCTATTTCAAGTGTTTATTTCTGTTGATGTTGAGGATTACGGCTTACAGCCAATGAAAACCCAACCCAAAAGTCATTGTCTCAGTAAATTAGAATAATTAACAAAAAATACCTGCAAAGGCTTCCTAAGGGTTTAAAAAGGTCCCTTAGTCTGTTTTAGTAGGCTCCATAATCATGGGGAAGACTGCTGACTTGACAGATGTCCAGAAGACAGTCATTGACACACTCCACAAAGAGGGTAAGCCACAAAAGGTCATTGCTAAAGAAGCTGGCTGTTCACAGAGTGCTGTATCCAAGCATATTAATGGAAAGTTGAGTGGAAGGAAAAAATGTGGTAGAAAAAGGTGCACAAGCAAATGGGATAACAGCAGCCTTGAAAGGATTGTTAAGAAAAGGCCATTCAAAAATTTGGGGGAGATTCACAAGAAGTGGACTGCTACTGCAGTCATTGCTTCAAGAGCCACCACACCCAGACATATCCAAGACATGGGCTACAAGTGTCGCATTCCTTGTGTCCAGCCACTCATGACCAAAAGACAACGCTAGAAGCATGTTACCTGGGCCAAAGAGAAAAAAAAGCTGGACTGTTGCTCAGTGGTCCAAGATGTTGATTTCCAAATGAAATTCAAAATTTACTTTCATCTGAAATCAAGGTCCCAGAGTCTGGCGGAAGAGTGGAGAGACAGACAATCCAAGCGGCTTGAGGTCTAGTGTGACGTTTCCACAATCCGTTATGGTTTGGGGAGCCATGTCATCTGCTGGTGTTGGTCCACTGTGTTTTATCAACACCAAAGTCAGCGCAGCCGTCTACCAGGAAAATTTTAGAGCACTTCATGCTTCCCTCTGCAGACAAGCTTTTTGGAGATGGAAATTTCATTCTCCAGCAGGACTTGGCACCTGTCCACACTGCCAAAAGTATCAATACCTGGTTTATAAACAGCAGTATCACTGTGCTTGATTGGCCAGCAAACTCTCCTGACCTTAACCCCATAAAGAATCTATGGGGTATTGTGAAGAGGAAGATGAGAGACACCAGACCCAACAATGCAGAAGAGCTGAAGGATGCTATCAAAGCAACCTGGGCTTCCATAACACCTCAGAAGGGCCACAGGCTGATCGCCTCCATGCCACGCCGCATTGATGCAATAATTGATGCAAAACGAGCCCTGACCAAGTATTGACTGCATTTACTGAACATACATTTCAGTAGGCCAACATTTCAGATTTTAAAATCATTTTTCAACCTGGTGTTATAAATAGCAAGCAAGCTATAGTGCTTACCGAAGAAACTGCATCGGGAACCTGGATACATGGAGCACTCCCAATCAGTTGTTCGGCGCCGCAGCTGCATGTGTCTCGGCTGTGTGACAGTGACAACACATGCATGGAGATATTTCCAAGATTTCTATTATATTTTAATATACACACATATATATACAGTACAGACCAAAAGTTTGGTCACACCTTCTCGTTTAAAGATTTTTCTGTATTTTCATGACTATGAAAATTGTACATTCACACTGAACGCATCAAAACTATGAATTAACACATGTGGAATTATATACCGTACTTAACAAAAAAAGTGTGAAACAACTCAAATTATGTCTTATCTTCTAGGTTCTTCAAAGTAGCCACCTTTTGCTTTGATCACTGCTTTGCACACTCTTGGCATTATCTTGATGAGCTTAGCATAGCAATACCTGCAGCCGAACACACCGCTGCTGAGTGACGGCGGCAATGCCGGGTATTAACATGCGAGACTCGGCCATATTTCTCGCATGTGTGATCCCGGCCTAACTCCAACCTACATATAAACATTCGGTCATGTGTTTTCGATAGGGAGAGAGGGGAAAGCTGCCCCCAGACACCACTGTCAGCATCTAACCTCCCTGAGAACAGAAGGATGGGGTGTTTATATCCTAACCGTCCAATCCTTCTCTCCCCCAACCTCAACTATCTGGTGGGAGTCAGGAGGCCCAATACACAGCAAATGACCGCCTTCTCCTACCCAAATTGCTATGTTTCAGAGACTTTAACCTGATGTGCCTACAGGTTTTGACTCTCAGGGTGCTTTGAAATTGCGCTCCGGTGCCCCAATCGGGGCTCACATCTGAACCCCCACAAAACGGTATTCAGACGGACACGCCGACGGGCCATAGACATAATGGTGACGGCAGTGTGAACGTGCAATGTGCAGTCACCGTGCATGATTTTCAGGCGTGCACGCCTCCTGGAAATTGTGCACACGTTGCAGATTTTGATACATTTCCGCAGCGTTTTTGGAAGCGCAGAATTGCATCAAATCCGCAGTGTAGTACAGTAACAATGATAGTCAATGGGAATTTGAGAATTGCTGTGCACATGCTGCGGAAAACTCCAAGCGGATTCGCTACGTTTTTTTTTCCACAGCATGTCAATTCTTTGTGTGGAAACGCAGCGTTTCTGCACCCATTGACTATACTTTCAGTAAGGCAAATCCGCACATCAAAAAACACATGACAATCCGCAACAAATCAGCAAGTAATCTGCAAGAAATTCGCATCAATTCCGCAACCATTCTGGCCGGTGTTGTCGGCCAAGAGATGCAGATTCTGTGCGAAAAATTCAGCAGGCCAATCCGCAACATGTGCACGTACCCTTACACCCAGATGCAGTCTACTACATCTGAGTATAAACATAAGGATGAACGACCTCGGAGAGATCAAAACATCCAACACCGCGGAGACACCATCACGTGTTTCTCAACGCAGTGATCTAGAACACTGCCCCCATCCCTTATGGGAAATATGCAAACATAAACAGCTGTCTGTGGATGGATACCATGTTTTGGCATAGGTGGTTTTCCTTTTTGGATGCTGCCCTTCCCGTGGTTGTTCCTTCCCGGTGAAAGACCTGGCTATTTATTGCTTGCGTTGAGAAACACGTGATGGTGTCTCCGCTGCTTTTCTACATACTACATCTGAGTGTCCGCCTCCAGTAGGTGTATACACCGGAAAATGATGCACGACAGAGAGCACGTTCGCTCTGCCAGAATCATAATAGTCTATTGCCCCCATCCATGTATGTGTCCAAACCCCCTTTTGCGGGGGTTTCAGACATAAGCCCCAACGAGGCAACCGAACAGATGCCAGAACCCAATGTGAGGGCACCCTTAGGCTACATTCAAACATCTTTTTGTCATGGTCCAAGCAAGAAACAAGATGCACAGAGCGACCAGGAGTGTCCTGACCCAAACTCAGCAGATTCATATATGGCTATAAGACTGCGGAGTTTGTGTCTGGAGATCTGCTGCCTCTCCAAGCATTATGGACGTGTGAATCTAGCCTTACTATGGAGAACTCTGTGTGACCATGTATGAAATTGAGCATTGTGGCTTCTTTTGGAAAGAGAGATAGTCCTCAATGAAAATCACCTCACCCCCCCCCCAAAAAAAAAAAAAAAAAATCAACTGCCCCTTTAAGTATTACTGAATGTTAGGACAAGGGATGTAATATCAGTACATAATCCAGTAATGGATGACTCTTGATGCCTGGACTTGTTAATTCTGACACTGCATAAATTAAACCCTCGTGTGTACATTGGTCCGTAGCTAAGCCAAAATCCTCTTACATGTAATACAGATGGCACGCCGGTGTTCCTATAATGACCAGTGCAGATTATCCAGGAGATCCGCCACGATACTACCAGAATAACCACATCAAAAATTGTAGCTTTCCATTTCATTCCGACAGAAACACAAAAAATCTGTACTTAGGTTAGGTTCACATTAGCGTTTGTGTGCAGCGTATGATCTCCATGCACAAACGCATGCCAAAACGCATGCAAAAGCATGCTTACGCCTGCGCATCATCTTGAGCATGACGCAAACAAAAATGCTGTGTGTGCATGCGTTTAAATGCGTTTTGCCATGCATTTGCATTTTTTTATGCGCATGGTGGGGGCGGTGACATTTTCTGGACATGCGCAGTGTAAAGTACTGTAGCATGGCTAAAGGGTGTGTAGTCGACGGGAGGTATGTGCCACATAAGTGCCTTGTTGCTGTAATGTAGCCCGGAATATTGCGTTGTTTTATATAACCATATATTTGTGTTTCAGGACCTGTGGTGATGTCAGACCACATGGCTAATCATGTGATAGATTACTGGGTGTGGTTAGTCCTATATAAGACAGGCTAATCCTTTACACAGCAGATATGTGTGGAGGTGGAACCCTCCTGAGTGTGTTCGGCTTCAGGACTGAGCCGGATGAACTGGACACTTGTTTCCCTTTGCCTGAACTAAAGGCTATTTTGCTTTCTGTTGTTTTGCCACATGGTTTATGAAGCAATAAACCCAGTGAACTTTAAAGGAACACGTCTCCTGAGTGTCAGCCGTCGCAGCTGAGTGAGTGAAATCGCTACAATTGGTGGAGACCTGCGAGCAGCGTTCCCAGCGGAGACGTGAGTTTATTTTTGAATGTCCTGGGTCAAGGCTGTTGCAAGCCAGCAAGCATTGCCGGAGAAAATGGAGGACCTGCTGAAACACTTGGTCCAGCAGGAGCAAAGGCAGCAAGAGACCAACAGGCTGTTGATGCAGCAGATACAACAGAGCCAGCAGCAGATACAACAGAGCCAGCAGGAGCAACGGCAGCAGTTACAACAGAGCCAGCAGCAGATGCAGCAAAGCCAGCAGGAGCAACGGCAGCAGTTACAACAGAGCCAGCAGGAGCATCAGCAGCAGATGCAGCTTCTGGCAACCGCCATCCAGGGCAAGGCGAGCGCCCCAACCCCAGGTTTGGCTGATGACACCCACGTCCGGAAGACGGTAAGACGCGCATTGCAGAAAATGACTCCCGGGGATGATGTTGAGGCCTTCCTGACGGTGTTTGAGAGGGTCGCTGAGAGGGAAAAACTTCCGCCAGAGCAGTGGGCAGAGGTACTTGCGCCATACCTGACGGGAGAACCCCAGAAGGCGTACTATGATTTGACCTTGCAGGATGCCAAAGAGTATCACAAATTGAAAGCCGAGATTCTCGCACGTCTGGGGGTGACACTGACTGTCAGGGCACAGCGAGTTCACTCCTGGGGCTATCACCGGGACAAACCACCTCGTTCCCAAATGTTTGATCTGTTGCACCTGGTCCAGAAATGGCTGCAGCCAGAGACCTCTGCGCCTGCACAGATGGTAGAACGGGTGATGATGGATCGGTTTGTCCATTCCCTCCCGAGGCCTATACAGTCTTGGGTTGCCCAGGGTGATCCCCAGAATGCCGACGAGCTGATCGGACTGGTTGAGAGATACCAAGGGTTGGAAGGCTCCTTCGGGAGGCAGCCCATGCCGTACTGGGGGTCCCAGAGGGCAGCTGTGTCCCAAAAAGGGGTGGTGCGTCCAAGGTCACAAAGGGCGGGGGAGGTGGTGCCCAAGGTCCCCACGGGTGATGTTATTTGTTGGAGGTGCCACAAGCCAGGACATATAGCTGCCCGTTGTTCCCAAGCCACTGAGCAGATGGACTGCAGCATGGGACGCCGTTGTTCATACTATGCGTATCCAGTCTGTAGTGTGAACTCTCCATCCAACGAGGGACCTCAAGCATGTCCCGTAAAGGTGAACGGTCAAGCAGTAACGGCACTGTTAGACTCGGGGAGCCTAGTGACCCTGGTGAGGGCCACTTTTCCTCTTCACCTGCTCCCAGGAAAGAAGGTCGGAGTGCGGTGCATACATGGTGATGCAAAGGACTACCCTATGGCCAGGGTGGACATTGAAACGGCATGTGGCACTGAATCCCACATGGTCGGCGTAGTTCAGGACTTGTTGCACCCTATAATCATTGGCCGGGATTTCTGTTTGTTTTGGGATTTGTGGGGAAAGGGTTCTGAGCTCCCTGGCAGGGAACCAGTGAACCCTGGAACGGTATCGCCACACCCAGAGGCAGACAGCTTTCCTTTTTGTGTTCTGGTTGGGGATGAGGAGGAAGTATCCCCTACATCTGACATTCTGGAGTTAGAGGTTACCGGTGAAAATTTTGGGACTGCCCAACATAGGGACCCCACTCTGAGGGAAGCCTTTAATAATGTCACAGTTATTGACGGGGTGGTACAGGAGCCGGGGGCAGACAAAAGATTTCCCCATTTTCTGTTGAGGGGGGAATTGTTGTACCGGGTCACGAAAATAAGGGAGGAGTTGGTAGAGCAGTTGATAGTGCCGGGTCCGTATAGACGGAAAGTGTTGGACATGGCCCATTCACACATCTTGGGTGGACACCTAGGGGTGGAAAAAACGCAGGAACGGGTTGTGCAGAGGTTCTATTGGCCTGGGTGTCACCGGGAAATAGTGAACTATTGCAGGTCCTGCCCTACATGTCAGCTAACTGCTCCTACTCCTCATTTCCGGAACCCCCTTGTGCCACTGCCCATTATTGAGGTACCGTTCGAGAGAATTGCCATGGACTTGGTCGGTCCCTTAGTTAAATCAGCTCGGGGCCATCAGTATATATTAGTCATCCTGGACTATGCCACACGCTATCCTGAGGCAATTCCCTTGAGGAATTCTTCCTCAAAGAGCATAGCCCGCGAGTTGGTCCATGTCTTTTCCCGGACAGGTCTGCCAAAGGAGATCCTGACTGACCAGGGTACACCTTTCATGAGCAAGGTGATGAGGGAGTTATGCAAAGCCCTGAAGATCTCCCAGTTGAGGACCTCGGTGTACCATCCCCAGTCAGATGGTCTTGTTGAGAGGTTTAACAAGACTCTAAAGAGCATGCTGAGAAAAGCTATAGAGAAAGACGGTAGAGACTGGGATTGTCTCTTACCCTATCTGATGTTTTCCATTCGTGAAGTTCCACAGGCCTCCACAGGGTTCTCACCGTTTGAGCTTCTATATGGCCGACATCCACGAGGACTCCTGGATATAGCCAAGGAAACCTGGGAAGCCGAAGTCACGCCCCACAGAAGCGTCATTGAGCATGTGGCCCTGATGCAGCAGAGGATTGCAAAGGTGATGCCTATCGTGAAAGAACACCTTCTCCAAGCACAAGAAGCTCAAGCCAGGGTCTACAACCGGTCTGCAAGAGTGAGGCAGTTCAATCCGGGAGACCGAGTTCTGGTGTTAGTTCCAACGGTGGAAAGCAAGTTCTTGGCCAAATGGCAAGGGCCATATGAGGTTGTCGAGAAACTTGGTGAGGTAAATTATAAAATTCACCAACCAGGAAGACGGAAACCATTCCAAGTTTACCATGTCAACCTCATCAAGCCATGGCAAGATAGAGAGCCGACAGTAACTCCGTCATTATTAAGCAACCCAGAAGGTGAGGTTGGAGCGGTTACTATAGCAGAGACGCTATCGAAAACCCAGAAACAGCAGTGCCGGGAGTTACTCCAGAAAAACAGGGACCTGTTTTCAGAATTGCCAGGATACACGAAGGTCATAGAGCACGAGGTCCTAACAGAGCCCCATGTGCGGGTGAATGTGAAACCTTATCGTATTCCTGAGGCTCGTCGAGAAGTTATCTCCAAGGAAGTGGAGCGTATGTTGAGGCTTGGAGTCATTGAGGAATCCAAGAGCGGTTGGTCAAGCCCAATTGTCCTGGTCCCAAAACCTGATGGAGAGTGGAGGTTTTGCAACGACTATCGGAAGTTGAATGAGGTCTCCAAGTTCGACGCTTATCCCATGCCCCGTGTTGATGAGCTCATCGAAAGGCTTGGGCACGCCAGATATATATCCACCTTGGATCTGACAAAGGGGTATTGGCAGATCCCCATGGCGCAGGAAGCCAAGGAGAAGACAGCCTTTTCGACACCTGATGGATGCTTCCAGTATGCCCGGATGCCGTTTGGCCTACAGGGAGCTCCGGCGACCTTCCAGAGGGCTATGGATAGAGTCCTTGCACCCCATAAGGCCTACGCTGCTGCGTACCTGGATGATATCGTCATCTTTAGCCCGGACTGGGAGAGTCATCTGGAGAAAGTCCAAGCGGTGTTGGATGCTATAAGAGAGGCCGGGTTTACTATAAACCCGAAGAAGTGTGCCTTGGGTAAAGAAGAAGCTAAGTACCTTGGATACATAGTGGGTCACGGAGAAATAAAACCCCAAATCAGTAAAGTGGAGGCAATTCAAACGTGGCCAAAACCAGTTTCCAAGAAGCAAGTTAAAGCCTTCCTGGGAATCGTGGGATATTACAGGAGGTTCATCCCAAACTTCGCCACGATGGCTGCGCCTCTGACTGACCTGCTAAAAGGGACAAAACCAGTAATGGTTAAGTGGTCCGAAGAAACAGAGTCAGCCTTCCAAGAAATGAAAAACGCTTTGTGTAAGCAACCCGTTCTGATGGCCCCAAACTTCAAGAAAGAGTTTATTCTTCAGACAGATGCCTCAGATGTTGGGGTGGGAGCAGTCCTTTCCCAAGAACTACATGGAGAGGAGCATCCTGTTCTCTATCTGAGTAGGAAGCTGTCCTCATCTGAAAAGAACTACTCAGTCGTTGAGAAGGAGTGCTTGGCCATAAAATGGGCAGTGGACACATTACGGTACTATCTGCTGGGACGTAAATTTAGACTGATATCCGACCATGCCCCACTTAGGTGGATGAGGGAAACGAAGGGTAGAAATGCTAGGGTCACCCGTTGGTTCTTATCCCTGCAGGACTTCAGTTTCCATGTGGAACATCGGGCCGGAAAGCTGCACGGTAATGCGGATGCCCTATCAAGAATCCCTTGTTTAGTGGGGGAAAGTGCCAAGCCCCACGGCTTTAGGCAGAGGGGGGAGGTATGTAGCATGGCTAAAGGGTGTGTAGTCGACGGGAGGTATGTGCCACATAAGTGCCTTGTTGCTGTAATGTAGCCCGGAATATTGCGTTGTTTTATATAACCATATATTTGTGTTTCAGGACCTGTGGTGATGTCAGACCACATGGCTAATCATGTGATAGATTACTGGGTGTGGTTAGTCCTATATAAGACAGGCTAATCCTTTACACAGCAGATATGTGTGGAGGTGGAACCCTCCTGAGTGTGTTCGGCTTCAGGACTGAGCCGGATGAACTGGACACTTGTTTCCCTTTGCCTGAACTAAAGGCTATTTTGCTTTCTGTTGTTTTGCCACATGGTTTATGAAGCAATAAACCCAGTGAACTTTAAAGGAACACGTCTCCTGAGTGTCAGCCGTCGCAGCTGAGTGAGTGAAATCGCTACAGTACGCATACTTATCGAACGCATGCGTACGCATGTCCTTGCGTACCAATGCGCTCCCATAGACAGTAATGCGTTTTTTTACGCCTCAAAAAAATGCAACATGTTGCGTTCGCCGGACATTGTGAAACAACGCATGTCTCTGCGTACACAATGTTAAAGATATGCACGCATGCGGATGTATGCGGATCATACGCTGCGCACAGAAACACTAATGTGAACCCGGCCTAAGTCCCCCCAGGAAACCTTACAGGGGATGTCCGAGATACATTTTCATTCCTTCATAGGCTCATAGATATATCAAATGACAAATGCAACGGATACTCCCTTTTGTTTACAGGCTGCAGCAGTGATGTCATAACTACAGAGCATGTGACCGCTGCAGCCAATCACTGACCTCAGCGGTGATGTTAGCATTTCAGTAGATAACTGCTGAGGCCAGTGGCTGCCTGCAACAGTGACATCCAAGTTGACACTACTATATCTACTCACCATTTTTGTTTTATTTTAGGTTTGCACAAGCTGTACATGGGTCTGCTGATTGGCCAGATTCATTTTTGCTTTGCATTATATCTGGCATCTGATATTTTTTGCCTATTTTTCATTTGGGCCTAATTCTTCCATTTCTTTGCACTTTTTTAATCTCTATTTTATCTGTGCACCATTCTAGGAGGAGTTTAGGGTTTTCAGAAGTTTTAGGTTGACTCAAGTTTCTCCTGGAGTTTTTTATTTTTTTTTTACGCCAGATACTTTGCACAATTTTTGCGTCATTTTTATAAACGTGCAACTTTTTTTGCCCTAAAAAAAGTAGCAAAACAGGTTGAAAAAAAAAAAAATAAGTAGCATTTTTTCTCTTTTTGAAAAATCTGAGAACTGTGTGCTCCATTTTTAAAAATTTGATGCAACCAATACAAGACGAAAAAGAAAAGTGACTTCATGAATGTAAATGCTGAATCGGGGCCATAGCGGTTAAGATTTTCTATACAGCCGAGCATCACTATTCACAACTACAGACGTCAGAACACATCTATTTCCAGTATAACAAGTCAAACCAGGAACAAAAGCAGCCAACGTATGACAATATTCCCATGTTAGCTATAGAATGAAACAATATGGCATAGCCTTCAGACCAACAACTCCTTATCTACACATCACCCCTACTCTGGAACTCTCTACCACAACATATCAGACTCTCACCTACCATCGAAACCTTCAAAAAGAACCTGAAGACCCACCTCCTCCGACAAGCCTACAACCTGCAGTAACCACCGATCGACCAAACCGCTGAACGACCAGCTCTACCCTCATCTACTGTATTCTCACCCATCCCTTGTAGATTGTGAGCCCTCGCGGGCAGGATCCTCTCTCCTCCTGTACCAGTTGTGACTTGTATTGTTCAAGATTATTGTACTTGTTTTTATTACGTATACCCCTCCTCACATGTAAAGCGCCATTGAATAAATGGCGATATAATAATAAATAATAATAATGTACGTATTGACAATTAACCAGGACATTTCATAATTGAAATTAGGCTATGTTCACACATGGCATTTTTGCAACTTTTTTTTCCTGAAAACTGCTTTTTACAGTACCAGCAAAAGCTGAGATTTCAGATATCTTATGCACACGCTTGTTTTTCTTCATGAGCAGTGCAGTGTTTTTGAAAATCTGCAGCAAAGCAATTCTTTTAGCGTTTTTAGCAGTATAAAAACAAAGCAAAATGTAGAAGCAAGAACAAAGCAAATAGATGTATTCTGTACACAGCGGTTTTTACTGCTAAGGCCGGGGTCACACTTGGGAGTGTGATGCGAGAAACTTGCGCGAGTCTCTCGCATCAATACCCGGCACTCGGACAGAAGCGTGCGGCTGCATAGAAATACAGTATTGATGCGAGTTTCTCACATAACACTCACAAGTGTGACCCCAGCCTACGAGTGAAAGATCTGGCTGCAGAAACAAACACCATGTTGATCCCTTAAGGCTCACAGCCTATTCTTCTCATAGCATTCGTTCTTCGATGTTGTACCCTAACTAATAATGGGGGGTCTCCAATAAACTGAAGACCCCCAAGAGCTACTTTTCAGGAGAATTGATCTTTGATCTAATTAGCGGTGAGCCAGAGAAAGCTTAAATGGGTGGTTTTCTTGTTAGAAATTAGGACACCATAAACCAAATACCGGAACAAGAAGAAAAAACAACTTGTGGTTGGCTGACAACACACACAGCATTCCCATGGCAGCTCAGCTGTATTTTCACATCACACCCACAACTAAGAAGTACGGTAAAACTAGGAAGATGAAATTCTTAGTGAGAAGTTAGGTCATTTCTTAAGGTACATTCACTGGTCTCCTTGGCTTGAGTTGGATTGAGGAGTATAGTCGTCGAGTTTCCTAAGACCTGGATGAGGATAAATTACACGAGGCAGAGAAGGCCTCAGTGGGGTGAAGATTGAGACTGAGCTGTCGTAGGGGGGAGGGGGGTAGTTGGGGTAATGTTGGGGTTTATTAAAACAAGAAAATGTGTATGTGATATAATGCAATGTAAATGGCATTCTGATATTCTTCTTTATATTGTTAATAAAAATCTATTTAAATAAAAAAAAAAAGGTACATTCACACATAACGCTTTTGGTGACGTAGCAACGATCCCGCTAACGATTTCGTTATGTGTGACAGCGACCAACGATCAGGCCCCTGCTGGGAGATCGTTGGTCGTTGGGGAATGATCAGGATCTTTTTTTGGTTGCTGATCACCCGCTGTCATCGTTGGATCAGCGTGTGTGACGCCGATCCAGCGATGTGTTCACTTGTAACCAGGGTAAATATCGGGTTACTAAGCGCAGGGCCGCGCTTAGTAACCCAATATTTACCCTGGTTACCATTGTAAAAGTTAAACAAAAAACAAAAAACAAAAAAAACACTACATACTCACATTCCAATGTCTGTCACGTCCCCCGCCGTCAGCTTCCCTGCACTGACTCTCAGCGCCGGCCGTAAAGCAGAGCACAGCAGGAACACTCTGCTTTACGGCCGGCGCTGACACAGTCAGTGCGGGAAGCTGACGGCAGAGGACGTGACAGACATCGGAATGTGAGTATGTAGTGGTTTTTTTTTTTTACTTTTACAATGGTAACCAGGATAACTAACGGGTTACTAAGGCCCTGCACTTAGTAACCCGATGTTTACCCTGGTTACCCGGGGACTTCGGCATCGTTGAAGACAGTTTCAACGATGCCGAAGTCGTTCCCCGGATCGTTGGTCGCTGGAGAGAGCTGTCTGTGTGACAGCTCCCCAGCGACCACACAACGACTTACCAATGATCACGGCCAGGTCGTATCGCTGGTCGTGATCGTTGGTAAGTCGTTTAGTGTAACGGTACCTTTAGTGTATTTAAGAAGTAGTAGGAACAGAATTCCCACCAGTGCACACATGGAGCTTGTTAGTAAATAGACCAACGCTGATAACAACCCATTTAAAGGGACTGTCAGCACAGAATGACTGTTCAAACCAAGTATAGGAACTTGGTGCTTCACAGCGGGGCCAATCATTTACATACACTTCCTTGCATCTCCAGTCCCCTCTTCTTTGATTGACAACACTGGCATCATTGCACCAGAGAAGGGTGGAAATAGATGGAAGACAAGCAATTAGGAAGGTGTATATATATGACTAGATTGTGGCCCGATTCTAACGCATCGGGTATTCTAGAATATGCATGTCCCTGTAATATATGGACAATGATGATTCCAGAATTCGCGGCAGACTGTGCCCGTCGCTGATTGGTCGAGGCAACCTTTATGACGTCATTGTCGCCATGGCAACCATTATGATATCTACGTCGATACTGTGCCCGTCGCTGAATCAGAAACGTGAGATGTCTACGTCCTTTATGACATCATCGTCGCTGTGCCCGTTGCTGATTGGTCGAGGCCTGGCGGCCTCGACCAATCAGACGCGGGATGTCTACGTCCTTTATGACATCATCGTCGCTGTGCCCGTTGCTGATTGGTCGAGGCCGCAATCAGAGACGCGGGATTTCTACGTCGATGCTGTGCCGGTCTCTGATTGGTCGAGGCCTGACGGCCTCGACCAATCAGAGAGCCGAGATTTCCAGGACAGACAGACAGACAGACAGACGGAAAAACCCTTAGACAATTATATATATAGATTGGTCCAGCTGTGAAGCACCGAGCGCCTGTACTTGGTTTGAACAGTCATTCTGTGCTCGAACCATACCGTTATATGGCCAGTCCATTGCTCCGTTACTGAGGAATCAATATTTGAATTGATATGCAAATGAGGTTGAAGAGCTATGGTAGATCTGACGCCTCTGTCACTCCTGCTCTATTCCCTGCCATCACCACCTCTTCCTGCTTGACTAGCAACTCCCAACACAGCATAGAGGTGGTCAGTCAAGCAGGAGGAGATGGTGCTCGCAGGAAATAGAACTGGGGTGACAGAGGCTTCAGATCTAGATTAGTTCTTCAAACTCATTTGCATATCAATTGAAACGTTGATTTCTCAATGACAGATGGATAGATTGGACATATAAAGGTATGGCTGGACTTGCCTTTGAAAGAGCTACTTGGGCACGCACATAGTGTGTGTGTGTGTGAGTGTGTTTGTGAGTGCACATAATTTGGGGGGTGAAGCTGACAGATTCCCATACAGGTAATTTAGAGTTAGGCACTTCCCTAACGGGTAAAATTGCAAAGTGCTTGTAAAAACAAGCAACTGCAATTTATTTGGTATTAAAAATCCCCCCCAAGAACAGATAGATTTTTACATTTTATTGTTCATGGCTTGTTGCCTAGGTAACAAGCCACCGCAATCTATTACAATGGCAGTAAATGCACAGGCTTACAAGCTGTTTTGGAAAACTTATGCTCTGAAACTGGCCAGGATTGCAGGATAGCCGGAGCTTTTGTTGAGCTCCCGATCCACGATCCAACCAGTTTCAATGCAACTGTGCCCCTCTGACACTGCAGCAGCAAAGTTGCCTCATAGCAGCATTGGCAGCCCACAGTTCTGGCAAGAGCTGCAACAATGTTGCTGCTCCAAACTGTCAATCAAGCAGAAATGCCCAACCCTCCAGCAAGTGGGAAACCTGGGGACCGCTGAAGTCCTGTGGAAGAGGAGACAATCCCTTTAAACAGATTTTTCATTAAGCATGTGCATCTTCCTGCATAATCTGTGAGCTAAAATGGAGAGAGGCTGAAGACAGTGGATCCCACCCCATCAGACAGACAGAGCCATATATCGCTAATACATCTGCAGAGAAATGAGCAATCACACAGCGTCCATTGGTGATTGTTGACAATCAGAGACGCTGGACCTGCGGCGTTTGAAGCAGCTTCATCCTGTAAATGGGATGCCAACACAAAACAACTCTGCTAACAGATGTGAAAACATACAATGCACTGTGATACGGGGACATGTAATTTAATAGGACATTACTAATGGCACGCAGGAATTCCAGACTCTCAGCAATCAGCAGTGAAATAAGCAATTTTCAGGCCCCTAGAAATGACAGGAGGATATTCTGGCTAGTAATTTATCCGGGGGTGTCCTTTCCTTACAAGTACCTTCTGTATACTTTAAGTTTATAGATATTTAACTCACTTTTGCATGTCCTTACTCAGAGAGATCACATAACTGTTTCAAAGCAGTTTATGATCCATGTAGACCTGGACATTTGTTTATCTGATCACTACATTTATTGTGTCCTGTTGTCTCAACTGAGTTAGATTGATTGCTAACGAGCTTTAACCCAAAAAAAAAAAAAAGAGAGAGATCTAAGGGCTAGCCTTCTATAAATGTAGACTTAGCTTGGGGATGCATTCGTGCAGGGGTGCATTCGTGCACTATTATTCTTGTTTTTTTTATTCAAAGTACTTTTTTTTTTCTAAGTACTCGGCAGTTATAACATGGCAGTAAGACAGGGCAGGAGACAGGTAAGACAATCTAAATCTATTCCCTGTTCATTTAGAACAGAACAAATATTCACCATATGTATTTGTATATTCTATATCCTGGCTGCTGCATTCACTCACATTCACCGCCCTTGCATTAACTCTTTACACTCCATCCATATCGGCCCCTCTGTCCTTGCCTCTCCTATGTATAGCACTCATGCTCTATTCACATTGCTTAACAGCACAGATCCATTCAGTCCCACCATCCAACACAAGAGACGCTCTCACAAATCACTTAACCATCTGCTCACTCTTTCGATCCTCCTTCTCCTAGTCGCTGGAGACATATCTCCAAACCCCGGCCCCCCATGTTATAGCCAGTCAAACCTCCCAATTGCTACACCCAGAAACCCCTCTAACCTTATTAATATTCCCTGCATGCCTTCTGTCTCTTTGAATTGTGCCCTTTGGAATTCTCGCTCTGTGTGTAATAAACTCTCCTTCATTCATGACTTCTTCCTTTCTAATTCTCTTAATCTCCTGGCTCTTACTGAAACCTGGATCCAGCAGTCAGACACCACCGCTGCTGCTGCTCTTTCATATGGTGGACTACACTTTTCTCATACCCCAAGATCAGACAACAGAGCAGGTGGAGGCGTTGGTCTGCTCCTTTCACCCAAATGTACTTTCCAAGTTATCCCCCAAGTACCCTCACTTGTCTTCCCTTCCTTTGAGGTCCATGTGGTCAGACTCTACGTCCCCTTCTCCATGCAAGTGGCGGTGGTGTATCGTCCTCTCGGCCCCTCTCATCAGTTTCTTGATCACTTTGCCACCTGGCTTCCACACTTTCTCTCCTGTGACACCCCCACCCTTATCATGGGTGATTTCAACATCCCCATTGCCTCTCCCCTCTCCCCATCTGCTTCTCACCTTTTATCGCTATCCTCCTCTTTCGGCCTCTCGCAGCATACTAACTCTCCAACACATGAAGATGGAAACTCCCTTGACTTGGTCTTCTCCCGGCTTTGCTCAGTGGATGATTTCACAAACTCCCCTCTCCCGCTCTCTGACCACAACCTTCTTTCATTCTCTATCAAGAACTGCCATCCCGCTCAGGTCACCCCCACTTTCCACACTTATAGAAACATACAGGCCATTAACACCCAGAAACTTATGAAGAACTTGCAGTCCTCATTGGCCCCAATCTTCTCCATCTCATGTCCTGATTCTGCTCTGAAGCATTACAATGAAACCCTGCAAAGTGCTCTGGATGAAGCTGCTCCTCCTATACATAAAACAACTCGGCACAGACGGCAACAACCATGGCACACGCTGCAAACACGTTTCCTGCAGCGGTGCTCCAGGTGCGCAGAACGTCTGTGGAGAAAATCTAATCTACCTGAAGATTTCATCCATTATAAGTTCATGCTAAAGACATACAATTCTGCCCTTCACCTCTCCAAACAAACCTACTTCAACACCCTCATCACCTCCCTGTCCAATAACCCTAAACGTCTCTTTGACACGTTCCAGTCCCTACTCAACCCAAGAGAGCAGGACCCAACCACGGATCTCCGTGCTGACGATCTGGCCAATTACTTCAAAGAAAAAATTGACCACATTCGACAGGAAATCATCTCCCAATCTCTTCATACCATGCACTGTCCTCCCTCCCCCACTGCATCTAGTTCACTCTCTGACTTTGAAGCAGTTACAGAAGAAGAAGTAAGCAGGCTCCTTGCATCTTCTCGCCCGACCACTTGCACCAGTGACCCCATTCCGTCACATCTCCTCCAGTCCCTTTCCCCGGCTGTCACCTCTCACCTAACAAAAATATTCAACCTTTCCCTCACTTCCGGTATATTTCCCTCCTCATTTAAGCATGCCATCATACATCCATTACTTAAAAAACCATCCCTCGATCAAAACTGTGCCGCTAATTATAGACCTGTCTCTAATCTTCCCTTCATCTCTAAACTCCTCGAACGCCTGGTCCACTCCCGTCTTACCCGCTATCTCTCAGATAACTCTTCTCGACCCTCTTCAATCTGGCTTCCGCTCTTTACACTCTACTGAAACTGCCCTCACTAAAGTCTCTAATGACCTACTAACAGCTAAATCTAATGGTCACTACTCCATGCTAATTCTCTTGGATCTCTCTGCAGCATTCGATACTGTGGATCATCAGCTCCTCCTCACTATGCTCCGCTCCATCGGCCTCAAGGACACCGTTCTCTCCTGGTTCTCCTCCTATCTCTCTGACCGATCCTTCACTGTATGTTTTGCTGGTTCCTCCTCCTCTCACCTTCCCCTTACTGTTGGGGTTCCTCAAGGATCAGTCCTAGGCCCCCTCCTCTTCTCGTTGTATACTGCCCCTATTGGACAAACAATCAGTAGATTTGGTTTCCAGTACCATCTCTATGCTGACGACACCCAATTATACACTTCTTCTCCTGATATCACACCGACCTTTTTAGAAAACACCAGTGATTGTCTTACCGCTGTCTCTAACATCATGTCCTCCCTCTATCTGAAACTTAACCTGTCAAAAACTGAACTCCTCGTGTTCTCTCCCTCTACTAACCTACCTTTGCCTGACATTGCCATCTCCGTGTGCGGTTCCACCATTACTCCAAAGCAACATGCCCGCTGCCTTGGGGTCATCCTTGATTCTGACCTTTCATTCACCCCCCACATCCGATCACTGGCTCGCTCTTCTTACCTGCATCTCAAAAACATTTCTAGAATTCGCCCTTTTCTTACTTTCGACTCTGCAAAAACTCTTACGGTTTCACTTATTCATTCTCGTCCGGACTATTGTAACTCTCTACTAATCGGCCTCCCTCTTTCCCCGCTCCAATCTGTCCTGAATGCTGCTGCCAGGATCATATTCCTCACCAACCGTTACACCGATGCCTCTACCTTGTGCCAGTCATTACACTGGCTACCCATCCACTCCAGAATCCAGTACAAAACTACTACCCTCATCCACAAAGCACTCCATGGCTCAGCACCACCCTACATCTCCTCCCTGGTATCAGTCTACCACCCTACCCGTGCCCTCCGCTCCGCTAATGACCTCAGGTTAGCATCCTCAATAATCAGAACCTCCCACTCCCGTCTCCAAGACTTTACACGTGTTGCGCCGATTCTTTGGAATGCACTACCTAGGTTAATACGATTAATCCCCAATCCCCACAGTTTTACGTGTACCCTAAAAACTCATTTGTTCAGACTGGCCTACCGCCTCAATGCATTAACCTAACGATCCCTGTGTGGCCTATTTATAAAAAAAAAAAAAACAATCAGGTTCCTCGCATCATGTTCTCATTCACTTTATGCAGTTAATAGCCCTCTGTGTCTATACTGCTACATACTTAGGCAGTTAACTGGTTCATGCAGCTTTACATGAACACCCGAGCCTTACACTATGGCCGGTCCGAATAACTAAAGCAATTGTTACCATCCACCTCTCGTGTCTCCCCTTTTCCTCATAGTTTGTAAGCTTGCGAGCAGGGTCCTCATTCCTCCTGGTATCTGTTTTGAACTGTATTTCTGTTATGCTGTAATGTCTATTGTCTGTACAAGTCCCCTCTATAATTTGTAAAGCGCTGCGGAATATGTTGGCGCTATATAAATAAAAATTATTATTATTATTATACTTTGGTACCACTATGTGGTAACCCACATTCAGTAATCCAGGATCTCTAGAGTTAAGGTACCGTCACACTGTGGGATAGTAATGTGAAGTGTGGCTTATACGAATGGTTGAGGGATTAGATACTCTATTGTTTTAATATGGCAGTAATTAACAAGATGAGCTGCTTTGTGGGGTGGGGGTGGGGGGCTTTGGGATCGAAGGGGGCTGTTTGAAGGGGGAGGGGGGGGAAATACTCTATATTGAAAATGTAAATGTAACATGTTAATTGCCTTGTTATTCTTAATAAAAATTTATTAAAAATTTATTTATTTATTGTACCGTCACACTGAACAACATTACAACGATAACGATAGCGATCCGTGACGTTGCAGCGTCCTGGATAGCGATATCGTGTTTGACACGCAGCAGCGATCTGGATCCTGCTGTGACATCGCTGGTCGGATGCTAGAAGGCCAGAACTCTATTTTGTCGCTGGATCACCCGCTGACATCGCTGAATTGGCGTGTGTGACGCCGATCAAGCGATGTGTTCACTGGTAACCAGGGTAAATATCGGTTTACTAAGGGCCGCGCTTAGTAACCCGATGTTTACCCTGGTTACCATTGTAAATGTTAAAAAAAAAAAAAAACACATACTTACATTCCGGTGCCTGTCACGTCCCCAGCGTCCGCTTCCCTGCACTCCTCCTGCATCCTGTGTCAGCGCCGGCCAGCTGTAAAGCAGAGCACAGCGGTGACGTCACCGCTTTGCTTTACGGCCGGCGCTTACACAGGATGCAGGAGGAGTGCAGGGAAGCGGACGCCGGGGACGTGACAGGCAACGGAATGTAAGTATGTGGTTTGTTTTTTTTACATTTACAATGGTAACCAGGGTAAACATCGGGTTACTAAGCGCGGCCCTGCGCTTAGTAACCCGATGTTTACCCTGGTTACCCGGGGACTTCGGCATCGTTGGTCGCTGGAGAGCTGCCTGTGTGACAGCTCCCCAGCGACCACTCAACGACTTTCCAACGATCACGGCCAGGTCGTATCGCTGGTCGTGATCGTTGGAAAGTTGCTGAGTGTGACGGTACCTTTACTTGTGGACCAGGAATCACATTACCTTCAGGAACGCAGCACTCATCAGGTGTGTAATCATCACACTGGGGAGGCCCAACCGGAACAGACAGAACATATGTCCATCAATGGTAATGACAGAGAAACTGGATGCTGATTGGTTCTGTCATCAATGCGGATCACACAAGGTTGTGGTCTATAGCTCTTCTCGTGTCTGTCAATAAAACATTTCATCCAAAATCCTTCCTCAGTTATAAACCTAGGTTTATCCCAGAGAGGACCTGGTGAGGGTTAAAAATGCATTTTAATTGACACAAAATTTTAAGAACATTAAACTCCAAACTTATTAGTCCACAACTGATGACAGAACTTCTCTGCTATTGCCCAAAATTTCTGCCTGCACGTGGTCTATACAATCCTGGTTCTGGTGGGGGAGGTCAGTGCCTTGGGACCGGCCAGAGACAGTGGATCAGGGCAGCGGTCCAGGCAGGCTGGTGAGCTGAGCAAGTTCAGAGTCCTGGGACTGGCAGGAGAAGTGGATGAGGGCAGTACCGTGGGATAGGCCAAAGGATTGAGTGAGGGCTGTGTTCTGGGTAAGGAGGACGGTATAGGACTGAATGGTGCACTGGGTGAGGGCAGTGCTGAGGGACAAAAAGCGAATAAAAGCTGCAAAATGGCCGGAAGTGGTGATTGAGGGCTATGTCCTGGGCAAAGGGGATGGTTTAGGACTGAAGGGAGCACTGGGCGAGGGTAGTGGCCTAGGACTGTAGGGAGCACTGGGCGAGGGTAGTGGCCTAGGACTGTAGGGAGCACTGGGCGAGGGCAGTGGCCTAGGACTGAAGGGAGAACTGGGCGATGGCAGTGGCCTAGGACTGAAGGGAGCACTGGGCGAGGGCAGTGGCCTAGGACTGAAGGGAGCACTATGCGAGGGCAGTGGCCTAGGACTGAAGGGAGCACTGGGCGAGGGCAGTGGCCTAGGACTGAAGGGAGCACTGGGCGAGGGCAGTGGCCTGCCTATGACTGGAAGGAGCATCGGGCGAGGCCGATGGCCTAGGACTGCAAAGAGAGCAGGGTGAGGGCGGTGGACTAAGACTGCAGAGAGCGCTGGGCGAGAGCGGTCGACTAGGACTGGATTGAGCACTGGGCGAGGGGGGTGGCCTAGGACTGCAGGGAGCACTGGGCGAGGGTGGTGGACTAGGACTGCAGGGAGCACTGGGCAAGGGTGGTGGACTAGGACTGCAGGGAGCACTGGGCGAGGGTGGTGGACTAGGACTGCAGGGAGCACTGGGCTAGGGAGGTGGACTAGGACTGGAGGGAGCACTTGGTGAGGGCAGTAGCCTAGAACTGGAGGGAGGCACTGGGCGAGGGCGGTGGCCTAGGACTGGAGGGAGGCACTGGGCGAGGGCGGTGGCCTAGGACTGGAGGGAGGCACTGGGTGAAAGCGGTGGCCTAGGACTGGAGGGAGGCACTGGGCGAAAGCGGTGGCCTAGGACTGGAGGGAGGCACTGGGCGAGAGCGGTGGCCTAGGACTGGAGGGAGGCACTGGGCGAGAGCGGTGGCCTAGGACTGGAGGGAGGCACTGGGCGAGAGCGGTGGCCTAGGACTGGAGGGAGGCACTGGGCGAGAGCGGTGGCCTAGGACTGGAGGGAGGCACTGGGCGAGAGCGGTGGCCTAGGACTGGAGGGAGGCACTAGGCGAGAGCGGTGGCCTAGGACTGGAGGGAGCATTGGGTGAGGGAAGAACTGTGGGACAAAAAAGTGAATGAGAGCTGCAAAATGGCCAGAAAGGTTTAGTAAGGGCATCACCCTGGAAAAAGTTAAAAGTGGTGATGGGGGCATCGCCATTAAACAGGCCAGAAGGTTTGAGTAGGGGGCATCACCCTCAGACAGGCCAGCAGGGGTGAGTGACGGCATCATCGCCCTGGGACAGGTCAGTGAGGTGGGTGAGGGCATCATCGCCCTGGGACAGGTCAGTGAGGTGGGTGAGGGCATTATCACCCTGGGACAGGTCAGTGAGGTGGGTGAGGGCATTATCGCCCTGGGACAGGTCAGTGAGGTGGGTGAGGGCATTATCGCCCTGGGACAGGTCAGTGAGGTGGGTGAGGGCATTATCGCCCTGGGACAGGTCAGTGAGGTGGGTGAGGGCATTATCGCCCTGGGACAGGTCAGTGAGGTGAGTGAGGGCATTATCGCCCTGGGACAGGTCAGTGAGGTGGGTGAGGGCATTATCGCCCTGGGACAGGTCAGTGAGGTGGGTGAGGGCATTATCGCCCTGGGACAGGTCAGTGAGGTGGGTGAGGGCATTATCGCCCTGGGACAGGTCAGTGAGGTGGGTGAGGGCATCGCCCTGGGACAGGTCAGTGAGGTGGGTGAGGGCATCGCCCTGGGACAGGTCAGTGAGGTGGGTGAGGGCATTATCGCCCTGGGACAGGTCAGTGAGGGCATCAGCGCCCTGGGACAGGTCAGTGCCAGGGACTGCCTTGAGGGTGACAGGGTTTGTGACACAGTTTTTGTTCTGTAAAACACCTTTAGTCAGATGTTGCAGCATACATAGTTCCCTAATTTGACCCCCGCTGCCCATTACTGCCATAGACGTGATTTATTATGTGGACTACAAGTTCCAGCACAGCTCTTACGCTCTGGTATTGTACACCCTACGTATAGAGTACACGGGTCAGTACGTTACCTGCGGTAGGTGCAGCAGCAGTATAAGGCCCAGCAGAGCGGACAGCTCCATTTCAGCTGTCAATCACGACAGTCAGACAGGCGGCCGGCCCGGGGTTTCATGTAGGCAAAGCCGCACTAATGTGTCAGCAATAAGAATGGCTTCTTTCCGGGAACTTCACTTCCTGTCTGTCGATGACTCCCCGTGAATAAGCGGAGGGCAGGCCGGCAGCTACCGGATCCCCGTATGACACCGATCTGCCCGGGGCAAGGAAAGCGCAGGAACCGGAGGAGTCAGACCTGTTCCCGGAGCCTCCTACCGGGATCTGCGTAGCAACAAGTGACGCTGCGCAGCGGACGCTGGGGTGGATTTCGGCGCTTGCGCAGATGTATGACATAGAATTCCCTGGTTTTGGCCGTTGCACTTTCGGTCACGAGATATTAATTTTCGCGTCGGTGATAAGTTGTGTCAGAGTAGGAGGACACATCATGAGGATATTAGTCCGAATTGACACAAGTTTTTTTTTCTATTCAAAGACCAGTTATATACGTAATATAAAATACATTTGTGTGGAGAGATTTTGAAGCTGTTCATCCAGCAGCTGGAGCCAGAATTACAGCTGAAAATGAAATGTCAAAAGTTTGTAGCAATGAGAAGGTGCGCAAAACATTTTCGATTTTTGGCCTATATAGGCCCTGTTCACACTATCCGTATTTGGTCAGTATTTTACCTCAGTATTTGTAAGCTAAAACCAGGAGTGGGTGATAAATACAAAGTGGCGACGTGTTTCTATTATACTTTTCCTCTCCCGGTTTTGGCTTACAAATACTGAGGTGAAATATTGACCGTGTGAATGAGGCCTTGCTCCAGTCCAGCTCCTACTGCTTTTTGAAAAGTGGGCAGCACTTAGGCAGCCTGGTTGTGGTAAATCTAGAGTTGTGCTCAAAAGTTTACATACCCCAGAAGA
The DNA here is from genome assembly GCF_032444005.1 of Ranitomeya imitator. Classification (NCBI taxonomy): domain Eukaryota; kingdom Metazoa; phylum Chordata; class Amphibia; order Anura; family Dendrobatidae; genus Ranitomeya; species Ranitomeya imitator. The sequence continues at coordinate 509,190,533 of NC_091285.1, read as the reverse complement.
ATTTTTGCTTTCCTGGCCTTTTTTCAGAGATTATAGATGTCACCAAAACTTTTTCTCCACTCATGGTTAGTGGTTGGGTGAAGCCATTTATTGCCAAACTACTATGTTTTGTCTTTTTAAATCATAATGACAACCCAAAACATCGAAATTACCCTGATCAAAAGTTCATATACCCCGTTTATTAATACCGTGTATTGCCTCCTCTAACATCAATGACAGCTTGAAGTCTTTTGTGGTAGTTATGGATGAGGTTCTTTATTTTCTCAGATGTGCAGCTGATTCGGCGGTCTGATCTTTAGTTGGGGTTACCACAGCAAACTTGGTGAAGTGGTCGAGCATCACCAGACAATGTCCGTAGCCAAGATGCGCTGGTCCTATGGTCAGGTAGTCAATCTTCAAGACTTCCAAAGGGGCGGAGGTCACAATGATCTGTGTTGGGGCCTGCTGTTCTGGGGACTTAGGCAGCTCACAGCTTCTGCATTGTTGGCACGCAGTCGTGGATGATACACCAATCTCTAGTCACTGGAATGTTTTCTCTTCACCAAAGTGAGCCCATCGCTCAGGAGTCTTGGTGGCCTCCATCTTGGTCGATTTTTCCAGGAGCACTACTTGCCAAGTGACTCCCTTTTCTCACAACAGCTGCACTTTCCGATAGAACAATCCATCTCTCAAGCAGAGTCTTTCACATTGTCTCAGAATCCGCTGGGCGCCAGAGGACAGCACATTCCTCTCCCTCGGACTAGGGAGTTGTTTCAATGCCACCCACTGTCGCAGCTGAGCAGTCTCTTTGTCCACCTGTTGGAGTTGGATCCAGTCATCTCGGGACTGCCCTAGGACCCGATCTTCAGTCTCCTCCTCGATCTGTCCATGCATTGCCACCGAGGTAGACGGGTTTTGGAATCCGGGATTCTCCTTCTGCCTCAAACTCCTCATCTCGATCACAGCCAGGACATAAGTGTGTTAACCTTGAGAGGGCATCTGCATGAGTATTCTCGGGCTTGGCCCGGTAGACAATCTTGTACCAATACTTCACCATGCGGGCCACCCATCGTTGCTCCAGGGCCCTTAGCTTTGCATTCTCGTGGTGGGCTAAGGGGTTGTTGTCTGGAATCACCCGAACCTCTGATCCGGATAAGTACTCTGCGAACTTCTCAGTCATGACCCATACCAGGACCAGAAGCTCCAACTTGAAAGCGCTATAATGTCCGGATTTTGCTCTGAATCATGCAGGGACTGGCTTGCATAAGCTATCACCCATTCTTTTTCTCCTTGTACCTGCGATAGGACTGCTCCCAGGCCATGTAGACTCCCGTCAATGTGAAGGATGAATGGCTGTGAAAAATCAGCACAAGAAAGTATGGGGGCCTCGGTGAGGGCCACTTTCAAGGCTCGAAAGGCTTCCTCTTGCCGGTCTCACCGCTGGATGGTTCGGTTCTTCGAGCCGGCTGATACTCCCTTCAGCAGTTCCAGCAAGTGGTTCGCTATACGGGTGAAGTTTTTCACAAATCGCCGGTAAGCCCTATGAAAGCCTATACATCTTTTACTGTCGTAGGAGTGGATGCAGTGAAGGACAAGAGACAGAGCAAGGGTTAACAAATTTACTGAACACAGGGATACTCCATGCAGGGAGGTGAACAGTTAAATGGGGGAAAAATAGACAGTTCAAATGTAAAGAGGATATAGTTGGGGTAATAGTTCTGATAGGGTTAACTTATCCAGTCCATATGTTTTCAGGCTGTGGAGGTTGTAAGGCAAGCAGCTGGCGCTGGGTTGGTCCAGTGATGTTCTGGAGATACGCTGATCCGTCTTCTGGCGGCAGCGGTTACTTTCTGTTACCCTGCGCTAAGCTCCTAGTCCATATACTGATGCGGTAGATAGGGTACGGGCCACAGTAGTGTTTGAGCTTAACATGGCTCGGCAAATATACACCGGGAGTTCAGGGCGCAGATAACAGTCACACATCCGGTCTCTGTCAGGCGGCCCATGTACAGTACTCGCGGGCACGAAGTGTTCGGCACTTTGTCTGGGTCGGTGGGCACACTGCACGTTTCTGTGCAGTGTCTCTGTGGAGGGCAGCGGAAATGCTCAGGCGCGGGCTTGCGTTGTGGCCGTGCTCGAGGGACAGACCACTCACTTCTCCCTGCTGCACGCTGTCTGTTCCCGCCAAGTCTGACCGCTTCCGCGCGCGCTGTGGTTTTTTTTTAGCTTCTGGATGCAAGTCTAGGTCCTGTCCCGTAAGCTTTCCCCCGGACAAAAGAGGTGACAGCCCCAACAGGTCCAGACCCGGTGCAAAGCAAGTACCTACGGCCCGGTGCTCCTTACACTCACCCTCTCCTTTTACTCGCCATTGCATGAGCGAAAGTTCTTGTAGCAAGTGTTGACACTCCTCCATCTCTTGAATAATTCGCTGCCAAATAAATTGGTCTTCTTCATATTGATTGGGTGGTATTCCATCTGTCATCCGTTCGGTGCGGCGTAAGCTAGATTGATGAAACCAAGGAGAACAAAAGGAGTATAACGGGTATGCAAATTTATTAAATATACAAGGTGTAAATACACATATGGTAAGAACAATACATAACTAGAATATAATAATAATAATAATAATAATAGAATAACTATATTCTAGTTATGTATTGTTCTTACCATATGTGTATTTCCACCTTGTATATTTAATAAATTTGCATACCCGTTATACTCCTTTTGTTCTCCTTGGTTTCATCACTAGTATGGAGTGGGTAGCCTCTGGTGCAGGCTTGGGGTCTCTCACCACTATTGCGTGTTAGTTAGTCCCCTCCTTTCTCTTCAAAACATGTGCTCTGGTTTTGTTGTAGTAAGCTAGATTGAGTAGTTGAATCAAGTTGGGTAGTGGAGTCAGGTTGAGTAGTGGAGTCAGGTTGAATGGGTGAGGGCAGGGACGTGCCCAAGTTCAATGGAGCAGCCATTTCGGGGGGATTCAAGCTCCTGTTCCTCTTCTGGATCAATGGGTGGCGAGTCAGAGAATTCTTCCTCGTCATATTTGCAGGCTGCAGGAGGGGGTGGCTCAGGAGAAACTTGTATCCTGTCTGGTTGATCGATGTCTCGTGACAAGCAAGGATGTAGCATGTTCCGATGTACTACTTGAGTGGGAGCGCCTTCTTCGCCTTCAGGTTGGATTTCGTAAACAGGACCTTTGGTTCTGATCTGGCATTTCATCCGATGCGGGGTCTTTTCCCACCCATACTCCCAACTTTCCTTGAGGTCATTTGACTCGGACCAACACGTGGTCCCCGGCCTTAAGAGCTGTTCCTCGCAGGGGAACTATCTCAGGATGTTCGAGCTCCCGGAACTTGGTCTGCACCAGTCAATGTAAGGTCTGCAACCAGTGTCGATGTTCACGGACCCAGGTGGACACCCCCGTCCGCGGGTAGTCCTCCTCTGGATCCAATTCCAGCTCAGTGATCTCTCGCTCCTGTCGGCCAAACAGCAGAGCTTATAGGGTGTATCCAGTGGTGCGATGTACTCAGTTATTGTACACCCAAACTAATTCAGCCACAAACTCAGGCCAGTGAACTTTCATGTCTTCCTCTAATGTCTTCAGCATCTTAATCAATGTTTGATTGAAATGTTCACAGGCCCCATTTCCTTGGGGACGGTAAGGTGTCATCCGGGATTTATAAATCTGATACAGGCGATACTGTTCTTCCATCACTCTTCCCTGAAAGTAGGTGCCTTGGTCAGACTGAATTCTCTTTGGACAGCCGTATACTTGAATGAAGTCTCTGCAAATGCCCTGCGCTACCGACTCATTACTCTGGTCCTGGGTCGGAGTCACCACAGTGATCGGTCATCACCGGACATTGTTCATATCCAAGGTGAGCCAGGCCTATAGTCAAGTAATCAATCATCAACAACTCTAGGGGAGCAGAAGTCACGATAGTCTGCGTAGGGGCCCTCTGTTCCGGAGGTTTAGCTAGCTCACAGCTTTTGCACTGTTGACAGGCTTCATCTACTGCAGCTTTCAGCCGAGGATTATAGACTAACTTCTGCAGCCACTGGAAAGTTTTCTCCGGGCCAAAGTGGGCCTCTCTTTCGTGAGCCTCTGTGGCCACCTTGAGAAACAGTGCTTTGGGGAGCACCACTTGCCAGGTGACTCCCAATTCTCGGGTATAATGGATTTTTTGATACAATAGACCATCTTTCAGTTGGATTTTTTTCCCACTGCTGAAAGATCTGCAGAGTTCCCAGAGACAGGGCGTCCCTCTCTCTTTCGGTGGGAAGTTATTTTAGAGCCACCCATTGCCTCATCCGAGCGAGTTCTCCATCTTCCTGCTGATGTCATACCCAGTCGTCTTGGGACCATCCCAGGGTGCATCCTGTAGGAACCTCCTCGATCTGTCCCTGCGTGGCACCCACTGTCCTGGCGGAATTACGAAATTCAGGGATCTCTTCAGTCTCCAGTTCTTCATCTCGATTAGGTCCCGGTCGCTCGTGCGTCACTCTGGATAAAGCGTCGGCGTGTGTGTTCTCTGTTCCTCTCTGATAGGTTATCTTATATTGGTACTTAGCCTTGCGGGCCACCCATCGCTGCTCCATAAAAGCTCGCTCTATCTGGATTTCGATTCCTTCGAGAGGGTACAGGCTCAGATAGGCAGAGTGAGCGCAGTTTGACCTGGTCTCTTGGCCCTGGGCCACCCGGATCAACTGCTGGAACACTTTCCTCTGGGGGTACGAAGACTCAATCGATTCAGAAACACATTGGCTGACTCGTTGACCAGGATGTTCCTGAGTTCTTTCAGTACGTTCATTCCTAAAGTCACAGTGGGGCCATTTCCAGGGTCCCCAGCGGCCAACATGACTCCTTTCTGGCCTACATTTTTGCCACACACAGTGATTTACATCTAGACCACCCCATGTGACTGGGACGGGCTACTGATTAGCAGCTGTCAACTTCATCTCGGGGCCCCATTCAGGTCGCATCGACGGAGGGAAATGAAGTCTGAAGTAGGTCTCAGGCATAGTGGTTACTTGAGAACAGGTATCAGCTAGGCAGCAGACAGCCCGACCATCCATTTTGAGCCAACCAAGAGGACTCAGGCAAATTACATTTCTGGGACTTCTGGCTGTCCTTCTTGAATGCTCAGGCTCCGGGTGGCATCCCCCAGCCACAAAGCCTCTTGTTTACCAAACGGTGGTGGATGAGTCTTCCTCGTCACCTCCCCGAGCAAAATGTCAGGTGTCCCCACAGTTATAACAGGTCGGCTGCTCTTCTATGCGAGGCGTTCTTGTTTCTCGGCAAGGCTCGGGGTCCGTTCTGCCTCCGGAGGGGTTCAGGAGTGCTGAAGATTTCTTCCTCAAATTGGACCATTGCTCTGGCATATCCTGGATCTCTTTCCGGAGCTGTCACACCCAACTTGGTTCGGCAGCCAGTGAAACATATACCTCCCCACTCCGGACCTTCCCGTCGGGACTGTCACCCCCTGCTTTTGCTCACATGCGTGCACTTTGGCCCTAACTTCTAAAAAGACGTGGATTTACCTGCAAGCGCTCTTGCAAGGCTTACTTAAACAGCGCATCTCTAAAGCCTGCCACTAGCTGATCTCAGAGAACTTTATCAGGTGGTCCTACACCTACGCCATCTCGTTTAGCAATCGCAGCATGGATCTCCTGCAGCGCATTCATGTATCGTATTTTCCAGTGTATAAGACGACTGGGCATATAAGACGACACCCCCAGCTTTTCCAGTTAAAATATAAAGTCTTCTTAAAAGTCGGGGGTCTTCTTATACGCCGTGTGATTAATAAAACACACTAATGTACATAGGGTAAAAATAGCTAAAACATATATATATTGATATTATTATATAAATTAGTAAATAAAATACCCTAAGGACACCCAGTGTGCAAGTGCTGTAGTATAACACTACATACAATGAAGGGGAAAATTCAAGCAACCCGCATAGAAAGAAATCCCATAAAAGCAATCAGAGCAAGGATATAATTATAAAAATGCTTTATTTATTAAATAACAAAATAGACTATACCATACAAACGAGCAACAAATTGCATATATATATTATACGCCGTGTGTCATCTTACAGGACGGGTGCAGACCAATCTGTATATTGTGGGGGGGAGTACTCCCGATGACGAAGGGAGGGGGCTTCTCACAGGGAAGGTGTAAGTGGAGTATCCCCCTATTACCTCATTGTGGCAGCGATGCTCTCTGCGGGTCTCTGTGCTGGGGGGCGCTGGCTCCTCTTTCAGCAGAGGGGGGCTCTGTGCTGGGGGGCCGCGATGGCTCTTTGTGCAGTGTCAGGGCTCTGCCAGCATTTCCTCAAAGTCCGGAGGTCCCAGCAGCTCCATTTTTGCGATGCGGTGGCCTCCGGGAAAATGGCCGCTGGGGGCGACGCATGCTCAGTTTCAGATCTTGTCTCCCGAGATGAGTTCTGAATCAGAGCATGCGCCTCCCCCAGCGGCCATTTTCCCAGAGGCCACCGCATTGCAGCAATGGAGCTGCTGGGGACTCCGGGCTTTGAGGAAATGCTGGCGGAGCCCCGACGCTGCCCAAAGAGTCGCCTCTGCCCCCCATCACAGAGCCCCCACGCTGCACAAAGATGAGCCGCCGCCCCCAGCACAGAGACCCGCAGAGAGCATCACTGCCACAATGAGGTAATAGGGGGATACTCCACTTACACCTTTCCTGTGAGACGCCCCCTCTCTTCGTCATCGGGACCACTCCCTTCCACCATATGCACATTGGTCCGCACCCGCCCTATAAGACGACACCCAACTTCTTTTAAGAAGATTTTCAAATGTTAAAAGCACGTCTTATACGCTGGAATATACGGTAGTGTGTCACTGACTCGCCCTCCCTTTGGACATGGCTAAACAAGCACACTGTTATGACTGCACATACTTACCTGTCTTCTTCTGTCCCTCGACGCGCTCCCGGCTCTGCTCCGTGCTACTCTGCATCTCCCTTCTCTCGGTCGCGGCGTTCTGTTCTTCCGCGCATGCGCAGTCGCGTCTCCTGCGCCGCACTGCCTTCTGGGAGGTCGCGACCCGATGGCTCTACCCCAATATGGCGGCGCCCATCGAGTATTTCTTCCCGGCGTCTTCTGTTATGGTCTGGTGATCAAGGAGCAACATGCGACTAGCTCTGAGCAGGTGGTAACTATACTGACCGCAGTCCCTAAGCTCGACACAACACTAGAAGTAGCCGTGGAATGCTCCTAACTCTGCTTAGGCATGTCGTCACAGCCTAAGAGCTAACTACCCCTAAAGATAGAAGCAGAAAAACTATCTTGCCTCAGATAAAATCCCCAAAGGATAGATTAGCCCCCTACAAGTAATGACTGTGAGAGGAGAAGGAAATGACATACGTAGTATGAAACAAGATTAAGCACAGGAGGCCACTTCTAGCTAGATAGAAATAGTACAGGACAGAACGCTGTGCGGTCAGTAATAAAAACTAGAAAAAGTCCACCGCAGAGCAATTACTCCAGGCAGGAACAATTGACAACTGGCATTGAATGAGGGATAAGGCCAGACTAATATAGCCGAGCCAGAAAGACGATCAGTGAAAACAGCTGCTGAAGCTAAATCCAAGAAGCAGCCATACCACTCAATTCCACAGGAGGGAGCCCAAGAGCAGAACTCACAAAAATGCTACTTACAACCACCGGAGGGAGCCCAAGAGCGGAATTCACAACAGTACCCCCCCTTTAAGGAGGGGTCACCGAACCCTCACCAGAGCCCCAGGCCGATCAGGACGAGCCAAATGAAAAGCACGAACCAAATCGGCGGCATGAACATCGGAGGCAACAACCCAAGAATTATCCTCCTAGTCATAACCCTTCCACTTGACAAGATACTGAAGCTTCCGCCTCGAAAAACGAGAATCCAAAATTTTCTCAACCACATATTCCAACTCCCCCTCAACCAACACCGGGGCAGGAGGATCAACAGATGGAACAACGGGCACCACATATCTCCGCAACAAAGATCTATGGAAAACATTGTGGATGGCAAAAGAGGCTGGAAGGGCCAAACGAAAAGACACAGGATTGATAATCTCAGAAATCTTATAAGGACCAATAAACCGAGGCTTGAACTTAGGGGAAGAAACCTTCATAGTAACATGACGAGAGGACAACCATACCAAATCCCCCACACGAAGCCGAGGACCAACACACCGACGGCGGTTAGCAAAACGCTGAGCCTTTTCCTGGGACAACGTCAAATTGTCCACCACATGAGTCCAAATCTGCTGCAACCTGTCCATCACAGAATCTACACCAGGACAATCAGAAGGCTCAACCTGCCCTGAAGAAAAACGAGGATGGAAACCAAAATTACAAAAGAAAGGCGAAACCAAAGTAGCCGAACTGGCCCGATTATTAAGGGCAAACTCGGCCAACGGCAAGAAAGTCACCCAAACATCCTGATCAGCAGACACAAAGCATCTCAAATAGGTCTCCAAGGTTTGATTAGTTCGCTCAGCTTGACCATTTGTCTGAAGATGGAACGCCGAAGAAAAAGACAAATCAAAACCCATCCTAGCACAAAAGACCCGCCAAAACCTGGAAACAAACTGGGAACCTCTGTCAGACACAAAATTCTCCGGAATGCCATGCAAACGAACCACATGTTGAAAAAACAATGGATCCAAATCAGAGGAGGAAGGCAATTTAGGCAAAGGTACCAAATGTACCATTTTAGAGAACCGGTCACAAACCACCCAGATAACAGACATCCTCTGGGACACAGGAAGATCCGAAATAAAATCCATGGAAATATGCGTCCAAGGCCTCTCCGGGACGGGCAAAGGCAAAAGCAACCCACTAGCGCGGGAACAGCAAGGCTTAGCCCGGGCACAAGTCCCACAGGACTGCACAAAAGAACGCACATCCCGCGACATGAAAGGCCACCAAAAGGACCTAGCAACCAAATCTCTGGTACCAAAAATCCCAGGATGACCGGCCAACACAGAACAATGGACCTCAGAAATTACCTTACTTGTCCATCTATCAGGAACAAACAGCTTCCCCACAGGACAGCGGTCAGGTTTATCAGCCTGAAACTCCCGAAGCGCCCGCCACAAATCAGGGTCAATGGCAGACAGAATCACCCCTTCCCTAAGAATGCCAACCGGCTCAAGGACTCCAGGAGAATCCGGCAAAAAACTCCTAGAGAGGGCATCCGCTTTAACATTCTTAGATCCTGGAAGATACGAGACCACAAAATCAAAATGGGAGAAAAACAGGGACCACCGAGCCTGTCTAGGGTTCAGCCGCTTGGCCGACTCAAGGTAAATCAGATTCTTATGATCGGTCAAGACCACAATGCGATGCTTGGCTCCCTCAAGCCAATGTCGCCACTCCTCAAATGCCCACTTCATAGCCAACAACTCCCGATTGCCAACATCATAATTGCGTTCCGCAGGCGAAAACTTTCAGGAAAAGAAGGCACGGAACCATCAGGATTCATCACGGAACCATCAGAATTCCTCTGTGACAAAACGGCCCCTGCCCCAATCTCAGAAGCGTCAACCTCAACCTGAAAGGGAAGAGAAACATCCGGCTGACGCAAGACAGGGGCAGAAGTAAATCGGCGTTTAAGCTCCTGAAAGGCCTCAACAGCCTCAGAGGACCAATTAGTCACATCAGCGCCTTTCTTCGTCAAATCGGTCAGGGGTTTAACCACACTAGAGAAGTTGGCAATGAAACGGCGATAAAAATTAGCAAAGCCCAAAAATTTCTGAAGGCTCTTCACAGATGTGGGTTGAATCCAGTCATGAATGGCTTGGACCTTAACAGGATGCATTTCTATAGACGAAGGGGAAAAAATAAACCCCAAAAAAGAGACCTTCTGAACTCAAAATAGGCACTTACACCCCTTCACAAATAGAGCATTATCACAAAGGATCTGGAATACATGGGCGGACATACCGCCGGTTCAACCGGTGCAGCTGCACCGGGGCCCGGAGGCTCTGGGGGGCCCCTGCAGGGCGGCCAGGGACGCTGCTACCATTAGGCGATTTGACTATCAGGCGGCAGAAGAGAGGGCGGCAGACTCTATAGTAAGTGAATTTGCGCTGCTAGTTTTTTTTTTTTTTTTTTCTAAAACTCCGGGGTCAAGTGCCCGCCCCCCCTCCTCCATCCCTCCTTCCCGCCCCCCTCCCTGAAGACGTAATACTCACCTTCCTCCAGCGGTGGCTGCAACTGCGTCCCAGCGCCGGCAGCGCGTCCTGTCTTCAGCGGTCACATGGTACCGCTAATTTAAGGTCATGAATATGCGCATATTCATGACCTTAATTAGCGCTATCATGTGACCGCTGAAGACAGGAAGGAAGACGCTGCAGAAGAGATGCCAGGAAGGAAGTTCTGTTCTGTGCTGCGCGGTGAGAGGTAAGTATGACAGGGAAAAAGGATTTGGAGCCATGCACGCAGGGAAAAAGGATGTGGAGCCATGCACGCAGGGAAAAAGGATGTGGAGCCATGCACGCAGGGAAAAAGGATGTGGAGCCATGCACGCAGGGAAAAAGGATGTGGAGCCATGCACGCAGGGAAAAAGGATGTGGAGCCATGCACGCAGGGAAAAAGGATGTGGAGCCATGCACGCAGGGAAAAAGGATGTGGAGCCATGCACGCAGGGAAAAAGGATGGGGAGCCATGCACGCAGGGAAAAAGGATGGGGAGCCATGCACGCAGGGAAAAAGGATGTGGAGCCATGCACGCAGGGAAAAAGGATGTGGAGCCATGCACGCAGGGAAAAAGGATGTGGAGCCATGCACGCAGGGAAAAAGGATGTGGAGCCATGCACGCAGGGAAAAAGGATGTGGAGCCATGCACACAGGGGAGAAGAATGGGGGAGCCATGCACGCAGGGTGGGAGGATAGGGGAGGCATGCACGCAGGGGAGAAGGATGGGGGAGCCGTGAACGCAGGGGAGAAGAATGGGGGAGCCGTGAACGCAGGGGAGAAGGATGGGGGAGCTGTGAACACAGGGGAGAAGGATGGGGGAGCCCAGCACGCAGGGGAGAAGGATGGGGGAGCCGTGAACGCAGGGGAGAAGGATGGGGGAGCCCAGCACGCAGGGGAGAAGGATGGGGGAGCCGTGAACGCAGGGGAGAAGGATGGGGGAGCCGTGAACGCAGGGGAGAAGGATGGCGGAGCCGTGAACGCAGGGGAGAAGGAATTACGGGAGCCGTGAACGCAGGGGAGAAGGATGGGGGAGCCGTGAACGCAGGGGAGAAGGATGGGGGAGCCCAGCACGCAGGGGAGAAGGATGGGGGAGCCGTGAACGCAGGGGAGAAGGATGGGGGAGCCGTGAACGCAGGGGAGAAGGATGGCGGAGCCGTGAACGCAGGGGAGAAGGAATTACGGGAGCCCAGCACGCAGGGGAGAAGGATGGGGGAGCCGTGAACGCAGGGGAGAAGGATGGGGGAGCCCAGCACGCAGGGGAGAAGGATGGGGGAGCCGTGAACACAGGGGAGAAGGATGGGGGAGCCGTGAACGCAGGGGAGAAGGATGGCGGAGCCGTGAACGCAGGGGAGAAGGAATTACGGGAGCCGTGAACGCAGGGGAGAAGGATGGGGGAGCCGTGAACGCAGGGGAGAAGGATAGCGGAGCCGTGAACGCAGGGGAGAAGGAATTACGGGAGCCGTGAACGCAGGGGAGAAGGATGGGGGAGCCATGCACACAGGGTGGGAGGATGGAGTATAAATATGGAGTATAAATATTGGGCCCTATAGGGGGGACACAGTGTGAGTGGACAGTGTGAAGAGGGGGCCGGTATAGAAAGGAGAGGTCAGTGTGAAGAGCATGTACCATAAGAGGGACAGTGTGGGGGTCATATTTTGTGTAGACAATATAGTGAGGGGCAATTTTTTATTCCAGAGCATTATAATGACACTTGTATCTTTAAGGGCATCTTGTGGAGACTTTTTGCAAAAGAGCGGAAAAGATGGAAGTCTGCAGAGACGGCTGTGGATGAGAAAACTCATCATGGGATCTGGACAAGATGAAGAAAAGAAGAACAGCTCCAGAGACGACGTTATCTATAAGGTACCTGGATGTAAATGTTATTTGTGATACTAACTAATTCTCATGTTTTTATTTATGTTAGGAGCCATTTTTCCGTTCGCCTCAGGCAGCAGAGAGGCTAGGTTCACCCCTGAGGGCGGCTAATATAGAGGGCAATCTGGCCAGTCTATCCGGCCCCGAGGCTCCGGGGGCCCCCTGGCCAGATTGCCCTCATGTGCGGCAGGCATGGAGCAATCCCTGCAGCTCCGCTGCCTGCAAGAGAAAATGGCAACGGATCTGCAGGGAATGGATGCTTCCTGCTTCCTTTCTCACACAGACAGCAGCGGCTCAGCTGAATGACATCATCATTCCGCGCTGCGGCTGTGCGAGACAGGAAGCTGCCGCACACTGGCTTCTGCACACTCATGCCTGGAAGGAAGCTGCAGCTGTGCAGGACCTCAATCACCCCCTGAACAGGAGGTAAAGAACGGCCTGAATGTGACGGATTGTTTGCAGAGTAAAGAGGGGAGACAGGGGCAGCAGTCAGAGACTAGAAGCAGTGATTTACTGACTGTGACCCCCGGAGCTTTGTGTTCTCTGGTCAGTGCAGGATTTTCATCCACACACAGCAGGGACCAGAGAGTTCAGAGCTCAGGAACACAGTCACTAAATCACTGGGTCTATTCTCTGACGGGACTCCAGTCATCACTGCAGTATCAGATCCAGGCTGGGACTGACCCCTGAGCCCATCCCCCAGTGAAGACTTTTTCACATATACTGTATCTGTTGCATTAAACACACATATAAGGGTATGTTTCCACTGTCAGTAAACTCTGCGGATTGGACGCTGTGTACATCCGCAGCATCCAGTCCGCAGCTCCTGATGTTACAGCATAGTGCATGAGATTTCAAGGAATCCAATGTCCACTATGTATGCAGCGGCACCCGCAGCTTCCCTGCAGAGACGGACATGCGGCACATCTTTCTAGACCGTAGCATGTCTATTTATCTTGCGGAGACGCTCAGTCTCCACAAGATAAATATCACAGTCCAATGTATAGGATGCGGTGATTCCGCATGTGTTCAATGAACACATGCGGAAGCATCACTCGTACAAAAGCCGGCAGCGCTTTGGACCGAGCGGACATGTGCTGCATCCAAAGCGCTGCCGATTCCTGACCGTGGAACCATACCCTTATACATTAATGTATACTATGTCACATATGCAGTAGACACAGGTGTTTATTATACATGGGCATATTCTACAGTATATATATATATATATATATATAATTTATTAGCTTTGTCGCCTTTAAAGAAGGGGGGGGCCCAAACACATTTCCTGCACAGGGGCCCCAAGCTGTCTGTGTCCGCCCCTGCTGGAATACCATCCTGACCTGCTTCACATGAGACTCCCAATCATTGGAAAAAATCAAAATATCATCCAAATACACAATCAAGAATTTGTCAAGATAATTGCGGAAAATATCATGCATAAAGGACTGAAATACAGAAGGAGCATTAAAAAGCCCGAAAGGCATCACCAGGTATTCAAAATGGCCTTCGGGCGTATTAAATGCAGTTTTCCATTTGTCACCCTGTTTAATACGAACAAGATTATATGCCCCTCGAAGGTCAATCTTGGTAAACCAACTAGCCCCCTTAATCCTAGCAAACAAATCAGAGAGCAAAGGTAAAGGGTATTGGAATTTGACCGTGATCTTATTAAGAAGGCGATAATCAATACAGGGTCTTAAAGGGAACCTGTCACCCCGTTTTTTCAGTAGGAGATAAAAATACCGTTAAATAGGGCCTGAGCTGTGCTTTACAATAGGGTATTTTTTGTCCCCTGATTCCCTATCTATGCTGCCGAAATACCTTACAAAAGTGTCCTTTTTCGCCTGTCAATCATGCTGGTCAGAGCGCTGTTTCTCCACCACATCTTGCTTATGTTCCCGTTGGTGGCGTAGTGCTTCTTGCATGCGCAAGTGCCGAATGCACTGCGCAGCTGTAGAAAAAGAGCGCACTCGCCGCTATTCAGCGGTTTCTCGGTGGGCGCAGCCATCTTCCTGAGGCCGCGCGTGCGCAGATGGAGTCTCCTGCATCCCGGGGCTTCAGGAAAATGGCCGCGGGATGCCGCGCGTGCGCAGATGGACATTGCGGCGGCCATTTTCCTGAAGCCGAGATTCGAACTCTGCTTCAGGAAAATGGCCGCCGCGATGTCCATCTGCGCACGCGCGGCATCCCGCGGCCATTTTCCTGAAGCCCCGGGAAGCAGGAGACTCCATCTGCGCATGCGCGGCCTCAGGAAGATGGCCGCGCCCACTGAGAAACCGCTGAATAGCGGCGAGCACGCTCTTTTTCTACAGCTGCGCAGTGCATTCGGCACTTGCGCATGCGAGAAGCACTACGCCACCAATGGGAACATAAGCAAGATGTGGGGGAGAAACAGCGCTGTGACCACGCCCATCTGACCTGACCAGCCTGATTGACAGGCGAAAAAGGCCACTTTTGTAAGGTATTTCGGCAGCATAGGTAGGGAATCAGGGGACAAAAAATACCCTATTGTAAAGCACAGCTCAGGCCCTATTTAACGGTATTTTTATCTCCTACTGAAAAAACGGGGTGACAGGTTACCTTTAAGGAGCCATCCTTCTTGGCAACAAAAAATAATCCCACTCCCAATGGTGACGAAGACGGCCGAATATGCCCCTTCTCTAAAGACTCCTTAACATAGCTCCGCATGGCGGCATGCTCTGGCACAGACAGATTGAAAAGTCGGCCCTTAGGGAACCTACAGCCAGGAATCAAGTCAATAGCACAATCACAGTCCCTATGTGGAGGAAGGGAACTGGACTTGGGCTCATCGAATACATCCTGGAAATCTGACAAAAATTCAGGAACATCAGAAGAGGGGGAAGAGGAAATTGACATCAAAGGAACGTCACTATGTACCCCTTGACAACCCCAACTAGTCACAGACATAGATTTCCAATCCAGCACTGGATTGTGTACTTGTAACCATGAAAAACCCAGTACAACAACATCATGTAAATTATGCAACACCAGAAAACGGCAATCTTCCTGATGTGCAGGAGCCATGCACATAGTCAGCTGAGTCCAATACTGAGGTTTATTCTTGGCCAATGGTGTAGCATCAATACCCCTCAAGGGTATGGGACTCTGCAAAGGCTGCAAAGAAAAACCACAGCGCCTAGCGAATTCTAAGTCCATTAAGTTCAGAGCAGCGCCCGAATCCACAAATGCCATGACAGAAAAAGATGACAATGAGCAAATCAGGGTCACAGACAGGAGAAACTTAGGCTGCACAGTACTAATGGTAACAGATCTAGCGACCCTCTTAATACGCTTAGGGCAATCAGAAATAGCATGAGCAGAATCACCACAGTAAAAACACAGCCCATTCTGACGTCTGTATCCCCTCTGTTCTGCTCTAGTCAAAATCCTATCACATTGCATGGCCTCAGGACTCTGCTCAGAGGACACTGCCATATGGTGCACCACTTTGCGTTCGTGCAGGCGCCGATCAATCTGAATGGCCAGAGACATAGATTCGCTCAAACCAACAGGCGTGGGAAAACCCACCATAACATCTTTAAGGGCTTCAGAAAGACCCTTTCTGAAAATTGCTGCCAGAGCGTCCTCATTCCATTTAGTGAGCACAGACCATTTTCTAAATTTCTGGCAGTATAATTCTGCCGCTTCCTGACCCTGACACAGGGCCAATAGTGTTTTCTCAGCATGCTCTACAGAGTTAGGTTCGTCATACAATAATCCGAGCGATTGAAAGAATGCATCTATATTGAGCAATGCCGGATCCCCTGACTCAAGAGAGAATGCCCAGTCCTGAGGGTCACCACGCAGCAGAGAAATAACTATCTTTACTTGCTGAACGGGGTCACCAGAGGAACGGGGTTTGAGAGCAAAAAACAATTTGCAGTTATTTTTAAAGTTTAAAAACTTAGATCTATCCCCGTAAAACAAATCCGGAGTAGGAATTCTAGGCTCTAAGGCCGGAGTCTGAACAACATAATCTTGAATACTCTGTACTCTTGCAGCAAGCTGATCCACACGAGAAAACAACCCCTGAACATCCATGCCTGCATCCAAATCCTGAATCACCCAGAGATAAGAGGAAGGAAAAAGACAAAACAAACTAAAGAAAAAAAAAAATGGCTCAGAACTCTTTTTCTTTTCCTTCTTTTGAGATGCATTCAGCTCATTTGTGGCCAGTTGTACTGTTATGGTCTGGTGATTAAGGAACGACAAAATGCGACTAGCTCTGAGCAGGTGTTAACTATACTGACCGCAGTCCCTAAGCTCGACACAACACTAGAAGTAGCCGTGGAATGCTCCTAACTCTGCCTAGGCATCTCGTCACAGCCTAAGAGCTAACTACCCCTAAAGATAGAAGCATACGTAGTATGAAACAAGATTAAGCACAGGAGGCCACTTCTAGCTAGATAGAAATAGTACAGGACAGAACGCTGTGCGGTCAGTAATAAAAACTAGAAAAAGTCCACCGCAGAGGAATGCAAAAATCTCCACACCTGACTAAAGGTGTGGAGGGCAAACTCTGCTGCCCAGAGCTTCCAGCCTAGCTGAATAGATCTATACTGATAAGCTGGACAAATGAACAAAACATAAATAGTGCTGAACAACAAAGTCCACAACAAGTGAACTGCAAAAGGACAAGCAAGGACTTAGCTTTTGCTGAACTGGTCAGAGTGTCAGGAAAATCCTAAGAGCAATGACTCCAGGCAGGAACAATTGACAACTGGCATTGAATGAGGGATAAGGCCAGACTAATATAGCCGAGCCAGAAAGACGATCAGTGAAAACAGCTGCTGAAGCTAAATCCAAGAAGCAGCCATACCACTCAAAACCACAGGAGGGAGCCCAAGAGCAGAACTCACAAAAATGCTACTTACAACCACCGGAGCCCAAGAGCGGAATTCACAACAGTCTTCCTAGGTAAGACGCCTTTACTTTGTAGGTTTCACTGTACTTCCTGTCAGTGTACCTATGTCCTAGGCTCTCCGGTCTCTGTACCTTTGTCTCCGCTGTGCCTGCTGTTGTGAATTCTGTGGTCAATGTTATGATAAGGTAATTCAGTACCACAATGGACATAGAGGTCAGAGCACATACAGTGACCTGACAATAACCCAAAAACATAGAACGAGCTCTGAGACGTGGGAACTCTGCTGACCGCAATCCCTAATCCTCTCCAACCACACTAGAGGCAGCCGTGGATTGCGCCTAACGCTCCCTATGCAGCTCGGCACAGCCTGAGAAACTAGCTAGCCTGAAGATAGAAAATAAGCCTACCTTGCCTCAGAGAAATACCCCAAAGGAAAAGGCAGCCCCCACATGTAATGACTGTGAGTTAAGATGAAATGACAAACGTAGAGATGAAATAGATTTAGCAAAGTGAGGCCCGACTTTCTGAACAGAGCGAGGATAGGAAAGGTAACTTTGCGGCCAACACAAAACCCTACAAAAACCACAAAAAGGGGGCAAAAAGACCCTCCGTACCGAACTAACGGCACGGAGGTACACCCTCTGCGTCCCAGAGCTTCCAGCAAGCAGAAAAAAACAAATAGACAAGCTGGACAGAAAAAAACAGCAAACAAAATAGCAAAGCAGAACTTAGCTATGCAGAGCAGCAGGCCACAGGAACGATCCAGGAGGAAACTGGTCCAATACTAGAACATTGACTGGAGGCCAGGATCAAGGCACTAGGTGGAGTTAAATAGAGCAGCACCTAACGACTTCACCACATCACCTGAGGAAGGAAACTCAGAAGCCGCAGTACCACTTTCCTCCACCAACGGAAGCTCACAGAGAGAATCAGCCGAAGTACCACTTGTGACCACAGGAGGGAGCTCTGCCACAGAATTCACAACAGTACCCCCCCCCCTTGAGTAGGGGTCACCGAACCCTCACCAGAGCCCCCAGGACGACCAGGATGAGCCACATGAAAGGCACGAACAAGATCAGGGGCATGGACATCAGAGGCAAAGACCCAGGAATTATCTTCCTGAACATAACCCTTCCACTTAACCAGATACTGGAGTTTCCGTCTTGAAACACGAGAATCCAAAATCTTCTCCACAATATACTCCAACTCCCCCTCCACCAAAACCGGGGCAGGAGGATCAGCAGATGGAACCATAGGTGCCACGTATCTCCGCAACAATGACCTATGGAATACGTTATGTATGGAAAAAGAATCTGGAAGGGTCAGACGAAAAGACACAGGATTAAGAACCTCAGAAATCCTATACGGACCAATGAAACGAGGTTTAAACTTAGGAGAGGAAACCTTCATAGGAATATGACGAGAAGATAACCAAACCAAATCCCCAACACGAAGTCGGGGACCCACACAGCGTCTGCAATTAGCGAAACGTTGTGCCTTCTCCTGGGACAAGGTCAAATTGTCCACTACATGAGTCCAAATCTGCTGCAACCTGTCCACCACAGTATCCACACCAGGACATTCCGAATACTCAACCTGCCCTGAAGAGAAACGAGGATGGAACCCAGAGTTGCAGAAAAACGGCGAAACCAAGGCCCGATTATTAAGGGCGAACTCAGCCAAAGGCAAAAAGGACACCCAGTCATCCTGATCAGCAGAAACAAAGCATCTCAGATATGTTTCCAAGGTCTGATTGGTTCGTTCGGTCTGGCCATTAGTCTGAGGATGGAAAGCCGAGGAAAAAGACAAGTCAATGCCCATCCTACCACAAAAGGCTCGCCAAAACCTCGAAACAAACTGGGAACCTCTGTCAGAAACGATATTCTCTGGAATGCCATGCAAACGAACCACATGCTGGAAGAACAATGGCACCAAATCAGAGGAGGAAGGTAACTTAGACAAGGGCACCAAATGGACCATCTTAGAGAAGCGATCACAGACCACCCAAATGACTGACATCTTTTGAGAGACGGGAAGATCTGAAATAAAATCCATAGAGATATGTGTCCAAGGCCTCTTCGGGACCGGCAAGGGCAAAAGCAACCCACTGGCACGAGAACAGCAGGGCTTAGCCCGAGCACAAATCCCACAGGACTGCACAAAAGAACGCACATCCCGCGACAGAGATGGCCACCAAAAGGATCTAGCCACTAACTCTCTGGTACCAAAGATTCCAGGATGACCAGCCAACACCGAACAATGAGCCTCAGAGATAACTTTATTCGTCCACCTATCAGGGACAAACAGCTTCTCTGCTGGGCAACGATCAGGTTTATTAAACTGAAATTTTTGCAGCACCCGCCGCAAATCAGGGGAGATGGCAGACACAATTACTCCCTCTTTGAGGATACCCGCCGGCTCAGATAAACCCGGAGAGTCGGGCACAAAACTCCTAGACAGAGCATCCGCCTTCACATTTTTAGAGCCCGGAAGGTACGAAATCACAAAGTCAAAACGGGCAAAAAACAGCGACCAACGAGCCTGTCTAGGATTTAACCGCTTGGCAGACTCGAGATAAGTCAAGTTCTTATGATCAGTCAAGACCACCACGCGATGCTTAGCTCCTTCAAGCCAATGACGCCACTCCTCGAATGCCCACTTCATGGCCAGCAATTCTCGATTGCCCACATCATAATTTCGCTCAGCAGGCGAAAACTTCCTGGAAAAGAAGGCGCATGGTTTCATCACCGAGCAATCAGAACTTCTCTGCGACAAAACAGCCCATGCTCCAATCTCAGAAGCATCAACCTCGACCTGGAATGGAAGCGAAACATCTGGTTGACACAAAACAGGGGCAGAAGAAAAACGACGCTTCAACTCTTGAAAAGCTTCCACAGCAGCAGAAGACCAATTGACCACATCAGCACCCTTCTTGGTCAAATCGGTCAATGGTTTAGCAATACTAGAAAAATTGCAGATGAAGCAACGATAAAAATTAGCAAAGCCCAGGAACTTTTGCAGACTTTTCAGAGATGTCGGCTGAGTCCAATCATGGATGGCTTGGACCTTAACAGGGTCCATCTCGATAGTAGAAGGGGAAAAGATGAACCCCAAAAATGAAACCTTCTGAACACCAAAGAGACACTTTGATCCCTTCACAAACAAAGAATTAGCACGCAGGACCTGAAACACCGTTCTGACCTGCTTCACATGAGACTCCCAATCATCCGAGAAGATCAAAATGTCATCCAAGTACACAATCGGGAATTTATCCAGGTACTCTCGGAAGATGTCATGCATAAAGGACTGAAACACTGATGGAGCATTGGCAAGTCCGAATGGCATTACTAGATACTCAAAATGGCCCTCGGGCGTATTAAATGCAGTTTTCCATTCATCGCCTCGCTTAATACGCACAAGATTATACGCACCACGAAGATCTATCTTGGTGAACCAACTAGCCTCCTTAATCCGAGCAAACAAATCAGATAACAACGGCAAGGGGTACTGAAATTTAACCGTGATCTTATTTAGAAGGCGGTAATCTATACAAGGCCTCAGCGAACCATCTTTCTTGGCTACAAAAAAGAACCCTGCTCCCAATGGCGACGATGACGGGCGAATATGCCCCTTCTCCAAGGACTCCTTCACATAACTCCGCATAGCGGCGTGCTCAGGCACAGACAAATTAAACAGTCGACCTTTTGGGAATTTACTACCAGGAATCAAATCGATAGCACAATCACAATCCCTATGCGGAGGTAGGGTATCGGACTTGGGCTCATCAAATACATCCCGGTAATCAGACAAGAACTCTGGAACCTCAGAAGGGGTGGATGACGAAATAGTCAGAAATGGGACATCACCATGTACCCCCTGACAACCCCAGCTTGACACAGACATGGATTTCCAATCTAATACTGGATTATGGACTTGTAGCCATGGCAACCCCAACACGACCACATCATGCAGATTATGCAACACCAGAAAGCGAATAACCTCCTGATGTGCAGGAGCCATGCACATGGTCAGCTGGGTCCAGTACTGAGGCTTATTCTTGGCCAAAGGCGTAGCATCAATTCCTCTCAATGGAATAGGACACTGCAAGGGCTCCAAGAAAAACCCACAACGCCTAGCATACTCCAAGTCCATCAAATTCAGGGCAGCGCCTGAATCCACAAATGCCATGACAGAATACGATGACAAAGAGCAGATCAAGGTAACGGACAGAAGAAATTTTGACTGTACCGTACCAATGGTGGCAGACCTAGCGAACCGCTTAGTGCGCTTAGGACAGTCAGAGATAGCATGAGTGGAATCACCACAGTAGAAACACAGCCCATTCAGACGTCTGTGTTCTTGCCGTTCAACTCTGGTCAAAGTCCTATTGCACTGCATAGGCTCAGGTTTAAGCTCAGGTAATACCGCCAAATGGTGCACAGATTTACGCTCACGCAAGCGTCGACCGATCTGAATGGCCAAAGACATAGACTCATTCAGACCAGCAGGCATAGGAAATCCCACCATAATAATAATAATAATTTTATTTATATAGCGCCAACATATTCCGCAGCGCTTTACAAATTATAGAGGGGACTTGTACAGACAATAGACATTACAGCATAACAGAAATACAGTTCAAAACAGATACCAGGAGGAGTGAGGGCCCTGCTCGCAAGCTTACAAACTATGGGGAAAAGGGGAGACACGAGAGGTGGATGGTAACAATTGCTTTAGTTATTCGGACCAGCTATAGTGTAAGGCTCAGGTGTTCATGTAAAGCTGCATGAACCAGTTACCTGCCTAAGTATGTAGCAGTACAGACACAGAGGGCTAATACACTTTATGCAGTATGAGAACATGATGCGAGGAACTTTTTTTTTTTTTTTTTTATTATAAATAGGCCACACAGGGATCGTTAGGTTAATGCATTGAGGCGGTAGGCCAGTCTGACACCATGACATCCTTAAGGGCTTCAGAGAGACCCTTTCTGAAAATAGCTGCGAGCGCACCTTCATTCCATTGAGTGAGTACTGACCACTTTCTAAATTTCTGACAATATACCTCTATCTCATCCTGACCCTGACACAGAGCCAGCAAATTTTTCTCTGCCTGATCCACTGAATTAGGTTCATCGTACAGCAATCCGAGAGCCAGGAAAAACGCATCGATATTACTTAATACAGGATCTCCTGACGCAAGAGAAAATGCCCAGTCCTGAGGGTCGCCACGTAAAAAAGAAATAATGATCCTAACTTGTTGAACTGGGTCACCAGAGGAGCGAGGTTTCAAAGCTAGAAATAGTTTACAATTATTTTTGAAACTCAGAAATTTAGTTCTATCTCCAAAAAACAAATCAGGAATAGGAATTCTCGGTTCTAACATAGAATTCTGAACCACAAAGTCTTGAATATTTTGTACTCTTGCCATGAGCTGATCCACACATGAAGACAGACCTTTAATGTCCATCGCTACATCTGTGTCCTGAACCACCTAAATGTCTAGGGGAAAAAAAAGGCAAAACACAGTGCAGAGAAAAAAAAATGGTCTCAGAACTTCTTTTTTCCCTCTATTGAGAATCATTAGCACTTTTGGCCTCCAGTACTGTTATGATAAGGTAATTCAGTACCACAATGGACATAGAGGTCAGAGCACATACAGTGACCTGACAATAACCCAAAAACATAGAACGAGCTCTGACATGTGGGAACTCTGCTGACCGCAATCCCTAATCCTCTCCAACCACACTAGAGGCAGCCGTGGATTGCGCCTAACGCTCCCTATGCAACTCGGCACAGCCTGAGAAACTAGCTAGCCTGAAGATAGAAAATAAGCCTACCTTGCCTCAGAGAAATACCCCAAAGGAAAAGGCAGCCCCCACATGTAATGACTGTGAGTTAAGATGAAAAGACAAACGTAGAGATGAAATAGATTTAGCAAAGTGAGGCCTGACTTTCTGAACAGAGCGAGGATAGGAAAGGTAACTTTGCGGTCAACACAAAACCCTACAAAAACCACGCAAAGGGGGCAAAAAGACCCTCCGTACCGAACTAATGGCACGGAGGTACACCCTCTGCGTCCCAGAGCTTCCAGCAAGCAGAAAAAAACAATTAGACAAGCTGGACAGAAAAAAACAGCAATCAAAATAGCAAAGCAGAACTTAGCTATGCAGAGCAGCAGGCCACAGGAACGATCCAGGAGGAAACTGGTCCAATACTAGAACATTGACTGGAGGCCAGGATCAAGGCACTAGGTGGAGTTAAATAGAGCAGCACCTAACGACTTCACCACATCACCTGAGGAAGGAAACTCAGAAGCCGCAGTACCACTTTCCTCCACCAACGGAAGCTCACAGAGAGAATCAGCCGAAGTACCACTTGTGACCACAGGAGGGAGCTCTGCCACAGAATTCACAACAGGTCAAGCTCCCTCCTGTGGTCATGAGTGGTACTTCGGCTGGTTCTGTCCTTGAGCTTCCTCTGGTGGATGTGAGTGGGGCTGCGGCTTCTGAGTTTCCTTCCTCAGGTGACGAGGTTAAGTCGTTAGGTGCTGCTCTATTTAACTCCACCTAGTTCTTTGTTCCTGGCCTCCAGTCAATGTTCCAGTATTGGTCTTGCTCTCTCCTGGATCGTTCCTGTGGCCTGTCTGCCCTGCATAAGCTAAGTTCTGCTTGTGTTACTTTTGTTTGCTATTTTTTCTGTCCAGCTTGCTATATTGGTTTGTCTTGCTTGCTGGAAGCTCTGGGACGCAGAGGGAGCACCTCCATACCGTTAGTCGGTGCGGAGGGTCTTTTTGCGCCCTCTGCGTGGTTGTTTGTAGGTTTTTGTGCTGACCGCAAAGCTATCTTCCCTATCCTCGGTCTATTCAGTAAGTCGGGCCTCACTTTGCTAAAATCTATTTCATCTCTCTGTTTGTATTTTCATCTTTACTCACAGTCATTATATGTGGGGGCTGCCTTTTCCTTTGGGGAATTTCTCTGAGGCAAGGTAGGCTTATTTTTCTACCTTCAGGGCTAGCTAGTTTCTCAGGCTGTGCCCGAGGCGCCTAGGTCTGGTCAGGAGCGTTCCACGGCTACCTCTCGTGTGGTGTGATAGGATTAGGGATTGCGGTCAGCAGAGTTCCCACGTCTCAGAGCTCGTCCTATGTTATTAGTAACTATCAGGTCACTTTGGGTGCTCTTAACCACCAGGTCCATTGTGATTCTGAATCACCAGTTCATAACAGTACTGGAGGCCCAAAGTACTAATGCTTCTCAATAGAGGGAAAAGAGAAGTTCTGAGACCATTTTTTTTCTCTGCACTGTGTTTTGTCTTTCTTTTCCCCTAGACATTTGGTTGGTTCAGGACACAGGTGTAGTGATGGACATTAAAGATCTGTCTTCTTGTGTGGATCATCTTACTGCAAGAGTACAAAATATTCAAGACTTTGTGGTTCAGAATTCTATGTTAGAACCTAGAATTCCTATTCATAGTAACATAGTTAGTAAGGCCGAAAAAAGACATTTGTCCATCCAGTTCAGCCTATATTCCATCATAATAAATCCCCAGATCTACGTCCTTCTACAGAACCTAATAATTGTATGATACAATATTGTTCTGCTCCAGGAAGACATCCAGGCCTCTCTTGAACCCCTCGACTGAGTTCGCCATCACCACCTCCTCAGGCAAGCAATTCCAGATTCTCACTGCCCTAACAGTAAAGAATCCTCTTCTATGTTGGTGGAAAAACCTTCTCTCCTCCAGACGCAAAGAATGCCCCCTTGTGCCCGTCACCTTCCTTGGTATAAACAGATCCTCAGCGAGATATTTGTATTGTCCCCTTATATACTTATACATGGTTATTAGATCGCCCCTCAGTCGTCTTTTTTCTAGACTAAATAATCCTAATTTCGCTAATCTATCTGGGTATTGTAGTTCTCCCATCCCCTTTATTAATTTTGTTGCCCTCCTTTGTACTCTCTCTAGTTCCATTATATCCTTCCTGAGCACCGGTGCCCAAAACTGGACACAGTACTCCATGTGCGGTCTAACTAGGGATTTGTACAGAGGCAGTATAATGCTCTCATCATGTGTATCCAGACCTCTTTTAATGCACCCCATTATCCTGTTTGCCTTGGCAGCTGCTGCCTGGCACTGGCTGCTCCATGTAAGTTTATCATTAACTAGGATCCCCAAGTCCTTCTCCCTGTCAGATTTACCCAGTGGTTTCCCATTCAGTGTGTAATGGTGATATTGATTCCTTCTTCCCATGTGTATAAACTTACATTTATCATTGTTAAACCTCATCTGCCACCTGATTTGTTTTCTGGAGATAGAGCTAAGTTTCTGAGTTTTAAAAATAATTGTAAACTATTTCTTGCTTTGAAACCCCGCTCCTCTGGTGACCCAGTTCAACAAGTTAAGATCATTATTTCTTTATTACGTGGCGACCCTCAAGACTGGGCATTTTCCCTTGCGCCAGGAGATCCTGCATTATGTAATATTGATGCGTTTTTTCTGGCGCTCGGATTGCTTTATGATGAACCTAATTCAGTGGATCAGGCAGAGAAAAATTTGCTGGCTCTGTGTCAGGGTCAGGATGAGGTAGAGATATATTGTCAGAAGATTAGGAAGTGGTCTGTGCTCACTCAATGGAATGAATGTGCGCTGGCAGCAATTTTCAGAAAGGGTCTCTCTGAAGCCCTTAAGGATGTCATGGTGGGATTTCCTATGCCTGCTGGTCTGAATGAGTCTATGTCTTTGGCCATTCAGATCGATCGACGCTTACGTGAGCGTAAAACTGTGCACCATTTGGCGGTATTATCTGAACATAAACCTGAGCCTATGCAATGTGATAGGACTTTGACCAGAGCTGAACGGCAAGAACACAGATGTCGGAATGGGCTGTGTTTTTACTGTGGTGATTCCACTCATGCTATTTCCGATTGTCCTAAGCGCACTAAGCGGTTCGCTAGGTCTGCCACCATTGGTACGGTACAGTCGAAATTTCTTTTGTCCGTTACTTTGATCTGCTCTTTGTCGTCCTATTCTGTCATGGCATTTGTGGATTCAGGCGCTGCCCTGAATTTGATGGACTTGGAGTTTGCTAGGCGCTGTGGGTTTTTCTTGGAGCCCTTGCAGTATCCTATTCCACTGAGAGGAATTGATGCTACGCCTTTGGCCAAGAATAAGCCTCAGTACTGGACCCAACTGACCATGTGCATGGCTCCTGCGCACCAGGAGGATATTCGCTTTTTGGTGTTGCATAATCTGCATGATGTGGTCGTGTTGGGGTTGCCATGGCTACAAGTCCATAACCCAGTATTGAATTGGAAATCTATGTCTGTGTCCAGCTGGGGTTGTCAGGGGGTGCATGGTGATGTTCCATTTCTGTCTGTTTCGTCATCCACCCCTTCTGAGGTCCCAGAGTTCTTGTCGGATTACCGGGATGTATTTGATGAGCCCAAGTCCAGTGCCCTACCTCCGCATAGGGATTGCGATTGTGCTATCGATTTGATTCCTGGTAGTAAGTTTCCTAAAGGTCGATTGTTTAATTTGTCTGTGCCTGAGCACGCCGCTATGCGGAGTTACGTAAAGGAATCCTTGGAGAAGGGTCATATTCGCCCGTCGTCGTCACCATTGGGAGCAGGGTTCTTTTTTGTGGCCAAGAAGGATGGTTCGCTGAGACCTTGTATTGATTACCGCCTTCTAAATAAAATCACAGTCAAATTTCAGTACCCCTTGCCGCTGCTGTCTGATTTGTTTGCTCGGATTAAGGGGGCTAGTTGGTTCACCAAGATAGATCTTCGTGGTGCGTATAATCTTGTGCGTATTAAACAGGGCGATGAATGGAAAACAGCATTTAATACGCCCGAGGGCCATTTTGAGTACCTGGTTATGCCATTCGGGCTTTCCAATGCTCCATCAGTATTTCAGTCCTTTATGCATGACATCTTCCGAGAGTACCTGGATAAATTCCTGATTGTATACTTGGATGATATTTTGGTCTTCTCGGATGATTGGGAGTCTCACGTGAAGCAGGTTAGAATGGTGTTCCAGGTCCTGCGTGCTAATTCTTTGTTTCTGAAGGGGTCAAAGTGTCTCTTTGGTGTTCAGAAGGTTTCATTTTTGGGTTTCATTTTTTCCCCTTCTACTATCGAGATGGATCCTGTTAAAGTTCAGGCCATTTATGAGTGGACTCAGCCAACATCTCTGAAGAGTCTGCAAAAGTTCCTGGGCTTTGCTAATTTTTATCGTCGCTTCATCAATAATTTTTCTAGTATTGCTAAACCGTTGACTGATTTAACCAAGAAGGGTGCTGATGTGGTCAATTGGTCTTCTGCTGCTGTGGAAGCTTTTCAGGAGTTGAAGCGTCGTTTTTCTTCTGCCCCTGTGTTGTGCCAGCCAGATGTTTCGCTCGCGTTCCAGGTCGAGGTTGATGCTTCTGAAATTGGAGCAGGGGCTGTTTTGTCGCAAAGAAGTTCTGATGGCTCGGTGATGAAACCATGTGCCTTCTTTTCCAGGAAGTTTTCGCCTGCTGAGCGTAATTATGATGTTGGCAATCGAGAGTTGCTGGCCATGAAGTGGGCATTCGAGGAGTGGCGTCATTGGCTTGAAGGAGCTAAGCATCGCGTGGTGGTCTTGACTGATCACAAGAACTTGACTTATCTCGAGTCTGCCAAACGGTTGAATCCTAGACAGGCTCGTTGGTCGCTGTTTTTCTCCCGTTTTGACTTTGTGGTTTCGTACCTTCCGGGCTCTAAGAATGTGAAGGCGGATGCCCTTTCTAGGAGTTTTGTGCCCGACTCTCCGGGTTTTCCTGAGCCGGCGGGTATTCTCAAAGACGGGGTAATTTTGTCTGCCATCTCCCCTGATTTACGGCGGGTGCTGCAAAAATTTCAGGCTAATAGACCTGACCGTTGCCCAGCGGAGAAACTGTTTGTCCCTGATAAATGGACGAGTAGAGTTATCTCTGAGGTTCATTGTTCGGTGTTGGCTGGTCATCCTGGAATCTTTGGTACCAGAGATTTGGTGGCTAGATCCTTTTGGTGGCCGTCTCTGTCGCGGCATGTGCGTTCGTTTGTGCAGTCCTGTGGGATTTGTGCTCGGGCTAAGCCCTGCTGTTCTCGTGCCAGTGGGTTGCTTTTGCCATTGCCGGTCCCGAAGAGGCCCTGGACACATATCTCGATGGATTTTATTTCGGATCTCCCCGTCTCTCAAAAGATGTCGGTCATTTGGGTGCTTTGTGATCGCTTCTCTAAGATGGTCCATTTGGTACCCTTGTCTAAATTGCCTTCCTCCTCTGATTTGGTGCCATTGTTTTTCCAACATGTGGTGCGTTTGCATGGCATTCCGGAGAACATCGTTTCTGACAGAGGTTCCCAGTTTGTTTCGAGGTTTTGGCGAGCCTTTTGTGCTAGGATGGGCATTGATTTGTCTTTTTCCTCGGCTTTCCATCCTCAGACAAGTGGCCAAACTGAACGAACCAATCAGACCTTGGAAACATATCTGAGATGTTTTGTTTCTGCTGATCAGGATGATTGGGTGTCCTTTTTGCCTTTGGCTGAGTTCGCCCTTAATAATCGGGCCAGCTCGGCTACTTTGGTTTCGCCGTTTTTCTGCAATTCTGGTTTCCATCCTCGTTTCTCTTCAGGGCAGGTTGAGTCTTCGGACTGTCCTGGTGTGGATACTGTGGTGGATAGGTTGCAGCAGATTTGGACTCATGTAGTGGACAATTTGACATTGTCCCAGGAGAAGGCTCAACGTTTCGCTAACCGCAGGCGCTGTGTGGGTCCCCGACTTCGTGTTGGGGATTTGGTTTGGTTGTCGTCTCGTTATATTCCTATGAAAGTTTCCTCTCCTAAGTTTAAGCCTCGTTTCATTGGTCCGTATAGGATTTCTGAGGTTCTTAATCCTGTGTCTTTTCGTTTGACCCTTCCAGCTTCTTTTTCCATCCATAATGTATTCCATAGGTCATTGTTGCGGAGATACGTGGCACCTGTGGTTCCATCCGTTGATCCTCATGCCCCAGTTTTGGTTGAGGGGGAGTTGGAGTATATAGTGGAGAAGATTTTGGATTCTCGTATTTCGAGACGGAAACTCCAGTACCTGGTTAAGTGGAAGGGTTATGGTCAGGAAGATAATTCCTGGGTCTTTGCCTCTGATGTTCATGCTGCCGATCTGGTTCGTGCCTTTCATTTGGCTCATCCTGGTCGGCCTGGGGGCTCTGGTGAGGGTTCGGTGACCCCTCCTCATGTGGGGGGTACTGTTGTGAATTCTGTGGTCAAGCTCCCTCCTGTGGTCATGAGTGGTACTTCGGCTGGTTGTGTCCTTGAGCTTCCTCTGGTGGATGTGAGTGGGGCTGCGGCTTCTGAGTTTCCTTCCTCAGGTGACGAGGTTAAGTCGTTAGGTGCTGCTCTATTTAACTCCACCTAGTTCTTTGTTCCTGGCCTCCAGTCAATGTTCCAGTATTGGTCTTGCTCTCTCCTGGATCGTTCCTGTGGCCTGTCTGCCCTGCATAAGCTAAGTTCTGCTTGTGTTACTTTTGTTTGCTATTTTTTCTGTCCAGCTTGCTATATTGGTTTGTCTTGCTTGCTGGAAGCTCTGGGACGCAGAGGGAGCACCTCCATACCGTTAGTCGGTGCGGAGGGTCTTTTTGCGCCCTCTGCGTGGTTGTTTGTAGATTTTTGTGCTGACCGCAAAGCTATCTTCCCTATCCTCGGTCTATTCAGTAAGTCGGGCCTCACTTTGCTAAAATCTATTTAATCTCTGTGTTTGTATTTTCATCTTTATTCACAGTCACTATATGTGGGGGGCTGCCTTTTCCTTTGCGGAATTTCTCTGAGGCAAGGTAGGCTTATTTTTCTATCTTCAGGGCTAGCTAGTTTCTCAGGCTGTGTCCGAGGCGCCTAGGTCTGGTCAGGAGCGCTCCACGGCTACCTCTAGTGTGGTGTGATAGGATTAGGGATTGCGGTCAGCAGAATTCCCACGTCTCAGAGCTCGTCCTATGTTATTAGTAACTATCTGGTCACTTTGGGTGCTCTCAACCACCAGATCCATTGTGATTCTGAATCACCAGTTCATAACAGCCTGCCTTGCTTTCCAGTCTTGTCTGCCCTGTCTGTCCGCCGTGCCTGCCCTGCAGACTTGCCTTGTCTGCCCCATCTCTCCGCTGTGCCTGCCCTGCGTTCCAGTCTTGTCTGCCCTGTCTCTCCACCGTGCCTGCCCTGGGTACTTGCCTTGTCTGCCCTGTGTCCCGGCCGTGCCTGCCCTGCGTACCTGCTTAGTCAGCCCTGTCTCTCTGCCGTGCCTGCTCTGCATACTTACCTTGTCAGCCCTGTGTCTCCACCGTGTTCCTGCCTTGTTAGCCCAGTGTCTCTGCCGTTCCTTCTCCGTGTTCCAGTCTTTACGGAGGTCATGCGGGTCATCCTCAACATACCACTGACCCATTCAGTCCAGTCCCATAGCAGAGTGTTGCTTCCTGTAAATTTTGGGAGGTTTTTCAACATTGCCCCCAGTGAGATGCTGGCAACGCCAACCGCATGGTCTGTCTCCTCGGTGCCTGTGGCCTGCATCCTGCTGTCTATGCCAAGTGTGAGCAGGGATGCAGTGACACACAAGAGACAGAGCAAGGGTTTACAAATTTACTGAACACAGGGATACTCCACCCAGAGAGGTGAACAGTTCAATGGGGGGAAAATAGACAGTTGAAATGTAAAGAGGATATAGAAGGGGTAATAGTTCTGATAGGATTAACTTATCCAATCTGTAGATTTTCAGGCTGTGAGGTTGTAAACCAAGAGGTGGCGTCAACAATGGCTGGCGCGGGATTGGCCGGTGAAGTCCTGGAGATACGATGATCCGTTTTCTGGCGGTAGTGGTTAGTCTGTTACCTTGCACTGAGCTCCTAGTCCATATACTGATTCAGAAGAGAGGGTACGGGCCACAGCAGTGTTTGAGCCTAACGTGGCTCGGCATATATACACCGGGGGTTCAGGGCACAGATAACGGTCACACACCCGGTGTCTCTCAGGCAGCCTACGCACTGTACTAACAGGCCCGAAATGTTTGGCACTTTACTGTCAGGGTCAGCTGGCACACTGCACGTCTCTGTGCAGTGTCTCTGCGGAGGGCAGCAGGAATGCTCGGGCACGGGCTTGAGTTGTGGCCGTGCTCGAGGGACGGAGCACTCACTTCTCCCTGCTGTGCGCTGTCTGTTCCCGCCGAGTCTGACCGCTTCCGTGCGTGCTGTGGCATTTTTAGCTTAGCCACACCCCCTGCTCCCAGATGCAAGTCTAGGTCCGGTCCCCTAAGCTATCCCCAGACAACAGAGGTGACAGCCCCGACAGTTTCGGACCCGGCGCAGAGCAAGTACCCACGGCCCGGTCCTACTTCTTACATATGGGGACCTGGATATGGGATATATGGTGAACAGAATGAGGGACTTGGATGAGGGACTTGGATGAGAGACATATAGCATGGGGACCTGGATGAGAGTCTCATGGGTACCAGGAAAGATGACATATGGGACCCAGCATGAGGGACATATGTGGACCAGGATGGGGTACATTATTACATAAAGGGGACAGGATATTACAGGAAGTTGCTCAGATTGTGGCTATAATTACTGTAGGGGCCAATTAGGGGACATCAATACTACTGTTATATATTTTACTTTTGAGTTAGTTTTCCATGCTGGGGGGGACAAAAGGGAGGTCCTTTTACTGTGCAGGGCAGCACTATGTTGCTATTTTTCATCATTTGGCGCAGTGTAAACGTCAGGGGAAAAAGTGATGAATGTGCTCCAGATGCGCTCAGTTATAGATAACAGTGTATTATTTTCTGCAGAGAAAAGTCCTGTCTTGAAGAAGTGATAGTGGTCTGCACTGGATGAAGAAGAAAAGTGAAGATGTATGACTTCAACTAGAGACGTTAGTGTGTAACCTGTACACATACACTAATACACTACATAGTATATACAGCGTTCATGTGTACAATGTCACTTGTGATTCCTGTACTACCGTACCTATACACTGACATAAACTCCTGTTTATAATGTCACTAGTGATCCCTGTACATTATACACTATACACAGAGCTCCCATGTGTAATGTCAGCGGAGATCATTGTATTGTCTGCTGTGAGACCGTCACCGGTGTAATATGCGAGGGTCGCTATGTGTCCCCCAGGATGTGCGTAGAAGCATATGGAGGCCGGGGGAATGCATTGCAGTCACAGGCATAGCTGCGATTGCAAGGCAGAATAGAAGTGTCAGTCTTGGGCCAGCTATTTGTCCAAGGCAGAGTTAAGAAAAACCCCCATGGGCTTTTATTTTTTAAATGGACTACAGGATGGTAGTGGGGCAGTCCATTTCCTTCACAGGCCCCAGGTTTTCCATGTGGCTTACAGCCACAAGTTTGTTTGTAAAAACCCCTGCAGCAGAAGGTTGGGTGTGTCAGTTTTGGTCTTGCAAGCAGGCAGAAGAGACAGCTTTGCAGAGCTCAACTTGTGTGAGGAAACACTGCACCATGTGGAGCCAAAAGTCCTGACACCCTCAGCGTACATGGCGGTGCAGCGTACATGGCAACAGGTCACGGACTGTCTTTATTTTTCCAGGCTGCGATCCGGAGCATCCGATTTACTTTCCTATTTTGTGAGTACACTGTTTATTAAAAGAGACTTTACTTTGAACTTTTCCTGGGTCACTGCTGTTATGATCTGGTGGCCTAGGAGCAGCATGTGACGTACTCTGGAGAAGGTGGTACCTGTACTGACCGCAGACCCTGAACTTAGCACCGCAACTAGAAGTAGCCGTGGGATGTACCTAACACTCCCTAGACAACTCAACACAGCCTAAGGACTAACTTCCCCTAAAGATAGAAACGGGAAAACTATCTTGCCGCAGAGAAAATCCCCAAAGGATAGACAGACCCCCACAAATATTGACTGTGAGAGGAGAGGGAAATGACATACGCAGACTGAAATCAGGATATAGCAAAGGAGGCCTTTCTAGCTAAAAAGAAAGAATAGGACAGAGTACTATGCGGTCAGTATTAAAACACTAGAAAATATCCACCACAGAAAATACCAATCTCCACATCTGACTAAAGACATGGAGGGTATATCTGCATCTCCAGAGATACAGCTTGGCTGCAAAAAATCCTTACACAGACAAAGCTGGACAAGACAAAACATGAAAATGCACAGAACTATAAGGCCCACAGCATGTGGACAGCAAAAACAAAGGCAGAACTTATCTTTGTTGAAAAGAACAGCAAAACACGAGAGACCAGTCAGGGATGTGAATCCTCCAAAAACAATGGACAACTGGCACTGACTAAAGGATCAATCAAGACTAAATAGCCCAGTCCAAATTGCAATAAGTGGACACACCTGATAAATGCTGCGATCCAAAGACAGCAGCACTACCACTCATAACCACCGGAGGGAACCCAAGAGCAGAATTCACAACAGTACCCCCCTTGAAGAGGGGTCACTGAACCCTCACCAGAGCCCCCAGGCCGATCAGGACGAGCCAAATTAAAGGCACGAACCAAATCGTCAGCATGAACATTGGAGGCAACCACCCAAGAATTATCCTCCTGGCCATAACCCTTCCATTTGACAAGATACTGAAGCTTCCGTCTCGAAAAACGAGAATCCAAAATCTTCTCAACCACATACTCCAACTCCCCATCAATCAACACCGGGACCGGAGGATCAACAGAGGGAACAACGGGCACCAAATACTTCCGCAACAAAGATCTATGGAAAACATTATGGATGGAAAAAGAGGCTGGAAGGGCCAAAGGAAAAGACACTGGATTGATAATCTCAGAAATCCTATAAGGACCAACAAACCGAGGCTTGAACTTAGGGGAAGAAACCTTCATAGGAACATGACGGGAAGACAACCAGACCAAATCCCCAACCCGAAGCCGGGAACCAACACACCGACGACGGTTAGCAAAACACTGAGCCTCCTCCTGAGACAACACCAAATTGTCCACCACATGAGCCCAAATTTGCTGCAGCCTGTCAACCACAGAATCCACACCAGGACAATCAGAAGGCTCAACCTGCCCTGAAGAAAAACGAGGATGAAAACCAAAATTACAAAAAAAAAGGCGAAACCAAGGTAGCAGAACTAGCCTGATTATTAAGGGCAAACTCGGCCAATGGCAAGAAAGCAACCTAATCATCCTGATCAGCAGACACAAAGCATCTCAAATAAGTTTCCAAAGTCTGATTAGTTCGCTCGGTTTGGCCATTTGTCTGAGGATGAAATGCGGAAGAAAAAGACAAATCAATGCCCAGCCTAGCACAAAAGGCCCGCCAAAACCTAGAAACAAACTGGGAACCTCTATCGGACACAATATTCTCCGGAATGCCATGCAAACGAACCACATGCTGAAAAAAACAAAGGAAACAAATCAGAAGAGGAAGGCAATTTAGGCAAAGGTACCAAATGAACCATCTTAGAAAACCGATCACAAACCACCCAGATAACCGACATCCTCTGGGAAACCGGAAGATCTGAAATAAAATCCATAGAAATATGTGTCCAAGGCCTCTCAGGGACCGGCAAAGGCAGAAGCAACCCACTAGCACGGGAACAACAAGGCTTGGCCCACGCACAAGTCCCACAGGACTGCACAAAAGAACGCACATCCCGCGACAAAGAAGGCCACCAAAAGGACCTACCAACCAAATTTCTGGTACAAAAATCCCAGGATGGCCAGCCAACACAGAACAATGAACCTCAGAAATCACTTTACTAGTCCATCTATCAGGAACAAACAGTTTCCCCACTGGACAGCGGTCAGGTTTATCAGCCTGAAATTCCTGAAGAACCCGTCGTAAATCAGGGGAGATGGCAGAAAGAATCACCCCTTCCTTCAGAATGCCGACCGGCTCAAGGACCCCAGGAGAATCAGGCAAAAAACTCCTAGAGAGGGCATCAACCTTAACATTCTTAGAACCCGGAGAGACGAGACCACAAAATAAAAACGGGAGAAAAACAGGGACCATCGAGCCTGTCTAGGGTTCAGTCGTTTGGCAGACTTGAGGTAAATCAGATTTTTATGATCGGTCAGGACCACAATACGGTGCTTGGCCCCCTCAAGCCAATGTCGCCACTCCTCAAATGCCCACTTCATAGCCAACAACTCCCGATTGCCGACATCATAATTGCGTTCCGCAGGCGAAAACTTCCTAGAAAAGAAGGCACACGGTTTCATCAAGGAACCATCAGAATTCCTCTGAGACAAAACGGCCCCTGCCCCAATCTCAGACACGTCAACCTCAAACTGAAATGAAAGAGAAACATCCGGCTGACGCAACACAGGGGCAGAAGTAAATCGGCGTTTAAGCTCCTGAAAGGCAGAAACAGCCGCGGAGGACCAATTCGTCACATCAGCGCCTTTCTTCGTTAAATCGGTCAGAGGTTTAACCACACTGGAGAAGTTGGCAATGAAACGACTGTAAAAATTAGCAAAGCCCAAGAATTTCTGAAGGCTCTTCACAGATGTGGGCTGAATCCAATCATGAATGGCCTGAACTTTAACCAGATCCATTTCTATAGATGAGGGAGAAAAAATGAAGCCCAAAAAAGAAACCTTCTGCACTCCAAAGAGGCACTTAGACCCCTTCACAAATAAAGCATTATCACGGAGGATCTGAAATACCATCCTGACCTGCTTCACATGAGACTCCCAATCATCGGAAAAAAAAAAATATCATCCAAATATACAATCATGAATTTATCAAGATAACTCCGAAAGATATCATGCATGAAGGACTGGAACACAGATGGGGCATTAGAGAGTCCGAATGGCATCACAAGGTATTCAAAATGGCCTTCGGGCGTATTAAATGCAGTTTTCCATTCGTCACCCTGCTTAATACGAACAAGATTATATGCCCCCGAAGGTCAATCTTAGTAAACCAACTAGCCCCCTTAATCCTAGCAAACAAATCAGTAAGCAAAGGCAAAGGGTATTGAAATTTGACCGTGATCTTATTCAAGAGGCGATAATCAATACAGGGTCTCAAGGAGCCATCCTTCTTGGCAACAAAAAAAAAACCTGCTCCCAATGGTGAAGAAGATGGCCGAATATGCCCCTTCTCCAAAGACTGCTTAATATAGCTCCGCATGGCGGCATGTTCTGGGACAGACAGGTTGAAAAGTCGGCCCTTAGGGAATTTACAACCTGGAATCAAGTCAATAGCACAATCACAGTCCCTATGCGGTGGAAGGGAACTGGACCTGGGCTCATTGAATACATCCTGGAAATCCGACAAAAACTCAGGAATTTCAGAAGAGGGGGAAGAGGAAATTGACATCAAAGGAATGTGACCATGAACCCCTGACAACGCCAACTAGTCACAGACATAGATTTCCAATCTAACATCGGATTATGTACCTGTAACCATGGAAAACCTAGCACAATAGCATCATGCAAAGTATGCAACACCAGAAAACGACAATCTTCCTGATGGGCTGGCGCCATGCACATGGTCAGCTGTGTCCAAAACTGAGGTTTATTTTTAGCCAACGGTGTAGCATCAATGCCCCTTAAAGGAATAGGGTTCTGCAAAGGCTGCAAGGGAAAACCACAACGTCTGGCAAATTCTAAGTCCATTAAGTTCAGAGCGGCGCCTGAATCCACAAATGCCATGACTGAAAATGATGATAATGAGCAGATCAAGGTCACAGCTAACAGAAATTTAGTTTGTACAGTACTGATGGTAACAGAACTAGCGATTCTCTTAGTACGCTTAGGGCAATCAGAAATAACATGAGCAGAATCGCCGCAGTAAAAACACAAGCTATTCTGACGCCTGAATCTTTGTCGTTCAGCTCTAGACAAAATCCTATCACACTGCATAGGCTCAGGGCTCCACTCGGAGGACAACGCCACAGTGTGCACAAGTCTGCGCTTGCGCAAGCGCCGATCAATCTGAATGGCCAGAGACATAGAATCACTCAGACCAGCAGGCGTGGGGAACCCCACCATAACATCTTTAACGGATTCAGAAAGACCCTTTCTGAAAATCGCCGCCAAGGCATCCTCATTCCATTTAGTCAATACAGACCATTTTCTAAATTTCTGGCAATACGATTCTGCCGCTTCTTGACCCTGACACAGGGCCAACAAGGTCTTCTCTGCATGATCCACTGAATTAGGATCATACAATAACCCTAGTGCTTGAAAAAAGGTGTCTACATTAAGCAAAGCAGGATTCCCAGATTCCAGGGAAAATGCCCAATCCTGAGGATCACCACGCAGCAGGGAAATAACAATTTTAACCTGCTGAATGGGATCACCAGAAGAACGGGGTTTCAGAGCAAAAAAACAGTTTACAGTTATTTTTAAAGCTCAAAAATTTGGACCTGTCCCCAAGAAACAAATCAGGAGTTGGAATTCTAGGCTCTAAAACCGGAGTCTGAACGATATAATCGGAAATACCCTGTACTCTAGCAGCGAGTTGGTCCACACGAGAAACCAATTTCTGAACCTCCATGCCAGCGCCTAACTCCTGAGCCACCCAGAGGAAAAGAGGGAAGGAAAGACACAACAGACTACAGAAAAAAAAAGGCTCAGCACTTTCCTTCCCTTCTTCTGAGATGCGTTTAACTCATTGTTGGCCAGTTGTACTGTTATGATCTGGTGGCCTAGGAGCAGCATGTGACGTACTCTGGAGAAGGTGGTACCTGTACTGACCGCAGACCCTGAACTTAGCACCGCAACTAGAAGTAGCCGTGGGATGTACCTAACACACCACGACACAGCCTAAGGACTAACTTCCCCTAAAGATAGAAACGGGAAAACTATCTTGCCTCAGAGAAAATCCCCAAAGGATAGACAGCCCCCCACAAATATTGACTGTGAGAGGAGAGGGAAATGACATACGCAGACTGAAATCAGGATATAGCAAAGGAGGCATTTCTAGCTAAAAAGAAAGAATAGGACAGAGTACTATGCGGTCAGTATTAAAACACTAGAAAATATCCACCACAGAAAATACAAATCTCCACATCTGACTAAAGATATGGAGGGTATATCTGCATCTCCAGAGATACAGCTTGGCTGCAAAAAATCCTTACACAGACAAAGCTGGACAAGACAAAACATGAAAATGCACAGAACTATAAGGCCCACAGCATGTGGACAGCAAAAACAAAGCCAGAACTTATCTTTGTTGAAAAGAACAGCAAAACAGGAGAGACCAGTCAGGGATGTGAATCCTCCAAAAACAATGGACAACTGGCACTGACTAAAAGATCAATCAAGACTAAATAGCCCAGTCTAAATTGCAATAAGTGGACACACCTGATAAATGCTGCGATCCAAAGACAGCAGCACTACCACTCATAACCACCGGAGGGAACCCAAGAGCAGAATTCACAACACACTGCCTCATTACTGCACAGAATGGATACCGCTGCACTACACTGCACATTGACACTGTATACAGAGCTCCCGTGTATAATGTCACCGGTGATCACTGTATTACCTGTGGACTGACACTATATACAGAGCTTCTGTGTATAATGTCACTGGTGATCACTGTATTGCCTGTACACTGACATTATATACAGAAATCCTGTGATGGTCTGACAGTCATCCTGGATCTGGCTGTAGAAGGTCATTGCAATTAGCTCTACAAGCACCTTCTTGATTTTTGCACCTCTGTTATGAGGTGATATCATTCTCCCTCTAGGACTGAACAGTTACCTCCACCTTCTGCTGCTAATTAACACACCCTTGCTAAAGGTTTAGATACCTTTCATTCTCTTCAGCAAGATGCTGGTGTTAGCTCAATTTCCCTCTGGTTGGAAGTACTAGCAGTTAGCTAGTGTCTTCTTGGAGGACTCTTGGAGGATTGCTGATGTGGTCTTCTCAAGCGTATCCCCGTGTTTGTCCACCCTCTCTGTCTTTAGTTGTAGTGGTGGCTGACTAGCGCTTTCCCCTTCT
Organism: Ranitomeya imitator; assembly: GCF_032444005.1. Lineage (NCBI taxonomy): Eukaryota > Metazoa > Chordata > Amphibia > Anura > Dendrobatidae > Ranitomeya > Ranitomeya imitator. The sequence goes on along the minus strand of NC_091285.1, from coordinate 509,151,628 downwards.
CCTCCCTATCCAGGGCCTATCGCTAGGGTCATTAGGTTCCTGCTCGGCAATAAGTGCGGAACCTATTTACGGATGTCAGGCAGGACAGGGTGTTGTTAGATATGCCTAAGGGGTCTCCACTCCCCCCTTCGATAGTGTTTGGGCTTCCCCTCCCTCTCCCAGTTATGCACCTTGCTTCTTCCTCACCCAGCATGACATTTACTTGTACACTGACTCTTAATACAGAGCTCCTGTGTATAATGTCACTGGTGATCCCTGTATTACCTGTACACTGTATACTATGTACAGAGCTCCTGTGTATAATGGCATTTATGGTAATATTAGTATTGAGTTTTTTTTTATTAATGATCCGTGTTGTAGTATTCAGTCACTATGTGGTGATAATACGTGGTCTGATCGTGGTGTGGCGGTATTTGTCCATAGTATGTGATTTTGATATTTGGTCACTATCTGGGAGTAATATCTGTTCTGGTCATGATGTGGTAGTATTTATCCCCTGTATATGGTATTACTTGGTCACTATGTGGAGGTAATATGTAGTCTGATCATTGTGGGATGTTATTTTGCACATATTTGCTGCTGAGACAAGAAATTAGTTGCAGCAGACAGTTGAAGTGCCAGATGGACAGGTGGTCATCCTTTCCAATTTGAGCAGGGTTCCTTTAGTACCAATTTTCAAAACTTGTAGAAAACCCCATAAAAATATCCACCATACTAAGTGACTGACAGTGTGCTGGACTGGAGATAATGAGGTAGAGTAAGGTAGCGTAAGGCTGGTTTCACATTTGCGTTTTTTGCCGCTGCGTTTGTAACGCATATAAACGCATATGTTCGGTTTCCTATATTTAACATTAAAAACGCATATGTTTTTTTTTGTACGCGTTTTGCCGCGTTTGACGACGCATGCGTCGTTTCGATGCTTGCGTCTTGGCACGGAAATGCAACATGTAGTAATTTCTAGAGGCTTTTTTTGCCGCAAAAAAACGCATGCGTTCGATTGCGTCAAAAAAAAACTTTTGCTGTCTATGGAAACGCATGCGTTATGATTGGCAGCTGTCACACACTGAAAGACGCTTTTATTCCAGAAAATATTTTTTGCGTTACCACATTTTGAGAGCTACAATTTTTTCCATATTTTGGTCCACAGAGTCATGTGAGGTTTTGTTTTTCGCGGGACATTTTTATTGGTAACATTTTCTGGCACATGACATTTTTGCTTGCTTTTTATTCTGATTTTTGTGAAGCAGAATGTACAAAAACCAGCTTGTGAAATTTGTCATCATGCGTACCAAAAGCGCAAAAGCAGGAAAAAACGCATGTAAACGCGTACAAACGCTGCATTTATTTAACTGCATGCGACAATGCTGCAGATTTAAAAGCAAATGTGAAACCAGCCTAAGAAGGGTAAAGCACCTTTACTTTGTTACCATTACTTGTATTTTTTTGGTTGAGGGAAATATATGTGAAAATTGGCGTGGCTAACAAAACAGGGTGTGGCCTATTAAAATGGGTGTGGCTTGTCACATGGGTGTGTTTTCCAAACCCAAACAGGGAACTCATTGTTAAAAAATTGAATCCAACCCCTGCGCGCCGTGACAGCGCATGTTATATCCCGCTGTCCCTCCCCCCTGCCCTTGCTGAGTGACCTTACACACAATTGAGCAGTGTGGTTATACTCTCACATCTGACCTCATGGGGTCCTTCCATTATAGCCTGGGTTGCTCATGGACAGTCAAAGGCTTAGCAGACTGAATCCGCATCAGAATAGCCGGGGCACAGCGAGTTAGAGGATGGTGTTCCCACCCCCACAATCCTCTCTGGCAAGCAGGGTGACTGGGTGACAGGGCAGACAGTGAGTAAACGAGTAATGAGGGGAGCAGGCGCAGCAAATCAAAACGACATGCTGTCTCCCTGTGGAGCTCCCTCTGATGTCCGGCAGCCGGCCACGCTGTACGACCACACTGTACGACCACACTGATCGCACATAGTTAAGACCCGCCATGATTGCAATTATCATATTATATAGCACTGTGTCAATATAAAAGTCCCGGGCAGGGGGAGGAGAGAGCAGCTGGGTCAGGAGTTGAAGATGGGATTGATTAATGGTTGTACCAGAGGTTTTAAATAAATAATAATAATCTTTATTTTATATAGCGCTAAGGCTACGTTCAGACTAGCGTTGTGCTAGTGTGCGTCGGGTTAGCGTCGGGCGACGCAGCGGCGACGCACGCGTCATGCGCCCCTATGTTTAACATGGGGGACGCATGCGTTTTTGTTTGTTGCGTTTGGCGACACTTGCGTCTTTTTTGCCGCAAGCGTCGGACCAAGAAAACGCAACAAGTTGCATTTTTCTTGCGTCCGATTTTCGGCAAAAAACGACGCACGCATCGCAAAACACAGCGTTTTTGCCGCGTTTTTGCGTGCGTTGTGCGTTGCGTCGCAGCGGCGCACAACGCTAGTCTGAACGTAGCCTTACATATTCCGCAGCGCTTTACAGTTTGCACACATTATCATCACTGTCCCCGATGGGGCTCACAATCTAAATTCCCTATCAGTATGTCTTTGGAATGTGGGAGGAAACCGGAGTGCCCGGAGGAAACCCACGCAAACACGGAGAGAACATACAAACTCTTTGCAGATGTTGTCCTTGGTGGGGTTTGAACCCAGGACTCCAGCGCTGTAAGGCTGCAGTGCTAACCACTGCGCCACCGTGCTGCCCAGGTTTTCTGTTTTTACATAGAGAAAAGAGAATTGCCTGGGTACAAAAGCAAAATAAGCAATTGCAAGTACACAGTGCTATATAATATGATTATATTAAGAGGATAACATTTTGATGGCACTGCTTCTTTAATGAGCAGCAATAACTTACTCCAAATATACAGAAACTGCTGGTTCATCGCTTGCAAACTGGCCTGAAAAAATATGGGCATAATCCTTTGTAGGCTATACTCCCTCATTGAGTACAAGCAGCTTTATTCCACTAAGCTGGGTTTATTTTGTGAAGAAAATCCTCTGCATATACCAGTTCAAGCAAAGTGAATGTGATTCAATGAAAACTCACTGTGTGTTTAAAGGGAAGATGTCATGAAAAGTTTTTTCAAACATTAAAAAGTGAATGTTTTTTATTTTTGTTTCAAATATTTCCATTTTTTAACCCCTTAACCCCCAAGGGTGGTTTGCACGTTAATGACCGGGCCAATTTTTACAATTCTGACCACTGTCCCTTTATGAGGCTATAACTCTGGAACGCTTCAATGGATCCTGATGATTCTGACATTGTTTTCTCGTGACATATTGTACTTCATAATAGTGGTAAAATTTCTTTGATATTACCTGCGTTTATTTGTAAAAAAAAAAAAAAAAAAAACGGAAATTTGGCGAAAATTTTGAAAATTTTGCAATTTTCCAACTTTGAATTTTTATGCCCTTAAATCACAGAGATATGTCACACAAAATACTTAATAAGTAACATTTCCCACAAGTCTACTTTACATCAGCACAATTTTGGAAACAAATTTTTTTTTTGCTAGGAAGTTATAAGGGTTAAAAGTTGACCAGCGATTTCTAATTTTTACAACAAAATTTACAAAACCATTTTTTTAGGGTCCACCTCACATTAAGTCACATTTAGGAGTCTATATGGCAAAAAATACCCAAAAGTGACACTATTCTAAAAACTGCACCCCTTAAGCTGATCAAAACCACATTCAAGAAGTTTATTAACCCTTCAGGTGCTTCACAGTAGCAGAAGCGATGTGAAAGGAAAAAATGAAAATTTAACTTTTTAGTCACAAAAATGATCTTTTAGCAAGAAATTTTTTATTTTCCCAAGGGTAAAAGGAGACATTGGACCACGAAAGTTATTGTCCAATTTGTCCTGAGTACGCTGATACCCCATATGTGAGGGGGAACCACTGTTTGGGCGCACGACAAGGGCTCGGAAGGGAAGGAGTGCCGTTTGATTTTTTTTCAACCTAAAATTGGCTGGAATTGCGATCGGACACCATGTCACGTTGGACGAGCCCCTGATGTGCCTAAACAGTGGAAAACCCCACAAGTGACCCCATTTTGCAAACCAGACCCCCTAAGGAACTCATCTAGATGTGTGATGAGCATGTTGAGGAGAGCCATAAGATCAAATACTTAATTAACCTCAAGACGTAAGAAATTGAGAGAAGCAACCCATAGCATGTATTGTTTAACCTTACAAGCTTTCTCAGACCAAAAGTTAGACCCTAAAGATGGCTGCCATTTCCTGTCTCAGCATACCATGTGGCTGGTATCCAAGATGACGCCCACTCTGATGACCTCATGGATCCACCCACAGTGACGCCCACCTTGATGACCTCATGGACCAACCCACCCTGATGACCTCATGGATCCTCCCATGGAGTTGCTCATTGCCCAACCCACTAACCAATGGAATGCATCCGATCACTCCCATTTTAAAGCTAACCGTGCCCCCTTGCAGGGGATATAGAAATCTGTGTCCTGCCTAAATAAAGCCCTTTGGAGCTGAGCCATAGATTGATCATGGAGAGTTTACATACGACTGTGTGTTGTTATATGTTTATTTCTTTGGTGCGCACCTGATCAATATCCATCAGGCCAGGAGTAGGCAACTAAGTGAACATTTTATTATTTGTTCAACCTAACAAGCACTTTGAACCCCCCAGGGGCTTCACAGAAGTTTATAACGCCCGAGCGTGAAAATAAAAAGTCATATTTTTTCCACAAACATGATCGTTTAGTCCCTAATTTTTTATTTTCCCAAAGGTAACAGGAGAAACTGGACTCTAAAACTTGTTGTGCATTTTGTCCTGAGTACGCTGATAACCGATATGTGGAGGGGAACCACTGTTTGGGCGCACGGCAGGGCTCGGAAGGGAAGGAGCGCCGTTTGATTTTTTCAACCTAAAATTGGCTGGAATTGCGATCGGATGCCATGTCACATTTGACGAGCTCCTGATGTGCCTAAACAGTGGAAACCCCCCACAAGTGACCCCATTTTGGAATCTAGACCCCCTAAGGAACTTATCTAGATGTGTGATGAGCACTTTGAACCCCTAGGGGCTTCACAGAACTTACAGTTGTAGTCTCTCTTCTTCTGTCTTCTTTCTTCTTTCTTTTCTAAAGCAGGGATTGTGGTGTTACAGACTTCAGGAAGCAGCGACAGCCAACGAGGGAGCTGGGTGAGTATTTTCAGAACAGCAGGGGGGCGCACAGGCGGTGGGGGGGGCGCACAGGGGGTGGGGGGCGGGGGGCACATAGATCTTTATTTTAAACACTATTATTCATATTTTCTCTGCAGCAAACGCTGCTGCAGGGAAGATATGAATCATGGCTTCAGCACCAGATGCTGGTACGTGTGGTACCCAGCACGATGCGTGTGGTACCCAGTGGGCACACGGGCGGCACACGTGTGCCGCACGTGTGCCACACTGAAGTGCCACAGAAACGTAGGGGCACACGGACACGGATAATTCCGGTACCGATTTTTTCCGGTACCGGAATTATCTGGATGTGTGAAACCGGCCTAAGACATATTTTCAGTTGTCTCACTTTTTGGTTAAGTATATAATTCCACATGTGCTAATTCATATCACTGAATGACATATTCCATTTGTAAATCTTTATTCATTACATAGTGGAATGTGTTGAGAATGAAACCTAAAAATTATCAACGTAAATCACAACTAATATCCCACGGAGGTCTGGAGTTGGAATGATGCTCAAAATCAAAGTGGAAAATAAAGTTACAGGCTGATCCAACGTCAGTGGATATGCCTCAAGACAAAGAAATGATGCTCAGTAGTGTGTGTGGCCTCCACATGCCTGTATGACCTCCAAACAACGCTTGGGAATGCTCCTGATGAGGCCGCAGATGGTCTCCTGAGGGATCTCCTCCCAGACCTGGACTAAAGCATCAACCAACTCCTGGACAGTCTGTGGTGCAATGCGACATTGGTGGATGGTGATGTCCCAGATGTGTTCAATCAGATTCAGGTCTGGGGAACGGGCAGGCCCGTCCATAGCTTCAATGCCTTTATCTTGCAGGAGTTGCTGACAGACTCCAGCCACATGAAGTCTGGCATTGTCCTGCATTAGGAGGAACCCAAGGCCAACCACACTAGCATATGGTCTCACAAGAGGACTGAGGATCTCATCTCGGTACCTAATGGCAGTCAGGCTACCTCTGACGAGCACATAGAGGGCTGTGCGGCCCTCCAAAGAAATGCCACCCCACACCATTACTGACCAATGCCAAAGCGGTCATGCTGAAGGATGTTGCAGCCAGCAGATCGCTCTCCATGGCATCTCCAGACTCTGTCACGTCTGTCACATGTGCGCAGTGTGAACTTGCTTTCATCTGTGAGGTGTACAGGGCGCCAGTGGCGAATTTGTCAATCCTGGTGTTCTGTGGCAAATTCCAAGCATCCTGCATGGTGTTGGGCTGTGAGCACAACCCCCATCTGTGGACGATGGACTCTCAGACCATCCTCATGGAGTCGGTTTCTATCAGTTTGTGCAGACACATGTACATTTGTGGCCTGCTGGAAGTCATTTTTCAGGGCTCTGGCAGTGCTCCTCCTGTTTCTCCTTGCCCAAAGTCTGAGCTAGTGGTCCTGCTGCTGGGTTGTTGCCCTCCTACGGCCCATCCACATCTCCTGGTGTACTGGCCTGTCTCCTGGTAGCGCCTCCAGCCTCTGGACACTATGCTGACAGACACAGCAAACCTTCTTTCCACAGCTCACATTGATGTGCCATCCTGGATGAGCGGCACTACCTGAGCCACTTGTGTGGGTTTTAGAGTCCATCTCATGCTACCATGACCGTGAAAGTACATCCAACATTCAAAAGTGACCAAAACATCAGCCAGAAAGCATTGGTACTGAGATGTGGTCTGTGGTCCCCACCTGCAGAACCACTCCTTTACTGAGTGTGTCTTGATAATTGCCAATAATTTCCATCTGTTGTCTATTCCATTTGCACAACAGCATGAGAAATTGATTGTCAAACAGTGTTGCTTCCTAAGTGCACAGTTCGATTTCACAGAATTTGATTTACTTGTAGTTATATTCTGTTGTTTAAGTGTTCCCTTTATTTCTGATATATATATATATATATATACATATATATATATAATCTCCCGTACCAAGACCATCAGCCCCATAAATGGCGCATCTATAAGGCTATGTGCACACGTTGCGCATTTCTGTTCACATTTTTCCGCTGCGTTTTACCTGCGGATTTCCAGCGTTTTTTGTGCGGATTTTACCTGTGTTTCAACACCTGCGGATTCCTATAAAGAACTGGTGTAAAACGCTGCAGAATCCGCACAAAGAATTGACATGCTGCAGAAAAGACAACGCAGCGTTTCCGCACGGTATTTTTCGCAGCATGTGCACTGCGGATTTTGTTTTCCCATAGGTTTACATGGTACTGTAAACTTTATGGAAAACTGCTGCAAATCCACTGTGGATAAGCTAGCTTCACTAAATTCTAAACTGATCTGCCATTATAATTCTCCAGGTCTTTATGAGTTCATAGACAGCTAACATGTCTAGGTTATTTTTTATCAAAGTGGTGAAAAAAAATTCAAAACCTTGCGAAAAAAAAAAAGCGCCATTTTCCGATAACCGTAGCGTCTCCATTTTTCGTGATCTGGGGTCGGGTGAGGGCTTATTTTTTTGCGTGCCGAGCTGACGTTTTCAAATATACCACTTTTGTGCAGATATGTTCTTTTGATCGTCCATTATTGCATTTTAATGCAATGTCGTGTCGACCAAAAAAACGTAATTCGGGCGTTTCGAATTTTTTTCTCGCTACGCCGTTTAGCAATCAGGTTAATGCTTTTTTTTAATTGATAGATCGGGCGATCCTGAACTCAATGATACCAAATATGTGTAGGTTTGATTTTATTTTTTATTGTTTTATTTTGGATGGGGCGAAAGGTGGTTGAATTCAACTTTTATATTTTTTTCATATTTTTAAAAACATTTTTTTTAACTTTTGCCAAGCTTCAATAGCCTCTATGGGAGGATAGGAGCTGGCACCACTCGATCAGCTCAGCTACATAGCAGCGATCATCAAAACGCTGCTATGTAGCTGAATTGCAGGCTTGCTATGAGCGCCAACCACAGGGGGGTGCTCACAGCAGGCCAGCATCAGTAATCATAGAGGTCTCAAGGACCTCTATGGTTACCATCCTGATGCATCGCCGACCCCCGATCATGTGACGGGGTCAGCGATGCGCTCATTTCCAGCCGCGCTGCCGGAAGCGGTAGTTAAATGCCGCTGTCAGCGTTTGACAGCGGCATTTAACAGGTTAATAGCGGCGGGTGAATCGCGATTTCACCCGCCGCTGTTGCACGCACATGTCAGCTGTACAAAACAGCTGACAAGTCGCGACTTTGATGTGGGCTCAGCGCCGGAGCCCACATCAAAGCAGGGGACCCGACATGCGCCGTACTAGTACGGCGCATGTCGGGAAGGGGTTAATGGTACAATATCTGCTTGCTGTAATCTGCTGCTTATCATCCTGGTGTGCTAGCCAATTGCTAATTTATCCTAAATCAGCTCCCACAATCCCTCTCACCTGATCCTCTACTTAGTCCTATAAGTTTAGTAGCATTCTAAGTGGTACACTTGTGAGGGGTTTTGCCGGCATATCCCTGCAGCAAATTATCATAGCAGCTAAAGTATTGAGTCGCTGCAGTAATTTCAACGGCAGTTAGTCACAGCAAGAGTCAGAACCCAACTATGTATCCCTCTCATTTAAGTATGTCTGCCCAGTAAGCACTTCCTATTACTTGGATCTAGCTTTTCTATTAACCCATCTTACTCCTTCACCATGTTTACATATGCCCTTACAGTGTTTGCTCCACTAATCCTCACTCTCCTTCGCTATCCCCAAACCTCAGCACCCTCTAACCAAATAATTATCTCCCCCTTCCCTCCCCACCTGACCTCCTCTGCTGACCTGCTCCTCAACCTCAGATCTGTCCTTCCTACCACTCCCTATCTAATATGAACTACCACAATCCTCTTCTTGTGCTCTTGCTGTTTAGAATTAGGACTCGTAAGCGTGGGGACCCTTGACGCGGGTTACGAGCTTGCGTATTTTGGCCAAAGTATAAACTAATACCTCACAAAAAAATTTCTTATATTTTTTTGTGTATTTTGCATTTTTTTCGGGGTGCAGTTGGGCCCATTTTTGTCTTGTAAACTGTGGTGTCTGTTCACATGGGGTGCATTTGGATAGCGCTGGGCAGTCCCGCCTGATCTAATAGAAGGGTGTCACTACTAGGCTTGCCTGGATGCTGTGCATCTCCATTGTGTGAACAGCGCCACATACAAGTCTTTTATGTGCAGCACTGTGCCAAGCAGCCACCCCCTCCATTAGTTTGCTAGGTTGAGAGTGGCTGCCTCATCGGTTATGCTGCACCTGTGTTGTCTCCATCTTAACCACATGGGTCCACTGCATCCTGATAGTGCATTTGTTTAGAGGCCTAGGCAGGTAAGAAGCTCTGCCTTGTTTTGCTGTTTTTTTCTATTTTTTGGAGGATCTCTGAATCCTCTTCTTGTGCTCTTGCTGTTTAGAATTAGGACTCGTAAGTGTGGAGACCCTTGACGCGGGTTACAAGCTTGCGTATTTTGGCCAAAGTATAAACTAATACCTTACAAAAAATTTTCTTATATTTTTTTGTGTATTTTGCATTTTTTTCGGGGTGCAGTTGGGCCCATTTTTGTCTTGTAAACTGTGGTGTCTGTTCACATGGGGTGCATTTGGATAGCGCTGGGCAGGCCCGCCTGATCTAATAGAAGGGTGTCACTACTAGGCTTCCCTGGATGCTGTGCATCTCCATTGTGTGAACAGCGCCATATACAAGTCTTTTATGTGCAGCATTGTGCCAAGCAGCCACCCCCTCCATTAGTTTGGTAGGTTGAGAGTGGCTGCCTCATCGGTTATGCTGCACCTGTGTTGTCTCCATCTTAACCACATGGGTCCACTGCATCCTGATAGTGCATTTGTTTAGAGGCCTAGGCAGGTAAGAAGCTCTGCCTTGTTTTGCTGTTTTTTTCTATTTTATGGAGGATCTCTGAATCCTCTTCTTGTGCTCTTGCTGTTTAGAACTACCACAATCTTTCCAACATAAAACCTATGCGCCCCTGACGCCCACGCCCCTGCTCCCTCTCTCTGGATTGCCCGCTCAATCTGCAATAAGCTTCATGTGATTCATAACCTTTTTCTCTCTCACAAGCTTGCCTTCCTCGGCCTCTCAGAAACATGGCTAACACCCTCTGACACCGCCTCCCCTGCTGCGCTATATTATGGCGGCCTCCATTTCACCCACACCCCTCGCCCAGGCAACAGACATGCTAGAGGAGTGGGTCTTCTCCTTTCTTCAAACTGCACCTTTAACCCAATCCCACCTCTACCCTCCCTTATCCTCCCCTCTTTTGAAATCCACTGTGTCCACATCTACTCTCCTTCCAATCTCCAAATGGCCATCATATACCGACCTCGGGGCCCAGCCACTGCCTTTATTGACCAATTCTCTACCTGGCTTCTTCACTTTCTTTCCATTGATATTCCCACTATCATAATGGGTGACTTCAACATCCCTACTGATACCCTTCAGTCAACAGCCTCCAAACTCCTGTCCCTTACTTCATCTTTTGGACTTGCTCAGTGGTCCTCCTTAGCCACCCACACAGATGGACATACAATAGACCTGGTCTCTAACTTCACCACTTCCCGTCTCCCTCTATCCAACCACCATCTACTCACTTTCTCATGCCTGTCCTCTGAAAAACCCAACTACGATAACTTAGAATCCTAGAGAAAAGTATAAACCAAAGGAAAGAACAAGGATCCTTAAAATGTAACTTTTATGAAAGAAAATTTAAAAAGACTATATTTATCCAAAAATCAGGTAAAAAAGTATTAAATGTACCTATTAGACCCTAGGTCGAACTACAATGAATCCTGCCTGGCAGTGGAGGTTGGCACCCTACTTTACTGCGGTAGGCGCCCCCACTCCTCGACGGCTCACCCTTATATGCCCTAGAAAGTAACTACAATCAGGAAAAAGACTGGTGAGCCCTACTGTGCACTCCCTATAATGCCTGACAGTTTAGGTAGACACCCTAATTTACTGCGGTAGGTGCCCCCACTCAACGACGGCTGACCCGTTCTTTCCTTTGGTTTATACCTCTCATGCCTGTCACCCATGTCCAGCAACATGCACACCCCCACAGAAACCTTGCACACCTAGACACTTATATGCTCTACTAGATGGTGGCCCGATTCTAACGCATCGGGTATTCTAGAATATGCATGCCCACGTAGTATATTGCACAGGCCACGTAGTATATTGCACAGGCCACGTAGTATATTGCACAGGCCATGTAGTATGTTGCCCAGTCACGTAGTATGTTGCCCAGTCACGTAGTATGTTGCCCAGCCATGTAGTATATTGCCCAGCTACCTAGTATATTGCACAGCGACGTAGTATACAGCACAGAGCCATGTAGTATACAGCACAGAAACGTAGTATATTGCCCAGCCACGTAGTATATTGCCCAGTCACGTACTATATTGCCCAGCTACATAGTATATTGCCCAGCGACGTAGTATATTGCCCAGTCACGTAGCATACTGCCCATATCTGCACAGAAGAACAGCGCTCCACCGGGTGTAATGGCCCAAAGGAATCTTTATTTAGCCATATAGCATAAGCCGTTTTACCCAGGAGGGTTCCCTGGATATGGAACGAGCGCCCTAATGAGTGAGTGCTGCCAGTCACCCGTATATTTCATTTGCTGGATTGGACCCAGACTGACCTGCACCTGAACCATTATGATGGAAGGTACTACTAATACAGAGATGGGTGACTTTGATATGGCCATGACTTTTTCTTATACTAATGACGATGCAACAGCTTATGCTATATGGCTAAATAAAGATTACTTTGGACCATTACACCCGGTGGAGCGCTGTTCTTCTGTGCAGATATTGACCTTTTACCCAGGAGGGTTCCCTGGATATGGAACGAGCGCCCTAATGAGTGAGTGCTGTCAGTCACCCGTATATTTCATTTGTAGCATACTGCCCAGTCACGTAGTATACTGCCCAGCCACGTAGTATATTGCCCAGCGACGTAGTATACAGCACAGAGCCACGTAATATATTGCCCAGTCACGTAGTATAATGCCCAGCGACGTAGTATACAGCAGAGCCACATAGTATACAGCAGAGCCACGTAGTATATAGCACAACCACGTAGTATATTGCCCAGTCACGTAGTATATTGGCCAGTCACGTAGTTACATACGTGTCTGGGCAATATACTACGTGGCTGGGCAATATACTACGTGGCTGGGCAATATACTACGTGACTGGCCAATATACTACGTGGCTCTGCTGTATACTACGTGTCTGGGCAATATACAGGTTAAAAAAGACTTAAAATAGAAAAGAAACATATACTCACCTTCCGAGGGAGGCCTTGTAGTCCTGTCGCCCGTGTGCGGTGCACGCGGCAGCTTCCGGTCCCAGGGTTGGATGAGCGCAGGACCTGTGATGACGTCGCGGTCACATGACCGTGAAGGTCCTTGTCGCATACCATCCTTGCCACCGGAACCTGCCGCTTGCATGGAGTGGTCAACGGAGCGTTGCGAGGAGCGGGAAAGGCGCCGGAAGACGAGTATATGATGATTTTTTATTTTTTTAATTATTTTTAACATTAGATCTTTTTACTATTGAGGCTGCATAGGCAGCATCAATATTTACTTGCCCAGCCACGTAGTTGGTCACACAGGGTTAATAGCAGCGTTAATGGGGTGTGTTACACCGCGGTCCATTAGCACTGTCATTAACCCTGTGTGAGCGCTGACTGGAGGGGAGTATGGAGCGGGCACTGACTAAGGAGCGGCCATGTTGCCGCCGGACTGCGCCCGTCGCTGATTGGTCGTGGCAATGGTCGTGGGCGTTTTGCCATGACCAATCAGCGACTTGGATTCCATGACAGACAGAGATCGCGACCAATGAATATCCGGGACAGAGACGGAAGTACCCCTTAGACAATTATATATTAGATGACTGTTCTACCACTGGCATCCATATCCTCACTCCACGACACAGACCGTGCCACTGCTTTCTACAGTGCCACTCTCGCTTCAGCTATTGACGCGGATGATCCTCTCGTTCATGGCAGAGTGCGACGTATCAGACAACTCTGGCACAATAGCACCACTAAAAAGCTCCGGCTAATGTCCAGGGTTGCAGAGCGACGTTGGAAGAAAACATATTCGCAAGACGAGTTCACTGCATTCAAACAGGCAACACTCTCTTTCAAATCTGCTCTCACCTCTGCTAAACAGGCCTACTTCACAACCCCAAACAGTTATTCAAAACTTTTAACTCCCTCCTCTGCCCCCTCTAACCTCCCTCATCTCTGCTGAGGACTTTGCCACACACTTTAAAAAGATCAACCAAACAAGGCAAGTCTTCATTGTTCAACCACCACAACCCCTTTGTATACCAGACCAATGCCCAAACACCATAACCTCCATATCCAACATCACTGAAGGGAAGCTTAGTTGTCTCCTCTCCAAATCGCACCTCACCACCTGTAAGCTCGACCCCATCCCACCTCCTCCCCAACCTCACGACACTCTTATCCCATCCCTAACCCGCCTCTTCAACGTATCACTAACTTCTGGTACCTTCCCTTCTGCTTTCAAACATGACACAATCACACCTATCCTTAAAAAGCCAACCATCGATCCAACTGCTATGTCCAGCTATCGCCTAATATCGCTGCTCCCATTTGCTTCCAAACTCCTGGAGCATGTCCACGCTGAACTTTCCTCCCACCTCTCATCTAACTTGCTCTTTGACAATCTACAATCTGGTTTCCGCCCCCATCACTCAACTGAGACAGCCCTGACCAAAATTACTAATGACCTACTTACAGTCAAAGTTAACGGACAATACTCTATACTCCTCCTCCTAGACCTGTCCTCTGCTTTCAACATAGTTGACCACTGCCTCCTACTACAGATGCTCTCCTCCTTTGGCATCAAAAACCTCGCCCTATCCTGGATCTTTTCATACCTTTCCAACCGCACATTCATCGTCTCCCACATTACCTCCTCATTCTACCCTCTCTGTGTTGGACTCCCCCAAGGCTCCATTCTAGGGCCCTTACTCTTCTCAATCTATACACTTGGCTTGGGACAACTCAAAGTCTCATGGATTCCAGTACCACCTTTATGCTAATGACACTCAGAGCTACCTTTCTGGCCCAGACGTCACCTCTCTGTTCAGAATCCCGGAATGCCTATCAACCATATCCTCCTCCTTCTCCTCTCGCTTCCTCAAACTCAATGTGGACAAATCTGAACTTATCATCTTTCCTCCATCTCATAGGTCTCCCTTACCTGACCCATCTATCGCAATTAACTACATAACGCTTTCCCAGTATCGGAAGCCCCCTGCCGTCAGAGTAACCCTTGACTCTGCCCTGTCCTTCAAACCGCACATCCAAGCTCTTTCCACCTCCTGTCGCTTCCAGCTCAAAAATATCTCCAGAATCTGATCTTTCCTCAACTGTCAATCTACTAAAATGCTTGTACATGCCCTCATATTCTCCCGCCTCGACTACTTTAACATCCTTTTCTGTGGCCTCCTTGGTAACACCCTTGCACCTTTGAAGTCCATCCTTAACTGCTGCTCAACTAATTCATCTCTCTCCTCGCTACCCCTTCGCTTCCCCCCTCTGCAAATCTTTTCATTGGCTCCCATTCCCTCAGCGTATCCAGTTCAAATTACTAATACTGACCCACAAAGCCATCTATAACCTGTCTCCTCCATATACCTCTGAACTAATCTCCCGATATCTTCCCTCACGTAATCTCCTGTCCTCCCAAGGCCTCTTTCTCTCCTCCACACTTATTCACTCCTCACCCAACCGCCTCCAAGACTTCTCCACAACACGTCCGACTATCAACCACATTCGGATCCTTCAGACGGAACCTGAAAGCCCACCTCTTCAGGAAAGCTTACAGCCTGCACTGACCCCGCTGCCTCCTCACCACTACCGGAGCTACCGCCTCACCAACACAGGAGCTGCTGCAACCCTCAACCTATTGTTTCCTTCCCCACCATCCTGTAGAACATGGGTGGGCAATTAATTTTGCCATGGGGCCGCATGAGAAATATGGATGGTTTTAGAGGGCCGGACTAATATAATTAACTCATTTTGAGAGAATCGGAGCACACTATGATCACACTCTGATCAGGTTGTGATTTGCATAATTGACCCAATTTTCTTGGATGAGAAAACATACGTGACGGGGCCTCAGCGGAGCACTGATTGGTGGAGGAGAGCCCTTTGACACGACGCAGAGTTCTGATACCAGATCTGATGGGATGACCATAGGTGAAGGATGAGTGAAACCAATGGAAAATGTCTCAATGACAGCCACTTACTGTGGGAGACTGGCCGAGGTCAGATTGGATCCAGGGAATATAAATCAGAAGAACAGATTTACGTCCAGTCATAAGAGGGCGATGGAGAATAAACATCTGTGAGATCAATCATGTCTAATGCACTACTACTCCCAGCACGCCCCACACATGCTGAGAGGAGTAGTTGTCACCACAGGACACTGCATTCTATTATTCCAAAAAGAATGGACTCCCCGGCATGAACCTACGAGGGGTGAGAAGTGTGCCCCAGCAGAGAAGGGGACCACAAAGGACAAGACAACAGCGCGGCGGGAGCAGGGGGCGTACAAGGAGCTCTGCACGTCTTGCTGCCACCATTGCAGGCGCCGACATCTGCGGCAGCGGGACCTGCACGGAATGTGGCCGCATGTGACATTGGCGCCCGGGGGAAGGGAGCCCGCATTTTAGTCCTCTATTACTACACTGTGATGGCACCCGTACACCCCCCGCCCCACGTGTGAGCAGGAGCCTTACCGGAGCGGCTGCAGCGCGGCCTGAACTACACATACAGGACGCGGGCTCCTTCCCTTCACCCATGCGATCCGCTGCTGCTGCCACTGCCAGTACTACAGCTCCGGCTGCTGTGTCCTCCCCCGGAAGTGGAAGCTGAGCTCAGCCTCACACGCTGCAGCCTGGCGGGCACCGTGCATGCCACGCAGTGTCAGTGTGCCGCCTCCTCACAACCGCTAGCTGTGTGGCCACATGGGCTGCCTGCAGCCGTCTGCACACAGTGTCCGAGCACAGACTGCTAACCATGCTCAGCTGTATAGCGTGTCATGGGAGCATGTGGCAGTGAGCTCGGGGCCTTCACTCCAGCCACCAGCGGTCCTCCTCAGAAGCGGCTGGCCGAGCGGTGCCAGGGGCGGCTGTTAGAAGTGACAGCTAGCTGGCGGGCCGTTTAAAATCATCAGGCGGGCCGCATCTTGCCCAGGTCTGCTGTAGAATGTAAGCTCGCAAGTGCAGGGGCCTTTCCCCTCTGTGCCAGTCTGTATGTGTTAGTTTGCTTTGCTTAATGTAAGTGACATCTGTAATTTGTATGTAACCCCTTTCTCATGTACAGCACCATGGAATCAATGGTTCTATATAAATAATACAATATATAGCTTTATTTGGACACAAATCCACAAACAAAAACAATTAAAAACAAATATACATCATGGCGGTCAACCTGCAATTTTCAATTGACAGATTGTCACCATTTAAAAGGTAAGGTGCCACCAGTTTTCTTGTAGTTTTTTTTTTTTTTGTGAAATTAAGCTTACAATAGTAATTAAAATGTATTAGTGCAATGTTTGCACTGTTTGCAAACATTTCTATATGAAAAATATATATTTTCTTACAAATATATATTTACCATTAGGCGGAGCATTTTCAGTTTTAGACCTCAAGCAGCTATAGTAAGTACTTAAGTACTTAACAGGTTTAATGTTAGCAGCAAAATTGGGGCAGTAACTTGTGACATCACCATTTCCCTCCCCTTTTGGGTGGTCTAGTATCCCTGGGGAAGAAGGAAGAGTAGCATCACAGGGCAGTGACAGTTCTATTACAATAGATAGGGTCGGAGTCCATCTCATCTCCTATGACCATGGGGTGCCGTATTATGACACAAAGTGTCGTGCTGCTACTGTGAAACCAGGATGTCAGCCCCCAGTGCCTTCTTTAAAATCCTATAACACAAAATGTTTCAAGTGCATTCAAAACTTGGTTATAACAGCATGTTATGCTACATTACATTAATAAATCAATGATTTACAAACACGGTACCTTCCCTTTAATATTAAGGGGTGCAGGTTGACCATGATGTATATTTGTTTTTATTGTTTGTGGACTTGTGTGTCCTAATGTCCAAACAAAGCTATATATTTTATTATTGTTATCTTGATCTGAGTATTGAAACAGGTGTGCACACCCATTTGTGTCTGGTCTTTTTTGCTTGTATTATCAGCTGACATCAAGTCAGGTTAGTAATGGAGAGGTGTATATAAGACGCCCCCATTACTAAACCCATAGTTATAGTGTAAAAAATACACGATACACGATCAGAGGTATTTTTGTTTTTGCATTTGTTTTTCGCTCCTTTTCTTCCCAGAGCCATAAATATTTTATTAAATGGCTATACGAGGGTTTGATTTTTTGCAGGACGAGTTGTACTCTTGAACAACACCATTGGTTTTAAAATAACGTGTACTGGAAAACAGGAACAAAATACCAAGTGTGGTGAAATTGCAAAACAAGTGCAATCCCACAATTGTTGTTTTTTTTTTTTTTTTTTACCATGTTCACTAAATGATAAAACTGAACAGTCAATATGATTCTCCAGGTCATTACGAGTTCATAGACACCAAACACATCTAGGTTATTTTTTTATCTAAGAGGAGAAAAAATTTTTTCCAAACTTTCTTAATCACTAAATCTTGAAAAAGATCAATGACATTGCCCGGGGAGACCGGTGGCATGAAGTGTGATGGAGTGCCTCCTCTAAAGGGTTTTTTCTGGGCACTAGGTTGCTTATCTCTACTAGTAGATTGTACAAATGAAGGATCACCAATAGGGTTGAGCGACCTTGACCTTTTTAGAGTCGAGCCGTGTTTCGCGAAACCCGACTATCTTAGAAGTCGAGTGGAATCGGCCGATTATCGCAAAAAGTCGGGTATCGACCGAAACACGAAACCCAATGCAAGTCAATGGGGGAGCATAGTAGGCAGTGAGTGGAGGCCAGGAAAACACCTACACTGCCCATTTTAATGGCAAAAACATCCATTCTTGTTACAGAAGTTTGTCAATCGTAATTTAGCTTATAATAATTGGAAGGCATTTGAAATTGGGGGTCATTTGGCTAAAGTTGTGGGGGGTAGGGCTGGTTCAAGTAATTAGTGGGCCCAGTAAATCTGGACCACGTCACGGCAGTGGAGCAGGGAGAGGTAAGTATTTCAACTTTGCAAGTGCTGTGATCCTGAGCAAGCAGGGGGGGCCCACTCGTTGGCATTGGCACTGGCACAGGGCCCCTCAAAGTACAGTGGTGTGTTTGCACGGCTGGGGCGCCTCCCACCGGCAGCAACACTTTTGCATACTATGAGAGGCCCTGTGCCAGTGACGTCGCCAACTAGTATTCCTCCCCCCACCTGATGAAGGAACCTGCACTTTCATCTGCACCTTCCTCTTTGTCCCCGTGTAAGGTGGTATGGTATGGGGGAAGGGGGACCTGACTTTCAGCAGGGTCACAATCTTGCAGTGTAGTGTGCACGGGAAATGTTGCGTTATGGGTCAATGTACCAGCAGACTCATCTATCACTGGCTGGGCAATGGGCAGGATGAGGAGGAAACACAGATATAGGCCCAAAGAATAAAGTGGGCTAAATGCAGTTCAAAATTGGTAACACAGGAGTAACCAGGGGGCATTGCAGTGGAGGACAACTGGAATGAGAGGCTGACACAGAGAGTAGGCCCAAATCAGTAAGTAGTCGAAATGCAGTTCAAAATTGGCAACAGTAGTAAACAGGCGGCACAGCTTTGTTTAGTGGAGGAGAACAGCAAGGAGTGGCAGACACCGATAGTAGGCCCCAACCCAACTAGTAGGCCAAATGCAGTCTAACATTAACAACTACTTAACGAGAGCCTGAAAATGGAATTTCAGGACAGGAAACCAGGAGAACAGCAAGGAGCGGCAGACACTGTTAGTAGGCCCCAAACCAACTAGTACGCCAAATGCAGTTGTTCCATTTAACCACTATTTAACAAGAGCCTGAAGATAGAAGCTCAGGAAAGGCAACCTGGAGAACACCTTGGAGCGGAAGACACAGTCTCTACACCCCATACCCAATTTGTAGGCCTAATGCAGTGTAGTTTCCAACAACTACTAAACGAGAGTCGGAAGACCGAAGCAATGGCGAGGAAACCTGGGGAACACCTTGGAGTGGAACACACAGTCTCTACACCCCATACCCAATTTGTAGGCCTAATGCAGTGTAGTTTTCACCAACTACTAAACGAGAGTAGGAAGATCGAAGCAATGTGGACGAAACCTGGGGAACACCTTGGAGTGGAACACACCGTCTCTCTACACCCCATACCAAATTTGTAGGCTTAATGCAGTGTAGTTTGCAACAACTACTAAACGAGAGTAGGAAGATCGAAGCAATGTGGACGAAACCTGGGGCACACCTTGGGGCGGCAGACACCGTTAGTAGGCCCTACCAAAGTTGTAGCCCCAATGCAGTTTTAAAATTCCTAGAGGCTGAAAACAAGACTATTGACGCTCAGCTTTTTTCAAAGGAACACAGCTGTATTGAGTGGCGCAGACAGACACAGGTAGTAGGCCTTAAACAAAAAATGTGGCTCACTGCAGTTTAAAAAAGGTTACAGGGGTACACAGGCAGCATTGCTCTGGGCAGTGGAGGACAATTTCAATAGTGGACCGCAGACAGACTTTGTATGCCTACTATTTAAAAAAGGATGCTCTATGCAATTAAAAATAGGTTCCAGGGGTACACGGGCAGCAGTGGTCTGGTCAGTGTAGGAGTAGTAGAAAGAACGGGCCGCAGACAGGCTTCGAAGGCCTAACATAATAAAATTGGGCTGTAGGCACTTTTAAATAGGTTCCAGGGGTACACGGACAGCAGTAGACTGGTCAGTGGAGGCCTAGTGGAAGGAGGGACCGCAGACAGGCTTCGAAGGCCTAACATAATAAATTAGGGCTGTGGGCACTTTAACATTGGTTCCAGGGGTACACGGGCAGCAGTAGACTGGTCAGTGGAGGCCTAGTGGAAGGAGAGACCGCAGACAGGCTTCGAAGGCCTAACATATTAAAATTGGGCTGTAGGCACTTTGAATTCTCTTGCAGGGGTACACAGGCAGTGGGCACCATTGGTGTTGTCAGCGGCGGCCGATTGTAATGAGTGTCTGCCAGTTGGTAGTCCCAAAAAATCAATACATGTTAATGTCTCACATTACAACAAAAAGAAAAACCAAAAGGGTGCAATCATTAGGTACAGAGTTGGGCTCCTCTGCGTAGTTTCAGACCTAGTAATTTGGCACAAAGTATTTACTTGGGTAAATATAGGACACTGCCCCTGACTATGTTAAGTACCATCATACATGTCAACAAAATGGTATTGTCAGTGGCAGTAATTTACGGATGTCAGCGCATAGACTAAACATAGGTGTAACTGTGAGATATAATTGTGCAAGTGGTAGAGCAATGTTTGAGCTGGGGGTGGGTGAACTCTCTATTGGCCGGCGGTACATGCCCATGGCCCCTCATGTTACAACAGTCTGTCTGACGTTGTGTGCGCACCACCACCGCCAGAGACACTTTATTGTACTATGAGGGACCCAGTGGCAGTGCCGTAGACCAAAAGCATGCACACCCACCTCTTCAGACAAACAGCACTCTCACGGGTGCTTGCGCCAAGTGGCGATACCACGGCCCCGTGTGGGGAGTTTGGCCATTTAGGGAGGTGTAAACATGTCGTATGCTGGACAATCAGCTGCTGCAAATTACGAGATTGGTAAAGTCATTCAGAGTAGTCCACAGGCAATACCTTTTCATAGGAAAGCTAGGTGTCGGCCGGGCAAGGTGGGGCAAAAGAATTCGAAATCCAGTTGTGGTTCATTTTAATGAAGGTTAGATCATCAACATTTTGGGTGGCCAGACGAGTCCTTTTTTCGGTTAATATTGAACCTGCAGCACTGAATACTCTTTCTGATAGGACACTAGCTGCCGGGCAAGCAAGCTCCTGCAATGCATATTCTGCCAATTCTGGCCAGGTGTCTAATTTGGATGCCCAGTAATCAAATGGGAATGACGGTTGAGGTAGAACATCGATAAGGGATGAAAAATAGTTAGTAACCATACTGGACAAATGTTGTCTCCTGTCTCTTTGAATTGATGCAGCAGTACCTGTCCTGTCTGCGGTCATAGCAAAATCACTCCACAACCTGGTCAGAAAACCCCTCTGTCCAACGCCACTTCGGATTTCTGCACCTCTGACACTTCTGTTCTGCTGCCCCCTGCTGCTCGTGTGAGAATGATCACGGGCGCTATGTGCTGGGAATGCCTGAAGCAAACGGTCAACAAGAGTTGATTGTTTGGTTGCTAATATTAGTTCCAAGTTCTCATGTGGCATAATATTTTGCAATTTGCCTTTATAGCGAGGATCAAGGAGGCAGGCCAACCAGTAATCGTCATCATTCATCATTTTAGTAATGCGTGTGTCCCTTTTGAGGATACGTAAGGCATAATCCGCCATGAGGGCCAAAGTACCAGTTGTCAAATCTGCGGTTGTGATTGGTTGAGGGGCAGTTTCAGGCAAATCTACGTCACTTGTGTCCCTCAAAAAACCAGAACCCGGCCTTGCCACGCCACCAATTTCCAGTGCCCCCGGGAAAGCTTCCTCATTAAAAATATACTCATCCCCATCATCCTCTTCGTCCTCCACCTCCTCTTCGCCCGATACCTCGTCCTGTACACTGCCCTGACCAGACAATGGCTGACTGTCAACAAGGCTTTCCTCTTCCTCTGGTGCAGACGCCTGATCCTTTTTGTGTGTCAAACTTTGCATCAGCAGACACATTAGGGGGATGCTCATGCTTATTATGGCGTTGTCTGCACTAACCAGCCGTGTGCATTCCTCAAAACACTGAAGGACTTGACACATGTCTTGTATCTTCGACCACTGCACACCTGACAACTCCATGTCTGCCATCCTACTGCCTGTGTTATGAACAGGTAATTCAGAACCACAATGGACATTGAAGTTCAGAGCACACAAAGTGACCTGACAATTACCGAAAACATAGGACAAGCTCTGAGACGTGGAAACTCTGCTGACCGCAATCCCTAATCCTATCACACCACACTAGAGGTAGCCGTGGATTGCGCCTAACGCTCCCTATGCAACTCGGCACAGCCTGAGAAACTAACTAGCCCTGAAGATAGAAAAATAAGCCTACCTTGCCTCAGAGAAATTCCCCAAAGGAAAAGGCAGCCCCCCACATATAATTACTGTGAGTAAAGATGAAAATACAAACACAGAGATGAAATAGATTTAGCAAAGTGAGGCCCGACTTACTGAATAGACCGAGGATAGGAAAGATAACTTTGCGGTCAACACAAAAACCTACAAACAACCACGCAGAGGGGCAAAAAGACCCTCCGTACCGACTAACGGTACGGAGGTGCTCCCTCTGCGTCTCAGAGCTTCCAGCAAGCAAGAAAAACCAATTAAGCAAGCTGGACAGAAAAATATAGCAAACAAAAGTAACACAAGCAGAACTTAGCTTATGCAGGATAGACAGGCCACAGGAACGATCCAGGAGGAAGCAAGACCAATACTAGAACATTGACTGGAGGCCAGGATCAAAGCACCAGGTGGAGTTAAATAGAGCAGCACCTAACGACTTAACCTCATCACCTGAGGAAGGAAACTCAGAAGCCGCAGTACCACTCTCATCCACCAAAGGAAGCTCATAGACAGAACCAGCCGAAGTACCACTCACGACCACAGGAGGGAGCTTGGCCACAGAATTCACAACATGCCTGCCCGTGTATGTGTATCCTCCCACAAAAACATAACAGCCCGCCTTTGTTCGCACAGTCTCTGAAGCATGTGCAGTGTTGAGTTCCACCTTGTTGCAACGTCTATGATTAGGCGATGCTGGAGAAGGTTCAAAGACCGCTGATAGGTCTGCATACGGCTGGAGTGTACAGGCGAACGGCAGATATGTGAGCAAAGTCCATGCACTTTGAGGAGCAGGTCGGAGAACCCAGGATAAGTTTTCAATAAGCACTGCACCACCAGGTTTAAGGTGTGAGCCAGGCAAGGAATGTGTTTCAGTTGGGAAAGGGAGATGGCAGCCATGAAATTCCTTCCGTTATCACTCACTACCTTGCCTTCCTCAAGACCTACTGTGCCCAGCCACGACTGTGTTTCTTGCTGCAAGAACTCGGACAGAACTTCCGCGGTGTGTCTGTTGTCGCCCAAACACTTCATAGCCAATACAGCCTGCTGACGCTTGCCAGTAGCTGGGCCATAATGGGACAACTGGTGTGCAACAGTGACAGCTGCCGATGGAGTGGTTGGGTGACTGCGGTCTGTGGAAGAGCTCTCGCTTCTGCGGGAGGACGAGGAGGAGGAGGGGGTGCAAACGCCTACAGCCAACTGTTTCCTAGACCGTGGGCTAGGCACAACTGTCCCGAAATTGATGTCCCCTGTGGACCCTGCATCCACCACATTCACCCAGTGTGCCGTGATGGACACGTAACGTCCCTGGCCATGCCTACTGGTCCATGCATCTGTAGTCAGGTGCACCTTTGTACTCACAGATTGCCGGAGTGCATGGACGATGCGCTGTTTAACATGCTGGTGCAGGGCTGGGATGGCTTTTCTCAAAAAGAAGTGTCAACTGGGTAGCTCGTAGCGTGGTTCAGCGTACTCCATCAGGGCTTTGAAAGCTTCGCTTTCAACTAACCGGTAGGGCATCATCTCTAACGAGATTAGTCTAGCTATGTGGGCGTTCAAACCCTGTGTACGCGGATGCGAGGATAAGTACTTCCTTTTTCTAACCAGAGTCTCATGTAGGGTGACCTGGACTGGAGAGCTGGAGATCGTGGAACTAGCGGATGTGCCGGTGGACATGCCGGTGGACATGGCAGACAGAGAGGGTTGGAGACGGTATTGTTTCCGCCGGTGCCCTAGATGCAGTATTTCCTCCTACGAAACTGGTGATTCCCTGACCCTGACTGCTTTGGGCTGGCAAAGAAACCTGCACAGATACTGCTGGTGGTGCGGAAAATGGTGGCCTTACAGTGACGGAAGGGATGTAGCGTTGCTGACTAGCTTCATTGGCCGAGGGTGCTACAACCTTAAGGGACGTTTGGTAGTTAGTCCAGGCTTGCAAATGCATAGTGGTTAAATGTCTATGCATGCAACTTGTATTGAGATTTTTCAGATTCTGACCTCTGCTTAAGCTAGTTGAACATTTTGACAGATGACTTTGTGCGGATCAATTGGATGTTGTTTAAAAAAATGCCAGACTGCACTCTTTCGAGCCTCGGATCCCTTTTCAGCCATTGCAGACTGAGCTTTAACCGGATGGACACGCTGTCCTCCAACAGGTTTTGGCTTTGCCACGCGTTTTGGGCCAGATACGGGCCCGGCAGATGGAACCTGTTGCGATGTTGATGCCTGCTGCGGCCCCTCCTCCTCCGCTTCAGAACTACTGCCGCCTGCACCCTGTTCCCCCAATGGCTGCCAATCGGGGTCAACAACTGGGTCATCTATAACCTCCTCTTCTAGCTCGTGCGCATCTTCGTCTGTGTCACCGTGTAAGTCGGTGGTAGAGCGTTCGTGATGGGGCAACATAGTCTCATCAGGGTCTGATTCTGGATCAGTACCCTGCGAGGGCAATGTTGTGGTCTGAGTCAAAGGACCAGCATAGTAGTCTGGCTGTGGCTGTGCATCAGTGCACTCCATGTCAGATTCAACTTGTAATGGGCATGGCCTGTTAACTGTTTCACTTTCTAAGCCAGGGACGGTATGTGTAAAAAGCTCCATGGAGTAACCCGTTGTGTCGCCTGCTGCATCCTTCTCTGTTGTTGTTTTTGCTGAATAGGACAAGAAAGCGACTTGTCCCTGACCATGAACATCCACTAACGACGCGCTGCTTTTACATTTACCAGTTTCAAAAGAGGAGGCAAAAGAGCTAGAGGCTGAGTCTGCAAGGTAAGCCAAAACTTGCTCTTGCTGCTCCGGCTTTAAAAGCGGTTTTCCTACTCCCAGAAAAGGGAGCGTTCGAGGCCTTCTGTAGCCAGACGACGAACCTGGCTCCACAGCTCCAGACTTAGGTGCAATATTTCTTTTCCCACGACCACCTGATGCTCCACTACCACTACCATCATTACCAGCTGACAATGAGCGGCCACGACCTCTTCCACCAGACTTCCTCATTGTTTTAAAAACGTAACCAAAGTAACGGTATTTGTTGCTGTCAAACAACTTACACGGTGAGCTATAACTTCAGTATGATTTCGATATCCCTTTACAGGTTGGTAAGACCGCAAGGAAAATCAGGCACAATGTTACACACTCTGTTCTCTGTGGCACCAAATCAGAGAGATGCCACACACGCAGGACTGTCACTCAAGCACAAATGTCAATATTAATCTCCCACTGTATTTTTTTTTTTATTTCAGGGAGAATTTAGAAAGCAAAAAAAAAAAAAAAAAAAATTGCCTGTCTATGGCCCAGTGCCCACTATTTGAGAGAGAGAGATGGCACACCCAGGAGTCAAGACTGGCACACAAGCAGAAAGGGCAATATTAATCTCCCACTGATTTGATTTTTTTTTTTTTTTCAGCGAGACTTTAGAAACAAAATAAAATGATTTTTTTCAGGAAGAATTTAGAAACCAAATAAAATAAAAGGATTTTTACCGGGAGAATTTAGAAACCAAAAAAAAAATAAAAATATAGGCTTTCTATGGCCCACTGAGTGAGAGATGGCACACAAGCCCAGAGGCCAATATTTATCTCCCACTGATTGATTTATTGATTTTTTCTGGTAGAATTTAGAAAACAAAATCAACCAAAAAAAAAAAAATAGGCTTTCTATGGCCCACTATGTGAGAGAGATGGCACACAGGGATGGCACTCTAGCAGAAATGCCAATCTTAATCTCCCACAACTTATTTTTTGTAGGGAGAATTAAAAAAAAAAAAAAAAAAGGGACTGTCCTACAATTACTATCTCCCTGCAGTAATCTCAGCCAGGTATGGCAGGCAGCAATAAGGAGTGGACTGATGCACAAATTAAATAAAAAGTGTGGACAAACAAAAAAGATAGCTGTGCAGAAAGGAAGGAACAAGAGGATTTGTGCTTTGAAAAAAGCAGTTGGTTTGCACAGCGGCGTACACACAGCAATGCAGCTATCAGGGAGCCTTCTAGGGCAGCCCAATGAGCTACAGCGCTGAGAAAAAAAAAAAATGTAGCTTCCACTATCCCTGCACACCGAAGGTGGTGTTGGACAGTGGAAATCGCTACAGCACAAGCGGTTTGGGGGTTAATGGACCCTGCCTAACGCTATCCCTGCTTCTGACGAAGCTGCAGCAACCTCTCCCTAAGCTCAGATCAGCAGCAGTAAGATGGCGGTCGGCGGGAACGCCTCTTTATAGCCCCTGTGACGCCGCAGAGAGCAAGCCAATCACTGCAATGCCCTTCTCTAAGATGGTGGGGACCAGGACCTATGTCATCACGCTGCCCACACTCTGCGTTCACCTTCATTGGCTGAGAAATGGCGCTTTTCGCATAATTGAAACGCGACTTTGGCGCGAAAGTCGCGTACCGCATGGCCGACCCCACACAGGGGTCGGGTTTCATGAAACCCGACTTTGCCAAAAGTCGGCGACTTTTGAAAATGAACGACCCGTTTCGCTAAACCCTAATCACCAATACTAAGTAACAATGCAGCGTCAGCGGTATCTGTGCTGCTCTGAGGTGGATATACCATGAAGAGAGGTTCTCTTTCTGCTTTAAGCATAGTAATATGGATAGTATTGTGCACGCATCAATACGGAAAAACTGGCATGTGTTACAGACAAAGATCTGGCACACATACACACCAGTATGCCCAAATTTGCTTATAAACGAGCCCATAATTTGTCAGATATGCTAGTGCACAATAAAATCTTATTACCGAGAAAAAACTGGTTGACAAGTAATATTCCAGAGGGAAATCACAAGTGCGGGAATTGCAGGTTCTGTCACCTTCATATAACACACAATCCCATCCAATTAGGCTCTATAACACAAAGTTCGGGATTTAATTTTCTGTAAGAGTAAATTCGTAGTTTATGTTCTTTTTTGTCCCTGCTTATATTTCTATATTGGCAAAACAATTAGACCACTGGTAACGAGATTCAAAGAACACTATAACTCAATAACAGGCTAAGGCTGTCTGAGGTTAATCCAACATATGAAAGAGGTACATAATTCTAATCCAAACTTGCTAAAATTCGCTGGCTTAGAAATTGTAAAATATCCCCCGCAACGAGGCGATCAAAATAGGTTATTACTACAAAAAGAAGCCAGATGGATTCTAAATTCCAATGCACAAGGTCCTATTGGCCTAAACGACAGATTAGATATGTCAGTATTTTTTATAAACGCTTTCAACGCATTAAAAAAGGGTCCGTATTAATATCAAAGGTTGTAAGTCTGCATTTTAGAGATGATTACTTGTTATTTAGTCACTTTCACTTGTTTTTTAATATTCTTTTCATCTATGTATTTGCATGCACGTCTAAAACCCTTTAAAGGGAACTGACGTTTGGTAATCAATGAACTGGACCCGTTGAAGCACATTCCGTGCGAAACGGCCGTCGTCCACTCTCCACTACCGCACCCTCCCGTGAACCTGATGTCCTAACATGGATGTATAAACTTGTACAAGCTATATCCAATAAAGAGCACGAATACACAGCAAAAAAAGGGTGAGTGCCACATACTTACTTATTTTTTGCATGCCGAGCTGAAGTTTTTAATTATACCACTTTTGTGCAGATACATTCTTTTGATCGCCCATTATTTCATTTTAATGCAATGTCGCAGCATTCAAAAATACAATTTTGGTGTTTTGATTTTTTTTAATCGCTACGGCATTTGGCAATCAGGTTAATCCTTTTTTTTTTTAAATTGATTTTATTGATCGATTGGGCGATTCTGAATGCGGCAATACCAAATAAGTGTAGGTTTGATTTTGTTATTGTTTTATTTTGATTGGGAGGAAAGGGGTTGATTTGAACTTAACTTTTATATTTTTTTTTATATTTTTTTTTTAAACACTTTCTTAAATTTTGTCATGCTTCAATAGCCTCCATGAGAGGCTAGAAGCATCCACTACTCCATTGCCTCTGCTACCTAGAGGTGATGCACAGATTACCTCTATGCAGCAGAATTACAGGCTTGCTATGAGCGCCGACCACGGGGTGGCGCTCATAGCAATCTGCCATCAACAACCATAGAGGTCTCGAGGAGACCTCTGGTTGAGATGGCAACGCACCGATGACTCCCGATCACGTGTACTTCCGGCCGCGTGGCCAGCAACGCTTGTTAAATGCTGCTGTCAGAGTTTGACAGTGGCATTTAACTAGTTAATGGGCAGATTGCAATTCTGCTCACGCCCATTGCGGGTACATGTCAGCTGTTGGAAACAGCTGACATGTTGCGTCTTTTAGGAGGGCTCACCACCGGCGCCCACATCGAAGCGGGGGATACTGCCAGCTGATGTACTATTCTGTCAGCTGGCAGAAAGGGGTTAATCCACATCATGGATCAGAGAAGGACAGGTTTTTTTTTTTTTCAATGATAAATCGATCTTTTAAAAAATAGAGTTGTGTCAAACCGGCATTAGACTGTACATCAACTGCACAAGTTCAAATTTACTACAAATAGAACACCATAGACAATTAGAATAAAATACATTTTATTTGCCAGTAATTGCATTAGCAGTCAATGTGAACTCAGTTAATGCACACACAGTGTACATATCAAAAATACAATTCAACTTTAGAGGGGTTAAACAAAGCCATATAAAACACACACATGCTACAAACAGTGGAAAAGGATAATGTTTGAGAAAAAAAAAAACACAACTAAATCACCCTTGCGAATATGTGTAAACTTATTTCTGTTGAAAAATAGAATTCTTTTTTTTTTTTTTTTTTTTACAGAAGTGAATGTGGTTAGAGGAGTACTTAACCTAGTGCAAGTCACAGCTCCTGTTAAAGGGCTATTTGATGCATGATACAAATCGTTCAAATGGCAAAATACTTACAAAAATCAAGAAACTTTGCAATTTGCTTATTATACCCTACTCTCCATAACAGAGGGATTTATAATTTTACAGTTTCCTGCTTGTTGCCTAAGATACCGGCCACCGCTGAAGTTTACAAGCTGTTGTAAGTGCTGCTCTGAAGCTGGCTGGATCTCTGGATCACTATACTCCTCTGATGCAGCCAGGCAAAGCTGCCTCATTTTAGCAGAGTCTGA
This sequence comes from Ranitomeya imitator, assembly GCF_032444005.1. Classification (NCBI taxonomy): domain Eukaryota; kingdom Metazoa; phylum Chordata; class Amphibia; order Anura; family Dendrobatidae; genus Ranitomeya; species Ranitomeya imitator. The sequence continues at coordinate 509,122,064 of NC_091285.1, read as the reverse complement.
AAATGCACAGTGCAGCCCAGCAGCACAATAATGCTGCTGCCCTGAACTGTCAATCATCAGGATTGCACCCATCCCCGACAAGCAGGTAGTGGTGAATGATGTTGCAAAAACCTCTTTAAACAAGTCCTAAGGATTAGTTAGACCTAAATAGTTCTTTACAGTACCGTGCTATGGTCAAAACAATTGAGGGTGCTGACCCATCAGAACTACCCGTACTGATCTTTCCAGTGCTATGTTGTGCTTCGAATAATAAATGACACATTTGGAGAAAAGGCAGTAGTGATAACATTTTGTGATAACAAAAACACTCCATCACGAGTAAATAAAATATTTCAAAAGTAAAGCTTTAATCACACACAAAAAAAGTGTCCTTCTAGATTATATACCCAATATTATGACAAACATAAAACATCTACAACAGCAACACAGTATTCCATAGGATTGGCAAGCCATATAAGAAGATAAAAGGAACATCATGGAGGAGCGATTACAAGCGACATTCATTTATAACCTCAGGTGCCAAAACAATTAAAAAGATATAGAAATAAACTTGGTGGAACACTTCACATTTTCAGTACATTTCTCTACTAGAATCCCAATGATTTCCATGATGACTTGATAAACGGTCTTCTCAGTCACTTATTTTTGAGATTAGTCTTCAGTGAAGATTTTTGTGCCACGTGCTGGACGCCCTTCTGATCAAGTCTGCCCTGAAATATATTAGACCACAAATTAGACACAGATCTCAGCGAGCTTCAAACTATGTAGGTCTGCTTTTTGATCAAGTTTCATTATTTGAGAAGTCCTGTAAGGCCGGGATCACACATGCGAGAAATACGGCCGAGTCTCACATGTTAATACCTGGCACTCAGGAGCGGAGCGTGCGGCTCCATGTATTGCTATGCGGCCGCACGCTCCGCTCCGTAGTGCAGGTGGCAGGGCCAGGTATTAACATGCGAGACTCGGACCTATTTCTCGCATGTGTGATCCCGGCCTAAGGCAGTGATCCCTTATGGAAAGAAAAAAAAAAAAAACAAAGTTTTCATCCATAAAAGGTGTTCCACATGTCTGTTTTTCACATCCGTATGCCTGTTATTTACAGCCCCAATTTAAAAAATAAAAGCCTGTGAAGAACGAGATACAGATATCCCACTGAGCTCTCCAATCTGACGAAGCTTACAGTGTCAGTTTTCTGGTGCCCCTTTACCATCAGGTCAGTCAAGGAACTGAATCTAGAGAGGTTTTCCCTGTTGCGTACAGGTTATCGAGTCACTCTGCAGTGAGGGAGGTATATATCACCAGTCCCAGGCCAGGGAAAAAAAAAATAAAAAATAGATATATATATATATTTATATTCACCATACATATAACACCAGAACGGTATGCTGCCACCAGTTCCTTGTTAGATATAGGCCCAGTTGACACGCTTGTTTCAGGTTAAAAACCAACCCCAGGTAGGGGATGAGTACTAGCTGGACTCACGGACGTGGGAAAATCTGGATTCAAGGTACAAGAAGCCCAAAATTAATAGATATTTTAATTCCTGAAAGGCATACTAGATAATACAAAATACAGAGTAATATACAGATATTACAGCCAGAGGTACATATAAAAGGTACAGGTATGGAATTGCAGTTAATGAATGTGTCCAGTTACCACTCCTTATAGCATGTGGGCCCAGGGAAGCACCGTCTATACTCGAGTGTAAGGGGGTGTCGCATTCCTACGCCCTTTAAATGTGTTAACTGGTTATACTGCTATGTACATATTTACCATTTTGTGTATTGTAATATAGAGTGTAGGACCTGTTATCAGACACTAGATTGGGCACTACATTGGACATAGTCCTGTAGGAGAGGCTGTGTGTCAAGTAAGGTGTCTTCCAGTTTTGTTGTCAGTAGGGGCCTACTGCCCATGCTGGGCAGGCAGCTCCGCAACATTCAAGCCATTCAGAGTCCAGATGGACAGAGTAATGCTGAGGCAGCAACGTTTCCACAGTTCAAGAGATCAAGAAGTGGTCCTTAACCAGTAGAGACACAGGTTGCTCACTATGTGGCAGATCATTGCTTGAGCTGATGCCTTTCATACCAGTGCGAAACGGATGGAGGAACACTCAGGTGCATTGAGCTCGCACAGGGAGGACGCTGCATTATCGCAAGAGGCGGTATGTCCCAGTAATGTACTGCAAGACGTAGGAAAAAGCGTAGGGAGATCGGAGAACATGTACTGCTTGAAACCTAATGCTGATAATGTAACTGACAAGAATGTGCAGCGACAAACCAAGAGTAAAATTCATAGTTTTAAGTTTGAAAGTGACATATTGTACTACGGAAGTAGTGGAACTTCAGCCAGTCCAATGAGACCCAGATGGTGCAGCAGGCGAAGCGAAATGTATGACGCAGAAGGGACATTGTTTGCATGTAATTGGGAGCCATGACACCTGTAACCAATTAACCGCAGCCATGGCTATAGCTCTGTCTCTGCATTTTACTGAAGGTCCTTGATGTACTGGAACAAGACGTTGCTGCGTTTACAGTTGGGTCCTATGTGCTTCCATAGTTCCCAAAAGCTGTTGTCTTCAAATGCATCTTGGAGTTGGAAGAGTTTGATGGAAATATGGTTTTGCTTCTTATTTCTAAGGATGGATTTTTTATTCCATTGTATGGTGGTGTAGGTTAATCTCAGAGTGAGATTGTTTGGGGGTCTGTTTTTTTAATTTGAGGTCATTCTTAGGGCCTTACTTATGGTTTTACATACTTTGTCAAAGCAGTTGTTGGGATTTTGTTTACTCAGCCTCTTGTAGCTCCACCTTTCTGCCATGGCATAAAGTATGTCATTAAAGGGACACTGTCACCTGAATTTGGAGGGAACAATCTTCAGCCATGGAGGCGGGGTTTTGGGGTTTTTGATTCACCCTTTCCTTACCCGCTGGCTGCAATATTGGATTGAAGTTCATTCTCTGTCCTCCATAGTACACACCAGCGCAAGGCAAGATTGCACTGTGCAGGCATGTACTACAGAGGACAGAGAATGAACTTCAATCCAATATTGCAGCCAGCATGCAGCCAGCAGGTAAGGAAAGGGTGAATCAAAAACCCCAAAACCCCGCCTCCATGGCTGAAGATTGTTCCCTCCAAATTCAGGTGACAGTGTCCCTTTAAGGTCTTATACCTCTAGGTGTACTCCTTTGGGTTAAGTTCATACACGTTATTATGGAAGCGTTGGAGTTTCTCCTTGATCTCTGGTCTTGTATATTTTGTGGCTGACATCTTGGACCATTTGATTGATGGAGGTAAGCAAAAGAGGTCAGTCAGGCAGAGTTTTTGAGGACAATTTGTTTGTGGATTTATGAGCAGTTGGTTGTGGTCTGACATGTGTTTGTGGGGTGACTATAGAAGGCATCAATGTTTGTAGGGTCCATATCTGTGATGGTATAGTCTATCATGCAGCTTCGCACGTGGGAGTTTAAGGTGTGTCTTTCCAATAAGTCTTCCTTCATCCAGCCTTTGAGAATGTGAAGTTCAAGGAGTCAGCATAGATTCAACAGTGTTCTGTCACTTTTATAGACTATGCCATCATGGCTGCTCCTCTCCGTGTGAACTTGGTTGTCACAATCGGTATCTGCTCAACAAGATCTATATATCTATCCATACATTACATACATACATTACATACATACATAGTAGGTACGGAAAGTATTCAGACCCCTTTAAATTTTTTCACTCTGTTTCATCACAGCCATTTGGTAAATTAAAAGAAAAAAAGAAACCCTCATTAATGTACACGCTGCACCCCATCATGACTTAAATTCAGAAATGTAGAAATTTTTGCAAATTTATTAAAGAGGAAAAACAAATATCACGTGATCATAAGTATTCAGACCCTTTGCTCAGACACTCATATTTAAGTCACATGCTGTCCATTTCCTTGGGACCCTCCTTGAGATGGTTCTACTCCTTCATTGGAGTTTTTAATTAAACTGATAGGACTTGGCTTGGAAAGGCACGCACCTGTCTATATAAGACCTCACAGTGCATGTCATACCAAATGAGAATCATGAGGTCAAAAGGAATTGGCCAATGAGCTCAGAGACAACTGTGGCAAGGCACAGATCTGGCCAAAGTTACAAAAGAATTTCTACAGTACTCAAGATTCCTAAGAGCACAGTGGCCTGCATAATCCTTAAATAGAAGACGTTTGGGACCACCAGAAGTCTTCCTAGACCTGGCCATCCAGTCAAACTGAGCAATCGTGTGAGAAGAGCCTTGGTAAGAGAGGTAAAGAAGAACCCCAAGATCACTCTGGCTGAGCTCCAGAGATGCATTAGGGAGATAGGAGAAAGTTCCACAAAGTCAACTATCACTGTACCCCTCCACCAGTTGGGCCCGCACAGTTTGCTTAAAAAAAAAAAAACACACATGAAGGACTCCGGGACCATGAGACATAAGATTCTCTGGTCTGATGAAACAAAGATAGACCTTTATGGTGATAATTCTAAGCGTTATGTGTGGAGAAAACCAGGCACTGCTCATCACCTGCCCAATACAAACCCAACAGTGAAACATGGTGGTAGCAGCATCATGCTATGGGGGTGTTTTTCAACTGCAGGGACAGGACGACTGCAGTTGAAAAACACCCACGAATGTGGCCAAGTACAGAGATATCCTGGATGAAAACCTCTTCCAGAGTGCTCTGGACCTCCGACTTGGCCGAAAGGTTCACCTTCCAACAAGACAATGACCCTAAGCACACAGCTAAAATAACAGAAGGTTTGGCTTCAGAACAACTCTGACCATTATTTACTGGCCCAACCAGAGACCTAAGCTAAACCTAATTGAGCATCTCTGGAGAGACCTGAAGATGGCTGTCCACCAACTTTCACCATCCAACCCGATGAAACTGAAGATGATATATAGAGGTTTCTGTCAGTTGTCAGATAGTCTCTTTCCCTTCCTATTCCTGTATGGAGGTCTCTGTAGAGGAGACCATTGTCCAGATTCACACTGTAAGGTTTCAAAGCTGTTTGGGTTGAAGTATGAAGACTCTGGAGGACATGTGTATGTTGGCCCAAGATGTGAGGATGGAGCGGCTTAGTCTAAGGGTACCGTCACACTATACGATTTACCTACGATCACGACCAGCGATATGACCTGGCCGTGATCGTAGGTAAATCGTAGTGTGGTCGCTGGGGAGCTGTCACACAGACCGCTCTCCAGCGACCAAGATGCCGAGGTCCCTGGGTAACCAGGGTAAACATCGGGTAACTAAGCGCAGGACCGCGCTTAGTTACCCGATGTTTACCCTGGTTACAAGCGTTAAACTAAAAAAAAACAAACAGCACATACTTACATTCTGGTGTCCGTCAGGTCCCTTGCAGTCTGGTTCCTGCACTCAGTGACTGCCGGCCGTAAAGTGAAAGTGAAAGCACAGCCGCTGTGCTCTGCTTTCACTTTACGGCCGGCAGTCACAGTGCTGGAAGCAGACTGCAAGGGACCTGACGGACACCAGAATGTAAGTATGTGCTGTTTGTTTTTTTTTAGTTTAACGCTTGTAACCAGGGTAAACATCGGGTAACTAAGCGCGGTCCTGCGCTTAGTTACCCGCTGTTTACCCTGGTTACAAGCGAACGCATCGCTGGATCGCATCGCTAGATCGGTGTCACACACACCGATCTAGCGATGACAGCGGGAGATCCAGCGATGAAAGAAAGTTCTAAACGATCTGCTACGACGTACGATTCTCAGCAGGATCCCTGATCGCTGCTGCGTGTCAGACACAGCGATATCGTAATGATATCGCTGGAACGTCACGAATCGTACCGTCGTAGCGATCGAAATGTTATAGTGTGACGGTACCCTTACAAATATGTGGCAGTCTACTCTCTTTCACTGCTCTGATATGTTCATGAAACTCCTCTTTGTACTGGACTAATATTCCACCTGAGCTCCGATCCGTTTTGGCATATTTGTTCATCATGGAAGAGAGAGTTCCTTGTATACGGTGGGGACAAGGGATTAATTATCAGCTTTAGTCCATGTTTCTAGGAGGATCTGAATGTCAATGTTTTTCAGTCTTTGATTGAAGTCTGGGTCATCTGTCTTACATCTAAAGGCTGAAGTGTTCAGTCCCTGAACTTTCCAGCTACTGATGATTAGAGGGGACATTGTGTGGCTATGTACCTTGTAATGAGCTGCACTGCATAGGACAACTTGGATCGCAGACTGGTTACCAGGTTATAAGCAATTGGTCCAGTGGCATGAGTTTTTTTTTTTTTGCTGAGAGAGCCAAGCTTGATTTTTATCTCCTCCATGCCACTGCTCTGCTTTACTCTGTGTGTGCTGGGTGGAGTTTTTCACGGTTGACTCATGGCCTAATTTTGGGTACAGGTCGCAGTTTGCTGAGCATATTCAGTTTTAGGTCCATTTGTTGGTGGTGCTCTTTCTATAAGACGCTTTCTACAAGACGCTGTTGAGAACTTTGTCTTTGAGTTCTTTGGCAAGAAGGCCAATTCGTTGGTTGCTGGGATGTTTATTATCATACAGGTGTTGGAGGTTTATGGCAGGATCTTGTGCCAAAGTGATGTCTGGCATCAAGGGGATTTTGGCTGCTAGCTCTGTTGATGTCTTGCGTGATGTGTTTAGAGATATCTTTCCTTGGCAGCATGAATGAAAGGATGATCTTACAGCCGGGGAACTTCTGTTGTATAAAACAATTGTTTTGCTACTTGCTGGTCCTGGAGGTTGTTGGTGCCTGTATGTATAATGATGTTTTTTGGGTCGGCGAAATATGCATTATTGATTACGGCTGTTCCTTGTTCTATAGTTGAGCAGCAGATTTTTGAACTCCTTTTTCCTGGGAAGTGTCGCCTTCTGTTGAGGTATACTCCTCTGGAGTCTATAATCAGGACGTGGCGATTGGCTTGTCTGATGTGGTCTTCTGCTCGCGTTCAGCTTGTTGCTCTGTCATGTTGTAATGTAATGTCGTTCTATTGATTAAAGCCCGGAATTGGCAAAAACTTCTATGGATTTGCTTTGATTGCAATAAACAGTTACTATTTGTGAGTGCCAGGATCCTTTGCTTTCCATTTATACTTCATCCATGAGCACCACACTGGAAGACAGAGTGCCGACCACCTCTTGCATTTTCCCTTACTGTCATGCTAGACTTGGTGTTTTTATGAGGTTTAGCTATAGCCCTTCCTGTATTTCTGGGTTATTTTCTGCTTTGCTCTTGATATTTATGTGATTATTTAAGTTAGTGGTGTTCTGGTTGTTGGCTCTCATTTTGTCTGCACCTCTCTTCACCTCTCTTCTTCCCTGGGTCCTCCTCTTGGGTTAGGGGTGATGTCTGGCTTTGGTCTGGTTGAGCCAGATGTAAACAAACAGTGCAGGAAATTAAATTCAGGAGAACGAAAGGTAGAAACAAAATGTACAGGGATGTTATATATTACAATACAGCACAGATTAGGTAAAAGATAATAATAATTTGGAGTTTGGGGTCAGACAACCTCTTTAACCCCTTTCCAACACCGGGCTTAATAGTATGCCAGTGTTGGACTACCTCCCTTTGATGTGGGCTCGGGGGTGAGCCCACATCTTTCCCGGGACTTGTCAGTGTAAGGCTGCGGTCACACTAGCAGTATTTGGTCAGTATTTTACATCTGTATTTACCACCCACTCCTGGTTTTGGCTTACAAATACTGAAGTGGTGACATGTCTCCATTATACTTTTCCTCTATTTGTTCCACTCCTAGTTTTGGCTACAAATACTGATGTAAAACACTGACCATATACTGCTAGTGTGACGGCAGCCTAAGGTACTAGCAGGAACGTGGGATGCGGTGACGAGCAGGACGCAGAGCAAGAGTTAACGATATGAGAATATAATATATATATATATATATATATATATATATATATATATATATATATATATATATATATATATATATATATATATATATATTGTCTAAGGGGTGCTTCCGTCAGTCCTCCTGTCTGTCTGTCACGGATATTCATTGGTTGTGGCTTCTGTCTATCATGGAAATCCAAGTCGCTGATTGGTCGCTGCAAAACAGTCACGACCAATCAGCGACGGGCACAGTCCGGAAGAAAATGGCCGCTCCTTACTCCCCGCAGTCAGTGGCCGGCGCCCGCTATATACTCTTTCCGTGCAGTGTCCCCGGCGCTCTGCTATATTATACTCCCCGCAGTGTCCCCGGCGCTCTGCTATATTATACTCCCCGCAGTGTCCCTGGCGCTCCGCTCCATACTCCCCGTAGTGTCCCCGGCGCTCCGCTCCATGCTTCCCGCAGTCACTGTCCCCGGCTCCCGCTCCATACTCCCCTCCGGTCACAGCTAACACAGGGTTAATGCCGGCGGTAACGGGCCGCGGGTAACGCAGTCCGTTATCGCCGCTATTAACCCTGTGTGTCCCAAACCTTTTACTATTGATGCGGCGGCATCAATAGTAAAAAAAAGTAATGTTAAAAAAACAAAAAAACCTGCTATACTCAACCTCCGTTGTCCGCTGATGCTCTCGCGCCTGAGCCATCTTCCTTTCCCAGCGATGCATTGCGAAATTAGCCAGAAGACCTAGCGGTCTTGCGAGACCGCTAAGTCATCTGGGTAATTTCGCAATCCATCCTGGGAAAGCAAGATGGCGGCAGCCGCGCGCCCATCAGCACAGCGCCGTTGGATCCCAGGAGGCGGAGAGACGGGACGCTGAAGAGCAGCGATGAGAATGGTGAGTATGTTAGAACTACAAGGGGCCCTCGGATTGTTAGGTGAGTATGTTTATTTTTTAACCTGTGCGGTCACCTTGAGAAAGATCAGCGAAACGCGCGTCGGTGGCGGCGTGACACGGGCCCGGCTCTGCACAATAATATGGGTAAGCCCCCTGAATGAATACTTGTATTCCAACTGCATACTGGTATGCCGCAACATTGTGAAAACCGCTAAATGCTTTAATTGATATGTGTTGGGGGTGAGCTTCCCAATAAAATTATGGGCACTATGCACTTTATTGTTAACCATTACCAGCCGGGTTACCTGTGACTACCCTTACCCTGCTTTTGTGTTAAAATTATGTATTATTATGCTATTACTGTATTGATGAATTATTAATAAAGTATTGTATACGGTTTTGTTAAAAAGGTTTGGACTGAGTACTCCATTTTTCTCTTTTGGTTATATATATTCCGCAGCGCTTTACAGTTTTGCACACATTACCATCACTGTCCCCGATGGGGCTCACAATCTAAATTCCCTATCAGTATGTCTTTGGAATGTGGGAGGAAACCGGATTGTCCGGAGGAAACCCACGCAAACACGGGGAGAACATACAAACTCCTTGCAGATTGTGTCCAAGGTGGGATTAGAACCCAGGACTCCAGCGTTGCAAGGTTGCAGTGCTATCCACTGAACCACTGTGCTGCCAAAAAAAAACCAAAAAACAAACAAAAAAACACACATTTGGTATCGCCGCGTTCAGAATCGACCTAACAATAAAAAAAAAAAATTATTAACCGGATTGCTAAACGGCGTAGCGAGAAAAAAAGTCAAAACGTCAGAATGACATCTTTCAGGTCGCCGCAACATTGCATTAAAATGCAATAACGGGCGATCAAAAGATCGTATCTGCACCAAAACGGTATCATTAAAAACGTTAACTTGGCACGCAACGATAAGTTTGGTGTCTATGAACTCGTAATGACATGGAGAATCATAATGGCTGGTCAGTTTTAGCATTTAGTGAAAAGAGTAAAAAAAAAAAAAAAAAAAAAAAATCCAAACAAAAAGCAAGTGTGGGATTGCAATTTTTTTGCAATGTCACCGCACTTGGAATTTTTTTCCCGTTTTCTAGTACAGGACTTGGTAAAACCAATAGTGTTGTTCAAAAGTACAACTCGCCCTGTAAAAAACAAGCCCTCACACAGCCATATTGACGGGGAAAAAAAAAAAAAAAAAGTTATGGCTCTGAGAAGGGGAGCAAAAAACGAAAACGCAAAACCAAAAAAAGCTCCGGGGGTTAAAATGACCCTCCACCCATTCCACATTATTAAAGATTACTATACATCTATTAATCTCCAAAATGTTCTCTGCAGGGGTACAGAGCGCACTGGAACATCTGAACGTTGGCAGCCTCTGCCATTCAATTTGTGTGGGATGAACCAGCACTTCTATAACCTGCAGGCTAAGCATGGTTCATACATTCCACAGTGCTAGCTAAATCTCTGCAGAGGCAGTTTTGGAGCTGAACATGGGACATCCATCTGGGATAAAATGGTCAGTGGCAGGAGAAAATCGGATAATAGATATGGTGACTATAGAGTAAAAATGCAGTCAATTATAAAGGGGGTGAAGGGTAGTTTTTGTTTTTTTTTAAAATTAAAAATGAAAAATAAAAGCTGAACGTGTCTTAAAAGGAATTAGTCAGCAGTTTTCCATGCTATCTGGCAGCAGCATGATGTAGTGGTAGAGCCCGATTCCAGTGATACATCACTTAAGTCACAGTTCTCTTTCCCGCAATTTAGCAAAGCACAGATATTAAGCGGCTTATATCCTGCCCACACCACTGATTACATATATAATATGTAATAATAATTTTATATATTTTAAAATATATATATATATATATATATATATATATATATATATATATATATATATATATATATATATATATATTTTATTTATTTTTTCTTTTTTTTTCTTTTACACATGTGCGCAGTATGGTCAGTGCAGAAAAAAAATTTCACCGACTGCATACATTGGAGCTTACATGCAATTCATCATCTTATTCTATAACTTCTTGATACTACAAGTTTACAGATAATGGCAGCTTTGGCTGTGCATTTTTTTTTTCTTTTTTTTTTATGGTCAACATTCAAAATGTTGCATCTTAAAAAATAGAAATTATTATTACTGATATAAACTTGTAAAAATGAATGCTAGCATAAAATCCAACACTTGCCATGATTAAACTTTACAGAATACATAAAGAAATCTGTATATACAATAGAAGAATACGTACTTACAAATGCTAAAGGGCCACATCTGAAATCTCTTGAGAATAGCCACCTTTTGATTTCATCTGAGCCTGAAATGATCCAGCCTAAAGGAAAAACATCCCGAACATTATTTACCATAAAACAGTCTAACTTGGTTTAATTAGGTCTTCTGTATACGGATTTGTTATGAATCTGGATCACATGGCCCCTGGATTCACTGACAATACATTTCGATGAGGACATTCTGATTAAAATACAGCAGTGACACATTCAAATAAAAATAAACAATAAGGTAAATAAAAAAGGAATCAAACTACGATATATCCATTCTGCATTGTACATGTTTGGTGCCTCATGCGATTACCTCTAATAATTTAATGCTGACAAATTGCTTGGATGTTTTCATAACCTCTATGTAGACTTGAATGGAGAAAGCCACTCCACTGTGCAGCCACACAGCCTGGATGCGACATCAGGTGCCTCCAATCTTACAATAGGTGGAAACCCCAATCAATGACCAGAGAATTTTGGACCTTCTGTGGGGAAATATGGCAAATTGCTTGGACAAACCACAACCTTATGACTGCTCTATAGTTCCCTGCCACACAGTATGCCAAGCAGCGGAGTCCCCTGTGCAGCATATGGATGGGGGCACTGGGGTGCAATTAAACAATGTAAAAAATAAACTTTAAAAACCCCTTCGTTCTGAGGATTGAAGCCCCCACTGATCAGAAAGTAAGTACATATTGATAGAATATTTGCTTACACAGCAGAAGTCTTGTCCACACTTTGGGCACCACACTGCATCATAGCCCCTTTCACTAAACTGGGATGTATTGTCACAGAATAATGTTTAAAGGGCTATTGCCATCTTCAAAAAATGGGAAATATTGGATAGTGATTGTAAATTCAAGCAGTTTACAGCTTAATAAAAAAATGTTAAGATGTTTTTCAGATAGTAAAATTTTTCTTTTCTTTACGCCTTGTTGCCTTAGAGACCGACCACTGCCACTAAACAGAACACGCGCAGTGCTTAAAGTGCTTTGCTTACAACTTGTCAAAGCTCAATAGAAGCGTTTAATGCTGGCGAGGATCCCTGGAGCACGCCATTACCTCCGACCCAGGCCAGGCTAGACAGCAATTGTGGTGGTATGGTCAGCAATGAGCTGTAAACAAAAGTGTTAATTACTCAAGAACCTCTGGAAGCTTTACATGGAGTCTGTCAGCACAGAATGACTGTTCAAACCAAGAACAGGTGCTAAATGCACCCTTGGCGTGGCCAAAAATTGAAGTGCACCTTCCCACATACTTGTTTTATTTCTATAGCTAAAGAAAAGGGGAGAAGAATGGAAAACAAGTAAGTGGGAAGGTGCACTTAATTATTTGGTCCCACAAAGGGTGCCCCAACGGCCTGTACTTGAAAAGTCATTCTGTGCAGACATTCAAGGGAAAAGAAAGCAGTCACTAGGGAGTGCTGTGAGGGTCACAGTTAAAATTGAAAGCAAAACATCTACCGCAGCTCCAGCCGTTAACCTTCTAGGAGGATACAAAATGCAGTAAAGAATAGTAATAACGGTCCTAGGAGCGCTGGAAATGAGACCAAAACAAGGATTTTAGTGTTGAACCACAACGCATTTCAACGGTTAAACCGTCTTCATCAGGTGGAAGTTTATTAATGGAGAGCAGGAAGGGGTATTTAAACAAATAGCAACCAATAAAATTAACAGTCAGTGGGTCACATGATAAGAACAAGTCACATGATAAAATAGTAAGGTCACATGGTAAAAAACACAATAGGAACAAAACTATGTACCGTATATACTCAAGTATAAGCCGAGATTTTCAGCCCATTTTTTGGGGCTGAACGTCCCCCTCTCGGCTTATACTCGAGTCATACCCAGGGGTCAACAGGGGAGGGGGAGCGGGGGCTATCTAATTATACTCACCTGCTCCTGGCGTGGTCCCTGCAGGTCCCTGCTTCCCATCGCCGGCAGCTTCTTCCTGAACTGAGCGGTCACATGGTACCGCTCATTACATTAATGAATATGCGGCTCCACCTCTCATAGGAGTGGAGCCACATTCATTACTGTAATGAGCGGTACCATGTGACCGCTCAGTTCAGGAAGAAGCTGCCGGCGATGGGAAGCAGGGACCGCGCCAGGAGCAGGCGAGTATAATGGGGAGGGGAGCGCTGCGTGATATTCACCTGCTCCCCGTTCCGGGCGCTGCTCCGTCTTCTGCAGTGATGCTCAGGTCAGAGGGCGCGGTGACGTGGTTAGTGTGTGCCCTCTGCCTGAACAACAGTGCAGGAGATGGAGCGGCGCCGGAACGAAGACAGGTGAATATTGAAAGTCCTGGGGGCCTGAGCGACAGAGAGGTGAGTATGTGATTTTTTTTTTTTATTGCAGCAACAGCAAATGGGGCAAGTGACTGTATGGAGCATCTTATGGGGCAATAACGTTTGTGCAGCACTATATGGGGCAAGTGTCTGTATGGGGCCATAATGTTTGTGCAGCACTATATGGGGCAAGTGTCTGTCTGGGGCCATAATTAACGTTTGCAGAGCATTACGGTATATGGGGCAAGTGTCTGTATGGAGCATCTTATGGGGCCATAATCAGCATTTGTGCAGCATTATATTGGGCAAATGTGTCTATGGAGCATCTTATGGGGCCATTATTAACCTTTATGCAGGATTATATGGGGCATATTTTAATATGGGGCATCTTATGGGGCCATCATAAAGTTTATGGAGCATTATATGGGGCTCTTGATTCAATATGGATATTCAAAAACACTTAACCTACTGATGTCTCAATTAATTTTACTTTTATTGGTATCTATTTTTACTTTTAACATTTACCGGTAGCTGCTGCATTTCCCACCCTAGGCTTATACTCGAGTCATTAAGTTTTCCCTGTTTTTGTGGCAAAATTAGGGGAGTCGGCTTATACTCGAGTATATACGGTATATATAAAAAAGATTCAATAAAGCCCCTAGACCTGATTAAAATATAAGACATGATAAAAAGCAGCAATAAGACAACATATAATAAAATTACACTATACAAACGGCTTAAAAACAGAGAGATCACTTGTTAACCCTTTCAATGGTAAGATTTAACCCTTCAGGCGCCAGAGTCCCCAACTTAAAAATCCAGAAACTTTCCCTATTAATCAAGCTCCCATACCGATCAGATACATTGTCTGGTATAATATCTATAATCGTTGGTTTAAGAGCAGGTACGGACTGGGGCTGAAATTCAGCCCTGGCATTTGAAATCACACAGGCCCATGGTGTCCCCGTCCCCATGAACCAGATGGGAATATATTACTAATATTACCATGGATGGAGGAAAGGAAGATTTTGTACAACACCAATATTTCTAATGATACCTGTGGCCTGCTGAGGTAAGTGATGGAGTCAGCAACTTTGTGACCTTCACAACTCTTAACAGTATGAGTGTCTTGAGAACACCAATTCTGTTAAAAAAGTATCAGACAAGGCAGCCCATGACCAGAAAGGCCCTACTGGCATTTGCCAGATGGCCAGTCCGGCCATGTTTAAGAGATTCTACATTTTTGTTGGTGCTTGGTTAAAAAATGCTTCGATAGGAATGGTTTTATGTTGCATAGCCTAATATTTTGGCGATGCTTGTTCAGTCTTGCGTGCATGGTCTGTCCAACGTATTGGAGCCCACATCCGCATTCTATTAGATATGCTACAAATGAGGATTGACAGTTAACATGGTAGTTGATTCTGTAATTAATATTCGTAGTATTGGATGTGAATTCTTTAACACCATTTCTGATGGGAGTTACAACACAGACATTTTGCAGATCTGCACGCAAAACAGCCGGTATTTTTTGTTCATCAAGAGACCAGTTATTTGAATTTACACCCCCTTGGGTATTCATTTATGGGTGTAGTAACAATTATTATGCTTTGGGTATTTCAAACAAAAAACAAGCAGTGGAAGTTGCAGAATGAAGACTACAAATATGCCATTGTAGTGTCCAATACACGGTGCCCAGCTTAAACTTCTGGAGCCAAGCACCTGTAAATTAAATTGGCTCTCCTCACTACTTTAAATACCAAACATGTCAATTCCAACTGTGGTTTAGGCATATTGTGGGGCTCAAAAGGGAATGGGGCATTTGGATTTAGGAGAACAGATGTAGCTATATTTCTTTTGGTGGGAACAATGTCGCTTTTCCAGAGCCTTTGTGCTACCATTAACTTGGACACTCCCTATATTTCAGCTAACATGTGATGGACCCAAATGGGGACTTGTTTTCCCCGAGTTTAAGCTTTTTTTTTTTTTTTTTGGGGGGGGGGGGAGCATTTTGGAGTTGAGAACATTTTGGATCAGTTCTAGTGATGAGCGAACGTACTCTGTAAAGGTGTTACCAGAGAATGCTCGTGTGCTAACCGAGTGTATTCGGCATGTTTGCGTTCATGCTGCATGTCTCACGGCTGTTTGACAGCTGCAAAACATACAGAGATTGCCTGTTTGTTAGGCAATGTCTGCATGGGTTGAGGCTGTCTAACAGCCGTGAGACATGCAAATGCTGGGACTCAAACACATTATTCGAGCATGCCAAAGACACTTAGCACATTAGCATGCTCAGATAACACCTTATCCAAGCATGTTCGCTTAACACTAATCAGCTCACATTTATCATGTGCTCTATGCTGAGCACCTATATCAGGGTTTCCATCTAAAATCTACAAAATACATGATTTAGATGAAATCCCCAAGGGATCCATTCACTATAATGAGGCAGCAAAGTTACTCTGGACTGTCTGGCCAGTGTTCAGTAGTGTCTGGCTTTTCAGAGGTGCACAAAACGGTGGCCAGCCGTGCTTTTGTGAATGCCTATAAAAGAAAGACAATGCCAAATCATAGGCCAGACGGCATCCATAGTATCTCTATCTGCCTCATTATAGGGAATCTTGCCTCCGAGATTATATCTGAATCACATATTTCAGAGATTTACACCGAAACCGCGGTGTAAGCGCCCAGTGTAGAGTGAGAATAAATGTAAGCCGAGCCTTAGGCTGCCATCACACTAGCAGTATTTGGTCAGTATTTGTAAGCCAAAAAGCTGGGCCAAGCCAGAAGCGCTGCAAAGGGGGCGGAGTCCCCATGAGGAAGGCGGAGCCGGCCGGGACCATGGGCGCTGTTGGGCCTACCGCCGCCAAAAGCCGAGGACTAAATTTGCGGCCGCGGTCAGTGATGATGGCTGCGCCAGCAGGAAACAGCACAGCACATGCGGCAGTGACAGCTGCGGACGTAAGGTAAGTATATACTACGTGGCTACTGCGTGGGCTCTGCAATATACTACGTGGCTGGGCAATATACTACGTGGACATGCATCTTCTAGAATACCCGATGCGTTAGAATCGGGCCACTGTTCCAGTCCAGGAAAAGGTTTTAGTTATGACTGGTGGTCTCCCTCATTCAACTGTCCAACACCTGGCCCTGACAAAGAAGCAACATCGTTTATCGGTTACATGCGGCCTACATGGGCTTAGCACAAGTCCACACACCCAGCCAGTACCCCCGCTTTCAAGCAATGTGTCAGGCGTTAGAGACCTCGCCCACGGCGTTACATCGGAGAGGGGGGCTGGTGCTCTGGTATTCAAAAAACCCTCCTGAAGGCAGGGTATAACATCAACCACATTTGTTATTGGTACATTAACCCCTTAGCGACCGCCGATACGCCTTTTAACGGCGGCCGCTAAGGGTACTTAAACCACAGCGCCGTTAATTAACGGCGCTGTGGAAAAAGTCCATAGCGCCCCCAGAGGCCGATTTTCTCCGGGGTCTCGGCTGCCGAGGGTAGCCGAGACCCCAGAGAACATGATTCGGGGTTTTTTTTAACCCACCCCGCATTTGCGATCGCCGGTAATTAACCGTTTACCGGCGATCGCAAAAAAAAAAAAAAAGCGATCTCTTTTTAATTTCTCTGTCCTCCGATGTGATCGCACATCGGAGGACAGAGAAAAGGGGTCCCAGGTGGCCCCCCAATACTCACCTAGCTCCCCCGATGCTCCTCGTGTCTCCCGGTGGGCGCCGCCATCTTCAAAATGGCGGGCGCATGCGCAGTGCGCCCGCCGGCCGGCACCGGGACAATCTTTGGGGTCTCGGCTGCCGGGGGTAGCCGAGACCCCAAAGAGCATGATCGGGGTCGGTATTACCGACCCCTGTTTTGCGATCGCCGGTAATTAACTGTTTACCGGCGACCGCAAAAAAAAAAAAAAAAAGTAAAGTGTAATTCTCTGTCCTCTGATGTGATCGCACATCAGAGGACAGAGAAATAGGGGGATTCGGGGACCCTAGCATACTCACCTAGGTCCCTGGATCCTCTTGCTGCTCCTCCTGGCCGCCGGCAGCAGAACATGGCGGACGCATGCCCAGTGCGTCCGCCATCTGTCTCCATCTGCCGGCCGGCAGGAGAACAGCAGTTGGGGCTAAAATTAGGGGTAGGGTTAGGGTTAGGGCTAGGGGTAGGGTTAGGGTTAGGGGTAGGGTTAGGGCTAGGGTTGGGGCTAAATTTAGGGTTAGGGTTGGGGCTAAATTTAGGGTTAGGGTTGGGGCTAAATTTAGGGTTAGGGTTGGGGCTAAATTTAGGGTTAGGGTTGGGGCTAAACTTAGGGTTAGGCTTCTTTCACACTTACGTCGGTACGGGGCCGTCGCAATGCGTCGGCCCGACATACCGACGCACGTTGTGAAAATTGTGCACAACGTGGGCAGCAGCTGTAGTTTTTCAACACATCCGCTGCCCAATCTATGTCCTGGGGAGGAGGGGGCGGAGTTACGGCCACGCATGTGCGGTCAGAAATGGCGGATGCGACGTACAAAAAAACGTTTCATTGAACGTTTTTTTTGTGCCGACGCTCCGCCAAAACACAACTGATCCAGTGCACGACGGACGCGACGTGTGGCCATCCGTCACGATCCATCAGCAATACAAGTCTATGGGCAAAAAACGCATCCTGCGGGCACATTTGCAGGATCCGTTTCTTGTCCAAAACGACGGAATGCCAAACGACGCAAGTGTGAAAGTAGCCCTAGGGCTAGGGTTAGGGTTGGGGCTAAAGTTAGGGCTAGGGTTGGGGCTAAAGTTAGGGTTAGAGCTGGGATTAGGGTTAGGGTTTGGATTAGGGTTGGTATTAGGGTTAGGGTTGGCATTAGGGTTACGCTTGGGATTAGGGTTAGGTTTGGGATTAGGGTTAAGGTTAGGGTTGTGATTAGGGGTGTATTGGGATTAGGGTTAGGTTTGAGGTTAGGGTTGAGATTAGGATTAGGGGTGTGTTGGATTTAGGGTTTTGATTAGGGTTATGGTTAGGGTTGACATTAGGGTTGTTTTGGGGTAAGGGTTGTGATTATGGTTAGGGTTAGTGATTAGGATTATGGATGAGGTTGGGATTAGGGTTGGAGCTAGAATTGGGGGGTTTCCACTGTTTAGGTACATCAGGGGGTCTCCAAACACGACAGCCAATTTTGCGCTCAAAAAGTCAAATGGTGCTCCCTCCCTTCTGAGCTCTGCCGTGCGCCCAAACAGTGGGTTACCCCCACATATGGGGCATCAGCGTACTCGGGATAAATTGGACAACAACTTCTGGGGTCCAATTTCTCTTGTTACCCTTGTGAAAATAAAAACTTGGGGGCTACAAAATCTTTTTTGTGAAAAAAAAAAAAAAAAAAAATTTATTTTCACGACTCTGCATTCTAAACTTCTGTGAAGCACTTGGGCATTCAAAGTTCTCACCACACATCTAGATAAGTTCCATGGGGGGTCTAGTTTCCAAAATGGGGTCACTTGTGGGGGATTTCTACTGTTTAGGCACATCAGGGGCTCTCCAAACGCGACATGGCGTCCGATCTCAATTCCAGCCAATTCTACATTGAAAAAGTAAAACGGCACTCCTTCTCTTCCAAGCTCTGCGGTGCGCCCAAACAGTGGTTTACCCCCACATATTGGGTATCGACGTACTCAGGAGAAATTGCACAACAACGTTAGTGGTCTAATTTCTCCTGTTACCCTTGTGAAAATAAGAATTTGTGGGCGAAAAGATCATTTTTGTGTAAACAAAAGCGATTTTTTATTTTCACGGCTCTACGTTATAAACTTCTGTGAAGCATTTGGGGGTTCAAAGTGCTCACCACACATCTAGATAAGTTCCTTAAGGGGTCTAGTTTCCAAAATGGTGTCACTTGTGGGGAGTTTCCACTGTTTAGGCACATCAGGGGCTCTCTAAATGTGACATGGTGTCCGATCTCAATTCCAGCCAATTCTGCATTGAAAAAGTCAAACGGCGCTCCTTCACTTCTAAGTTCTGCGGTGCGCCCTAACAGTGGTTTACCCCCACATATGGGGTATTGGCGTATTCAGGAGAAATTGCATAACAAAATTTATGGTTACATTTCTGTTTTTACACTTGTGAAAATAAAAAAAATGGTTCTGAATTAAGATGTTTGCAAAAAAAAGTTAAATGTTCATTTTTTCCTTCCACATGGTTTCAGTTCCTGTGAAGCACGTAAAGGGTTAATAAACTTCTTGAATGTGGTTTTGAGAACCTTGAGGGGTGTAGTTTTTAGAATGGTGTGACACTTCATTATTTTCTATCGTATAGACCCCTCAAAATGACTTCAAATGTGATGTGGTCCCTAAAAAAAAAATGGTGTTGTAAAAATGAGAAATTGCTGGTCAACTTTTAACCCTTATAACTCCCTAACAAAAAAAAATTTTGTTTCCAAAATTGTGCTGATGTAAAGTAGACATGTGGGAAATGTTATTTATTAACTATTTTTCGTGACATATCTCTCTGATTTAAGGGCATAAAAATACAAAGTTTGAAAATTGCAAAATTTAAAAAATTTTCGCCATATTTCCGTTTTTTTCATAAATAATCGCAAGTAATATCGAAGAAATGTTACCACTAACATGAAGTACAATATGTCACGAAAAAACAATCTCAGAATCAGCGGGATCCGTTGAAGCGTTCCAGAGTTATAACCTCATAAAGTGACAGTGGTCAGAATTGCAAAAATTGGCCTGGTCATTAAGTACCAAATTGGCTCTGTCACTAAGGGGTTAAACATGTGATTATGCTGCATCGCAGGGGCCACGGCTGGCACCTGCCTGAAGGTTTTTTTTTTTTTTTTTCATTATGGACAGATATTCCTTATACATACTAGGGACAGGTCAGTGAGCAAATAGTGACCTGTCAGCAGTCTGCATCATGAATAGCTAATCAGAGCACCACATGAAGCCCCCCCCCCCCCCCCCCCACAGACCCACCATGGGGCGCGAGCATATCATTAACTCAAAACTGAAAATAAAGATTAAACAACAACCACAAGACTGATTTCATCACCCAGGTATCATTTTTATCAGTATAATGACGTCGACCTGACAGTGTGTGTAGGTTACTGTACACAATCCTGCTGATAGGTTTCCTTTAATTACGTTAGCCGAAGAGGAAGAATGGTCTCTTAGGTGTGGCCTCACTAGGCCTCATTGAGTATCTTTGGGCTAGTGAATAGAAAAATATCTGCCATCACATGCAAGGATTAAAAAAAAAATTAAGTAAAAATGATAGTATTTATATAATGGAGTGTAGTGGCAGAATATGGATTCCACACATACCAATATAATAAGCCATTTCCCCTGACTAAAGATCCTACACTTGCGACCTATCCATATTCTAAAATGCATGACTTAACACATTTCATGTATCACATGCAGGTCAGGTATTAGACAAAGTGGCAAAAATTTAGAGCAGGGCCCTAAATGCTGACATATGACATCATCCACGTTGCATTTACATGCATCGAGTTCAGGTCGTTTAACGAACATGATCAACAAAATGGAAGTTGTTCGGCTCTTGTTTACCGGCCTCCTTACAAGCCACTAGTAGATCAATCTGTCCCTGTACAGAATCGTATTAGCAGCTTATATGCAGTATACACAGACGATGTGCTGCTCAGAACAATGATTCTTGTTCTGCCATAAACAATCCAATCACCCGATGAATGAGTAGCATTTTGCTCATACATTGGGCGACTGCCGACATCTTTACACCAATGAACTTTTGTCTGTGCATTCGGGATTTATAAATGGATACTAGATACACATATGTAGACACTGAGCACATACATATAGACATTAAGAAAACACATACATATAAACATGTGTATACACAGAACACCTTTATAAAAGCACATGAATCATGAATACAGAGGGTACATACATAGAGACGTATATACACCTACCAGGAGCCCATACATTCTGATGTCTTCACTAATATATACCCATCAGGAGTCCATATATTCTGATACAGTCACATATACCACCAGGAGCCCATATATTCTACGCACAACCACATACACAGAGACAATAAATGACTTACTGACAGTCCATCTCCTGTTCAGTTCACGTCACGTTTCAGTGATGTCACCAATGGTCCTGAAGCAGACTCCACATTGGAAGCAACTCAAGGGCGGCCATCAGTTTAGCTCCTGCTGCAGACGCTAGGGCCTCCCCCAGGGGTGTGGGAGCTCTGGGCAATTGCCCAGGTTGCTACCACCAACGCCAATCCCGATCACATATGCAACGACTAATTTCTTTTATTCATTGTATCAATAGTATTCACAAGTTTAGCAATAATTTCCCCTCCCTCCAAAGGAAAAACAAAAAACAAAAACCATTCCCTTGTGCAGAGCACTTACTGAGCATTTGTATTTTACTTACCATTGCAAACCCTGCATTGGAATTCCCTGATCCTACATGAGCAGTATGTACAAAATTCATCGGTTCACCAATCATGCTTCTATCAATCCTCCTGCGCCTCTGGAAAAATGATAGAAAACAAGCATCTGTCATTGGGACATAGATTTTATTATTTGTTCACAGTGAAGTGAGATTTTCTGCCGCCCATTCCCTTTACTACTGTTTTATGATACCAGCTCCATTAAAGTCTTGTACATGAATAGCAAAAGCAAAGCACATGGGAAGAGTTGATTTTTAGACCTAACACAAAGTAGATACACATCAAAAATAAAAAGTCACCGCATGGTGTCACCAAGAACAGCAAAGGATATCAGAACCGATGTCCCATGGTTTAAATATTGTAATCACTTAAGCGAACATTCTCTAAATAAAACACAATTTTACACAATCTGACCCTAGAATTCACCCGAAGAAAAGTGAAATTTTAAACCTACCGGCTGTGGCTGCTCTCCAATGCAGCAACTGAAGCAGAACAGAAATTCAGTCATTGTTCGCAGGGGTTAATGGAAGTCGTTTGCTCTCAAGAGAAGTTTTTCTTCCTGCCAGTGTGATGCTATAACCACAAACCTATCCGGAAGAGACACTCCGGAAAGTAAATCAATGATACTTGTCACTACATTACCAATGCATAGACTAAATGTCATCTGTACAATACTGTAATAAAAGAAAAAGCTCAGATGTTCAATTCTCCCCACTCTGCAACTTATCAAGGTAAGGGGGTGTAAAATAAGGACAGCTAATAAAACTCACAAATGTGCGTGAAAATGCCTCTGAAAGGTCTCCGGACGGGAGGGATTTAAAATAAAATAAATAAAAGTACGCATCTTGTCAGGAGACAATTTTCTGGACTTTTGTAACTGCAGATCACATAACAGCTTCCTAGAGCCTGAAATGGCAGTGTATAATAAAAACTATCCCAAAATCATAAAGGGTACCGTTACACTAAACGATTTACCAACGATCACGACCAGCGATAAGACCTGGCCGTGATCGTTGGTAAGTCGTTGTGTGGTCGCTGGAGAGCTGTCACACAGACAGCTCTCCAGCGACCAACGATGCCGAAGTCACCGGGTAACCAAGGTAAACATCGGGTTACTAAGCGCAGGCCCGTGCTTAGTAACCCAATATTTACCCTGGTTACCATTGTAAATGTAAAAAAAAACAACAAAAAAAACCCACTACACTCACATTCCGGTGTCTGTCACGTCCCCCGCCATTACCTTCCCGCACTGACTGTCAGCGCCCGCCGGCCGTAAAGCAGAGCACAGCGGTGCTCTGCTTTACGGCCGGCGCTGACAGTCAGTGCGGGAAGCTGATGCCGGGGGACGTGACAGACACCGGAATGTGAGTATGTTTTGTTTTTTTACATTTACAATGGTAACCAGGGTAAATATCGGGTTACTAAGCGCGGCCCTGCGCTTAGTAACCCGATGTTTACCCTGGTTACAAGTGAACACATCGCTGGATCGGCGTCACACACGCCGATCCAGCGATGACAGCGGGTGATCCAGTGACAAAATAAAGTTCTGGCCTTCTAGCTCCGACCAGCGACGTCACAGCAGGATCCTGATCGCTGCTGCGTGTCAAACACAACGAGATCGCTATCCAGGACGCTGCAACGTCACGGATCGCTATCGTTCAAAAGTTGCTCAGTGTGAAGGTACCTTAAGACAGGTGTTTACTGAGGGGCATGCAGAAATAAGCAGCAAATTGGGAGGAGCTGTCTGAAAGTGGCTTGAAAACAACAAAAGTTTTTGCTCAATTCTGGGTTGCGCAAAAAAGTGTTGACTTTTTAAAAGTTCTTTAAGACAGTTTTCTGGCGTAAACATTTTGATGATTCTGTCCCACTGCGTTTAAGGGTATTGGGAAAAAAAACAAAAAAACCTTATGAAGTTTCCACAGACAAGTTAGCAGCGGCAGATCCGCACCAAAATTTGCAAATCCTGCTACAGATTTCTCCACAGACTCAGGGGCAGGTCAAATGGGACTGAACATCAAAGTAGGCACTGTGCCCGGCATGGAGTCACAGCTAGCAGCGGTGAAATAGAGCTGAAGCGTCATGTGTTTCATTTAGTTTATTTTAAACTTTTTAGGGTTTTCTAAGTTTTAGATATACAGAAAACTCATCAAAATCAATAAAAAACAGGCTTTTTTTCCCCACTACTGTAAAATGCTGCCGATTTTTCACGCAAAAATCTGTTTCCAAATCCACAGCAATTTTGGCAAGTGGAAACACAGCCCAAGAGTGAATTTACAAGATGCAGCTTTTGTTGCAGAAACTACCATAATGTAAAGGTTTTGTATAAACCGAATAAGGCTGGGTACACACTATGCTCGTGGCCACTGTCGGGCGCATACGCTTAATAGGAACGCACACGACACTGGCCAGTGTCAGGATGGAGATTGAAGCAGCCGTCCACTGTAAGGACTCAATGTTAAGAAAAATATACTGCACGCTGCGAGATTCTTTGCAGTAGCCCAAGGTAAAGTCTGAAATACTTTCCTATAGAGTTAAACAAAATGGTATGTGAGCACATACCTGCAAAAAGGAGGCCGAAAACACACTTTAGACCTCCATCTTATGAATGAGGGCCTATGGGAATGTTACAGTTCTGGCTGTATATTGTAGGCTATGTTCACAGACGCAATGTGAGAATAAGTGCAATTGCTTACGTTGGCACGATGTGCTTACAACAGGCACAATTCTGGTTGAAAAATGCTGTTTCTTGTGTCAGTTATGCACAATAGCAACTAAAGTAAATATAGTAAAGTGTAGAAAGAAAAGACAAGGACCCACCAGGAACTGCCGAACACAGCTCATAAGTAGATGTACACTTATATTTTTGGAGGCTATGCATTTCTGTACCAAACAGGTGCCTATTATTTTTATTATTATTTTGTATTTCAATAGGACCAACATTCAGCAGCACTTCTCAATTCAGAGCGGACTTGTGCAGACAATACAAGCCATTCCAGAGTAACACATAATGCATCAAATACCAAGAGGAGTGAGGGCCGTGCTCACAAGCTTACAGTCTGAGGAAATTGGGGGGACAAACCATAAAGCACTTGTCATGTGTGATTCAGATACCTATATAATAAATAGTGGCTTCATCAGGCCATATAATTATCGAGGTGCAGCTACAAACATGTCTGACCCTCTTGTGAGAACGTCACTTAGATAGATAAGATACTGGATGGGAGATGTGTGTCAGGATGTTAGCCTCAGTGATATGAAAAAATGATCCAGCATACCAAGTGCTGAAAGGGGTTAACTGGTGATAAGCACTGAGTTTTTGTGAACAGCTGACTAGTGGGTGGGAGTCTGTTCACCTTACTTGCACCCCAGGGTGTGGTCCAGAAGATAAATGTGGAGTCTTTAGACTGTGTTCTCTGTATCTGGATAGGAGATCTCCAGAGCTGTGCTTGTGTTAAAGAGAACTGAACCTTGTTTTTGTTCCCCTGAATGGGTGGATACTCACATCCACACAGACCGTCCTGTACACAGTGGCCGATTATACTGAGGTCAATCTGGGCGGTAGCCCAGGGCCCAGTGTTGTGTGGGGGCCCTCGGCTAAAGCGGAGATTGACCTTGGCCATCAGGGCATTACTGCCCTGACCAACGTATGGGGCATGGTGGGCAGAGGGGGCCCGCATTGGCGCTGCGGCAGTTCAAAGCTATTGAGGTGCGGGCCCGTGCCTGCACGTCAATAGTTAACAGCCGCCAGCAAATCAGAGGCTGGCAGCTGACGTCAGCCGCAGTGCACACGTTGCCGACATCAGACGTGATTGTCAGTCGCTGGCGAGTGCACGCTTCAGCTGCGTGGAGGGAGCTTCGCCGCAGGAGCGCGGCCAGGTGAGAACTTTTTTTTTTTTTAAATTGAGAGCAGCGATCCGGGAGGCCCAGGGGAGAAACACTGGACACAGATGGGGCAGAAACGCTGGAGACATATGGGGCAGAATGGAGATGCGGGGCAGGATTGGATCATGGGGCAGGATTGATATGATGGAGACAGATGGGGCAGGATGGTGAGATCATATGGGGCAGGATGGATACTCATGAGGGCAGGATGGGAGAACATATGGCTGAAGCCAGGAATGAGACACAGGGGCCAGGATGGGGAATATTATTACCATAGGGACTAATTTAGGGATATTATTACTGCAGTGATGTATTTATTTTATTTTTTGAGTATACTGTTTTAAATGAGGGGGCAGGCCTGTTACTGTGTAGAGTGACACTATGTTGCCTCTTTCTTCATGTGGTGTAATGTAGAAGTAGGGAAAAATTAAGTAATGTGTTCTGCAAGCAGAGCTCGAGATAACTGTTATTTCCTGCAGAGATGAGCCCTGGCTGGAAGAAGTGATGACGGTCTGTGCTGGATGAAAGATGAAGGACTTCACCTAGAGACGTCACTGGCGAGTCAGTGTGTTACCTATACACTAACACTATACACTGTATACTAAATACAGAGCTCCTGTGTATAATGTCACCAGTGATCACTGTACAACCTCTACACAGACACTGCATACTAAGTACAGATCTCCTGTGTATAATAGCACTTATGGCATTGTGTTGTTTTTTTATTACTGATCAGTATTAGGTCATTAAGTGGTAGTAATATGTGGTCTGAACATGGTGTTGTGGTATTTATTTCTTGTATGTGCTATTCGGTCACTTTGTGGTGGTAACATGTGGTCTGGTCATGGTGCGGTGGTATTTGTTCTCTGTATGTGATATTATTCGGTCACTGGTGGTAATATGTGGTCTGGTCATGGTGTTTTATTTGTTCCTTGTATGTGATATTATTGGTCATTTTAAAAATTGAAAAGTAACAAAAATATACCTAAATTGTATTGCATATTTTAACAAATTTTTAATAGGTTCCAATAGAGTAGGGCCTGGCCAAAATGGTCTACCGTGTTATGGTGGCGGCTTGAAAAAAATCTTTTGGCCAAAACAAAAGCTGCCAATTATATATGTGATCTGGTGATAGGAACTGTTAATGTTTGATTGATGGGAAGCGGAGTTTCACTCAGCAACTATTTTTCTGAAATAATCTGGTTCAGGTATATGATGACCCCGTCACATGACCGGGGGGCCCACAGTCTGAACAGCCCGGGGCCCTGGCTACCCTTAATCCACCACTGCCTGTACGCCATTTTGTTTTTCCAATTGTGCCAGAAGGGCAGTGTTTGTTTACCTAGTTTTGGATTGGTTTATGCAGTACGTTTGTAATAAACCAGTTGAAAACAAACGGAAATTGTTCCTGTGACTACCTCTAAGCAGCCGAGTGAGTCGATCTACCACACGCTTTAATTACATGGAGATATTTGCTATGCGATAAAGTGCCTATCATGATCATACACCTACCTACAAAATAGTCATCATTTCAAGCAGTGACAGGAGGCCTCTTGCCCCCCCCCCCCCCACATTTAAAGGGTTGTCGGGCCTTATGCTACAGGGCTACATACTTGTGAATCCTCACAGCATGCTGTTGTGAATTCTGCTTTTGGGCTCCCTCCGGTGGTTGTAGGTGGTAATGCAGTTGTCCCTGGGCTGCAGTCCTGGACAGGTGTATCTGCTGATTGCAATTCTGACTGGGGTATTTAGGTTTGCAGGACTCAGTCCTTGCCAGTTGTCAATGTTTCTTGGGAAGTGTTGGATCTCTGTCTGGCTTCTCCTGCTTAGCTGCCAATTCAGCAAAGATAAGTGTCTGTTTCTTTTTCTGTGGCACACAAGCTGTGTGCTTGTTTTTTGATTGTATTCCTGCTCTGAGTGTAGGAGTCTCTGGAGTTGCAGATATACGTTCCACGTCTTTAGTTAGATGGAGGAATTTTTTGTATAATCTGCTGTGGATATTTTTGAAGGGTTTTAATACTGACCGCACAGTACTCTGTCCTATCCTTTCCTATTTTAGCTAGAGTGGCCTCTTGTGCTAAATCCTGTTTTTCTGCCTGTGTGTGTGTCTTTCCTTTCCTACTCACAGCCAATATTTGTGGGGGGCTGCTTATCCTTTGGGGTTCTGCTCTGAGGCAAGGTTGAATTCCTATTTCCCTCTTTAGGGGTATTTAGTCCTCCGGCTGTGACGAGGTGTCTAGGATTTGTTAGGCACACCCCACGGCTACTTCTAGTTGCAGTGTTAAGATCAGGATTTGCGGTCAGTATAGTTACCACCTACTCCAGTGAAAGTTTTCATGCTGCTCCAAGGTCACCGGATCATAACAGCATGCACACTATGATCATAATAATATTTATTTTTATATAGCGTTAACATATTCCGCAGCGCTTTACAGTTTGCACACATCATCATCGCTGTCCCCGTTGGGGCTCACAATCTAAATTCTCTATCAGTATGTCTTTGGAATGTGGGAGGAAACCGGAGTACCTGGAGGAAACCCACGCAAACACGGAGAGAACATACAAACTCTTTGCAGATGTTGTCCTTGGTGGGGTTTGAACCCAGGACTCCAGCAGTGCAAGGCTGCAGTGCTAACCACAGCGCCACCGTGCTGTCCATGTGGCAACTAGACGTGCCCAGTCTCGCTCAATACAAGTGCCTTTAGTGAAGCCAGGCACGTCTTTTTGGAATGTGTCCTAAAGTATGTAAATTGCAAGCTTGCGATCACATGACCGCCCGAAGCCCAGTGTCGGGACCAGAGAATCCGCACAGCATGCAATGCATGCGCTGTGAGGATTCACGAGTCTGCAGTTACAGAGTGACTGCAGACTTGTAGCCTAAGGCCGGACAACCCATTCAACTGCATTTTTCTGTGTTTTCCAGCTTCCACTTATGATGGTTATATTCTACTGTATTCGCAACTGTGTACGGCGTATGTTCAGTTTGATAACCATTGTAAACCCAAAACAGAAAAAAACAAAATGAACAGCAATCACACTGCTTTGTAGCTGTAGTTTGTGAATTCAGCTTAACTTAGGAAAATGAGGAGTGACATCTTGATTCCAAATATTAATGGAATTCAGTCCCTGAATATACAACAAAGCCAGAATGACTTAGTGACAGTCATCACATCTACAAATATAAAACAGGAAATACATTGCATTTTGCCATCTCATTTGCAACATCAGCGCTCTACAAAAAGGCATAGAAACCGAATGTTCACACCTGGATAGAATCATTGCTCATATGTCACTTTGACTGTATGGAAGTCAGTCTGTCTAACTGGAGCAACTGAAGCCTAGTGAATCAATTAGCTGTTTAAAGGGAACCTGTCATGTTACTTATATTTTTTATATTTTTCAGAAACATCAGATGCGTTAATGTTGTTTTTAGTCACCAGGCCATCTGTTTAGTAGAGGACACCAACATAGTAGTAATGACTCACAAAGTCATGAAGTTCTTCTCTGGTAAACAGATGTTCTGACAGAGGTCGGTGACCAAAAACATTAACATTTCTGAATTTGCCTTAAAAAAAAACAAAACAAAAAAAACAAACATGTTGCAAAAACAACAAGGTTACTTACCGGTTGCCAGTTTTTCCAGAACCCATGACCGCACACCAGAGAGATTTATGGAGAAACTAAACACCTTAGGGTGGGATCACTGCTTGCAGCACCCTTCTACCAAAAGGTTAAGTCAGCAGAGGAGGATAGATCCAGTGTGTAGAGCTTAAAGATAGTAGAGGACGAGAACCAGGTAGCAGCCTTACAAATCTGATCAATTGATACCTCCACTTTCTCTGCCCAGGAGGTCGCCACGGCTCTGGTGGGTTGAGCGCTGATGCAATCAGGAACAAGAGCATCGCTAGCAGAGTGGGCTACACTAATCGCTTCCTTGATCCACCTTGCAATGGTACTTTTTGATAACCCATACCCCTTCCTGCTGCTTTGAAAGGCTACAAATAAGGACTGTTTTCCTCTACTGACTAGTTACAGACATGCACTCTAAGGCTGGTTTCACATGTGTGTTCGGGGGCTTAGCGGAGGGCTGCGTTCTTCCCCTGTTAAGCTCTGCCTAGTTCCATATACTTCTCCATGCGTCCTGCTTATCCATCTTTAACATTGGGTACGCAGGACATGCGGATGATTAGTTTTGACACGCCCACTGACCACACAGGAAAGCAACAAGTTTTGCGTTTTGAGTATGTGCAAGTTTTGTGTGAGGCAACTTTTGCATGTGTTGCAACTTTTGTGCATGTGGCAATTTTTCCGCGTGTGGCAATTTTTCCATGAGGTGAGTTTTGCACGTGTGGCGAGTTTTGCGTGAGCCTAATTTTGCACGTGGCGTGTTTTGCGCGTGGCGAGTTTGGAGCGGCGAATTTTGTGTTTCGACTTTTATGTGGCGAGGTTGGTGTATGTGTGGTGAAATGTGTGCTGAGGGTGGTATATGTGTTCAAGCACGTGGTAGTGTGTGGCGCATTTTGTGTGTGTGTGTTCATATCCCCGTGTGTGGTGAGTATCCCATTTTGGGGCCCCACCTTAGCAATTGTATGATATATACTCTTTGGCGCCATCGCTCTCACTCTTTAAGTCCCCCTTGTTCACATCTGGTAGCTGTCAATTTGCCTCCAACACTTTTCCTTTCACTTTTTCCCCATTATGTAGATAGGGGCAAAATTGTTTGGTGAATTGGAATGCGCGGGGTTAAAATTTCGCCTCACAACATAGCCTATGACGCTCTCGGGGTCCAGATGCGTGACTGTGCAAAATTTTGTGGCTGTAGCTGCGAGGGTGCAGATGCCAATCCCGGACATACACACACACACACACACACACACAGCTTTATATATTAGATTTGCTTGCTTGTCGGTTCATCCTCAGGAATTAATTTTTCCATTTGGTGACAGCAAGCAGAGGAAGATGTTCTCAGGGGCGGATTATAATAGGGTCAATCTGGGCGGTAGCCCAGGGCCCAGTGGTGTGGGGGGGGCCTGGGCTACCGCTCAGATTGCCCGCCGCCATCAGGGCATTACTGCCCTGACTGGTGTATTGGCCTGGTGGGCAGAGGGTGCCCGCATCGGGCCCCATCTCATCTGCTCACCAGGCCCGCTGCGGCAGTTTCTTCTAACAGAGATCTTGACCTTGTTCCTCCTTGACGATTTATGTAAGAGACTGCCGTGCTGTTGTCGGATAAGACATCTAGGTGTTTCCCTTTGATAGTCTCTTCTGTTTGCAGAACTGCTAGCCTTACTACTGTTAGCTCCTTTAGGTTGTAGGATGCTGACTTCATCTGAGGATCCCATCTGCCTTGCAGAATCTGATCTTCCAAATGTGCCCCCCAGCCGAGAGGGCTCGCATCCGTGGTTAGCACCACTGGATTTTGGACTGACCATGGCACCCCGTTTTTTAAATTTTCTATTTTTAGCCACCAATCTAAAGAGTCCTGCACTTGTTGCCATAGAATGATTTTCCGGTTTAAATTGTGGGGATTTTTTGCTTGTTCGGTAAGTATTTGCCATTGTAGGTCCCTTGAATGCAATCGTGCCCACCACACCGCTGGGATTGTGGTTGTCAACATCCCCAGAAGGGACATGGCTTCTCTTAACAAGATGGGCCGGCCTGATTGTGTTTGATTTATTTTTTGTTTTATGGCTTTGATTTTCCTGTCCGGAAGGATACAAACTTCCTTGATCGAGTCCAGTTGAATTCCTGTATCTGGACTGAAAGCATTTTTGATTTTTTTTAAATTGATCAACCACCCTAATTTGGACAATAAGTCCCATACTTTTAAGACTGCCATTACGCATTCTTCCTGGTTGTCCACTACAAGGAGAAAGTCGTCTAGATAGGGTATTAGTAAGATATTTTCCTTTCTTACCAACAACGCTATCTCTGAAATTCTTTGTAAAGACTCTGGGGGCCACTGAGACCCCGAAAAGGAGACATTGGTACTGTAGATGAGTAGGGATTTGATTTATTTCAACTACCAGTCTTAAGAATTGTTGATGTTCTACACAAATGGGAACATGATAGTAGGCATCTGTGAGGTCTATTACTGCCATGTAACAGCCTGGATATAGCAGTTTTGTCGTAGTTTTTAACGTCTCCATTTGGAATTTTTCTACTTTGATGTATTGATTTAGGGATTTTAGATTGAAGCTTGTTCTTAGTGAACCATCCGGCTTTGGCGTGAGGAATAGTGTACTGTAAAACCCTTTCCCAATTTCTTGTGCTGGTACTTTTACAAGAACTTGTTTTTCCCTGAGGAGATGAACTTCCCTTTCCAATGTTGCCTGATTTCATTTTGCGATATGGGTGACTTTTACTCGATGAGGAGGGAGGGAGTGAAGTTTAAACGTAGGCCTTCGGTTAAAACGGATATTACCCATTGTGAAGTTTGTAATTTTTCCCGTTGGTGGACAAAAAAATAAATAAAGAAATAAATAAAAATCGAAGCCTCCCTCCCACCCGGATATCTGCGTCATTGCTGTTTGGGGTCTGATTTCTGAGGAGGCTTATTAAAGAGATATCCTCTTCTCTCACCCCAGGGCTTCCCACGTGTGGATTTATCCCCTGGCCAAACACGGCCTGTTTTTTTCTGAATCCCGAAAGGAACGCCGATTATCATTCCACCGCCGTGTTGAGAAGGGAGTAGATGGGAAATGTTTTTTCTTATCTGCAGCCTTCTCTAGAATCTCATGTAGTCCTTTCCCAAATAGATATTGGCCCTCAGAAGGGACTGCACACAATTTGACTTTAGACTGAAAGTCAGCCGACCAATTTTTAAGCCTCTACCAGAGTTGGAGAGGGCACATTCACGGGCAGAAAAACGCACTGAGTCAATGGCGGCATCTGCCAAGAAGCCTGCCGCATTTTGAAGTGAGGGTATTACCTCTAAGAGTCTCTCCCTTTGACATTTGTCCCTTATTTGCTCACTCAATTCCTCTAACCACTTTATCATGGCCCGAGCAGTACAAGTGGTGGCCACTCCTGGCTTAAATGCCCACGTCGATGCTTCCCATGCCGATTTTAAGAAGGCGTCTGCCTTTTTATCAAAAGGATCTTTTAAAGCCCCCATGTCTTCGAAGGGAAGCGCTATGCCCTTGGAAGTGCTCGCAATTGCAGAGTCCAATTTAGGTGCTTTTTCCCCATTTATCACAGATTTCTTCCTCAAATGGATATTTACGCTTAAGGGCCTGAGGAACTGACATTTTTTTTATTTGTTTTTTTCCACTCTTTTAATTAAATTTAACACATTTTCGTGAAAAGGAAAAACTCTGCGTTTTTTCACCTCTAAGTTGCTAAACATAGAATCTTGGGTTGTTTTATGTTCTTTTGGTGTTTCAACCCCCAATGTTGCTTTAACTAGCTTAAGTAGTTTCCCAACATCCTCAGATAGTACATACGGCTGACCACACTCTTCCTCTGAAGAGTCTAAATCGGAGTCATCAGGTGGCAGTTCCCCTGGTTCACCTTCTGATTCCACGTCAGAGGTTTGGGCAGGTCTAGGAGGTAGATTCATTTTCTCCTTTACTGTGATTTTTACTTCATCCCTAACGATAGCCTTTATATTTTGGAGTAATGATGACGATGACGACTCCTCGGCCACAGTCTTATCTATACATAACCGACAGATCCGTTTGTCATAGGTTTTAGGGAGAGCTTTATCACAGAGCGCACAGACTTTATTCTTCTGCTTGGCCGTAGCCTTCTTCCCCTGCACAATATACCGTATATACTCGAGTATAAGCCGAGATTTTCAGCCCAAATTTTTGGGCTGAAAGTGCCCCTCTCGGCTTATACTCGGTGGGTGGCAGGGTCGGCGGGTGAGGGGGTGAGGGCGCTGAGGCATACTTACCTGCTTCCAGCGGTCCTGACGCTCCCCCTGCCGTCCCACGGTCTTCGGTGCTGCAGTTCTTCCTCTATCAGCGGTCTCGTGTGACCGCTCATTAGAGAAATGAATAGGCGGCTCCACCTCCCATAGGGGTGGAGCCGCCTATTCATTTCTCTAATCAGTGGTAACGGTGACCGCTGATAGAGGAAGAAGCTGCGGCACCGAAGACAGCTGTCCGGAAGAAGGAGCCGGACGCCGGGACCAGGTAAGTATCGCATAGTCACCTGTCCACGTTCCAGCCGCCGGGCGCCGCTCCATCTTCGCAGCGTCTCTCGCTCTGACTGTTCAGGTCAGAGGGCGCGATGACGCATATAGTGTGCTCGGCACCCTCTGCCTGATCAGTCAGTGCAGGACGCCGGGAGTTGCAAGCAAGAGAGGAGAGTATGTGTTTTTTTTTTTTTTAATGCAGCAGCAGCAGCGACAATGGCACAGCTTTCTATGGGGAAATATGAACGGTGCAGAGCACTATATGGGGCACAGCTATAGGGCAATAATGAACGGTGCAGAGCACTATATGGGGCACAGCTATAGGGCATTAATGAACGGCGCAGAGCACTATATGGGGCACAGCTATAGGGCATTAATGAACGGCGCAGAGCACTATATGGGGCACAGCTATAGGGCAATAATGAACGGAGCAGAGCACTATATGGGGCACAGCTATAGGGCAATAATGAACGGTGCAGAGCACTATATGGCACAGCTATAGGGCAATAATGAACGGTGCAGAGCACTATATGG
The DNA here is from genome assembly GCF_032444005.1 of Ranitomeya imitator. Taxonomy (NCBI): domain Eukaryota; kingdom Metazoa; phylum Chordata; class Amphibia; order Anura; family Dendrobatidae; genus Ranitomeya; species Ranitomeya imitator. The sequence goes on along the minus strand of NC_091285.1, from coordinate 509,087,715 downwards.
GGCACAGCTATAGGGCATTAATGAACGGCGCAGAGCACTATATGGGGCACAGCTATAGGGCAATAATGAACGGCGCAGAGCACTATATGGGTCACAGCTATAGGGCAATAATGAACGGCGCAGAGCACTATATGGGGCACAGCTATAGGGCATTAATGAACGGCGCAGAGCACTATATGGGGCACAGCTATAGGGCAATAATGAACGGAGCAGAGCACTATATGGGGCACAGCTATAGGGCAATAATGAACGGTGCAGAGCACTATATGGCACAGCTATAGGGCAATAATGAACGGTGCAGAGCACTATATGGCACAGCTACGGGGCAATAATGATCTATTTTTATTATTGAAATTCACCGGTAAATGCTGCATTTCCACCCTAGGCTTATACTCGAGTCAATAAGTTTTCCCAGTTTTTTGTGGCAAAATTACGGGGGTCGGCTTATACTCGGGTCGGCTTATACTCGAGTATATACGGGTAATACAGAGATACTGTGTTACTGACAAGTTATCTGCCTTACAAAGGCACTCACCCACCGAAACCTTTAGTACCATGGGGGTCAGTGGAACGTCCACTGGCACCGGCGATTCCGCAGTCGGGTCCGCCATGTTGGAGAGGCTATTGCCACTGTTACTCATGGCTTGTCTCTTTAAATAATACAGGGGGAAAAGCGGTGCGAGCGCCCCTGAACTTCCTCCCTCCCGGGAGTGACAGCACACCGCTCCCCTCGGTGTGGGACGTCACTTCCGGTTGATCCCGGAAGTCCTCCCATTCACCTCAGAGCCAGCCTAGTGATGGGACGACCTCTGAGGAATTTGATACAGCACCGTCAATTCTAGAGACCTTGTCCCATACCTCAGAATCCTTCTCCTCGAAAGCACTGGTTTTCTAAGGTCTTTTCCACCATTAAATGAGTGCCCGGAACTTACTGTTAACTGGAAAGGTACACTTCTTTCTCTACTGTAACCCCCATGAACATCAAGATCTACTCTTTTAGGCCTACTGTTGGCCTAATGGCCTTGACTATTGTATCTGTATCCTCCACCGGAAAACAGCGCTTCTCCCCATGTCACTGCCTGAGGAGAATGAGGAAGAAGATTCACTCTGGTATTCCCTTTCTGATAACAGGGAAACATAAGATCCAGAAGAAAACTTCCCTAGACACCCTCTTCCCTTTCATTAATAGGGATTTTAGGGAGCCTTCCACCTCAGCCCTGATGACTGATCTAAGGCTTGCAGCAAAGTCAGGATTCTCCTCATCAATAGTATTCTGGATGCAGGCAGTACAGAGACTTTTCTGCAAGTCCACTGCTAACGGAGCTTTACATAGGACACATTCCTTGTTCTTCTTAGCCCTAGCTTTTTTTAGGGCTTCCCTAGTGATTAAACACAAACAAATGGAGCCTATTAAAATGGTGACATTCACAAAAAAAAAAAAAAAAAAAAAAAAAAAAATCACTCACCACCCGCTGTCACATTAAGGCACTGGATTGGTAGGCTGTTGTGGGATACAATAAGTAGGGACATTATCAGGGCATTACTGCCCTTACTGGCACATGGGTCCAGTGAGCAGAGAGGGGCCCAAAGTGGGCCCCCCACTTTTTGCTTCTGCTTATCCGGTACTAAGCCAGGGTGCCGGAATGCCGGGTATCAGCGCTACTGCACGCACTCATTCTCTGCTCCTTCCTTGTCTGCATAATGAGGAAAAGAGGACGGCTGGTGCATGCAGCTGTGCAGAGTTGCCGGATGCAGTGGAAGGATGTGCAGTCACACTGACAATACTCACCCCCCAGCGCCTGCACTCAGCAGAAGACCGGAGCCGAGCATCCGATCCCACCACTCCAGCAGCGTCACTGCTATCAGACTGAAGAGCCAAGGAGGGGTGGGGCTAAATGGCCAGGGTGTAGCCACAGACAACCAGGGAGAAGGAGGCAGAAGGAAATATAGGTTAGAGCGCCCGGCCAAAAGAGTCTACATTGTTATGGCGATAGTTAAACAAAAAGTCTTTCAGACAAAACTAAAAATGGGAAGACTGCTGACTTGACCGATGTCCAGAAAGCAGTCATCGACATGCTCCACAAGGAGGGTAAGCCACAAAAGGTCATCGCTAAAGAAGCTGGCTGTTCACAGAGTGCTGTATCCAAGCATATTAATGGAAAGCTGAGCGGAAGGAAAAAAGTGTGGTAGGAAAAGATGAACAAGCAACCGGGATAACCAGAGCCTTGAAAGGATAGTTAAGAAAAGGCCATTCAGAATTTTGGGGAGATTCACAAGGAGTGGACTGTTGCTGGTGTCATTGCTTCAAGAGCCACTACACACACATCCAGGACATGGGCTACAAGTGTCACATTCCTTGTGTCAAGGCACTCTGTTATGATCTGGTGGCCTTGGAGCAGCATGAGACGTACTCTGGAGAAGGTGGTCCCTGTACTGACCGCAAACCCTGAACCTAGCAGCGCAACTAAAAGTAGCCGTGGGGGGTACCTAACACTCCCTAGACCCCTCGGCACAGCCTAAGATCTAACTACCCCTAAAGACAGAAACAGGAAACCTATCTTGCCTCAGAGAAAATCCCCAAAGGATAGATAGCCCCCCACAAATATTGACTGTGAGAGGAGAGGGAAATAACATACGCAGATATGAAATCAGATTTTAGCATAGGAGGCCATACTAGCTAAAAAGAAAGAATAGAACAGAGTACTATGTGGTCAGTATAAAAACATTAGAAAATATCCACCGCAGAAAATACGGATCACCACATCTGACTAAAGACATGGGGGGTATATCTGCATCTCCAGAGAAATAGCTAGGCTGCAAAAAATCCTTCACAGACCAAGCTGGACAAGACAAAAACATGAAAATGCACAGAACTATAAGGTCCACTGCAGGTGGACAGCAAAAACAAAGCCAGGACTTATCTTTGTAGAAAAACACAGCAAACTGGAGAGACCAGCAAGGAAGTGAATCCTTCAAGAACAATGGACAACTGGCACTGACCAAAGGATCCAGCAAAGCTATATACCCCAGTCAGTTTTGCAATTAGTAGATACACATGTCCACTCCTGCAGTCCAGGCACAACTGCATTACCCTCCACAACCACTGGAGGGAGCCCAAAAGCTGAATTCACAACAGCACTCATGACCAATAGACAATGCCAGAAGCGTATTACCTGACCAAGGAGAAAAAGAACTGGACTGTTGCTCAGTGGTCCAAGGTGTTTTCAGATGAAAGTCAAATTTTGCATTTCATTTGGAAATAAAAGTCCCGGAGTCAGGAGGAAGAGTGGAGAGGCACACAATCCAAAGATGCTTGAGGTCTACTGTGAAATTTCCACAATCAGTGATGGTTTGGGGAACCATGTCATCTGCTGGTGTAGGTCCACTGTGTTTTATCAAGACCAAAGTCAGTGCAACCGTCTACCAGGAAGTTTTAGAGCACTTCATGCTTCCCTCTGCCAACAAGCTTTTTGGTGATGGAAATTTCCTTCTCTAGCAGGACTAGGCACGTGTCCACACTGCCAAAAGTATCAATACCTGGTTTAAAAACAACAGCATCACTGTGCTTGATTTGCCAGCAAACTTGTCTGACCTTAACCCCATAGAGAATCTATGGGGCATTGTCAAGAGGAAGATGAGAGACACCAGACCCAACAATGTAGACGAGCTGAAGGTTGCCATCAAAGCAACCTGGGCTTCCATAACACCTCAGCAGTGCCACAGACTGATCACCTCCATGCCACGCCGCATTGATGCAGTAATTGATGCAAAAGGAGCCATGACGAAGTATTAAGCGCATTTACTAAACATAAGTTTCAGTAGGCCAACATTTCGGATTTTAAAATCATTTTTCAAGCTGGTGTTTTAACGTATTCTAATTTGCTGAGATAGTGACTTTTGGGTTTTCATTGGCTGTAACCCATAATCAATCAACATTAACAGCAATAAACACTTGAAATAGATCACTGTTTGTAATGACTGTATAATATAGGAGTTTCACTCTTTGTATTGAAGAGCTGAAATAAATGATCTTTTTGAGGAGATTCTAAATTTTGTGAGAAGCATCTGTATGTGATATGCATTCGTTGGGCACGGTTAAAGCAGTTGTCAACTACTAGAACAACCCCTTCTTAAACTAATTGCCCCAATAAAATAATAAAGATTATACTTGCCTCCCGTGTCGGATCCATTCCCGCGGTGTTGGCTCTTGCTCTCCCCAGGGCTCTCGTGCAGTGTTGTGACACGTGACGCCCAATCAGCGCTGGCGTCACTTTCTCCGCCTTTACACAAAATGAACATGCAGAAAAAACAAGGGCTGCAGCTCATCCCAGACTTCCTCTTCATGTTCAGTCTGTCCAAAGGCGGAGAAAGTGACGCCAGCGCTGATTGGTAGTCGGCGTCACATGCCACAACACAGCACGAGAGAGAGTGCAACCACTGCTGGAACGATGCAGGCACAGGAGAGTATATTTATTATTTTATTAGAGCCAAACATTTAGTTCAAGAAGGGGTTGTCTTAGTGGAAGACCACTTTAAAGTGTGATTGGTGCAGAAGCGGAGTTTTTCCAAGAGTGGGCGATGGGACTGTGCAAGGTTCAAGGGGTGGAATTTCGCCAGTATGGGACCCCGAAATTCCTGGTGGCAGTCCCGATACTAAGCATTCCCTCTGGATACCAAGGAAACCTGAGACCATCTGCTCCTCTGACTGGGACGGCTGCAGCTCCTGACTCTTGGAATAGATAGAAAAATATTTAGAATTTAGAGTCCTCAGTGGTTGATACCTTTTAATGGCTAACTGAAAAGATGGTAACAGGTCTCTTCATCAGTCTAGCGGATCCGTCAAAATACAGGATGCGTTGCATCCGTTTTTCACTATTTTTGATGCATCCGTCGATACATCACGAATTGTGACGGCCGCCAGACGACGCAAGTATGAAAGAAGCCTAAGATCCGGGAGGGTCGAAACGTCAGTTTCAGTATCTTGTCGCCCTTGTCATCAGTCATTATTTTGCTCCCACTTGCTGTGTAGTCAATAAAACTCCTTTTTTGCATTCCACTTAAGAGTGTGCGGTGCATATCTATTCCTGGGCTTTCTAAGGGCTTTTACAGTCCATTACACCAGCACCTCGCTATTCCAGTCAGTGTGTACATCAATATACCCCATCACTCCTGACACTTGAACGGTTGTCCCCTTTTTTTTGTCCACGATGTAGATAGTATGGCTGCTGCTCCTGCTCATCCATGGTACTTTGGGAAGACGAACTGGAGCACAAGTGCTTTCTCTGTGGTCTGTCAACAATTTATGTGGGAGGACCCACAGTGCCTATTTCCTGGTCCACCTACTCCTGTCCCTCCAGAATCTGCCCTCCCCCTGTGAGATCCAACCAGGACGTGTCATTTCCACGCTAGCCCTGGTCATCGATACTTGCATAGGGAACTGCCATCTTGCCAGGCATACCCCTATGACATCACTTTGGCACACCCAAACCCAGTGTGCCTTGCGCCCGTGAGGTCAGTGGAGCGCGCAAAACTTCCTGAATGGCCGACACCAGCATCTCAGAGCAAAGGGGGAGGGTGACATGTTGTCCGAGACATGCTCAGCATATCTTTACAGCCCACGCCGGCGCATAGAGAAGCCCCCGTGAATGGCACTTCCCGGACCCTGAAAGCCGGCACTACAGGCATGCCGCCTTGTGTTCCAGATGCTAGAACAGGGCTGGGTAAGCTTTTTGTTCCATCTTCACCACCGTATCTCAGCACAAGGTTCCCAAAGAGGACAGGAAACCAACTGTTGCGGGGGGAGAGGTGCCACCATTTTATTTCAGTAGGTTTCCAGTCCTTGGTGGGTGGATCCCTCTGTCAGATGTGTCGTCATGGGTGAAGAGAAAAACAAATTGTTCATTTGATTGTACAGACATCTGATTGGCAAGATTACACGAGTTAAGAACCTACATCTTGCATCTCTGCTTAAAACCCGATTGCCATGATCGCCTGTACTAAAATGGTACATTAGGCATCTTTGTGTGTCAGATCCTTAAAGCGATAGACATCTACTACAGCAATTCCCCAAAAATAAGACCAACCCCGCAAAAAAGCCCCAGCATGATTTTACAGGATCTTTGGCGTATGATTGAAATATAAGCGCTACGCTAAAAAATAAGCCCAAGTTACATTCAGGACCGGCGTTGAGGGATGCAATGGGCAAATGCTCAGTGTCCCCACTCTTAGTGGCCCCCAGCGTTTCTATTCTGTGGTTAACCCCTTAAGGACCAGGGGTATTTCCGTTTTTGCATTTCCATTATTTTGCTCCTTCTCCCCACAGCCATAGCTTTGTTATTTTTCGTCAATATGGCCATGTAAGGGATTGTTTTTTTGCAGTACGAGTTGTAATTTTGAATGGCACCATTGATTGTACGACATTGTGTACTGGAAAACGGGAAAAAAATTCAAAGTGCTGTGAGATTCCAAAGAAAGTGCAATTCCACAATTCTCTAAATGATAAAATTGACCTGCTATTATGAATCTCCAAGTCATTATGAGTTTGTAGATACCAAACATATATAGGTGAAAAACAACAGATCCAAAGTTTGTAAAAAAAAAAAGTTGCAATTTTCCGAGACCCGTAGAGTCTCAATTTTTTGTGATCTGGGGCAACGTGAGGGCTTATTTTTTGTGAGCCGATCTGTCGTTTTTATTGATACCTTTTTGATGTAGATAAGATCTTTTGATTGCCTGAGTTTGATTGCTTGAGTTTTTTTTTATTTGCTACACTGTTTACCAATCGGATTCTTTTTATATATTGATAGATTTGGTATCGCCGCTTTAAAAAAAAAAAAAAAAAAAAAAAATCACCTAATGTGTATTTTTTTTATTTTGAGTGTGGCGAATGCGGGGGGGGGGGGGATGATATGAACTTTTATATTTTGACTATTGAAGCAAATAAAAAGTTTTTTTTTTAAATACAAAATATAATTAAGATTTATTAAAGGAGTTTGTGTCATTCTTTCAATGAAAAGACGCGTGTGTGTTCTTTTGTACAATACGACTATGAGGTTAGTATTAGAGGCAGCCTTATAGACGCCTCTCCTTTACTAACCTCAGGGCTTGATGTCACCTGACAATACAAAGGCGACATCGAACCCCCAACTACCACCTCACTTGCCAAAAAAAAAAAATCAGATTGAACTCGCATGACACTCGCATTACACTCATGCAACTCTCGACAGTGAGAATCGGACTGATTTTTTTATACATTTAGTGTGACTCCAGCCTTAGTTAATCATACTCAGGTCTGCTGTGCTCCAGCACCTGTTGTAAGGAGGTGAAGCACAAGAAGAGTCCGGGGGCGGTTACCTTCTCGGCTCTATGCCTGGAACCATTGAGCTGTGCTGCAGGTTCCCTAGGGGGCAGACTTAGAGACTGGGACAGGAAGGAAGCCAGGCAGAGAGCGAGAAAGCCGCGCGCAAGGTTCAGAGCAGCGGTCAGAGCAGGGTGCAGCTGTGCTCCGGGAGAGAGAGCTCCCGGTCAGAGGACAAACACAGGGAGATTGCCCAGAAAGACTGCATCTTGTGAGTACATGAAAGTGGACTCTGCTGTGACTGGAGAGGGACGCTTTGAGACCCGTGCAGACACATTGGCCCGTGCAGAGACTGTGACCCCCTGGTACCCACGGTATCAGTATAGAGACTGTGACCCCTGGTACCCACGGTATCAGTGCAGAGCCCTTGATTCCTGGTGAGAGACTTAATAATAGACTGACCATCGTTTTCCCGGGATAGGCTGTGCTGTAAAAGCTAAAGACTCAGAGCCTGTGCATATCACATTAACTCCCGAAACCCCAGGCAGCGGGCTCCTAGAGACTACTTTGCCCACGGACAACAGAGGGACAACAAGTGCCGCTGTTTCTCAGCGCCTACGTTGGAGAAGACGACCCTTCAAGCAAGTCCTCATCAGACTGATAAGTGTTCTTTTTCTCAAGAAATCCTGCTTATTTCTGTTGCACTGTTTGACTCCTATATTTTTGCACTGTTTCATTGCTAGTTATATTCCACTGCTTCCTCCCTGCGAGGAGAACCTGATTCTTGTTATTAAACCCCTCAACTGTTGGTCTGTCTATTCAGTGGTGACATACTCAGTACCTGCATTACGATTACATTTGGCGTAGTCGGCAGGATGTCACACGGTAGCGCGGAAAGGGCAGACCAAGCAGCTGGGAAAGTTCCCAGGTCTAGCATTTCCCTGGGAGCCATGTTGAATAATTTGCCAAGGTTCACTGGGAACAATGTAATGCTGTGGAGTTGGACGGAGCGTATTCGGGGAATGATGCGGATGCATCCCATGACACCAGCCCTGGAGGAAGAAATTGCATTGATGGCCCTGGAGGGGGAGGCGCGGGATTCTGTCATGCATAGGTACCCCCAGGAGAGAGATACCCTGGACAAAGTGCTGCGCATACTTGAGGAGACGCATGGGGACCCCACCGACATAGGGGAACTTCGCATGCGACTGTTTCACCAGGTACAACGAGAGGGGGAGACTGTGACCTAATTCATGAACGCCCTACAAGAGCTTCACACTGCTATCAGACGAAAGGACGGTGTAGGGGTTGGGTCAGTTGATGTGGTGCTCAGAGATCAGCTGCTGATGGGACTGCATGACGCAATGATGAAACATTGCGTCATGCAGTCCCATGCTGTCTGTAGATGGATACCATGCTTGGCATAGGTGGTTTTCCTTTATTGGATGTTTTCCTTTATTGGATGCTGCCCTTCCCTTGGTTGTTCCTTCCCGGGGAAAGGCCTGGCTATTCACTGCCTGCGTTGAGAAACACGTGATGGTGTCTCCGCAGCTCCTCTACATGCAATGATGAAACAGGCACTGCGAGAGCGCATGCGAGTAAAGCCAGACATTACTTTTTCTGAGGTTGGAAGTGAGGCGCGTGTGCGAAAACAAGAACAGGGAGCTGATGGGAAGGGTGCAGAGCGGGGAGGTAACCACCACTGCAGACAATATCCCCCAGTGGTTGGAGGACCGGAGAATGGAGATTAGACAGGTCCGTGAAGAAATGGCGGCCTCCAGAAGAACTCTGGCAGAAGGTCCGGCCCTCTGGTGCGAGAGAGAAGCCATGAAGGGAGGGTGAAACTACCAGGAGAAGAAGCCCTCTTATATGCTACACCTGTCAAGGATCCGGCCACATTGCTCGATGGTGTCCTTGGCGGAGATGACCATCCCCGCACCCTCCTTTAAACTATGTGGCTCTGAGCTCGAGGGGCACCGCTCGGAGCGTGAAGAACAGAGGAGGAATAGTAAAAGTCCCGACTGCCCAGGATAGAGGAGTCCCTGACGGCACTAGGGAATTCCAGATATTTCTCCACATTAGACTTGGCCAGCGGCTACTGGCAGGTGCCCATGTCTGAGCAAGACCGAGACAAGACGGCTTTCATCCTTCCGATGGGACTGTATGAGTTCGATCGGATGCCCTTCGGCCTAGCAAACGCCCCAAGAACATTTCAGCGACTCATGGAGAGATGTCTGGGAGACCTGAACTTTGAAGCCACCTTGATTTACTTGGATGATATCATCGTCTTTGCCCCCACCTTTGAGGAGCATCTGCAGAGACTAGAGCAAGTTGATTCCGGGTGAGAGACTTAGGGTATGTGCACACGTCAGGATTTTTAGCGTTTTTTTTGCGGAATTTCGCTATAAATCCGGTAAAAAAATGCTAACATTTTGCATCCTATCTTTTAGAATGCATTCCGCATTTTTTGTGCAGATGTTAGCGTTTTTTTCCGCAAAAAAAACGCATACCGCAAAAAATCCGGACATGCTCTATCTTTTTCCGGATTTCCTATCAAAAAGGTCATTCCGGAAAAAAAAAATCCGAAAAAAGCACGCGGATTTCTGGCAGAATTCTCAGGATTTTGTCAGGAAAAAATCCTGACGTGTGCACATACCCTTAATGGACTGAACATCGTTTTCCCGGGATAGAGTGTGCTGTAAAAGCTAAAGACTCAGAGCCTGTGCATATCACATGCAGGGTATGTGCACACGATGCGGATTTTGCTGCGGATCCGCAGCAGTTTCCCATGAGTTTACAGTTTAATGTAAACCTATGGGAAACCAAAAATGCTGTGCACATGCTGCGGAAAAAAACGTGCGGAAACGCAGCGGTTTACACTCCGCAGCATGTCACTTCTTTCTGCGTTTTCCGCAGCGGTTTTACAACTGCCCCTATGGAAAACCGCAGTTGTAAAACCGCAGAGAAACCGTGGTAAATCCGCAGCGGTTTTCCACTGTGGATTTATCAAATCCGCTGCAGAAAAGTCCGCAGTGGACCTAGAATACGTGTGCACATAGCCTAACTCCCAAAACCCCAGGCAGCGGGCTGCTAGAGACGACTCAGCCCACGGACAACAGAGGGACAACAAATGCCGTTGTTTCTCGGCGCCTACGTTGGAGAAGACGACCCTTCAAACAAGTCCTCATCAGACTGATAAGTGTTCTTTTCTCAAGAAATCTTACGTATTTCTGTTACACTGTTTGACTCCCATATTTTTGCACTATTTTATTGCTAGTTATATTCCACTGCTTTCTCCCTGCGAGGAGAACCTGATTCCTGTTATTAAACCCCTCAACTGTTGGTCTGTCTGTTCCATGGTGACACACTCAGTACCTGCATACTATTACACTGTCATCATTCTTCAGTGAGGAGAGCAGTCCGTTTGTCGGTGCCATTCCCCAGTTTGTTGCTGCCTGCTTAGGATTGGTCAGTGTTAGGCCACATTTACCGATTCATGTATTGCTATGCGGCCGCACGCTCCGCTCCGGAGTGCAGGTGGCAGTGCCGGGTATTAACTTGGGATACTTGGCAGTGTTTCTCGCATGTGTGATCCCGGCCTTAGACGAACACTGCCAGGGAGAATAAAGTTAATTAACTCTTGTCAGGGGGACCCTCGGTGCAGGTGTCAGAACACAATTAACCTGCAGATTATCCCCATATAACAAGTTCCCTATAAAAAAAAAAAAAAAAAACAAGTTTTCTCTGCTCTGCAGCCACTATTATATCATGTATTCAGCTCAATATGTAAAATTTGGTGAAAGTTCCTCATTAAATGGCATCTGACTATACATGTGTCCACGTGAATTGATCTATTCCTTTCTACTGCGTTAGTGTAAGCATAGTATTAGGCTTGTTGTACACTAGAATATCAGACGGATATAGGACAGTCATGTGAATCAGCCCCATGGCAGGAGTGAGCGAAATCCACAGGCAACCTACATTTGATTACTGTCCTATAAATGTCTAACCATAGTCTTTCACAGTTGCTAAACACTGATAAAACACAAAGGGTTAACAGAGTAATGAAGCAACAGCTATGTACATGTGTAATCTAATCACCGGAGCTCCTAAATCCACATAAAGACAAAGACATGAGTAGAAGACTACAGTGAGGGATTTTAAAGTTAAAGGGAACCTGTCACCCCGTTTTTTCAGTATGAGATAAAAATACTGTTAAATAGGGCCTGAGCTGTGGGTTACAGTAGTGTATTTTGTGTACCCCGATTCCCCACCTATGCTGCCGAAATACCTTACCAAAGTCGCCGCTTTCGCCTGTCAATCAGGCTGGTCTGGTCAGATGGGCGTGGTGACATCGCTGTTTCTTCCCCCAGATCTTGCATATCTTTCCGAACTCGGCTTCAGGAAAATGGCCACCGCGATCTCCATCTGCGCACGCGCGGCATCCCGCGGCCATTTTCCTGAAGCCGAGCAGTACCATCTGCGCACGCGCGGCCTCACAAAGATGGCCGTGCCCACCGATAATCGGCTGAATAGCGCAGATCGCCTGTGGATTCGCCTGTTGGGCATGCGCAAACCACTACGCCACCAACGGAAAGATATGCAAGATCTGGGGGAAGAAACAGCGATGTCACCACGCCCATCTGACCAGACCAGCCTGATTGACAGGCGAAAGCGGCGACTTTGGTAAGGTATTTCGGCAGCATAGGTGGGGAATCAGGGTACACAAAATATACTACTGTAACCCACAGCTCAGGCCCTATTTAACAGTATTTTTATCTCATACTGAAAAAACGGGGTGACAGGTTCCCTTTAAGTTGCACCACACCAGCGCTTAAAAAAAAAAAAAAAAAAAAAAAACACACCACACTGAAGTGGTGGCTAAGGGTATGTTTCCACGGGGCGTAATCCCAGCGCTTTGGATGCAGCTGATACCCCTCTCCGCCCAAAGCGCCACCCCCTTTTGTGCACGTGGTGATTCCGCCTGTGTTCATTGAGCAGAATCACCGCATCGTATTCATTGACCGAGTTATCTATTAATAGACATGCTGCGGTCGGATACACGGCCCTGCACGCATAATGGAAATGGGATTTCATAAAATCCCCTCCACTATGCTGTAACATCTGTACGCAGCGTCCAATCCGCAGCAAATCCTGATGTGATACGCCCCGTGGAAACATAGCCTTAAAGTTTTTTTTACAAAAAGGTTGATTAATTTGGAAAATTCCATTTGTTTAAATTATGAACCCAATTGGCCAGGCACTGCAGCGCTGGTTCCTCCAGGAGACCCTGACCGTTAGTTGGGGGTCTCGCACACCTGGGACGATCTAGGAGCCATACGTGCCAACAGTTCATACAGGGATTTCCCGTATACACGCCTATATGATGGGCACTTGAAGAATAATCCACCGTCACTAATTTTATGTGTCTAGAAATTAGGACAATTTAACACAAAAAAAGCAGAGGCCACAAAATACAATGCTCTGATGCCACGATAGCCGGGCTCGGGGTGCGTGGTGACCTCCGGCCTGCTGGTGCCCTCCTGTGACGGGGCAGCAGTACTCCGTGAAGGCCATCACTGCGCTCCACATCTACAAATGTGTTAGGCTACTTTCACACTAGCGTCGTTTGGCCTCCGTCGCAATGCGTCGTTTTGGAGGAAAAAAACGCATCCTGCAAAGTTGCCCGCAGGATGCGTTTTTTCTCCATAGACTTTCATTAGCGACAGATTTCCACACATCGCATCCGTTGTGTGACAGATGCGTCGTGTTTTGGTGGACTGTCGGCACAAAAAAACGCTACATGTAACTTTTTTTGTGCGTGGTGTCCCCCATTTCCGACCACGCATGCGCAGCCGGAACTCCGCCCCCTCCTCCCCGGTCATTACAATGGGGCAGCGGATGCGTTGAAAAACTGCATCCGCTGCCCCCGTTGTGCTTTTACTTCACAGCATGCGTCGGCCCGACGCACTGCGACGGGCCCGTACCGACGTTAGTGTGACAGTAGCCTTAGGGTGAAGGACAATTGTTGTTCAAACAGAAGCTGCTGCCCTGAAAGGAGCCAGAGTGATGCCCCAATGTGACCAGAGCCTTACCTGGAAAGCCAGGGTCACATGCACCTCTCAGACACAGAGAACTGGAAGCACTACAACAACCAGCTGTCATAAAATGACACTTCATACCAGTCAGACAGTTAGGAGTTAATGACTATGCCCAGTATGCTGCACACCAACATGAAAACTTCATGAAGTTGCTGAAATGAGGGAACAATCCCGACCTCACTATCTGGCTCCAGCAAGTGCCCAGACCACCACCTTATCCCCCCGCCCTGTCACCGAGGGACCCGACCACCTCCGGTACTCACACAGCACTGCCAGCTCCCCGGCCCTCACTGCAGCACTGCCGGAGTGTCTGCGCAATCTCCATAGCCACGCCCCCGGGGCGGGGCCGACACTGCTGATTACTGGCAGGTGCGATTCCCGGGCCGGTGATAAACGAGTCTGTACAAGGCGCAGATGCTGCGTTATTACCGCGGTGACGACGTTTATGTGCAAACTCTCTCCACATATATACACACAGGTATTAACATGCGGTGTTGGCACAAATGTGGGTGAGTTCTGCTGGTTCAGGAACTTCAAGTAACTTCTATGTGAGATGCTGATGTGAGTGGCTTCAGCCGTGTCCATCGCTCCAGCTGGAACTATCTGCTGAGGGACGCGCTCCCCTATCACTCACAGCAATCAATCCCCATTACACCACGTTGACACATTCAGTATTTTGTCAGTTTTTACCTCCGTATTTGTAAGCCAAGACCAGGAGAGGAACAGTCAGAAGCAGAGGGGTAGCTAGGGTTTTGGTCCAGAGGGGCGAAGCTTCTGAGTGGCCCCCTAACCAGGTAACCTTGATTACAACTGGGTGACGCGCCCTAATAGTGGAGGAGAACCTCAGCAGATGACAGCGCTGTTACTGAAGATAATCTCTATATAAAGACCACTATGGATATTACCGCCATATGGTCAGTGGTAGATACCAGCCCTACAGAACATATAAGACATCACTGCACAGTTAGGCTATGTGCACACGTTGCGGATTAGGCTTAGGAATTTCTGGTGCGGATTCTGCCTCTCCAGGCAGAAAACGCACCTGCGGATTTGTCGCGTTTTTTGTGCGTTTTTGCTGTGGTTTTCTTGCGGATTTGCTGCGTTTTTTACCCCTGCGGTTTTCTATAATGGAATGGCTACAAAAACGCTGCAGATTCACAAAAAAGAAGTAACATGCTACTTCTTTTAAACCGCAGCTGATTTTCCGCAAAGTGTGCACAGCATTTTTTTTTTCTCATTGATTTACATTGTACTGTAAATCAATTTCGTTATGCAGCATTTCTGCACTGCAAAAAACGCTGCGGATCCGCAGAAAATCCGCAACGTGTGCACATATCCTTACAGATAATGATTTACTGCTGGCGTCCTTTCTGATGGAATCGTTCATTTTTTCCATCTGGCTCAGACCAACATGACAACTTCTTCCAGCAACGACTCACCTGCAGAGATTACAGCAAAGACACGTTTCACTTCTCACATTCCAGCCCCATCACCATCTATTCCCAACCTGCACATACTCCTCATCCTGCTGATACCCCAATACTGAGCCGCTGCTGCCATATGTGTCCCTATTACTGCCCCTGATACCCCAATACTGAGCCACTGCTGCCGTATGTGTCCCTATTACTGCCACTGATACCCCAATACTGAGCCACTGCTGCCGTATGTGACTCTATTACTGCCCCTGACACCCCAATACTGAGCCGCTGCTGCCATGTGTCCCTATTACTGCCCCTGATACCCCAATACTGAGCCGCTGCCGTATGTGACCCTATTACTGCCCCTGACACCCCAATACTGAACCGCTGCTGCCGTATGTGTCCCTATTACTGCCACTGATACCCCAATACTGAGCCGCTGCTGTATGTGACCCTATTACTGCACCTGATACCCCAATACTGAGCCGCTGCCGTATGTGACCCTATTACTGCACCTGATACCCCAATACTGAGCCGCTGCTGCTGTATGTGTCCCTATTACTGCCACTGATACCCCAATACTGAGCCACTGCTGCCGTATGTGACTCTATTACTGCCCCTGACACCCCAATACTGAGCCGCTGCTGCCATGTGTCCCTATTACTGCCCCTGATACCCCAATACTGAGCCGCTGCCGTATGTGACCCTATTACTGCCCCTGACACCCCAATACTGAACCGCTGCTGCCGTATGTGTCCCTATTACTGCCCCTGATACCCCAATACTGAGCCGCTGCTGCCATGTGTCCCTATTACTGCCCCTCATACCCCAATACTGAGCCGCTGCTTCCATATGTGTCCCTATTACTGCCCCTGATACCCCAATACTGAGCCGCTGCTGCCATATGTGTCCCTATTACTGCCCCTGCTACCCCAATACTGAGCCGCTGCTGCCATATGTGTCCCTATTACTGCCCCTGCTACCCCAATACTGAGCCGCTGCTGCCCTGTGTGACCCTATTACTGCCCCTGATACCCCAATACTGAGCTGCTGCTGCCGTATGTGACCCTATTACTGCCCCTGCTACCCCAAATACTGAGCCGCTGCTGCCGTATGTGTCCCTATTACTGCACCTGATACCCCAATACTGAGCCGCTGCTGCTGTATGTGTCCCTATTACTGCCTCTGATACCCCAATACTGAGCAGCTGCTGCCCTATGTGTCCCTATTACTGCCCCTGATACCCCAATACTGAGCCGCTGCTGCCGTATGTGTCCCTATTACTGCACCTGCTGTGTGGTTCTCTGTGCCCTCTAAATTCTAAAGCAACTCTCTACAATATAGTAATGCCAGGTGCAAGTGCCCTAGAAAACAGTGCCCATATTTTGCCCCTAGAAAGTAATAATGCCCTGTGTGCCCCTTTGATAGCCACAGTAACTTGAGTTCCCCTATAACAATAAGTGCCCATTTTACATTTAATAAAGTCCTGAGTCTCCCCCTGTACAGCTCCCCTTTACACAGCATGATGCTCTCTTAGGCCCCTTTCACACGTCAGTGTCTCCGGTACTGACAGTTTTCTCACGTACCGGAGACACTGACACACGTAGACCCATTCAAATGAATGGGTCTATGCACATGTCCCCTGTTTTTTCACGGACCGTGTGTCCGTGTGCAAAACACAGAGACATGTCCGCTTTTCTCCGGCAGCACGTACCGCAATACGTCCCGCACACGTGCACACGGAGAACAGTGTGCACTCTCCTCCCTGTGCACGTACCACCGCAGGAGAGACAGCACTACAGTAAGCTCTGTGCCCACTGCGTGTGGTGCTGAAGCCGGCATTCATTCCTTCTTCCCAGCAGCGTTCGCTGGAGAGAAGGAATGAAAAATCAAGGTTTTTATTTTTTGTGTTAAAAATAAAGTTTGTGGTTCCCCTCCCGCCTCCCATCCCCTGTGCGCCTGCCCGCTTGCCGAGGAATACTCACCCAGCTCCTGCGATGTATGCTCTGAGTCGGCAGCAGGTGCTGTGTGAGCGGACACATGGTACCGCTCATTACAGTGATGAATATGCGCCCCCCCCATAGTCAGACCCTGTAATAAGGCAGCACTTCTATAGTCAGACCATGTAATAAGGCAGCACCCCATAGGCAGACCCTGTAATAAGGCAGCACCCCCATAGGCAGACCCTGTAATAAGGCAGCCCCCCATAGGCAGACCCTGTAATAAGGCAGCACCCCTATAGGCAGACCTGTAATAAGGCAGCACCCTTATAGGCAGACCCTGTAATAAGGCAGTACCCCCATAGTCAGATCCTGTAATGAGGCAGCACCCCTATAGTCAGACCCTGTAATAAGGCAGCCCCCCCATAGGCAGACCCTGTAATGAGGCAGCACCCCTATAGTCAGACCCTGTAATAAGGCAGCCCCCACAGTCAGACCCTGTAATAAGGCAGCACCCCCATAGGCAGACTCTGTAATAAGGCAGCACCCCTATAGGCAGAGCCTGTAATGAGGCAGCACCCCCATAGTCAGACCCTGTAATGAGGCAGCACCCCTATAGTCAGACCCTGTAATAAGGCAGCAGCACCCATTAAAAAAATAAATAAATACCTCTTCTTCCTGGTTCCTGCGCTGCTCCTGCTGATCTCCTGACAGCGGGCGCCGGGCAGTGACGTCATCGCACCTGCTGTCAGTGTCGGCGACGTCAGATTTTTCGTGTTTTTTTCCTGAGCTTCCCAATGCATTAAATAGTGGGAAATCCGCAAAAAATCTACAAAATTAATGAACATGCTGCGTTTTTTACCGTGATGCGTTTTTTTCGCAGAAAAAAAATGCAACATGTGCACAAAAATTGCGGATTGCATTCTATTAATAGGATGTTTAATGGATGTGTTTTTTCCTGGTTTTATCGCGTTTTTTCGCTATAAAAACGCGAAAAATCCGGGACCTGTGCACACAGCCTTACACATATAAAAATTGTCACATTGGTGTGAATGGAGCCAAGCGCTCCCAGCAGACCGCACTCTGGCCCCATTTACAGCGCAGACTGGTAACCTCAGGAGCTCCTGCACTTGCCACTATGCAGACACACTGAGACGGTCACATTTGCTGTTTACGGACACTACGGATCACAGTTTTAGTACAGCAGTCTGAACTCGGCCTTTTCCACAGTTTGTGGCTATGTTCACACCACCATATTTTCGGTCTGAGTGTTGACATTATACAAACAGTAATTGGACAATGTTATTCAGTAGGGCTGTTCAGATAAAGGGAACCTGTCAGATATGTGGAGATACACAGGTACTAGCATTCTGAAACCTTACGGCTGCTGTACTTGGAGTCCTGCTGCCAAGAGGAAATTAATTTTATTCCTCCCAGCAGCATTCGGTTTCCTGTCACTGGTGGCATCGGCGCGGGTTCAGTCACTGGTGGCATCGGCGCGGGTTCAGTCATTGGTGGCATCTGCGCGGGTTCAGTCACTGGTGGCATCGGCGCGGGTTTAGTCACTGGTGGCATCTGCGCGGGTTCAGTCACTGGTGGCATCTGCGCGGGTTCAGTCACTGGTGGCATCGGCGCGGGTTCAGTCACTGGTGGCATCGGCGCGGGTTCAGTCACTGGTGGCATCGGCGTGGGTTCAGTCACTGGTGGCATCGGCGCGGGTTCAGTCACTGGTGGCATCGGCGCGGGTTCAGTCACTGGTGGCATCGATGTGTGTTCAGTCACTGGTGGCATCGATGTGTGTTCAGTCACTGGTGGCATCGGCGCGGGTTCAGTCACTGGTGGCATCGGCGTGGGTTCAGTCACTGGTGGCATCGGCGCGGGTTCAGTCACTGGTGGCATCGGCGCGGGTTCAGTCACTGGTGGCATCGATGTGTGTTCAGTCACTGGTGGCATCGATGTGTGTTCAGTCACTGGTGGCATCGGCGCGGGTTCAGTCACTGGTCGCATCGGTGTGGGTTCAGTCACTGACAGCCAGCCCTAATGCTGAGCTGCTGTCAGTCAGTGCCGTGGGTCATGTCGTAGTGTACCAGTTCATCTAATGATTGTCAATGGGGTCAAGTCAATGACTGGATTTTGGTTGCAAGTTGTTCCCATACACTTCATAGTGACTTGTGCACAACTTGCAACTCACGCAACATATTTTCAAGGTGCTCTTGTAATTGAAAGCATAGGCAATATAATTTTTATATAAAAGTGGATAAACATATTTCTCTTGGATATTGGCCAGAAGTACTATATGTAATGCGGCCATTCTTCTGGTATTCTCTGTTTCTTACATATACCATTATAAGGGGTGTGATCCTAGCCCTGCACATACCGTGGACTGTTAATAATAACATTTAGCATAGTGTGAGCTGATGTGACTGTAGCAATACCCAGCTGCTTGGGCATTGTACGTGGCACCTAGATATCACATGATTAGTCATGTAACTGCTGGTCATAATACAGGAAGAATTACAACCACTTCCTAGATAATATCCTTAGTGCTCATTTAGTTCTTACTGTAGCTATAAAGACACCCATCCTGCAGCTAAATGTTCATCTACTTCTGAATTTACTTCCATTCCTGCTTCTTTCATCAGACTGTGCTGCACCTTTCTTGTGGGCGGCGCTCAACGACAGTGCAGCAGTTATGGTGGTTGTTCTGTGACTGCTGGTGCCATCCAAAGAGCTTGGTAGTTATTCCTATTTAACTTACAAGGTGGCACTCATACTATTTAATCTCTTGACTCTCCATTAGTTGCCAGTGCTAAGCTCAGACATACAGGATTCATATACTTGAAATTAGCACCTGGGTTTATAGTTTCATCCATGTTCCTTTATTTCATCCATTATATGTTTGGGGCATTACAAAATTGCTCTGAGCAATACCTTCCAGCAGTAGTGTAGCTACCGGGGTGTGCGGAGGCTGAGGCAGCCCTGCGCTCAGAGGGGTCCACCTAGATACACTACTTGTATTTGCGTGCACTTAAGCCCCAAAGTAGAGCAGGGAGATATGATCTCCACACACTACCACTCTCTTTTCTGTAGACTGGCGGTGATGTCAGAGCAAAGTACTGCAGTGCGCAGGCATCGGGACAGGTCAGAGAGGGCAGACAAAGTACGCCTGTGCTGCAGCCGCGGCATGAAGACCAGAAGAGGACGTCATGGAATGAAGATGGGAGGCACCGGACCGGACCTGAGACACCCATCGGACCGCAGCAGGACCGCCCCTGGGTGAGTATAATTTAACCTCTTTTTCTCCTCTTTCAGGATACATCGGGGGCTTATCTACAGCATTACAGAATGCTGTAGATAAACCCCTGATGACAGTGAGTTTACCTCACCATCGAATTTGGAGGTGACAGGTTCCCTTTAAGTGGGCTCTTAAGAAGCTTTATTGTCAAAGTATTGTGGCCGTCAGAGGGGAAAAGTACGGAGACTGTTTTCTAGGGCATTTGCACAGGGCATCAATATTTTCTATGAAGTAATTTTATCCCCTAGAGGGCACAAATGAGGCATTATTGCTATGCAGCAGGCACAGTGGTAGGCATTATTATGTGGGGCATTAAGATCACTGCTATAGTGCCACACAGCAGGTGCAGTAATAGGGACACATACGGCAGCAGCGGCTCAGTATTGGGATATCAGCAGGATGAGGAGTTTGTGCAGGTTAGGGATGGATGGGGATCGAAATGTGAGAAGTCAGATGTGCCTTTGTTGTAATCTCTGCAGACGAGTCTTGGCTGGAGAAGTTGTCTTGTTGGCATGGGCCAGATGGAAAAGATGTGAAAATGAACTTCTTCATCAAAGAGAACGTCAGTTATAAGTTACTATATATAACTGTAATGTAATCGCTTGTATGTTCTTCAGGACTGGTATCTACCACTATATGTCACTATATGTCATTAATACCAATGTGCTACCCAATTTGTAATCTGGGTTATCGGTTAGGGGTCCGCTCAGGCCTCCCTGCCCCCGAGTTGAACCCCTAACTACGGCTCGGCCTCATACGAGTAATATTGATGCCGCTTCCCAACTATCCTTTTCTGACTGTTCCCATCATCAGTCAGTTCACTAGGGCCCTATTCAGACCCACCTGTCTACCTCGCACGGAGCCTTTGTGACAGTATCACTGGCCCAGACTATGGATAGAATTCCAACTGTGTTCAATGCAGTCTGGTGCAGTTGGTTTAGGATCTTGCAATGTAGATCAAACACAGTGAAAACACTTGGGCTTAAGACACTGTGGTTATATTGTACACTGGAGCCCTGGGTGTCAAATGTATATCTTTATCTGTGAATTTGTCTAAATCCATATTTATGTTCATATAAAGGTGTGGCCTGCCTTTGCTTGAGCTGAGCGTTATATTGATGTAGTCTCCCATGGTTGCATGTCCACTAGCCGGGCCCAGACCTTCTCAGCCCTTATCCACATGCATGTCACTTGACAAA
Source organism: Ranitomeya imitator (assembly GCF_032444005.1). Lineage (NCBI taxonomy): Eukaryota > Metazoa > Chordata > Amphibia > Anura > Dendrobatidae > Ranitomeya > Ranitomeya imitator. Next base: position 509,066,465 of record NC_091285.1, on the reverse strand, counting down.
AGGTAAGGTTTTTAATATTAGAGTTAGGACCATCTCAATTACAGTCACTGTGGAGTGGTGGGATGGCTTTTGCATTTTTTAATCAAAAAACATGTTACCTAGGTACCGTATATGATTTTCATGCACTATGCTATTTATTTATTTATTTATTGCAGGGTATTTAATCATTATGTTTCTGTTTTTGTTTTTTTTTAATGTTCAGTGGCCAGTGTGAATGTGCGCTTACCCGCTGCATGCACACCAGTTTATATCCCAGTTCATACCTTTTGGGTTTTTTTTTTCACTAAATCCATGCCCAGTGGCTTACCTGAATTATTAAGAAATTTTGCTATTTTTTTTCTGTCTGAATATAAAAAATTACCCCCACACAAAGATTGATTGCCCCATTAATTTGATAGTAAATTGTTGTCCATGGGTAAAATACATAGGCACCGATTCATCAAGACTGGCAAATTACAGGCTCACACTACGCCAGTCTTGACAGAGAACATAAATGGTGCCAAATTAATTCAGATGCATGGGCCACTTGGTAGAGGAGCCAAATTCTTTAAAGGGAACCTGTCACCCCCAAAATCGAAGGTGCTATGACCTGGTGGTCAGGACAATAATGGACCTGGTGGTTAAGAGCACACGGAATGACCTGATAGTTACTGATAATAAAGGACGAGCTCTGGGACGTGGGAACTCTGCTGACCGCAATCCCTAATCCTATCAAACACACTAGAAATAGCCGTGGATTGCGCCTAACGCTCCCTATGCAACTCGGCACAGCCTAAGGAACTAGCTAGCCCTGAAGATAGAAAAATAAAGCCTACCTTGCCTCAGAGAAATTCCCCAAAGGAAAAGGCAGCCCCCCACATATAATGACTGTGAGTAAAGATGAAAATACAAACACAGAGATTAAATAGATTTAGCAAAGTGAGGCCTGACTTACTGAACAGACCGAGGATAGGAAAGGTTACTTTGCGGTCAGCACAAAAACCTTCAAAAAGACCACGCAGAGGGCGCAAAAAGACCCTCCGCACCGACTCACAGTGCGGAGGCGCTCCCTCTGCGTCCCAGAGCTTCCAGCAAGCAAGAGAACAATAAAAATAGCAAGCTGGACAGAAAAATAGCAAACAAAAGAAATACAAGCTGGAACTTAGCTTCTGCTGGGAAGACAGGTCACAAGAACGATCCAGGAGTGAACAAGACCAATACTGGAACATTGACAGGTGGCATGGAGCAAAGATCTAAGTGGAGTTAAATAGATCAGCCAGCTAACGAATAAACCTCGTCACCTGTGGAAGGAAACTCAGAAACACCCACCAGAGGAAGTCCATGGACAGAACCAGCCGAAGTACCAATCATGACCACAGGAGGGAGCCCGACAACAGAATTCACAACACGAAGGTGAGCTAAGCCCACCAGCATCAGGGGCTTATCTACAGCATTCTGTAATGCCGTAGATAAGCCCCTGATGTAACCTGAAAGATAAGAAAAAGAGGTTAGATTATACTCACCCAGGGGAGGTCACGGTCTGACGGGCATCGCTGTCCAGTCCGGGGCCTCCCATCTTCTTACGATGATGTGCTCTTCTTGTATTCACGCTGCGGCTCCGGCGCACTTTGCCCTGTTGAGGGCAGAGCAAAGTACTGCAGTGCACAGGCACCGGGAAAGGTCAGAGAGGCCCGGAGCTTGCGCACTGCAGTACTTTGCTCTGCCCTCAAGAGGTCAGACAAAGTACACCTGCGCCGGAGCCGCAGCGTGAAGACAAGAAGAGGACGTCATCGTAACTTTCAGGATACATCGGGGGGCTTATCTGCAGCACTACAGAATGCTCTAGATAAGCCGCTGATGCCGGTGGGCTTAGCTCACCTTCGATTTTGGGGGCGATAGGTTCCCTTTAATGCTGGAGTAGCATTTCTGATGTAGAAAATGTCATCAGATTTCATTAATTCAATGGAGTGCGTGGCCATGCCTCATCCCACCCAGGCTCCTTTCCAGCTCTACACATGTTGTGAGTTGTCAAACATTTTATGCCACTTTTGATAAATCAGCCCAATAATATTTCTGGACCAGAATGTTAAATGAAAGATTATATTGCAGACAGTCTAAAAAAGGGTTCTTCAGGGCTTCCATGTGATTGAGGGTGGAGTTTCCTTTTTTTTGTTAGTAAAAATGATGGTGCTTTTAGGGTATGTATTACTATTAGGAACTTAAGAAAATTACTGTAAAGAATAAGTATCCTCTGAAGTATCCTCTGCCACTTATCCTTGCTCTTTACGTATAACAAGGCCGGACTGGCCATCGGGCAACTCTGGCAAATGCCAGAAGGGCCGGTGGCAGTAGTGGGCCGCTCGCCAGCGCCGACAGACCCCCCCCCCACCAGCACCGCCGCATTCAACTATACCGGCGTCTATGACGCCGGTACACTTGAGTGCAATGATGGAGCAGAGAGCGTCTGCTGACGCTCCCTCTCCCATCATTCCCCGCTCTGCCTCTGACACCGCGGGTGCGCGATGACGTCATATTGTCGCGCACCTGCTGTGTGGCCAGGCAGACTGCAGCTGCTGAAATCGGAGCCGGGAGCAGTGCGCGCATGAGGAGAGGTGAGGAGAGGTTTTTTGTTTTTTTTAAATATATCAATGAGTGATAACTGGATTGTGCGGCTATTGAGGGGAGGCTGTATTACATTCTATGGGGGCTGTGCTGTATTACATTCTATGGGGGCTGGCTGCATTACATTCTATGGGGGCTGGCTGCATTACATTCTATGAGGGCTGGCTGCATTACATTCTATGGGGGCTGTGCTGCATTACATTCTATAGGGGCTGTGCTGCATTACATTCTATGGGGGCTGTGCTGTATTACATTCTATGGGGGCTGTGCTGTATTACATTCTATGGGGGCTGGCTGCATTACATTCTATGGGGGGCTGTATTACATTCTATGGGGGAGGGCTGTATTACATTCTATGTGGGAGGGCTGTATTACATTCTCTGGGGTCTACATTATATTCTATGGGGAGGTGGGCTGTATTACATTCTATGGGGACTGTATTACATTCTATGGGGTGCTGTATTATATTCTATGGAGGGGCTACATTATATTCTATGGGGAGCTGCATTATGCTCTATGAGGGGGCTACCATATATATGCAGGGGCTGCATTATACTATATGAGGGGGCTGCATTATATTCTCTGGGAGGTTACATTATACTCTGGTGGCTACATTATGTTCTGTGGGGTGGCTGCATTATACTCTGGGGTGGCATCATTATACTATATGTGGGCTGCATTATACTGTATAGAAGACTATGGGGAATACATTATACTATTTGAAGAACTATGGGGTGCATTTCAATATGGGAAGTGAATTGTACTACATGGATGACAATGGCGGGGCATTATGTATTATACTATATGGAGGACTGTGGCAGTACATTATACTATATGGAGGACTGAGGAGTGTATTATACTATATGGAGGAATTGCAGTGTATTTTAATATATGGAGGACTATGAGGAGTGTATTATACTATATGGAGGACTGAGGTGCACATTATAATATATGGAGAACTATGGAGTGTATTATACTAAACAAGCAAAATAAGGCCTATGCATCGAGTAACTGGATTGTTTATGTGGGAACAGAAATCCTTGTTCTCAGCAGCACATCGCCGGTATAAACTGCAGATATGCTGCTGATAACATGATACTGTATGGGGACAGATTGATCTAATTGTGATTGTTGTGTTGCCTTCATTCTTTCTCAGTTGGTGTAAAGAGGCCGGGACACAAGCGAACGACTTCAGTATTGTCGATCACACTCGTTTAGCGGCCTGAGATCAGCACATGTTAACCCCTTAATCCCATATGACGTACTATCCCGTCGAGGTGGGGTGGGCTTTAATTCCCACCGACGGGATAGTACATCATAGGCGATCGGCCGCGCTCACGGGGGAAACATTTCCAAATGTGTAAAAAAAAAAATAAAAAAAATATTCCTAAATAATGAAAAAAAAAAAATATTATTCCCATAAATACATTTCTTTATCTAAATAATAATAAAAAAAACAATAAAAGTACACACATTTAGTATCACCACGTCCGTAACGACCCGACCTATAAAACTGGCCCACTAGTTAACCCCTTCAGAAAACAAAAAAAAAGAGGCAAAAAACGCTTTATTATCATACCGCCGAACACAAAGTGGAATAACACGCGATCAAAAAGACAGATATAAATAACCATGGTACCGCTGAAAGCGTCATCTTGTCCCGCAAAAAACGAGCCGCCATACAGCGTCATCAGCGAAAAAATAAAAAAGTTATAGTCCTGAGAATAAAGCGATGCAAAAATAATTATTTTTTCTATAAAATAGTTTTTATCGTATAAAAGCGCCAAAACATAAAAAAAATGATATAAATGAGGTATCGCTGTAATCGTACTGACCCGAAGAATAAAACTGCTTTATCAATTTTACCAAACGCGGAACGGTATAAACGCCTCCCCCAAAAGAAATTCATGAATAGCTGGTTTTTGGTCATTCTGCCTCACAAAAATCGTAATAAAAAGCGATCTAAAAATGTCACGTGCCCGAAAATGTTACCAATAAAAACGACAACTCGTCCCCCAAAAAAGACGACCTCACATGATTCTGTGGACCAAAATATGGAAAAATTATAGCTCTCAAAATGTGGTAACGCAAAAAATATTTTTTGCAATAAAAAGCATCTTTCAGTGTGTGACGGCTGCCAATCAGAAAAATCCGCTAAAAAACCAGCTATAAAAGTAAATCAAACCCCCCTTCATCACCCCCCTAGTTAGGGAAAAATTAAAAAAATGTATTTATTTCCATTTTCCCATTACGGTTAGGGTTAGGGCTAGGGCTAGGGCTAGGGTTAGGGCTAGGGATAGGGCTAGGGTTAGGGCTAGGGATAGGGCTAGGGTTAGGGCCACAGTTAAAGTTGGGGCTAAAGTTAGGGTTGGGGCTAAAGTTACAGTTAGGGTTTAGATTACATTTACAGTTGGGAATAGGGTTGGGATTAGGGTTAGGGGTGTGTCAGGGTTAGAGGTGTGGTTAGGGTTACTGTTGGGATTAGGGTTAGGGGTGTGTTTGGATTAGGGTTTCAGTTATAATTGAGGGGTTTCCACTGTTTAGGCACATCAGGGGCTCTCCAAACGCGACATGGCGTCCGATCTCAATTCCAGCCAATTCTGCGTTGAAAAAGTAAAACAGTGCTCCTTCCCTTCCGAGCTCTCCCGTGTGCCCAAACAGGGGTTTACCCCAACATATGGGGTATCAGCGTACTCAGGACAAATAGGACAACAACTTTTGGGGTCCAATTTCTCCTGTTACCCTTGGGAAAATACAAAATTGGGGGCTAAAAAATATTTTTTGTGGGAAAAAAAAGATTTTTTATTTTCAAGGCTCTGCGTTATAAACTGTAGTGAAACACTTGGGGGTTCAAAGCTCTCACAACACATCTAGATGAGTTCCTTAGGGGGTCTACTTTCCAAAATGGTGTCACTTGTGGGGGTTTTTCACTGTTTAGGTACATTAGGGGCTCTGCAAACGCAATGTGACACCTGCAGACCATTCCATCTAAGTCTGCATTCCAAATGGCGCTCCTTCCTTTCCAAGCCCTCAATGCGGCCAAATGGTGGTTCCCCCCCACATATGGGGTATCAGCGCACTCAGGACAAATTGGACAACAACTTTTGGGGTCGAATTTCTCTTCTTACCCTCGGGAAAATACAAAACTGGGGGCTAAAAAATAATTTTTGTGGGAAAAAATTTTTGTTTTATTTTTACGGCTCTGCATTATAAACTTCTGTGAAGCCCTTGGTGGGTCAAAGTGCTCACCACACCTCTAGATAAGTTCCTTAGGGGGTCTACTTTCCAAAATGGTGTCACTTGTGGGGGGTTTCAATGTTTAGGCACATCAGTGGCTCTCCAAACGCAACATGGTGTCCCATCTCAATTCCTGTCAATTTTGCATTGAAAAGTCAAACGGCGCTCCTTCCCTTCCGAGCTCTCCCATTCGCCCAAACAGTGGTTTACCCCCACATATGGGGTATCAGCGTACTCAGGACAAATTGGACAACAACTTTTGGGGTCCAATTTCTTCTCTTACCTTTGTGAAAATAAAAAATTGGGGGCGTAAAGATAATTTTTGTGAAAAAATATGATTTTTTATTTTTATGGCTCTGCATTATAAACTTCTGTGAAGCACTTGGTGGGTCAAAGTGCTCACCACACCTCTAGATAAGTTCCTTAGGGGGTCTACTTTCCAAAATGGTGTCACTTGTGGGGGGTTTCAATGTTTAGGCACATCAGGGGCTCTCCAAATGCAACATGGTGTCCCATCTCGATTCCAGTCAATTTTGCATTGAAAAGTCAAATGGCGCTCCTTCGCTTCCGAGCTCTGTCATGCGCCCAAAAAGTGGTTTACCCCCACATATGGGGTATCGGTGTACTCAGGACAAATTGTACAACAACTTTTGGGGTCCATTTCTCCTGTTACCCTTGGTAAAATTAAACAAATTGGAGCTGAAGTAAATTTTTTGTGAAAAAAAGTTAAATGTTCATTTTTAGTTAAACATTCCAAAAATTCCTGTGAAGCACCAGAAGGGTTAATAAACTTCTTGAATATGGTTTTGAGCACCTTGAGGGGTGCAGTTTTTAGAATGGTGTCACACTTGGGTATTTTCTATCATATAGACCCCTCAAAATGACTTCAAATGAGATGTGGTCCCTAAAAAAAATGGTGTTGTAAAAATGAGAAATTGCTGGTCAACTTTTAACCCTTATAACTCCCTAACAAAAAAAATTTTTGGTTCCAAGATTGTGCTGATGTAAAGTAAACATGTGGGAAATGTTACTTATTAAGTATTTTGTGTGACATATCTCTGTGATTTAATTGCATAAAAATTCAAAGTTGGAAAATTGCGAAATTTTCATAGTTTTCGCCAAATTTCCGTTTTTTTCACAAACAAACGCAGGTACTATCAAAGAATTTTTACCACTATCATGAAGTACAATATGTCCCGAGAAAACAATGTCAGAATCACTGGGATCTGTTGAAGCGTTCCAGAGTTATAACCTCATAAAGGGACAGTGGTCAGAATTGTAAAAATTGGCCCGGTCATTAACGTGCAAACCACCCTCGGGGCTTCCCAGGGAGATGAGGCAAGGATGATGACAGTTGTAGTTAGCACCCGGCGCCTGGGAATAGTGCTAACTCTACTGCTTTTCCCAGCCGCCAGAGCATTTAATTCTGGTATGTGTAATGATTTTTAGGGTTGATGTCAGCTGTGTAATGTCAGCTTCTATCAATCCCTGGTGTAAGTAATGGAGAGGTGTCTATCAGACACCCCCACTAATAGCCCAGACCTGGCGAGATCCAGCGACTCTGAAGAGCGGTGACGGTAGTAACAATACTGCTCTTCACAGTCGCCGAGCTCAGCGCAAGACCCGGAATATCTGAAGAGCGGTGACGTTACTGACAGGGCCGGCTCCAGGATTTTGTGGGCCCCGGGCAAAAGAGTCTCAGTGGGCCCACATACCACGATTCATGATGCACAGATACGGAGGAGAAATATAGATATACTACATAGGGCCTAGCCTTCCCCCTCATCCTTCACATAGGCAGATATGCACACACACAATACGCAGACATACACACACACACACACACACACACATCTACAGTACGCAGACATGCGCACTCACACACACACACACACACACACACATGCACACACACAAATACGCAGACATGCACACACACACACAATACGCAGACATGCACACACACAATACGCAGACATACACACACACACACAATACGCAGACATACACATACAGTACGCAGGCATGCTGCACACACATACAGTACTCAGACATGCACACACACGCAGCACACAGACATGCATACACAATACGCAGACATGCGCGCACACACAGACAATACGCAGACATACACACACACAATACGCAGACATACACATACAGTACGCAGACATGCTGCACACACATACAGTACTCAGACATGCGCGCACACACACACACACACACAGCACTCAGACATGCACACACACACAATACGCAGACATGCGCACACACACACAATACGCAGACATGCACACACACACACAATACGCAGACATGCACACACACACACAATACGCAGACATGCACACACACAATACGCAGACATACACACACACACAATACGCAGACATACACATACAGTACGCAGGCATGCTGCACACACATACAGTACTCAGACATGCGCACACACACACACACAGCACTCAGACATGCACACACACACAATACGCAGACATGCGCACACACACACAATACGCAGACATGCACACACACACAATACGCAGACATACACATACAGGTCCTTCTCAAAAAATTAGCATATAGTGTTAAATTTCATTATTTACCATAATGTAATGATTACAATTAAACTTTCAGATATTATAGATTCATTATCCACCAACTGAAATTTGTCACATCTTTTATTGTTTTAATACTGATGATTTTGGCATACAACTCCTGATAACCCAAAAAACCTGTCTCAATAAATTAGCATATTTCACCCATCCAATCAAATAAAAGTGTTTTTTAATAACAAACAAAAAAACCATCAAATAATAATGTTCAGTTATGCACTCAATACTTGGTCGGGAATCCTTTGGCAGAAATGACTGCTTCAATGCGGCGTGGCATGGAGGCAATCAGCCTGTGACACTGCTGAGATGTTATGGAGGCCCAGGATGCTTCAATAGCGGCCTTAAGCTCATCCAGAGTGTTGGGTCTTGCATCTCTCAACTTTCTCTTCACAATATCCCACAGATTCTCTATGGGGTTCAGGTCAGGAGAGTTGGCAGGCCAATTGAGCACAGTAATACCATGGTCAGTAAACCATTTACCAGTGGTTTTGGCACTGTGAGCAGGTGCCAGGTCGTGCTGAAAAATGAAATCTTCATCTCCATAAAGCATTTCAGCCGATGGAAGCATGAAGTGCTCCAAAATCTCCTGATAGCTAGCTGCATTGACCCTGCCCTTGATGAAACACAGTGGACCAACACCAGCAGCTGACATGGCACCCCACACCATCACTGACTGTGGGTACTTGACACTGGACTTCAGGCATTTTGGCATTTCCTTCTCCCCAGTCTTCCTCCAGACTCTGGCACCTTGATTTCCGAATGACATGCAAAATTTGCTTTCATCAGAAAAAAGTACTTGGGACCACTTAGCAACAGTCCAGTGCTGCTTCTCTGTAGCCCAGGTCAGGCGCCTCTGCCGCTGTTTATGGTTCAAAAGTGGCTTTACCTGGGGAATGCGGCACCTGTAGCCCATTTCCTGCACACGCCTGTGCACGGTGGCTCTGGATGTTTCCACACCAGACTCAGTCCACTGCTTCCTCAGGTTCCCCAAGGTCTGGAATCGGTCCTTCTCCACAATCTTCCTCAGGGTCCAGTCTCCTCTTCTCGTTGTACAGCGTTTTCTGCCACATTGTTTCCTTCCAACAGACTTACCATTGAGGTGCCTTGATACAGCACTCTGGGAACAGCCTATTTGTTGAGAAATTTCTTTCTGGGTCTTACCCTCTTGCTTGAGGGTGTCAATGATGGCCTTCTTGACATCTGTCAGGTCGCTAGTCTTACCCATGATGGGGGTTTTGAGTAATGAACCAGGCAGGGAGTTTATAAAAGCCTCAGGTATCTTTTGCATGTGTTTAGAGTTAATTAGTTGATTCAGAAGATTAGGGTAATAGGTCGTTTAGAGAACCTTTTCTTGATATGCTAATTTATTGAGACAGGTTTTTTGGGTTATCAGGAGTTGTATGCCAAAATCATCAGTATTAAAACAATAAAAGACCTGACAAATTTCAGTTGGTGGATAATGAATCTATAATATATGAAAGTTTAATTGTAATCATTACATTATGGTAAATAATGAAATTTAACACTATATGCTAATTTTTTGAGAAGGACCTGTACTGTGATTTACAGTACAATGTCAATCAATGTGAAAAAAAAAGCTGCACATGGTGCAGAAAAATCCGTTCAGAAACGCTGCAGATTTCAAAGAAGTGCATGTCACTTATTTTGTGCAGTTCTGCAGCATTTCTGCACCTCTCCATTAATAGAAATCAGCAGTGGTAAAATCTGCACAAAAACTGCACAAAATCTGCATAAAAAACGCACAAAAACGCATAAACACAGCTGCCGATTCTGCCAGGAGATGCAGATTTTGTGCAGAAAATTCTGCACCTCTTTTCTTACGTGTGCACATAGCGTTATAGCGGGGTTTTTTAGCGGATTTTTATGATTGGCAGCCGTCACACACTAAAAGACGCTTTTTATTGCAAAAAAATAGTTTTTGCGTCTCCACGTTTTGAGAGCTATAATTTTTCCATATTTTAGTCCACAGAGTTGTAGTCTTGTTTTTTGCGGGACAAGTTGACGTTTTTATTGGAACCATTTTCGGGGACGTGACGTTTTTTGATTGCTTTTTATTCCGATTTTTGTGAGGCAGAATGACCAAAAACCAGCTATCATGAATTTGTTTTTTGGGGGGGCGTTTATACCGTTCCACTTTTGGTAAAATTGATTAAGCAGTTTTATTCTTCGGGTCAGTACGATTACAGCGATACCTCAATTATATAATTTTTTTATGTTTTTTGCGCTTTTATACGATAAAAACTATTCTATATAAAAAATTATTTTTGCATCGCTTTATTCTGAGGACGATAACTTTTTCATTTTTTCATCGATGGCGCTGTATGGCTGCTCTTTTTTTTGCGGGACAAGATGACGTTTTCAGCGATACCACGGTTATTTATATCCGTCTTTTTGATCGCGTGTTATTCCACTTTTTGTTTGGCGGTATGATAATAAAGCATCGTCTTTTGCCTCTTTTTTTGTTCGTTACGGTATTCACTGAAGGGGTTAACTAGTGGGACAGCTTTATAGGTCGGGTCATCACGGACGCGGCAATACTAGATATGTGTACTTTTGTTTTTTTTTTATTTCGATAAAGAAATGTATTTATTAGAACAATATTTTTTTTCTTTAGGGTTTTTTTTTACACATGTAATCATCATACTATAGTGTCAGATTGCTGATCTGACACTTTGCAAAGCAGTGTGTGAGATCAGCGATCTGACAGGCACTGGAGGGAGGCTTCCCGGCGCCTACTCTGAGCAGGCGCTTGAAGGCCACCTCCCTGCAGGACCCGGAAGCCCCCCTGTGGCCATTTTGGATCCGGGGCCTGCAGGGACGAGGAGGTAGGAGACCCTCGGAGCAACGCGATCACATCATGTTGCTCTGATGATCTCAGGGAAGCATGCAGGGAGCCCCCTCCCTGCGCGATCTTTCCCTGTGCCGCCGGAACGCTGTGATCATATTTGATCGCAGTGTTCCGGGGGTTAATGTGCCGGGAGCGGTCCTTGATCATAGTGCCGGATGTCAGCTGTAATAATCAGCTGACACCCGGCGGCGATCGGCTGCGCTCCCCCCTGTGAGCGTGGCCGATCGACTATGACGTACTATCCCATCACTGGGAATAAAGTCCCAGGTCACCTTGACTGGATAGTAAGTCATATGGGATTAAGGGGTTAGGATTTGGCATCTGACGATATTTCAACATAAAAAAATGTTTCTCCTCAATTGTGTCTGTAAGTCCTCCAGGAATCCCATGAGTCTGTGTCTCCACTTCCCTATGGGATTAATAATACCAGCCAACTGATAACCAGACATTTTTTGTGGCCAACCATTGTTAGGAATTGTAAGGAATATAGCATAGCATGTGAAATCTGTGTTCGAGCCAAAATGCCCTGATCCGGTTCTACCATACTGGTTCTGTTCTTACCCACTATTGAAGGTCCTTGTACCCATATCTCCCTGGACTTCATTACTGACCTGCCATACTCCAAAGGTATGGGTGGTGGTGAACAGATATAATAGGTAATGTAATTTTGTTCCTCTGTCTCAGGTGCTTAAAGGGAATCTGTCACCCCATTTTTTGCCTATAAGCTAAGGCCACCAGCATCAGGGGCTTATCTACAGCATTCTGTAATGCTCTCTGACATCTCCCGGCGCCTACGCCCTACAGTACTTTGCTCTGCCCTCAACAGGGCAGACAAAGTACTCCTGCGCTGGAGCCACGGCAGGAAGAAGAGGACATCATCATATGAAAATGGGAGGCGCCGGACCCGTACTGCGACGCCCATCGGACCGTACCGGGACCGCCCCTGGGTGAGTATAATATAACCTGTTTTTCTAATCTTGCAGGATACATCGCGGGCTTATCCACAGCATTACAGAAGATAAGCCCCTGATGCCGGTGGCCTTAGCTTATAGGCGAATTTTGGGGTGACAGATTCCCTTTAACTCCCAAACATTAAATTGTTCACTAAACACATTGCGTGTTCACATTAAGATTCAGGAACATATTCCAGTTTGCAGTGACAGTTTATTACCGTCTCTACCTTCTGTATTGCTATATACTTCCCTGTACAACCAATACTGCACACAGTGTATAGAAAGTGTTGACCTGGCTTGCTCCTCTGGACCCAGTGATCTTATGAGACCGAGCCAGCTCTGCTATGCAGGCAGGAGGCTGAATATCCCCTGTAACTAGGGCTAATATACCCAAATAAAAAAAAAGTATTTAAATGTTGAAATGCGACCTTAAGATTATTTATGATCTTATGGGTGGTACAATATGCAAAATAATGAAAAATAAATAAAAAGTCACCCGTCGAACCCCCACCTCCACCCATCATATGTCTGATACATTAAAATAATTGTTGCAGTTGAGGGAACAAATTTTGAAATGTATTTTAGTGGTTCTTTGTGGTCAAAAACAATGTGAAGAATAGGCCTGTGTCGCCTTTATTTTTCCACTGATATCACCCAAATATTTAAAAAAAAAAAAAAAAAAAAAAGATGCAAAAATTCTTTGAATATCCAAGTGAGAAGAACTGTTACAGTTCTTTATACAGCATGTATGAAAAAAACAACAAAAAAGGGCACGGTCAGGAATGAAACACAGAAGCATCCACACAATTATACAAGGAAATGTCCACATGGTAAGAAATGTTGACAAATAATAGATTTTAGCAGTTCATTTAGGTATGTACAATCCCCAATGATTTGTCGTACCAAGTATGCGGATAAGAACTGATGGAAACTGACATGTGATGCAGATTTTTAAATCCACAGGAAGTCCAAAGTTTTCAAGTATCACCACTTTATTGTGAGTGTGAAATGCACAGTGAATTTATAATTATATCTGTATGCTAAATATGAAAAATTAGCAAATTTGGAAAATCTACTCTGCAATGAACTGGCCAAAATATAAACTACTGTTTAGAGTCTACAGAGACGTGATAGTTTATTTCTGTACCACTAGATGTCATCTCCCAGCAATATACATTTCCTTGACCTTTCACCTAAGGAGAACTGATACATAATATTTGCAGATATGTTACAGGCTCAGCAGGTTGCCAAATGCTGAATCGGGCACAAAGCCAATATGAAATGCTAAGTTGTATTGCCGTGAACATAAATGATGACAAATTACAGTTAAGTCCATCTGCTATATACGGTTATTGTCTAAGGGTCACTTCCGTCTGCCTGTCTGTCCTTCTGTCACGGTTATTCATTCGCTGATTGGTCTCGGCAGCTGCCTGTCATAGCTGCCGCGACCAATCAGCGACGGCCACAGTCCGGAAAAAAATGGCCGCTCCTTCCTCCCCGCAGTCAGTACCCGGCGTCAACATACTCCCCTCCGGTCAGTGCTCACACAGGGTTAATGGCAGCGTTGACTGCTGTGTAACGCACTCGGTTAACGCTGCTATTAACCCTTTGTGACCACCTTTTTACTGTTCATGCTGCCTATGCAGCATGAATAGTAAAAATATCTAATGTTAAAAATAATAAAGAAATAAAAAATAGTTACATACTCACCCTCCGGAGGTAGAACCAACCCCCCCCCCCCCCCCCGGATCAGTAACCGGCCTCCTCCGCTCCGCGCGACGCCCCGTTGACCGCTGCATGCATTGCGGTCTCGCGAGATGATGACGTACGGTCTCGCGAGACCGCTACGTCATTATCGCGCGAGACCGCAATGCAATCTTCAGACCGGACCGCGCGCCAAGCACCGGGAACCGGCCGCTTCGATCCGGAGGCTCCAGGAGGTGAGTATGTAACTATTTTTTATTTTAATTCTTTTTTTTTTTAACAGGGATATGGTGCATACTACGTGACTGGCCAATATACTACGTGACTGTGCTGTATACTACGTGACTGGGCAATATACTATGTGGCTCTGTGCTGTATACTACGTGGCTCTGTGCTGTATACTACGTGACTGTGCTGTATACTAGGTGACTGGGCAGTATACTATGTGGCTCTGTGCTGTATACTACGTGGCCCTGTGCTTTATACTACGTGGCTCTGTGCTGTATACTACGTGGCTCTGTGCTGTATACTACGTGACTCTGTGCTGTATACTACATGGCTCTGTGCTGTATACTATGTGGCTCTGTGCGTAGCTGGGCAATATACTATGTGACTGGGCAATATACTACGTGAACTACGTGGCTGGGCAATATACTACGTGGGCTGTGCAATATACTATGTGACTGGGCAATATACTATGTGACTGGGCAATATACTATGTGACTGGGCAATATACTATGTGGCTGGGCAATATACTATGTGGCTGGGCAATATACTATGTGGCTGGGCAATATACTATGTGGCTGGGCAATATACTATGTGACTGGGCAATATACTATGTGACTGGGCAATATACTATGTGACTGGGCAATATACTATGTGACTGGGCAATATACTATGTGACTGGGCAATATACTATGTGGCTGGGCAATATACTATGTGACTGGGCAATATACTATGTGGCTGGGCAATATACTATGTGGCTGGGCAATATACTATGTGGCTGGGCAATATACTATGTGGCTGGGCAATATACTATGTGGCTGGGCAATATACTATGTGGCTGGGCAATATACTATGTGGCTGGGCAATATACTACGTGACTGGGCATACATATTCTAGAATACCCGATGCGTTAGAATCGGGCCACCATCTAGTATATATATATTTGGACAGAGACAACATTTTTCTAATTTTGGTTATAGACATTACCACAATGAATTTTAAACAAAACAATTCAGATGCAGTTGAAGTTCAGACTTTCAGCTTTCATTTGAGGGTATCCACATTAAAATTGGATGAAGGGTTTAGGAGTTTCAGCTCCTTAACATGTGCCACCCTGTTTTTAAAGGGACCAAAAGTAATTGGACAGATTAAATAATTTTAAATAAAATGTTCATTTCTAGTACTTGGTTGAAAACCCTTTGTTGGCAATGACTGCCTGAAGTCTTGAACTCATGGACATCACCAGACGCTGTGTTTCCTACTTTCTGATGCTCTGTCAGGCCTTCACTGCGGTGGTTTTCAGTTGCTGTTTGTTTGTGGGCCTTTCTGTCTGAAGTTTAGTCTTTAACAAGTGAAATGCATGCTCAATTGCTTTGAGATCAGGTGACTGACTTGGCCATTCAAGTCATATTCCACTTATTTGCTTTTATAAACTCCTGAGTTGCTTTGGCTTTATGTTTTGGGTCATTGTCCACCTGTAGTATGAAATGACGACCAATCAGTTTTGTTGCATTTGGCTGGATCTGAGCACACAGTATGTCTCTGAATACCTCAGAATTCATTCGGCTGCTTCTGTCCTGTGTCACATCATCAATAAACACTAGTGACCCAGTGCCACTGGCAGCCATGCAGGCCCAAGCCATCACACTGCCTCTGCCGTGTTTTACAGATGATGTGGTATGCTTTGGATCATGAGCTGTACCACGCCTTCACCATACTTTTCTCTTTCCATCATTCTGGTAGAGGTAGATCTTTGTTTCATCTGTCCAAAGAATGTTCTTCCAGAACTGTGCTGGCTTTTTTTAGATGTTTTTTAGCAAAGTCCAGTCTAGCCTTTTTATTCTTGATGCTTATGAGTGGCTTGCACCGTGCAGTGAACCCTCTGTAATTACTTTCATGCAGTCTTCTCTTTATGGTAGATTTGGATATTGATACGCCGACCTCCTGGAGAGTGTTGTTCACTTGGTTGGCTGTTGTGAACGGGTTTCTCTTCACCATGGAGATTATTCTGCGATCATCCACCACTGTTGTCTTCCATGGGCGCCCAGGTCTTTTTGCATTGATGAGTTTACCAGTGCTTTCTTTCTTTCTCAGGATGTACAAAACTGTAGATTTTGCCACTCCTAATATTGTAGCAATTTCTCGGATGGGTTTTTTCTGTTTTCGCAGCTTAAGGATGGCTTGGTTCACCTGCATGGAGAGTTTCTTTGACCGCATGTTTACTTCACAGCAAAACCTTCCAAATGCAAACACCACACCTCAAATCAACTCCAGGCCTTTTATCTGCTTAATTGAGAATGACATAATGAAGGGATTGTCCACACCTGTCCATGAAATAGCCTTGGAGTCAATTGTCCAATTACTTTTGGTCCCTTTTAAAACAGAGTGGCATATGTTAAAGAGCTGAAACGCCTAAACCCTTAATCCAATTTTAATGTCGATACCCTAAACTGAAAGCTGAAAGTCTGAACTTTAACTGCATCTGAATTGTTTTGTTTAAAATTCATTGTGGTAATGTCTATAACCAAAATTAGAAAAATGTTGCCTCTGTCCAAATATATATGGACTTAACTGTATGTAACTATTATCTCTCACTGGGGATTTGGAAACATGCAAATAGTAACAATTTCGGGAAAGCACTGCGGAATGTGATAGTGCTGCACAAGCAGTGGGAAGAAATAATTACAATATAGGCTGTTAGGCTACGTTCACACTTGCGTCGGTACGCGGCCGTCGCAAAGCGTCGGCGCGACGTACCGACGGACGTTGTGCAAATTCGGCACAACGTGGGCAGCGGATGCAGTTTTTCAACGCATCCGCTGCCCATTCTAAGTCCCGGGGAGGAGGGGGCAGAGTTCGGGCCGCGCATGCGTGGTAGGAAATGGCGGATCCAACGTACGAAAAACGTTACATTGAATGTTTTTTTCGTGATGACGGTCCGCCAAAACACGACGCATCCAGTGCACGACGGACGCAACGTATGGCCATACGTCGCGATCCGTCGGAAATACGAGTCTATGGGAAAAAACGCATCCTGCGGGCATATTTGCAGGATGCGTTTTTTCCCAAAACGACGCATTGCAACAGTCAGCAAACGACGCAAGTGTGAAAGTAGCCTAAGTAACGTCAAACAGCCTGATTTCACATGGGAGGAGATGGACTGCAGCTGCAAAGCTCTAAGCCACTGTGGGCTTTTAACTGCTCCTAAGGCTATGTGCCCACGTTGCAGAATGTAAGCAGAATTTTCCTCATCAAAACCGGACTCCCTTGCCAGGAAATCCGCTTGCGTTTTTCATGCGTTTTTTTTCCATGCATCCCAATACAATTATTTACCGGCAAAATCGCCGCAATTCTGCAAAATTAATGAACATGCTGCGTTTTTTTCCGTGATGCGTTTCCACTGCGGAAAAAAAATGCAGAATGGGCACTACAATGCGGAATTCCATAAAAATAATGGGATGCATTTTGTAAGCGTTTTTTAAGCCTTTCCGCAGCGGAAAAACGCTTTAAAAAATGCAACGTGGACACATAGCCTTACGCTTCATTCAGTCTTCTGAACTTCACATACATGTGCCTACTGTGTTTTAACGGTTATCACCCGTACCTTTCATAGTCTATGGGCCATTCACATGTCTGTAATTTTTTATGGAACAAGAGGTCCTTGAAAAATGGCAGAGACATATCTGATTTTGATCCGAGGGTCGAGTCAAAATTGGTATTAAAAGCTATTGGGTCCATGAAAAAATCAGACTGTACTCGGATTACATCTGAGTGCGGTCCAATTTTCATGGATTGACAGAATCCATTAATTTTTTTTTTTTATTTATGCACCACTCTGATCAGAATAATTGGCCCATTTTTGTCTAATAACCCCCAACGACAGCACACCGGACGATATAACCCCTTCCTAATAGGGACAGAAAACACAAAAGAGGTCAAATAGCCCCTCCCACATCCTTCCTCCAGTGTTGTTTCCTGTTTCTATCAGGCTATCAGGGATGAAGGGTGTGCTGTGCTGGCGGCAGGCACCCAGGGAACTAAGGATAGACTGGCAGCAGGGGACTGAGCAAGCTTATGTCTCCTCCCTGAACGCTGCTCCTGTCTCCATGTGGGACTCGGGACTCCCCTCTAGTGATGAGAGAGTATACTTGTTGCTCAGCTTTTTCCGAGCATGCTCGGGTGGTCCCCGAGCATTTGTGACTGCTCGGAGATTGTTTTCCTTGCCGCAGCTGCATGATTTGTGGCTACTAGACAGCCTGATTACATGTGGGGATTCCCTAGCAACCAGGCAACCCCCACATGTACTCAGGCTGGCTAGTAGCTTTAAATCATGCAGCTGTGTCAACAAAAACTAAATCTCCGAGCAGTCACAAATACTCAGAGACCACTCGAGCGTGCTCGGGAAAACCCGAGCAACGAGTATACTCGCTCATCACTACTCCCCTCCAGTTCGCACCTACGGGCAAGGGCTGAGTAGTTCTTTGGGCTGGAGGCCTCTTTGAGCTCTCCAGCCCATAGCCTCCCCATTCTCCTCTTCTGGGAGGGAAGCGCCGGTCTCTGGGATGCTTCCGGCATGTCGCGCTGGAGCGTCATAGCGGTCGTTGGAAGCTACATCAGACTCTGGTGCCCGGATTATGACGTGGCTTCTGGTTTCTTGCATTCCAGGCTGGAACGCACCACAAAAAAATCACCACTAATGGGTGCTGATAGGTGTAGGGCCATCAGGGGGAGAAGGTCCTCTAATGAGAGCGCAAGTTCTTGATCCGGTTGCCCATATAAGAGCCCCACATAGGGAAGATACCTCAAGGTAGGATCAACCCTGTATGTGTTATCATGGAGGGTCCAGGTGCTTTCAGCTCTGCATTTGGAAATTCCAGCACTGTTCCAGTCTCAGAAAGTAGTCTGGCACTGGGAGTCCGCCTCCAGGGTGCAGGTGTAATATATTATTATTCCTTCTCCCTTCTCGTCCCCGGGGACAAGGAACCTGCACCAGGGAGCAGATCTAAAGCCTAATGCAAATGTGCAGCCTGCACAAAGAAACTGGCTTCTTCTCATAAGAAATCTTTATATAAAGAATGTACTGAGAAGATCATCAGGGAGGAGCAACCTTCCTTAATGGAAGAGCTCAAGGGGGTAGTCCGCCAGGAAATTAAAACTTCCCTGGCCTCTTTTTTTCCCTTCCCCATGACAGCACCTCACATGAGAGATGGTATCCACCCCCAGGAACAGGAAACCTGTAGCAGAGATAAAAGAAGGGGGCGGCACCTCTCTCCTCAGTTTGGTTTCCCATTCCTGCAGGCGGATGCCTGTGTCAGAATACCTCCAGAGGGATCCCCCTCTGATGATTCCAGTCCAGAGGCTGAGGTCCACAGGGGGGGGAAGGGGTGGCAGCTGGGCGCGGTGGTGCGCATCTGTAATCCTGGTCCCCTCTCTGGACTCCCCGGCGGCCACTCCTGTCAGGAGGCTCTGCCGGGTGCAGGCGTGCCCATCACGACGCTGGCGCCAACTGAATGGATGATGACTTCCGGACGCGCCGGAAGTGACGTCACACGCCGGAGTGAGAGGGTGTGCTGGACGCTTCCAGGTGGGAGTCATTCCAGGAGCGCACACCGCTCCACTCATAAAAGAAAACAGTGCACAATTCCCCAGCAGTAAAAAGCCTCAGGCATGGCGGACCCCGCTGCAGATGGACACGCACCAGAGGAGAAAGAAAACCCACAGCCTGCCGTGGTATCCAAGGGATTCGGTGGGTGAGTGCCTATGTAAGGCAAAAAACACCAGTAGTGATGGCCTTATATCATGTTAATATTGTAGGTTAAAAAAGCCACCTCAAAACAGAAGAATAGGGCATGTGCGTTATGCAGGGAAACCCTCCCTAAAACATACAAAAAACAGATCTGTCCGCCATGTATTGATAGGACAGTAGCCGAAGAGTCACCATCCCTGCTCCAAAGTATTAAAACCATCATTAGAGATGAAGTGAAGATATCAGTAAAAGAGCAGTTAAAGGAACAAGCTGCAATCAGCGCTGAAAAACCACCCAACACTGTGGCGCAGTGGTTAGCAGAGCAGCCTTGCAGCGCTGGAGTCCTGGGTTCAAACCCCACCAAGGACAACATCTGCAAAGAGTTTGTATGTTCTCTCCGTGTTTGCGTGGGTTTCCTCCGGGTACTCTGGTTTCCTCCCACATTCCAAAGATATACTGATAGGGAATTTAGACTGTGAGCCCCATCGGGGACAGCGATGATGATGTGTGTAAAGCGCTGCGGAATATGTTAGCGCTATATAAAAATAAAGATTATTATACCTCTATTATACCTCTAAAAAAAAACAAAGTTCGGACATAGATTCAGAGGAAGAACTGGGAGAATTAACTCCCTTGGAAATGTCAGAACTGGACTCCATGGATGAGGAGTGTGGCCACCCTTATTTTTTGTCTGAAAATATTGGGGAATTACTAAAATTGGTTAGGTCCACTATGGGGGTCGAAATGCCCAAGGAACAACGCACGGTACAAGCCTCCATGTTTAGCAATTTAGAAGGGGAAAAATGTAAGGTTTTTTCCTTCCATGAAAACCTCCTAAATTTAATAAAAAGGGAATTGAAGAAACCTAACAAAAAGATGTTGGTGCCTCAGACACTTAAACGTAAATACCCATTTGATGATGAAGTCTGTGACAAATGGGAAAAAGCCCCAAAACTAGATGCGGCCATCGCCAGTACTTCTAGAAGAATAGCCCTACCTTTTGAGGATATGGGTGCCTTATAAGACCCACTTGACAAGAAGGCCGATGCTTTCTTAAAATCCGCTTGGGAGGCGTCAGCGTGGTCATTCAAGCTTGGGGTTGCCGCCACTTGCACAGCTTGTGTATGGTCAAGTGGCTGGAGGAATTAACTGAACAAATTAACAACAAATGCCCGAGAGAGAAAGGCTAATAGAGGCAATACCCTCACTACAGAAAGCAGCAGGATTCGTAGCGGACATGTCAGTAGACTCCATTCGATGTGCCGCCCGTGCATGCGCCCTATCAAATTCGGGGCGTAGAGCACTATGGCTAAAAAAATTGTACTGCAGATTTCCAGTCAAAAGTAAAACTCTTTGCAGTCCCTTATGAAGGTCAGTACCTTTTTGGGAAGGCATTAGATGAACTATTGGAAAAAGCGTCGGATAAAAAGAAATGGTTTCCACTTCCTCCCTTCTCTAAACGCCGTTGGGGTGATACTCACTCGTCCTTTCGAGGATCAGGGATTAAAGATGGCCAAGGAAGCTCAGATGATAGATTCATGCGAGGAAAATCCTGGAGAAAAGATAGGGGATTCCTCTTCAATAAGCCTCCACCTAGACCACACTCCAAACCTCAATTACGCCAGGAATCCAGTGGGAGGAAGACTCCGATTTTTTTTTTCTCCACCAATGGTTAGCATTACCTGCCTCACAGTGGATAACCAACTTACTATCCGAGGGCCTGCGGCTAAGTTTCACCAGCCCCCCGCTGCGGAGGATGATAGTCACTCATGTGGCCAAGAAAAATCAGGCCATACTAGAAAAAGGAAATCAGAATCCTCCTACAAAAACATGTTCTGAAAAAGGTGCCACATCAATAAATATGAGAGGGGTTCTACAGTACCCTTTTTTCTTACACCAAAACCAGACGGCTCAATGAGGACAATATTCAACCTAAAAGCATTAAACCAATGTATTCGGGTGGAGAGGTTCAAAATGGAAACTCTAAAGTCAGCAGTAAAGCTACTTAATCCAGGGTGTTACATGGTCGTAATAGATCTAACGGACGCTTATTACCATGTACCAATCTGCGAAGAACACCAGCAGTACCTAAGGTTGGTAGTAGAAATCATGCAAGTTCCCACTCACCTACAATATCAGTGCCTTCCCTTCGAGGTCTCAGTAGCCCCCCGGATATTTACAAAAATAATTTCTGAAATGGCATCTTACGTAAGGAAAGAAAATATACTTCTGGTACCCTATTTAGACGACTTTCTGGTTGTAGCAGACGACAAACAAAAATGCATAAAGGCAGTCACAAGAGTACTAGAAATACTAACCAGTGTGGGCTGGATAATAAACTTCAAAAAATCAAGACTAAACCCAACCCAGATACAGGAATTCCTGGGGATCCAACTGGACTTAGTCGAGCAAAATTGAGCTCTCCCAGACAAAAAGATTCACACCATTCTTCAGAAAATATGCCAGGTACAGTCGGGTCAACCTATTTCTATAAGATCGGCAATGTCACTCTTGGGCATCCTAACAGCAACAATTCCAGCAGTCCAGTGGGCGCAAGCCCATACAAGAGATTTACAATACCAGATCCTGTCCGAACAGTCAGTGGTTCCATACAATTTGAATCGAAAGATTCTCCTATCACCGCAGGTACAGGAAACATTGAAGTGGTGGCTGAACACTGAAAACCTAAAAAAAGCTGTACCATGGTCGATTCAAAACCCAGTAGTACTAACTACAGATGCAGGGCCATTAGGTTGTGGGGCACACCTGTCAGACCTTGTTCTATAGTGTCCATGGGAACCCTCAATGAGAACGGCTTCCTCCAACCTAAAAGAGTTAACAGCTGTAAGGTGAGCACTTCTTCATGCACAGAAAGAAGTCCAAGGGAAACACGTCACAATACTGTCCGACAACAGTACCACCACAGCTTACATAAAACGACAAGGAGGAACAAGATCAACACCCCTGATGGCGGAAGCCAAATAACTGTTCGAGTGGGTGCAACACCCCAGAGAACCGGTTGTTGCAGTGATATTGCCTTCCTTTCGGGGAGGGTGATGTCACGCTTGGAGGCAAGGGAGATTCTTTGTCAGGTAAGGCACTCACATTCAACACATCTGAATCTAGGCCAGGAGGGGGAGCTCAGGACCCGGATTCAGGGGAACTTACCTTAGCTATAAGCTTCCTGGTCTGGAGGAGTGAGAACAGTCGGAGAGAGGAGAGTAGAAGGATGTCGGGAGCAGACGTAAGAGCCGAGCAGCCACGAGGGAGCTGCTACCCCTGGAAAGAGGGAGAATCCGAAGGAGAGTTGAACAGTGAAGGAGCTTAGAGGGAAGAAGCACAGAGGAGAAAGAGGCTCAGCAGAGGAACAGCGGAAGGACACCCTGGGAGCCAGAGCGCAGAACCGGGTATCGAGAGCCCGAGGCTATAGTGGGACTCTAGGACACTTAGCAGAACCGGAGGGGATAGGACTGTATGTCAATTGCCTGCATCAAGTCTGGGGTGAAGCAGTAATCTTAGAGCCCGGGTCATGATAGAGACCCTATAAACAGGCTCGAACTGCCTATCGTACAGACATCTGTCTTAGGACAGGAGAGAGGGGACTTGCACTGAGCATCAAGCTGCAGGGATCTAACCAACTAAACAGCGCTAGTAGGAAAGGCTTACGGACCTCACCTGGGAGAGGGATCTCCTATTGCCTCCAAGCCGGCTGGACCACAGCTACTCTGCACTTGGTACCCTGGACTGAGGACTACTATTACCATCAGTAAACCAGGTAAAGACTGCAAACCTGTCTCCTCATTCTTTGCCATACAATCCACCTGTCAGTATCTAGTCCTGGAATCTGCTTCTCTTGCCCTTAGACTTGCCCTCAGTTAACATGGATCTTGATGTTTTACGTCGGCCATCTTGTTTCCTGCCAAAGCTGTATATAAAGCCAGCACCTTTTCTGTTTCATTGCTTGTGTATTATGTGTGGGACCTTGTTCCTCTGCAGTCTCAAGCTTGGACTTACGATCCCTGTTGGTCCTTTCCTAACGGCGGAGTCCTCTGCCAACCTGCACGTCTGGATCCCTGCCTGCTGACCGAGTGATTGCTGAACAACTGACTTCAGAAACTTCTGCCTGACCACACCTGTGGTGAAGTAAGAACTCCAGCCAGCTTGTGTGTTCCTCTTCTCTGCAAGAGATTGTGTCAGTGCTGGACATTCTTGTGCACTTATTGCTCAGTGACTTTGCATGCTGTATTGCAGAGTATCAGCTCTGCTGCTATCGTTTATTGGATTGACTAAAGATTTATCTGGACTTAAATGCTATATTGCATTTAAATCACAAATACAATATTTCTTGTTTAAACCATTGTGTCTGAAGTCTCTTTGACCTAGCCACTGATGTCCAGTTGTATCCACTAGTATCGTGACAGGATACACAAGCCACAAAGATGGATGCCACTGGGTCAGAGACTTTAGAGGTGCGTGTTAAGAAGCTAAATAATATCACTGCCGCTGTACACACTGAGATGCAGACATGGAAGAGCAGAATGGAAGGCCTAGAGGGGCAGACTAAATATGATGTGCAAATGCTCAGTCAGACCCTTCAGGAATTGCGTGGCCAAATTGCGGTCCTGGAGGCACAACCTCAGGCTTCTGTCCCTGCCATCCCCAAACTACCGCCATCTAGGTTTGGTGGAGACCGAGACAAGTACCGTGGATTTCTGAACCAGTGTCGTTTATACTTTGCTGCACATGTCACACAGTTTCCTACGGACGGATCCAAAGTATTGACTATCATCATGTTGCTGACTAACAAGGCTCTTGCCTGAGCAAACCCCTTAATAGAATCGCAGGATGCATGTCTGAACGACTTCAATATGTTTATCACCACCATGGGGCAGATGTTTGACGATCCGAACCGTTGCCTTACAGCGGAGACGGCCCTGCTGAATTTGCATTATGGTAAATGCCCAGTGACTGAGTATGCTATGGATTTTAGAAGGTGGGTCCAGGATACCACCTGGAATAGTGCAGCAAATTACTCAATATTTAAGAAGGGGTTGTCCAGTTCTATCAAGGACGAGCTTGCACGTGCGGAGGCCCCCACTGCTCTAGGTGATTTCATCAATCACTGTTCGCCTTGATGCTCGTATCTCCGAACGAAGACTAGAGAGGTGGTCTGAGATGAACCGCAGCAGTAAATAGCTTCTTCCTTTCCTTCCCAAGGAGATTCCGGACCCAAGTCCACAGGAGTCCGCACCCGAACCGATGCAGGTAAATTCCCTACGAAGTTGAGTAAGTGACGAACGGAAGGAATTTCGTTTCAAGGAGAATTTATGCTTTTACTGCGGGAAGTCAGGACATTTTATTATTAACTGCCCCAGTCGTTCTCGCAGGACTACCGCAGCCGTGGTAGAACGCGTCTTCTCAGACTCATACTCTGTCACTTCCGAACCAGGGCCACCCGAAATAGCAGCAGCTGTTCCGGATTATGACTTTTCAGATATGAACTCTGTTACATCCGAAACAGTACTACCCATTAATGCTGTTATTCTATCTTCTGCAGTTTTATATCCTTTCAATAAGAAAAAAGACTCACATTGCTACCTCCCTATCAAGATCTGGATTGACTCCCATTGCGTGAACAGCTCCGCCATGATAGACTCCGGGGCCAGCGGTAACTTCATGGACACCTGTTTTGCTAAAGAATATGGAATCCGATCACAGAGAAGAGTATCTTCAATTTTGATGGAGACTGTGGATGGATCTCCTTTGACATCGGGGCCAGTGGACCAGCAAACTGAGCCCCTGAAGGTCCTCATGGGAGATGATCACCAGGAGAAATTGCCCTTCCTTCTGACTTCCTCCCCACATTTCCCAT
Source organism: Ranitomeya imitator (assembly GCF_032444005.1). Taxonomy (NCBI): domain Eukaryota; kingdom Metazoa; phylum Chordata; class Amphibia; order Anura; family Dendrobatidae; genus Ranitomeya; species Ranitomeya imitator. The sequence continues at coordinate 509,040,643 of NC_091285.1, read as the reverse complement.
TATCTTGGGTTTACCCTGGTTGCAGGCTCAAAATCCCATCATTGACTGGGAGACAAAGAGATTGCGCTTCCCAGCTAGCAAGGTAACTTCTGGGAATTCGATTGATCCATCTCCGGGCGACCCATCGTCGGACCTAAGGTTACCGGCAATAAAGAATAAAGAATTATAAAGAATTTTCGGATGTGTGCGATAAAAAGAATGCAGACAAATTGCCACCACACCGCCCTTATGACTGCCCAATCGAGCTTCTGCCTGCTGCTACCATTCCCTTTGGAAATATTTATCCATTGTCAGGTCCTGAGCTCAAGACTTTCAAAGAATATATCGATGAGAACCTGTCTAAGGGGTTCATATGCCCCTCGTCCTCTCCAGCCGGTGCACCCATCTTTTTCGTTAAAAAGAAGGATGGATCCCTCAGGCCCTGTGTTGATTACTAGGAAATTAACAAGGCAACCATCAAGAACCGCTACCCCCTGCCATTAATTCCGGAGCTTCTCGAGAGAGTCCATCAGGCCAAGGTCTTATCAAAATTGGACCTACGCGGGGCATACAATCTAGTCCGTATAAGACCTGGAGACGAATGGAAAACAGCGTTTAGGTCTCGATATGGACACTTTGAGTATTTGGTCATGCCATTTGGACTTTGCAATGCCCCAGCAACTTTCCAACACCTAGTAAATGATATTTTTAGAGACATTCTTGATCTTTTTGTCGTAATCTATCTGGGTGACATTTTGAATTTTCTAGGTCCATGGAGGAACATCAGCAACATGTCAAGACTGTCTTGCAGCGTTTGAGGGAACACCATCTGTACATCAAGTTGGGGAAATGCGAATTTCACAAGACGGAGATCCAATTCTTAGGATATGTAATTTCTCCACGGGGTCTGAGTATGGATAACAGCAAGATCAAGGCGACTCAGGAGTGGCCAATCCCCAAGAACGTCAAGGAGGTCCAACGTTTCATTGGATTTGCTAACTTCTACAGGCGTTTCGTCAAGAACTTCTCTGACATTGTCTCGCCCATCACCTGGTTGACACAGAAGACAGCATTTATTTGGTCCCTTCAAACCCAAGAAGCATTCTCTCGGCTCAAGACCAAGTTCACGTCAGCACCAGTACTGATCCACCCTGACACGGAACTCGCCTTCATTATTGAAGTAGATGCCTCAAACTGTGCCACCGGGGCTATACTGTCCCAAAGAACAGGTGAGAAGAATTTACTTCATCCTTGTGCTTTCCTTTCCAAGCGACTGTCTCCTGCCAAAAAGAACTACGATGTAGGAAATAAAGAATTACTGCCTGTTATCGCCGCCTTCAAGGAGTGGAGACATCTTCTACAAGGAGCTTCACAGCCGATCGTTGTCCTCACGGATCACCGCAACCTTGAGTTCATCAGGTCAGCAAGATGCCTGACCCCATGGCAGGCCCGCTGGAGTCTTTTTCCTTAATCAATTCAATTTTACAATCTCTTATAGACCAGGTATTCGCAATGGAAAAACAGATGCTCTATCCCGGATGTACTCCACTGACGCTGTTCCAGATGCTCCACCTAAGACCATACTTTCTGATTGCAATTTTGTAGATGTCATTCATAACCAAGATTTGTTGCAGGTCATCAAAGAGGCTTACAACTCTGATCTTTTCCTGTCTCAGCCATCTGATGAGGTAACCCTTCTTTTTGGGAATGGAGTTTGGACCCGGGAACGGTGCCTCTACATTCCTGAAACCGTGAGGTTAAGGGTGTTGAGATTGGTTCATGACTCTAAGGTTGCAGGGCACAGAGGAATTCAGAAGACTCAAGAATTCTTATCTCGCTTCTTCTGGTGGCCAGGTTTTCGGAAGGATGTTCAGAAGTACGTTTCAACTTGTGAGGTATGTGCCAAATTCAAGATCCCACGTGCCTACCCTACTGGTCTGTTACAGCCTTTATTGTAGAACTGCCCCTTTCTGAGGGAAAGAGTACGATTTTGGTGGTGGTCGATCGCCTGACCAAGGCGGCCCATTTCATCCCTTGCTCCGGTTTACCCTCTGCGTAGGACACTGCTGACCTAATTATCCAGAACATCTTTCGTCTGCACGGGGTTCCAGATGAAGTTGTTTCGGACCATGGAGTTCAATTTACTTCAAAGTTCTGGTGAAGTTTTTGTTAGTTATTAGGCATAGAAGTTAACTTCTCTTCTGCTTTCCACCCACAGTCCAACGGGCGGACAGAATGTACCAATCAAACACTGGAGTAATACCTTCGCTGTTACGTTTGCCATTTGCAAGATAATTGGGTAAGGCTACTCCCATTGGCTGAATTTTCTTATAACAACTCCCAGAGTGACGCCACCAAACAATCTCCATTTTATGGTAACCTGGCATATCACCCTAGCATTCTTCCCAGATTAGCGGTAGATATATCTTTACCAGCAGTTGCCGACAGGATCTCTTCACTTCAACAGAACCTGGAACTTCTGAAAGAGACTTTGGGTTCCACACAAGATAAGTACAAGAAGGCAGCTGACAGATTTCGCAAACCAACACCAACATTTAAGGTAGGAGATTTAGTCTGGTTATCTACAAAAAATTTAAAGATGAAGATCCATTCCCCTAAGTTGGGACAGAAGTGCATCGCTCCTTATAGGATCAGTGATCTGGTAGGTGCTGTTGCATGTCGCTTAAAACTCCCAATAACAATGAAGATACATCCTGTCTTTCATACTTCCCTACTAAAGGCTGTAGTAGCAAATCCTTTTCCAGGACGTTCATCTCCTCCTCCCGATCCCGTTCTTGTGGATGGTCAAGAGCAGTTCATCATTGAGAGGATTCTGGATTCAAGAATCTGCAGAAATCGATTGCAGTACTTGATTAAATGGCAAGGCTATTTTGCAGAGGAGAATTCCTGGGAACCCGTGGATAATATTAACGCCTCCCGACCGATTGAGCAGTTCCATCAAAGGTACCCTGGCAAACCTGGTTTGGGGTCGTCCAGAGGCCATTCTCGAGGTGGGAGTAATGTCCGTAACTAGTCCTGGAATCTGTTTCTCTTTTGTTCTACGACTTGCCCTCAGTTAACATGGATCTTGATGTTTTATGTCGGCCATTTTTTTTCCTGCCAAAGCTGTACATAAAGCCAGCACCTGTTGTTTCATTGCTTGTGTTTTATGTTTTGGACCTTGTTCCTCTGCAGTCTCAAGCTTGGACTTACGATCCCTGTTGGTCCTTTCCTAATGGCGGAGTCCTCTGCCAACCTGCACGTCTGGATCCCTGCCTGCTGACCGAGTGATTGCTGAACACCTGACTTCAGAAACTTCTGCCTAACCACACCTGTGGTGAAGTAAGAACTCCAGCCAGCTTGTGTGTTCCTCAGCTCTGCAAGAGATTGTGTCAGTGCTGGACATTCTTGTGCACTCATTGCTCAGTGACTTTGCATGCTGTATCGCAGAGTATCAGCTCTGCTGCTATCGTTTATTGGATTGGCTAAAGATTTATCTGGACTTATATGCTATATTGCATTTAAATCACAAATACAATATTGCTTGTTTAAACCATTGTGTCTGCAGTCTCTTTGACCTAGCCACTGGTGTCCAGTTGTATCCACTAGTATTGTGACACCACCACACCATCGGTGCCCTACACTTGGGAAGCCCTGGGGACCCCGCTTCACCTGTAGGAAGCGTCACCATCTTGCTACATACCATCACCCCAGAGGACCCCTTTAAGCAGTGTCGGTCCTTACTGACCAAATACCACAGGTGGCATTACGAACAATAAGCTTTATTCATAATACCCCTTAAAAGACCTTTCCCCTTTAATTGGGCGCCCAGGGTCACGGACCGGGTCGCAGCCACCGTGACATCCCCTTTAAGACCGGACCCGGTACTGAGTACCCCACGGCCCTGGTAGGGCGACTCATGGGCAGAAAGCAACCTTTTATCCCTATCAGGAAGGCACTTGAGAGGAACGGAAAATCTCATGGTGGACTTCTTAAGTCGTCATGTAGTACGCCAGGGAGAGTGATCTCTGAACCAGGAGGTATTTGGAAAAATCTGTGCCATCTGGGGAACGCCAGAAGTAGATCTGTTTGCCACAAGAAAAAATCAGGAGGAAAACATTCTAGTACCTCAATCCAAAAGAACACCCGGAAGGAGTAGATGCACTACTGTGCCAATGGAGGTTTCATCTGGGGTATGCATTTCCTCCAATTCCATTGATTCCGATAGTCCTAAAGAAGATTCGAGAGGACAAGGCGCGGATAATCCTTGTAACGCCCTTTTGGCCAAAAAGGGCATGATTCACATGGCTCAGACGCATGTCTATATTGGACCCATGGATCCTTCCGGACATCCCGAATCTCCTACACCAGGGCCCAGTGCTATATCCTCAAGTGCACCGACTCCATCTCACCGCCTGGAATTTGAGAATGGACTGTTACTAGCAAGAGGTTTCTCAAACCCTTTAGTGGACACTCTGCTCGCCAGCAGAAAGAAAATAACATCAGACAAGTATCAAAAGATATGGGAAAAACTCCTGGAATTTTTGGGACAACAGTTGTCCAATACGAGTCAGGAAGTGCCGGTAAAATAAATACTGGAATTCCTTCAACGATGGCTGGAAAGAAGTTTATCTACTAACACCCTAAAAGTACAAGTATCTGCCCTGGGTGCATTGTTTGACCAAAAACTTGCAGATCACCCTTGGGTCTATCGGTTTATGCGAGCCTCATTTGCAGCCAGACCCCCAAACCGTTACCTAAGGTGGCTCCCCGGGATCTAAATTTAGTTTTAAATGCCTTAACTTCTCCTTTCGAGCCTCTTACTTCTATATCGGAGAAGGCTTTAACTTTAAAAACAGTGCTCCTGGTTGCCCTGACGTCAGCTCGACGTATCTGTGAGCCGCAAGCCATTTCTGTAAATCCCCAATATACTACCTTTCTGGAGGGCAGATCAATTATGAGAACGGACCCGGCCTTCCTCCCGAAGGTCAACTCAAAATTCCACAGGGACCAGGAAATAATTTTGCCCTCATTTAGAGCAAATCAGTCGTCAGCCCTTTTTGTCTCCTTCCAGGGGACAAACAAGGGGAAAAAAGCTTTCAAATTGACTATCGCACAGCGGCTTCGTATGGCTATTTCTCTTTCTTACTCCTCTTCAGATCAGACTCCCCCACTGTAGCGGTTCACTCTACAAGGGCCATAGCCACATCCTGGGCTGAAAGGGCGAATGCCTTTTATAGAACAGATTTGCAGAGCAGCAGTATGGTCTTCACCCTCCACCTTCTTCCGCCACTACAGGCTAGATCTAGGGCTCTCAAATCTAGCTTTCGGTAGAAAGGTGTTATCTGCTGTTGTCCCACCTTAGGAGTCTCTTCTAATTCTTCCTCTCATGTGCGGTGCTGTCATGGGGAAGGGAAAAAATGATAATTACTTACCGGTAATTTGATTTTCCAAAGCCAGGACAGCACCGCATTAGTTCCCACCCTATCTTGGTGATGATTGTGTGATACACACACATACACACACAAAAAATCTTTACTAAACATAAAAGAAGTTGTATAAGAGTGACCTTGTAAAAATAACATATAGGTGAACTAATTTGGCGTTTTCCTTGCATACTCTGAAACAAACTGAGGAGAGAGGTGCTGCCCCCTTCTTTTATCTCTGCTACAGGTTTCCTCTTCCTGGGGGCGGATACCATCTCTCATGTGCGGTGCTATCATGGCTCTGGAAAATCAAATTACCGGTAAGTAATTATCATTTTTCCAGCCCACACCTTCCCCAATTATTTCCCCAGTGACTAATAAAAGGAAAATTAGCCTGGAAGCGGAAGGGGACTGTGATGGTGTGATATGTTATGTGGGTATCATTTTGTGTATATTTATACTTTACTGATTTTCATAGTGTTTTCTTGTTGCCCTGCATCATTTTGTGTATTCCCCATATTGTCTAGAGTCTCAATTACCTTCCAAAGGCTGATAATTGAATTAGCTCACTTAAGGTACCTTCACACATAACGATTTCGTTAACGATATCGTTGCAACGTCACGCTTTTTGTGACGTAGCAACGATCCCGCTAACTATCTCGTTATGTGTGATAGCGACCACCGATCAGGCCCCTGCTGGGAGATTGTTGGTCGTTGGGGAATGATCAGGACCTTTTTTTGGTCGCTGATCACCCGCTGTCACCGCTGTGTGTGACGCCGATCCAGCGATGTGTTCACTTATAACCAGGGTAAATATCGTGTTACTAAGCGCAGGGCCGCGCTTAGTAACCCGATATTTACCCTGGTTACCATTGTAAAAGTAAAAAAAAACAGTACATACTCACATTCCGATGTCTGTCACGTCTTCCGCCGTCAGCTTCCCTGCACTGACTGTCAGCGCCGGCCGTAAAGCAGAGCACAGCGGTGACGTCACCGCTGTGCTCTGCTTTACGGCCGGCGCTGACACAGTCAGTGCGGGAAGCTGACGCCGGAGGACGTGACAGACATCAGAATGTGAGTATGTACTGTTTTTTTTTTTTTTTTTACTTTTACAATGGTAACCAGGGTAAATATCGGGTTACTAAGCGCGGCCCTGCACTTAGTAACCCGATGTTTACCCTGGTTACCCGGGGACTTCGGCATCGTTGAAGACAGTTTTAACGATGCCGAAGTCTTTCCCCGGATCGTTGGTCGCTGGAGAGAGCTGTCTGTGTGACAGCTAGCCAGTGACCACAAAATTACTTACCAACGATCACGGCCAGGTCGTATCGCTGGTCGTGATCGTTGGTAAATCGTTTAGTGTAACGGTACTTTTAACCCCTTCAAGTCGCGGCCCTTTTTCATTTTTGCGTTTTCGTTTTTCACTTCCCTCCTTCCCTGAGCCATAACTTTTTTATTTTTCCGTCAATATGGTCATGTGAGGGCTTATTTTTTGCGGGACAAGTTGTACTTTTGAACGACACCATTGGTTTTACCATGTCTTTTACTAGAAAACGGGAAAAAAATTCCAAGTGCGGTGAAATTGCAAAAAAAGTGCAATCCCACACTTGTTTTTTGTTTGGCTTTTTTGCTAGGTTCACTAAATGCTAAAACTGACCTGCCATTATGATTCCCCAGGTCAGTACGAGTTCATAGACACCTAACATGACTAGGTTATTTTTTATCTAAGTGGTGAAAAAAAATTCCAAACTTTGCTAAAAAAAAAAAAAATTCCATTTTCCGATACCCGTAGCGTCTCCATTTTTCGTGATCTAGAGTCGGGTGAGGGCTTATTTTTTGCGTGCCGAGCTGATGTTTTTAATGATACCATTTTTGCGCAGATACGTTCTTTTGATCGCCCGTAATTGCATTTTAATGCAATGTCGCGGCCACCAAAAAAACGTAATTCTGGCGTTTCGGATTTTTTTCTCGCTACGCCGTTTAGCGATCAGGTTAATGCTTTTTTTTAATTGATAGATCGGGCGATTCTGAACACGGCGATACCAAATATGTGTATGTTTGATTTTTTTTTTTATTGTTTTATTTAGGATGGGGCGAAAGGGGGTGATTTAAACTTTTATATTTTTTATATTTTTTTCATATTTTTAAAAACATTTTTTTTTTACTTGTGCCATGCTTCAATAGCCTCCATGGGAGGCTAGAAGCTGGCATAGCCTGATCGGCTCTGCTACATAGCAACGATCATCAGATCGCTGCTATGTAGCTGAAATGCAGGTGCGCTGTGAGCGCCGACCACAGGGGGGCGCTCACAGCAGGCCTGCATCAGTAACCATAGAGGTCTCAAGGACCTCTATGGTTACCTTCCTGATGCATCGCCGACCCCCGATCATGTGACGGGGGTCGGTGATGACGTCATATCCGGCCGCCTGGCCGGATGCGGTAGTTAAATGCCGCTGTCTGTGTTTGACAGCGGCATTTAACAGGTTAATAGCGGCGGGTGAATAGTGATTTCACCCGCCGCTATTGCGCGCACATGTCAGCTGTACAAAACAGCTGACATGTCGCGACTTTGATGTGGGCTCACCGCCGGAGCCCACATCAAAGGGGGTGACACGGCATGCACAGTACTAGTACGGCGCATGTCGTGAAGGGGTTAAGGTACCGTCACACTAAGCGACGCTGCAGCGATACCGACAACGATCCGGATCGCTGCAGCGTCGCTGTTTGGTCGCTGGAGAGCTGTCACACAGACAGCTCTCCAGCGACCAACTATGCCGGTAACCAGGGTAAACATCGGGTTACTAAGCGCAGGGCCGCGCTTAGTAACCCGATGTTTACCCTGGTTACCAGCGTAAAAGTAAAAAAAAAAAAAAAACACTACATACTTACCTTCCGCTGTCTGTCCCTCGGCGTTCTGCTTCTCTGCCCTGTGTAAGCACAGCGGCCGGAAAGCACAGCGGTGACGTCACCGCTCTGCTTTCCGGCCGCTGTGCTTACACAGGGCAGAGAAGCAGAGCGCCGAGGGACAGACAGCGGAAGGTAAGTATGTAGTGTTTGTTTTTTACTTTTACGCTGGTAACCAGGGTAAACATCGGGTTACTAAGCGCAGCCCTGCGCTTAGTAACCCGATGTTTACCCTGGTTACCAGCGAAGACATCGCTGAATCGGCGTCACACACACCGATTCAGCGATGTCAGCAGGAAGTCCAGCGACGAAATAAAGTGCTGGACTTTCTGCAGCGACCAACGACATCACAGCAGGATTCTGATCGCTGCTGTGTGTCAAACTGAACGATATCGCTAGCCAGGACGCTGCAACGTCACGGATCGCTAGCGATATCGTTTAGTGTGACGGTACCTTTACTGTCTGCAGCCTGACTGTATCTATGCCTCTTGATGACCCCTGTAGTGCCTTAATCCCCGAGGCACCTTTGTCAAGTCTGGGAGGCCTGAAAACCACCCCAACCTGTCTGACTACCCCTGGACATAAGGAGGGGGCTGGAGAGGACAGGAGCTGGGAAGTCAGTTCCTGTGTGGCGAGGATGGTGTGAACAGAGCACGTCAGAGAGAAAGGGAAGCGTATGGATTTTTTATCCTCTGTCTCCTGGATTATTGGACTCTCATCTCCTTGGACATTTTATCCTGTTACTGAACTGCATTTGTGTTCTGGACTATTGTATCCTCAGTGCGGTGGATTTGTTTATGGAACTTTTAGTTTTCCCTATAATAAAGGTTTTGGGATTGTTCACACTTCCCTCACTCTGTTGATTGTGTAGTATCGGAAAAGGACCCCGTGACATGGACAATGACTCTCAGGACGAGATGTCCATTCCGGAAAAACTTCTGGAGGAAGGCGAGCTAGCTCTGGACCCTGAGACCTCCCAACAGAAGAAATATTACTTTTTACTCAGAGAGCATGGAAGCACTCCTTATAGCGGTACGGAGAACCATGGATGTAGAGGAGGGTAAACTTCCCGGACAGTCCAGGAAAAATGTTCAGCGGTCTCGGGTCAAGGAAAAAAAAAAGTATTTCCTATCCATAAAAATATTATCTAGTATTAGAGGAGTTGGAATACCCAGAGAAAAAGTTGAACAGATTCCCAGTGGACGATGTGACATCAGAATACTGGTCAGAGATACCAAAGACAGACATCCATATTGCACGAGTAGTTCAAGATGGAATCTGTCAAGTTAACAGTCCCCCTGATAGGTCACGGCTACCATTGTAAATGTAAAAAAAAAACCACATACTCACATTCCGGTGTCTGTCACGTCCCCCGGCGTCCGCTTCCCTGCACTCCTCCTGCATCCTGTGTCAGCATCGGCCGGCCGTAAAGCAGAGCACAGCGGTGACGTCACTGCTCTGCTTTATGGCCGGCGCTTACACAGGATACAGGAGGAGTGCAGGGAAGCGGACGCCGGGGACCTGACAGGCACCGGAATGTATGTGTTTTTTTGTTGTTTTTTTTTACATTTACAATGGTAGCCAGGGTAAACATCGGGTTACTAAGCGCGGCCCTGCGCTTAGTAACCCGATGTTTACCCTGGTTACCCGGGGACTTCGGCATCGTTGGTCGCTGGAGAGCTGTCTGTGTGACAGCTCTCCAGCGACCACACAAGGACTTTCCAACGATCACGGCCAGGTCGTATCGCTGGTCGTGATCGTTGGAAAGTTGCTGAGTGTGACGGTACCTTAAAGGTGGTATTAAAATGAAATTCTTGCCAGACATCAGTAACAATCTATCCAATCCACACAGGCAAATAAATCAATGTATTAATGAGAAATGACACAGGGAAAAAGTATTGAACATATGAAAAAAGAGAGGTGTAAAAAGCCATGGAAAGTTATGATATCAGCTGAAATATTTCAGTAATTAGAAAGCAATCCTGCTACTTAGTAAAAATTAATATCACCTGGTTTAACTGATGTCCTATAAATAAGTGTTTCATTACCAAGATGCCACACAAGAAACATCTCATGATGGGTAAAACCAGTGAGCTGTCTCACAACCTTTGCAAACTTATTGTTGCAAAACATACTGATGGCGTTGGCAGGGCCGGTGTTAGGGGCAGGCAGACTAGGCAGCTGCCTAGCCAAGTGGCGTGCCTCTAATACCGGCACACCACGTGGCCAGTATGGGGCCCGTGAGTAAGAGGGGCCCGGCACCTCCCCCCCCCTCCCCGCATCACGCATTCAACTTATTGACATTGATGTCAATACAGTTGAAAGCAGAGATAGAGGAGAGCATGTTAGATGATGCTCCTTCTCCCATCACTCCCCCTCTGCCTCTGACTCAGCGTGTGCCAGCAGTGGAGATAATAAGATGCTCTGCAGAAGCCAGAGCAGCAGGGGAACAAGGAGGAAAGGTAAGTATTGTGTGTGTATTCATTATAGTGTGTGTGTGTGTGTGTTTGGGATGCACTATTCTGTATATGCTGCATTATACTGTGTGTGTGTGCACTATACTGTGTGTGTGTGTGGTGGGGCTGCACTATACTGTGTGTGGGGGGGCTGCACTATATTGTGTGGGGGAGCTGCACTACACTGCGTGTGGGGGGCTGCATTATATGACGTGTGTGGGGGATGCATTATACTGTGTGTGGAGGGCTGAATTATACTGTGTGGCTGCATTATATTATGCATGGGGGCCTTCATTATACTGTGTGTGGGGGCTGCATTCTACTGTGTGTGGGAAAGCGGCTGTGTTATACTGTGTGTGGGGAGTTGCATTATACTGTGTGGGGGGCTGCATTACACTGTGTCGGGGGGCTGCATTACACTGTGTGTGGAGGCTGCATTATACTGTGTGTGAGGGTGTTGCATTATCTTGTGTGTGTGTGGGGGCTGCATTATACTGTGTTTGGGGGCCTGCATTATACTGTGTGTGGGGGCTGCACTATACTGTGTGTGTGCTTGTGTGGGGAGGAATTATACTGTGTGTAGGGGGCTGCATTATACTGTGTGTGGGGCTGCATTATACTCTGAGGGGGCTGCATTCTGCTCTATGAGGAGACCACAGTAAACTCTGAGGGGGCTACATTATACTCTATAATGGGGCTGCATTATACTATATGAGGGGGGTTGCAATATACTCTGAGGGGGCTGCAGTTACTGTGAGGGGAGCTGCAGTATCCTCTATGAGGGGGGCTGCAGTATACTCTGAGGGTGGCTGCTGCATTAGACCCCTCAGAGTATGTATTACACTCTATCAGGGACCAAGGGGAATGCATTATACTTTATGGCAGAGGTCCCCAACTCCAGTCCTCAAGGCCCACCAACAGGTCATGTTTTCAGGATTTCCTTTGCATTGCACAGGTGATGCAATTATTACCTGGGCAAGACTAAGGAAATCCTGAAAACATGACATGTTGGTGGGCCTTGAGGACTGGAGTTGGGGACCCCTGCTTTATGGGACCTGCATCATTATACTGTGTCGAGGGCTATCTGTGCCCATCATCGTTCCTTTGCCAGTGTAAAGAGACTCTGGAACAAGCGTTCAATGACTTTTATATTGTTGATCACGCTCGTTTAATGACCTGAACTCAGCTCACATAAAAAGAACCAAAATGTTTCTGTGTGATGGTGCAATATGTGAGCATTTGGGGCCCCACTTTAAACTTTTACCCAGGGCCCCACTTTGTCTAAAACTGGCCCTGGGCATTGGTTACAGATGAACTTCTAAACTACTGAAGGTTCCAGTGAGCGCTGTTGGAGCCATAATCCAGAAGTGAAAGAACATCATTTCACCGTAAACTGGTCTTGTCCAGGTGCTCCCCACAAGATTTCAGACACAGGAATGAAAATAATTACCAGAAGAGTTGTCCAAGTTCAAGGACCACCTGTGGAGAGCTACAGAAAACCTGAAATTAGCAAGCACTTTTTGTTTTCATTGAAACATTTGTAAGGCACTCAACTTCCATGGCCTGTATGGCCAATCACCACACAAGGTTCCACTGTTGAACAAAAAGCATGTTCAAGTGTGTTCAAAGTTTGCTCAACAACATTTAGACAAGTCTGTGAAATACTGGGAAAATATAGTCTGGTCAGATGAGACCAAAATATAACTCTATGGATGCCATAATACACACCATGTTTGGAGGTCAAAGGGCACTGCATATCTCTCCCAAAACATCATACCAACAGTGAAGTTTGGAGGTGAGAACATCATGATGTGGTCCTATCTTTCATACAACACTGGAAAACTTCATATACTTGAAGGAAGGATGAATAAACAAAAGTACCTAGACATTCTTGATAAAAATCTGCTGCTAGCAACCAGGATGATGAAGATGACCCAAGGGTGGACATTTCAGCAAGGCAAAGATCCCAAAGACACAGCCAAGGAAACTTTCAATTGGTTTCAGAGAAAGAAAAAAAAAAAGCTGCCAGAGCCAATCACATGACCTGAATCCAATAGAACATTTATGGAGGCAATTAATGCTCAGAGTACTGTGAGATAGCACTGACAAACGGGTTGGGGAATACTCGCTTGGTAGCGATATAACACACAGCAAGACTGTATTTCTTCAAAAGTTCAGCTGGGTTTTATAACTCCATAAACCCCAGTGGCACAAAACATAAAGTAACAGCCTTCATAGCATGGCAAAACAAAGTAACAGTGTTCATAGCATGACTCTGCCCCATCAGTACTGTGATACCAAAACACCATGGAGCAAGATATAACCAGAAAGTCTATGAGCACGGGAATAGTTAAAAATAGGCCTTTATTTATAACAAATGGCAATGATTTCATGAAAATATTAAAAAAATAATAAAAAATTCCGCAAGAACAGGATGACATAAGATAATACTGATACTCAGCTGAATAGCCCCTGTAAGACTCATGCTGGTGTGGTAGTTGGAGGCAGGTATATCTCGCCCAGGTGTTTGTCCTATGTGAATTAGGCCACTCAGTATCTTCAGGGTGCTAATGGGTTAATGATTGCAGGAATAAAAGATGACCAGCTGGGGGTTTCCAGCGTCTGCCTGGGGCACACAGATTGCCTGTCTGTGTGAGACAAACGTGAGTGAGAGCTCTGCTCAAGAATTGTGTGATGTTAGCTGGGTGGGAGAAGCCCCCCCAGTTGTTAAGTTAGCAACGTGTTTGTTTAGTTAGTGCCGGACAGGCTAGGATTTATTTTTATGTTTTGTTTTTCTGTGTTGCTTTCACTTTAATAAATCTGACCTGAGGTCAGCCTACTTGGAAACCTGCTATACGCCTCAGAAATTCAATGCACAAACCACGTGACATTTGACCCCAGCAAAGGCGATCCCGGAGTGTTTTGTCACACCCCCGATAATAGAGAAATAATGTTTTCTTTTTCTATCTAGTTGTGCATATCATAAAGTGCATAAAATATCATATAAGGTGCAATGAGTCCATAAAAAAACATGTGTATAAAAATTTACATATATTTTAAAATATAATAAAACAATATATGTGTAAAAAAATATACGTACAAAAGGCTCAACAGCACTGTGCAAAGGGTGCCAAAAAGTGCATGATAAAGAGTAATTATAAAACATAAACACAATTGTTTAAAGTGCCCAAGTGCACAGACCTATATACAGGCCAAACAGCATGTGATCATACACCAGAAGTAAGATATCACAACCATATATCTTGTATATACCTGGGGGGTAGGCTGAGTCCTGAACCTGCGAGCGCACGACGCGCGTTTCGGATGTATGTCCTTCGTCACCCCCTGACGTGACCCCCTGACGAAGGAGATACAGCCCCTTCTGTTCCCTTTTCCTTGGGTTGAAGGTGGCTGCCATCTTTCATCAATTGGGCGCAGCAGTCCTGTAATGCACCGTCTTTCAAGCCTTAACTGTTCTATCTCCCTTAGATATGCCACACGGTACTCCAGCAGAGTTTGTACATTTCCAAGACTTTCCTCTGTTCCCACAACGAAGAAGGGAACCATACCAATTTCCCGCAGTAACTGGTCTTCGTGGACACCTGGTATTCTCAACCTCACCACTCCAGACTTATCCACCATCTCTTGCATGGCTTGACCATTCCTTCCAATGACTCTTTTTACCATAAGAATAGGCACCTGCATTACAGCTTCCCGAGCTTTCCTCATATGCTCCAGCCGCCTAGCAGTGTCTTCATTCCTCAATTGGACCATCCAATTTGTACGCACATATCTCAAGTGCATATCACTCAGAATAGCTACTCTCTTCGCTGTGACATCAGTTGTGAACAGTATCACTAACTGACTAGTTTCTGGGGTCCAGTTCACCTTGCATGCCCCCACAACCTTCTTGAACCCTTCAAGCATAGACTTCCTGGTACATGCCTCTCTCAGGTCTTCAGGAACGTCTAGCAAGCATTTAAACAGAGAAGTCTCTTTCTCTCCTGCCGTCATTAGACAAATATCTTGTTCAGCTTTCAGAGCCAACTTCCTTTGAATGTCACCAGCTTCCACATGTTTGGCCAGGATAGACACCTGTTGCTCCATCTTCTCCCAGGCTGCGTTATTCATTGACTGCTTTTCTGCCAGGCGACCTCTGAGCTCAGACACCTCTTTCTCTAAGGCACCCACTCGGCATTCAGCAGCCTGTCTCCGAAGCTCCTCTTGCTTCAACCGGGCTTCTACAGTCTCCTGGACCCTCCTTAGCTTGCTTCCTCCATCCTCTTGATTGGTAGAGCTTTCATCACATGAGGAAGTATCTACTTCAGGTCCCACTTCTTTGGTGACCTGCTCCACTTCTGCACCCTCAGTCTTCACTTGGGACTCAGCAGTGGCATCTTCAGCCTTCTCTTGGGTATCCGGGTATCCCAGCTCCTCCGTATCAGGTACTATGGAGCCTTCACCACACTCTGCTATTTTACCCCTCTCTGTCACCACAAACGTAGGTCTACAACAGGTCAGTTACTCATTACCTCTAAGGATTGTCACTCCACCAGCGCTCTCCAGGTTTTCTTCTCCTACAGCGCCATTAACTGGCTGGTCATCCGACTCCAACCTAAAGGTTGCTAGGGGCAACATGAACGCATCTATCTTTCTTGTACAGTCTGGAAGAGAATTCACATCTTGAACAAAAGAACAAGACACTGTTGTTCCTTTATTTCTTTATTCACCAGCGGCAACTGGTTCAACTTCTTTGCGCCCTTTACATCTCTGGTGCTGGGAGGACTTGCCCTTCTTGTGAGGCTCACATAGCAGACTGGACACACACAATTCATTTGCCCCGGGCAACAGTCTGTCTGCAGCAGCCCTTTGGGACACTCCGCCCCCTTTTGGGAAACTACCATTCCCCGGGACTCCACCCCTTTTTGGGCAACTACCCCTGTTCGGGTTACTGCCCCCTTTTGGACAACCATCCCTTTTTGGGTTACCGCCCCTTTTGGGATTCCACCCCTTTTTGGGCAACCATCCCTGTTCGGGTTACCGCTCCTTTAATGACTCCACCCCTTTTAGGGACACCACCCCTTCCCTGGGGTACACCCCGTGGACTTCCCCACAGTACTCTCAGGCCCCAGTTCGCACAGTACACCAATATGTCTCTGGGCTTGCACTTGCCCTTTAAGAGTCTGCATGACCTGGACCAGCAATGTATTTTTGACACCTCACTAGGTCCTGCTGGTACTGCCACAGCTCCTGCTGCAGTCACAAACCGCCGGCACCTCAAGCTGCCGATCACAGTCCGTCTGCAGCAGCCCTTTGGGACACTCCGCCCCCTTTTGGGAAACTACCATTCCCTGGGACTCTGGCTGCTGCAGAACCTCTTGCTGCAACTGCAGCTATTCTCCACAAGGCTCTGCACGGCTCCACCGCAGACTTCATGGACCCGCCGATCCACAGCAAGACTTCGTAACCCTGCCGAGTTACAGCCAGACGCTTGTCAGCTTCGTGGACCCCCCGATCCACAGCAAACTTCGTGGCCCTGCCGAGCCACAGCAATTACCTCCACAGGTGCTGATTTTTTAATTTTCACGGCTCTACATTATAAACTTCTGTGAAGCACTTGGGGGTTCAAAGTGCTCACCACACATAGATAAGTGGTCTAGTTTCCAAAATGTGGTCACTTGTGGGGGGTTTCCACCGTTTAGGCACATCAGGGGCTCTGCAAACACAAGGTGACGCACGCAGACCATTCCATCAAAGTCTGCATTCCAAAACGCCACTTCTTCCCTTCCGAGCCCCGACGTGCACCCAAACAGTGTTTTACTCCCACATATGGGGTATCAGCGTACTCAAGACAAATTGGACAACAACTTCTGGGGTCCAATTTCTCCTGTTACCCTTGGGAAAATACAAAATAGGGGCTAAAAAATCATTTTTGTGGAAAAAAAAAGATTTTCTATTTTCACAGCTTTGCGCTATAAACTTTAGTGAAACACTTGGGGGTTCAAAGTTTACACAACACATCTAGATAAGTTCCTTGGGGCATCTAGTTTCCAATATGGGGTCACTTATGGGGGTTTCTACTGTTCAGGTACATCAGGGGCTCTGCAAATGCAACATGACGCTCGCAGACCATTCCATCAAAGTCTGCATTCCAAAATGGTGCTCCTTCCGAGCTCTACCATGTACCCAAACAGTGGTCCTCCCTCACATATGGGGTATCAGTGTACTCCGGACAAATTGCACAACTTTTTTGGTCTAATTTCTCTGGATATCCTTGGGAAAATAAAAAATTGGGTGCGAAAAGATCATTTTTGTGGGAAAAAAAATGATTTTTTTAATTTTCACGGCTCTACATTATAAACTTCTGTGAAGCACTTGGGGGTTCAAAGTGCTCACCACACGTCTAGATAAGTGGTCTAGTTTCCAAAATGTGGTCACTTGTGGGGGGTTTCCACTGTTTAGGCAGATCAGGGGCTCTCCAAACACGACATGGCGTCCTATCTCAATTCCAGACAATTTTGCATTGAAAAGTCAAATGGCGCTCCTTCCCTTCCAAGTTCTGCCATGCACCCAAACAGTGGTTTACCCCCACATATGGGGTATCAGCGTACTCAGGACAAATTGCACAAGAACCTTTGGGGTCCAATTTCCCCTGTTACCCTTGGGAGAAAAAAAATCGGGGCCAATAATTTTTGTGAAAAAAAATGATTTTTTTATTTTTACTAGTGATGATCGAATATACTCGTTACTTGAGATTTCTCGAGCATGCTCGGGGGTCCTCCGAGTATTTTTTAGTGCTCGGAGATTTAGTTTTTCTTGCCGCAGCTGAATGATTTACATCTGTTAGCCAGCATAAGTACATGTGGGGGTTGCCTGGTTGCTAGGGAATCCCCACATGCACTTATGCTGGCTAACAGATGTAAATCATTCAGCTGCGGCAAGAAAAACTAAATCTCCGAGCACTAAAAAATACTCGGAGGACCTCCGAGCATGCTCGAGAAATCTCGAGTAACGAGTACCGTATATACTCGAGTATAAGCCGACCCGAGTATAAGCCGACCCCCCTAATTTTGCCACAAAAAACTGGGAAAACTTATTGACTCGAGTATAAGCCTAGGGTGGAAATGCAGCATTTACCGGTGAATTTCAAAAATAAAAATAGATCATTATTTCCCCATAGCTGTGCCATACAGTGCTCTGCACCGTTCATATTTCCCCATAGCTGTGCCATATACGGTGCTCTGCACCGTTCACTGTGCCCCATAGATGTGCCATATACGGTGCTCTGCACCGTTCACTGTGCCCCATAGATGTGCCATATACGGTGCTCTGCACCGTTCATTGTGCCCCATAGATGTGCCATATACGGTGCTCTGCACCGTTCACTGTGCCCCATAGATGTGCCATATATGGTGCTCTGCACCGTTCATTGTGCCCCATAGATGTGCCATATACGGTGCTCCGCACCGTTCACTGTGCCCCATAGCTGTGCCATATACGGTGCTCTGCACCGTTCATTGTGCCCCATAGATGTGCCATATACGGTGCTCTGCACCGTTCACTGTGCCCCATAGATGTGCCATATACGGTGCTCTGCACCGTTCACTGTGCCCCATAGATGTGCCATATACGGTGCCCTGCACCGTTCACTGTGCCCCATAGATGTGCCATATACGGTGCCCTGCACCGTTCACTGTGCCCCATAGATGTGCCATATACGGTGCCCTGCACCGTTCACTGTGCCCCATAGATGTGCCATATACGGTGCCCTGCACCGTTCACTGTGCCATATACGGTGCCCTGCACCGTTCACTGTGCCCCATAGATGTGCCATATACGGTGCCCTGCACCGTTCACTGTGCCCCATAGATGTGCCATATACGGTGCTCTGCACCGTTCATTGTGCCCCATAGCTGTGCCATATACGGTGCTCTGCACCGTTCATTGTGCCCCATAGATGCTCCACATAAATCTCTGCCGCAATAAAAAAAAAACCACATACTCACCTCTCTTGCTTGCAGCTCCCGGCGTCTCGTTCCGGCGCCTCCATCTTCCCGGCGTCTCTGCGCTGACTGATCAGGCAGAGGGCGCCGCGCACACTATATGCGTCATCGCGCCCTCTGCCTGAACAGTCAGAGCGCAGACGCCGGGAAGATGGAGGCGCCGGCCGGGAAGATGGAGCGACGCTCGGCGGCTGGAACGAGGACAGGTGAATATGCTATACTTACCTAGTCCTGGCGATCCTCGCGCTGTCCCTCTGCCTGGTCTTCGGTGCTGCAGCTTCTTTCTCTATCAGCGGTCACCGGCACCGCTGATTAGAGGAATGAATAGGCGGCTCCACCCCTATGGGAGGTGGAGCCGCTTATTCATTTCTGTAATGAGCGGTCCGACGTGACTGCTGAAGAGGGGAAGAAGCTGCAGCACAGAAGACCGTGGGACGGCAGGGACAGCGCGAGGATCGCCAGGACTAGGTAAGTATGCCTCAGCGCCCTCTCCCCCTCACCCGCCGACCCTGCCACCCACCTTGACTCGAGTTTAAGCCGAGAGGGGCACTTTCAGCCCAAAATTTTGGGCTGAAAATCTCGGCTTATACTCGAGTATATACGGTATATTCGCTCATCACTATTTTTACAGCTCTACATTATAAACTTCTGTGAAGCACTTGAGGGTTCAAACTGATCACCACACGTCTAGATAAGTTCCTTAGGTGGTCTAGTTTCCAAAATGGGGTCACTTGTGGGGCAAATTGTACAACAACTTTTGGGGTCCAATTTCTCCTGCTACCGTTGGTAAAATAAAACAAATTGGATCTGAATTAATTTTTTTGTGAAAAAAAAGTTAAATGTTCATTTTTTTTAAACATTCCAAAAATTCCTGTGAAGCACCTGAAGGGTTAATAAACTTCTTAAATGTGATTTTGAGCACCTTGAGGGGTGCAGTTTTTAGAATGGTGACACTTTTTGGCATTTTCTGTCATAGATTCCTCAAAGTGACTTCAAATGTGATGTGGTCCCTAAAAAAAGAAGTTGTTGTAAGAATGAGAAATTGCTGGTCAACTTTTAACCGTTATAACTCCCTAACATAAAAAAAAATTTGGTTCCAAAATTGTGCTGATATAAAGTAGACATGTGGGAAATGTTACTTATTAAGTATTTTGTGTGACATATCTCTGTGATTTAAAGGCATGAAAATTCAAAGTTGGAAAATTGTGAAATTTTCAAAATTTTCACCAAATTTCCATTTTTTCCACAAATAAACGCAAGTAATATTACCACTATCATGAAGTACAATATGTCATGAGAAAACAATGTCAGAATCACTGGGATCCGTTGAAGCGTTCCAGAGTTATAAGGGACAGTGGTCAGAATTGTAAAAATTGGCCCGGTCATTAACATGCAAACCACCCTTTGGGATTAAGGGGTTAATCATGATGTTAGTAATGTATTAGCAGTGTGTTTAAATAACCGGTATTCACAGCATTTGCTTAATTAATGAGTTGCACTGAAAACTTCTACAGCAAGATTAACAATGGCAAATTACATACAGTATGTGTCAATACAAACAGAATCGGTAGACAGTACAGAGTATCAGGCAAATATAAATAACAAAGCAATATTTAGTTACTATACAGAGGATTGCCTAGCCCAATTTAAACAAACATTAACCCATGACAAGACAGAGCATTGATGAAAACAGAAGCAACATCATGGATATAATACAAATAAGGCAATGTAACCAGTGTTAGTCAAATATACTTTTAGTAATGCAACATTAATCCTTGCCAGAGGCATAGCTAGGGATTTACTCGGGGGGGGGGAAGATACTTCTGAGTGGACCCCTAACCAGGTAACCCGGAGGACAACTCGGTGATGCACCCTAATAGTGGATGTAGGAGATGACTGCGCTGTTAATGAAATAATCTCTCTATATAATCGCCAGTTGGGACTTCCGGCCGTTGTCCCCAAATCCCATAAGGCACCACGGCAGTGTCACTTGCACCTGCGCAAGTGACATATACAGTATGTCTCCGCTATTCCCGCGCATGCGCAGTAGCAGCCACAACTGCACGCTCTACCAGTGCATGCGAGGTAACGACGAGGCTGTTACTGCACCTGTGTAGGGCATAGTGGAGATGTTAATTTCACCGCAGTCCCGATGCGATAGCATCGGGCCTATTTCTAGTCTCTATATAAAGACCAACATGGATATTACCGCGATATGGTAAGTGGTAAATAACAGTCCTACAAAACATATAACTGATTTCTGCACAGTTATAGTTGGTGATTGACGTTCTTTATGATGGAATCGTTCACTTTTCACGTCTTTTCCATCTGGCCCAGACCGACGCGACAGCTTCTTCCGTCTGCAGAGAATACAACAAAGACACATTTCACTTTTCATATTCCAGACCCATCACAATCTATCCCCAACCTGCACAAACTCCTCATCCTGCTGATACCCCAATGCTGAGCCGCTGCTGCCGTATGTGTCCCTATTACTGCACCTGCTGTGTGGTTCTCTGTGCCTTCTAAATTCTAAAGCAGCCCTATAGAATATAGTAATGCCGGGTGCAAGTGCCCTAAACAACAGTGCCCACATTTTGCCCCCTAGAAAGTAATAATGCCCTATGTATCCCTTTGACAGTCACAGTAACCTGAGTTTCCCTATAACAATAAGTGCCCACTTTGCATTTAATAATGTCCCAAGTCTCCCCCCTGTACAGCTCCCCTATACAGAGTATGACAAGAAAAAAGAAAAATTTCTGTCAGCTCACCATCCTCTTCTCACTCCAGTAGTCCGTCTGTCAACCAGGGTCGCGGCTCGGCAGCCACAGCAAAGAAATCCAGAAAATGTGTATGACCTGGCGATGAAGAATCCGCTGCACCTTCAGAGGTCTTGTATTATAAAACTTCCATTTTATTGAAGAGTAGTTACAAAATATAAAAGAGCATACCTACATGCAGTCAAATCAGCCAGTGGACATCTAGAACCAACATGTTTCACCCTGTGCCAAGGCCTTAATCATGGAGACCATGAAGTTTAAAGCTGGATTCGGATACAAAATTATTTCCAAAACTTTAAACACCCCAAGGAGCACTGTGCAAGCGATCATATTGAAATGGAAGGAGTATCATACCACTGCAAATCTACTAAGACCCGGCCTTCCCTCTAAGCTTTCATCTCAAACAAGGAGAAGACGGATCAGAGATGCAGCCAAGAGGCCCATGATCACTCTGGATGAACTGCAGAGCTCTACAGCTGAGGTGGGACAATCTGTCCATAGGACAACAATCAGTCATACAATGCACAAATCTGGCCTTAATGGTAGAGTGGCAAGAAGAAAGTTATTTCTCAAAGATATCCATAAAAAGTGTTGTTTAAAGTTTTCAACAAGCCACCAGGGAGACACGCCAAACATGTGGAAGAAGGTGCTCTGGTCAGATAAAACCAAAATCGAACTTTTTGGCAACAATGCCAAACGATATGTTTGGCGTAAAGGCAACACTTCTCATCACCCTGAACACAGCATCCCCACTGTCAAACATGGTGGTGGCAGCATCATGGTTTGGGCCTGCTTTTCTTCAGCAGGAACAGGGAAGATGGTTAAAATTGATGGGAAGATGGATGGAGCCATATTCAGGACCATTCTTGAAGAAAACCTGTTGGAGTCTGCAAAAGACCTGAGACTGGGACGGAGATTTGTCTTCCAAAGAGACAATAAACCCTAAAATAAAGCAAAATCTACAATGGAATGGTTCACAAATAAATGTATCCAGGTGTTAGAATGGCCAAGTCAAAGTCCAGACCTCAAGCCAATCGAGAATCTGTGGAAAGAGCTAAAAACTGCTGTTCACAATTGATCTCCATCAAACCTCACTGAGCTTGAGCTGTTTGCCAAGGAAGAATGGGCAAGAATTTCAGTCTCTCAATGTACAAAACTGATAGAGACATACCCCAAGCGACTTGCAGCTGTAATTGCAGCAAAAGGTGGAACAACAAAGTATTAAGTTAAAGGTGCCAAATAATATTGCAGCCCCACTTTTGTGATTTTGAATTTCTACAAAAATTAAAAAAAAAAAAAGAAATTTTGTTCAACTCCACAATTGTGTTCCACTTGTTGCTGATTCTTCACCATACATTTACATTTGGTATCTTTATGTTTGAAGCATGATATGTGGGAAAAGGTTGAAGAGTTCCAGGGGGCTGAATACTTTCGTAAGGCACTGTAGTTTAAGGCAGCCCCCAATAGGCAGACTCTATAGAATGCAGCACCCCTATAGGCAGACTCTACAGTATAATGCAGCCCCCCATAGGCAGACTCTATAGTATAATGCAGCCCTCCATAAGCTGACTAATGTAAGGCAGCCCCTATAGGCAGACTGTAATATAATGCAGCCCCCATAGGCAGACTGTAATATAATGCACCCCCAGGCAGACTGTAATGTAAGGCTACGTTCACATTTGCGTTCTACCGGGCTGCGTCGGGCGCAGCCGCGGCGACGCATGCATGCGTGTTTTTTGCCGCAAGCATTAGGGCGCAGAGAACGCAGCAAGATGCATTTTTTTTGCATCCAAAATTAGGCAAAAAAGGACGCATGCGACGCAAAACTATGCGTTTTGGCGTGCGTTTTTGTTTGCGTTGTGCATTGCGTCGCCAACGCAACATCGCACAACGCAAATGTGAACGTAGCCTAAGGCAGCACCCCCCCATAGGCAGATTGTAATGTAAGGCAGCATCCCCCAGAAGCAGACTGTAATATAAGGCAGCAGCCCCCATAGGCAGACTGTAATGTAAGGCAGCACCCCCATAGGCAGACTTTAAAGTAAGGCAGCACCCCCCATAGGCAGACACTAATGTAAGGTAACCCCCCATAGGCAGACTGTAATGTAAGGCAGCCCATAAAGAAAAAAAATAAATCCAATACTCACCTCTTTGCCTCCTGCGCTGCTCCGAGCTCCCGCTCATCTCCTCACAACGAGACCTGGGTAGTGACGTCATGGTGCCCGCTGTCAGTGTCTGTGACAGGGGGATGATGGTTCTCTCATTAATGTGGTCAGCTGTATCGGCTGGATGCCGATACAGTTGACCCTGCGATGATGGGCAGGGGCTCATGTTGTGAATTCCGCCCTTGGGCTCCCTCCGGTGGTTGCAAGTGGCACTTTTGTGAGTTCTGCTCTTGGGCTCACTCCGGTGGTTTTAAGTGGTATGGCTGCACCTTGGATTTAGCAGTCTGCAGCTGCTTCCATTGATTCTTTCTGCTCGGCTATTTATGCCTGGCTCTTCCCTTCAGCTAGTGCCACTTGTCAATGGTTCCTGGTTGGATTCACATCTCTCTTGGATTTCCCTGATATCCTGACCAGTCCTGCAAAGTTAAGTCCTTGCTTTGCTCTTTTCTGTCCACATGTTGTGGACTTATTTGTTCTGTGCATTCTATGTTTTGTCCAGCTTGTTAGTATGGATTAATTCAGTTAAGCTGGAAGCTCTGGGAAGCAGATTTACCCTCCACACCTTTAGTCAGGTGTGGAGATTTTTGTAAACTCTGTGTGGATTTTTGTAGTTTTTTATACTGACCACACAGTATTCTATCCTGTCTTATCTATCTAGCTAGACTGGCCTCCTGTGCTACATCCTGGTTTCATTCTGTGTATGTCTTTTCCCTCTCCACTCAGTCATTACTTGTGGGGGCTATCTATCCTTTGGGGATTTTCTCTGAGGCAAGATAGTTTTCCTGTTTCTATCTTTAGGGGTAGTTAGTTATCAGACTGTGACGAGGTGCCTAGGGAGTGACAGGAGTATCCCACGGCTACTTCTAGTGTTGTGTTGAGCTTAGGGACTCCGGTCAGTACAGGTACCACCTCCTTCAGAGCTCGTCCCATGTTGCTCCTAAACCACCAGTTCATAACAGTACAAGTGGCCAAAAATGAATTAAATGCATCTCAAAAGAAGGAAAAAAAAATTCTGAGCCATTTTTTTTTTCTGTGCTCGGTTTTGTCTTTTTTTCCTCTTGATCTCTGGGTGGTTCAGGATTTATGCTCTGGCATGGATGTTCAGGGTTTATTTTCTCGTGTGGATCAACATGCTGCAAGAGTACAGAGTATCCAAGATTATGTTGTCCAGACTCTGGCTTTGGAGCCTAAAATTCCTACTCCTGATTTGTTTTTTGGGGACAGATCCAAGTTTTTGAACTTTAAAAATAACTGCAAATTGTTTTTTGCTTTGAAACCCCGTTCTTCTGGTGATCCCATTCAGCAAGTTAAAATCATCATATCCATGCTGCGTGGTGATCCTCAGGACTGGGCATTCTCCCTTGAATCAGGGGATCCGGCATTGCTGCATGTAGATGCATTTTTTCAAGCGCTCGGATTATTGTATGACGAACCTAATTCTGTGGATCATGCAGAAAAAACCCTGTTGGCCCTGTGTCAAGGTCAGGAAGCGGCAGAATTATACTGCCAGAAATTTAGGAAATGGTCTGTGCTCACTAAATGGAATGAGGATGCTCTGGCTGCTATTTTCAGAAAAGGTCTTTCTGAAGCCCTTAAAGATGTTATGGTGGGCTTCCCTACGCCTGCTGGTTTGAGCGAATCTATGTCTCTAGCCATTTAGATTGTTCGGCGTCTGCGCGAGCGCAAAGCTGTGCACCATATGGCAGTGTCCTCTGGGCAGAGTCCTGAGCCTATGCAATGTGATAGGATTTTGACTAGAACAGAACGGCAGGAATTCAGACATCAGAATAGGCTGTGTTTTTACTGTAGTGATTCTGCTCATGTTATTTCTGATTGCCCTAAGCGTACTAGGAGGGTCGCTAGGTCTGTTACCATCAGTACTGTACAGCCTAAATTTCTTTTATCTGTGACCCTGATTTGCTCATTGTCGTCCTTTTCTGTCATGGCGTTTGTGGATTCAGGCGCTGCCCTGAACTTAATGGACTTAGAATTCGCCAGGCGCTGTGGTTTTTCCTTGCAGCCTATGCAGAGCCCTATTCCTTTGAGGGGCATTGATGCTACACCATTGGCCAATGATAAACCTCAGTACTGGACGCAGATGACCATGTACATGGCTCCAGCACATCAGGAAGATTGCCGTTTTCTGGTGTTGCATAACCTGCATGATGTGGTTGTACTGGGTTTTCCATGGTTACAGGAACATAATCCGGTCCTGGATTAGAAATCTATGTCTGTTACTAGTTGGGGTTGTCAAGGGGTACATAGTGACGTTCCTTTGATGTCAATTTCCTCTTCCCCCTCTTCTGAGGTCCCTGAGTTTTTGTCGGATTTCCAGGATGTATTTGATGAGCCTAAGTCAAGTTCCCTTCCTCCACATAGGGACTGTGATTGTGCTATTAACTTGATTCCAGGTTGTAAGTTCCCTAAGGGCCGACTTTTCAATCTGTCTGTGCCAGAGCATGCCGCCATGCGGAGTTATGTTAAGGAATCTTTGGAGAAGGGGCATATTCGGCCGTCTTCGTCACCACTGGGAGCGGGTTTCTTTTTTGTTGCTAAGAAGGATGGCTCCTTGAGACCCTGTATAGATTATCGTCTTCTTAATAAGATCACGGTCAAATTCCAATACCCCTTGCCTTTGCTTTCTGATTTGTTTGCTCAGATTAAGGGGGCTAGTTGGTTTACTAAGATTGACCTCCGAGGGGCATATAATCTTGTTTGTATTAAACAGGGTGACGAATGGAAAACTGCATTTAATACGCCCGAAGGCCATTTTGAATACCTCGTGATGCCATTCGGGCTCTCTAATGCTCCATCTGTGTTCCAATCTTTTATGCATGATATTTTCCGAAATTATCTTGATAAATTCATGGTTGTATATTTGGATGATATTTTGATTTTTTCCGATGATTGGGAGTCTCATGTGAAGCAGGTCAGGATGGTATTCCAGATCCTTCGTGATAATGCTTTATTTGTGAAGGGGTCTAAGTGCCTATTCGGAGTTCAGAAGGTCTCTTTTTTGGGTTTTATTTTTTCTCCCTCGTCTATGGAAATGGATCCTGTTATGGTCCAAGCTATTCATGACTGGATTCAACCCACATCTGTGAAGAGCCTTCAAAAATTTTTGGGCTTTGCTAATTTCTATCGCCGTTTCATTGCCAACTTTTCCAGTGTGGTTAAGCCCCTTACTGATTTGACTAAGAAAGGCGCTGATGTGGCGAATTGGTCCTCTGCGGCTGTTGAGGCCTTTCGGGAGCTTAAACGCTGATTTACTTCTGCCCCTGTGTTGCGTCAGCCGGATGTTTCTCTTCCTTTTCAGGTTGAGGTTGACGCTTCTGAGATTGGGGCAGTGGCCGTTTTGTCTCAGAGGGATTCTGATGGTTCTTTGATGAAACAGTGTGCTTTTTTTTCCAGAAAGTTTTCGCCTGCGGAACGCAATTATGATGTCGGCAATCGGGAGTTGTTGGCTATGAAGTGGGCGTTTGAGGAGTGGCGACATTGGCTTGAGGGAGCTAAGCACCGCGTTGTGGTCTTGACTGATCATAAGAATCTGATTTACCTCGAGTCGGCCAAGCGGCTGAATCCTAGACAGGCTCGATGGTCCCTGTTTTTCTCCCGTTTTGATTTTGTGGTCTCGTATCTTCCGGGATCTAAGAATGTTAAGGCTGATGCCCTCTCTAGGAGTCTTTTGCCTGATTCTCCTGGAGTCCTTGAGCCGGTTGGCATTCTTAAGGAAGGGGGATTCTTTCTGCCATCTCCCCTGATTTGCGGCGGGTGCTTTGGGAAATTCAGGCTGATAAGCCTGACCGCTGTCCAGTGGGGAAGCTGTTTGTTCCTGATAGATGGACAAGTAAGGTAATTTCTGAGGTTCATTGTTCAGTGTTGGCTGGCCATCCTGGGATTTTTGGTACCAGAGATTTGGTTGCTAGGTCCTTTTGGTGGCCTTCCTTCTCGCGCGATGTGCGTGCTTTTGTGCAGTCCTGTGGGACTTGTGCCCGGGCTAAGCCTTGCTGTTCTCGCGCTAGTGGGTTGCTTTTGCCTTTGCCCATTCCGGAGAGGCCTTGGACACATATTTCCATGGATTTTATTTCGGATCTTCCTGTTTCCCAGAAGATGTCTGTTATCTGGGTTGTTTGTGACCGGTTCTCTAAAATGGTCCATCTGGTACCTTTGCCTAAGTTGCCTTCCTCAGATTTGGTTCCATTGTTTTTTCAGCATGTGGTTCTTTGTATGGCATTCCGGAGAATATTGTGTCTGACAGAGGTTCTCAGTTTGTCTCTAGGTTTTGGCGGGCCTTTTGTGCTAGGATGGGCATTGATTTGTCTTTTTCTTCGGCGTTTCATCCTCAGACTAATGGCCAAACTGAGCGAACTAATCAGACCTTGGAAACCTATTTGAGGTGCTTTGTGTCTGCTGATCAGGATGATTGGGTGGCTTTCTGGCCGTTGGCCGAGTTTGCCCTTAATAATAGGTCTAGTTCGGCTACTTTGGTTTCACCTTTCTTTTGTAATTTTGGTTTTCATCCTCGTTTTTCTTCGGGGCAGGTTGAGCCTTCTGATTGTCCTGGTGTGGATTCTGTGGTGGACAGGCTGCAGCAGATTTGGACTCATGTGGTGGACAATTTGACGTTGTCTCAGGAGAAGGCTCAACGTTTTGCTAACCGCCGTCGGTGTGTTGGTCCCCGGCTTCGTGTGGGGGATTTGGTTTGGTTGTCTTCTCGTCATGTTCCTATGAAGGTTTCTTCCCCTAAGTTTAAGCCTCAGTTTATTGGTCCTTATAAGATTTCTGAAATTATCAATCCTGTGTCTTTTCGTTTGGCTCTTCCAGCTTCTTTTGCCATTCATAATGTTTTCCATAGATCTTTGTTGCGGAGATATGTGGTGCCCGTTGTTCCCTCGGTTGATCCTCCTGCACCGGTGTTGGTTGAGGGAGAGTTGGAATATGAGGTTGAGAAAATTTGGGATTCTCGTTTTTCGAGGCGGAGGCTTCAGTATCTTGTCAAGTGGAAGGGTTATGGCCAGGAGGATAATTCTTGGGTTGTTGCCTCCGATGTCCATGCCACCTATTTGATTCGTGCTTTTCACTTGGCTCGTCCTGATCGGCCTGGGGGCTCTGGTGAGGGTTCGGTGACCCCTCCTCAAGGGGGGGGGTACTGTTGTGAATTCCGCTCTTGGGCTCCCTCCGGTGGTTGTAAGTGGCACTTTTGTGAGTTCTGCTCTTGGGCTCCCTCCGGTGGTTTTAAGAGGTATGGCTGCTCCTTGGATTTAGCAGTCTGCAGCTGCTTCCATTGATTGTCTTTCTGCTCGGCTATTTATGCCTGGCTCTTCCCTTCAGCTAGTGCCACTTGTCAATGGTTCCTGGTTGGATTCACATCTCTCTTGGATTTCCCTGATATCCTGACCAGTCCTGCAAAGTTAAGTCCTTGCTTTGCTCTTTTTCTGTCCACATGTTGTGGACTTATTCGTTCTGTGCTTTCTATGTTTTGTCCAGCTTGTTAGTATGGATTAATTCAGTTAAGCTGGAAGCTCTGGGAAGCAGATTTACCCTCCACACCTTTAGTCAGGTGTGGAGATTTTTGTAAACTCTGTGTGGATTTTTGTAGTTTTTATACTGACCGCACAGTATTCTATCCTGTCTTATCTATCTAGCTAGACTGGCCTCCTGTGCTACATCCTGGTTTCATTCTGTGTATGTCTTTTCCCTCTCCACTCAGTCATTACTTGTGGGGGGCTATCTATCCTTTGGGGATTTTCTCTGAGGCAAGATAGTTTTCCTGTTTCTATCTTTAGGGGTAGTTAGTTCTCAGGCTGTGACGAGGTGCCTAGGGAGTGACAGGAGCATCCCACGGCTACTTCTAGTGTAGTGTTGAGCTTAGGGACTGCGGTCAGTACAGGTACCACCTCCTTCAGAGCTCGTCCCATGTTGCTCTTAAACCACCAGTTCATAACAGGCTCACTGCTGGCATCGGGACCCCCCACCTGCTCAGGGGCCCCATAGTGGCCGGGCGGCATAGCAGGAAGATCGATTCTCCCCGCTCTGCCGCAGAATGTAACTGTATGGGCACGCTGTGCGTGCTGATACAGTTACAGTATTCTAGTTTTCAATATAAAGATCCACCATGCTTCTCGGTTCTTTAACATTAACTCCTTGTTACCTCCTCTGCTCTGTGTCTGAATTTGTGATATCACGTATACGTATATTCATGGACCACGTATTACTATTTTGCTGATTAAGAAAGAGCTTATTATTTTTGGAGTTGTTACAAATTTGCTTCAGGGAGCATCTGAAGCTATATTACCGTAATTGATCTGTAGTGCAGCCTATATATTTTAGGTAACATTCTGAGCATTCTATGAGATAAACCACAAAAGACAAAAGTTGAATGACAATTTAAAAATGACTTCAATTGAAAATGTGTTTTCCTTGGAGTTGCTAAATGTTTTACTTTTTTTTTTGCATATGCACAACTATCACAGCCTTTAGACACACATTTTAAAAAAACAACCTTGGTAGATAACCAATCAGTTATGATTTTTTTTGAGTAATTAAAAGACTAGGTGACAAAATCTGACCCAAGGATGGAGCTTTTCTATATACTACCCGAACTTCTTCATGTAATAATGCAAGATTGTTGCAGTGTTCTCATCTGTTTCTGAATTAGGAAGATTTTTGACAAATATACTTTTGATTTTACAAAATAGGTTCCTATACTGTTAAGTTATGGAAGTTGAGCTAAGCCCACCGGCATCAAGGGCTTATCTACAGCATTCTGTATTGCTGTAGATAAGCCTCCGATGTTTCCTGAAAGATAAGAAAAAGAGGTTAGATTATACTCGCCCATGGGAGGTCCCGCTGCGGTCCAGTCCGATGGGTGTCGCGGTCCGGTCCGGGACCTCCCATCTTCATACGATGATGTCCTCTTCTTGTCTTCACAAGAGCAGAGCATAGTACTGCAGTGCGCAGGCGCCGGCCCTCTCTGACCTTTCCCGGCGCCTCCACACTGCAGTACTTTGCTCTGCCCTCATCAGGGCAGACAAAGTATGCCTGCTGTTACAGAACCCCCCAGCACCCAGAATGTTATGCAGTATATGTGTTATGACCTGGTGGTTAGGACAATAATGACCCTGGTGGTTAAGAGCACACGGAATGACCTGATAGTTACTAAAAATACAGGACAAGCTCTGGGATGTGGGAACTCTGCTGACCGCATTCCCTAATCCTATCACACACACTAGAAATAGCCGTGGATTGCTCCTAACGCTCCCTATGCAACTCGTCACAACCTAAGGAACTAGCTAGCCCTAAAGATAGAAAAATAAAGCCTACCTTGCCTCAGAGAAATTCCCCAAAGGAAAAGGCAGCCCCCCACATATAATGACTGTGAGTTAAGATGAAAATTACAGACACAGAGATGAAATAGATTTAGCAAAGAGAGGCCCGACTTACTGAACAGACAGAGGATAGGAAAGGTAACTTTGCGGTCAGCACAAAAACTACAAAAAGACCACGCAGAGGGCGCAAAAAGACCCTCCGCACCGATTCACGGTGCGGAGGCGCCCCTCTGCATCCCAGAGCTTCCAGCAAGCAAGACAAAAATCAAAATAGCAAGATGGACAGAAAAATAGCAAACAAGAGAAAAACAAGCAGGAACTTAGCTTCTGCTGGGAAGACAGGTCACAAGAACGATCCAGGAGCGAACTAGACCAATACTGGAACATTGACAGGTGGCATGGAGCAATGATCTAAGTGGAGTTAAATAGAGCAGCCAGCTAACGAATTAACCTCGTCACCTGTGGAAGGAAACTCGGAAGCCGCAGCCCCACTCACAACCACCAGAGGAAGCCCATGGACAGAACCAGCCGAAGTTCCATTCATGACCACAGGAGGGAGCTTGACAACAGAATTCACAACAGTACCCCCCCCTTGAGGAGGGGTCACCGAACCCTCACCAGAGCCCCCAGGCCAACCAGGACGAGCAAAATGAAAGGCACAAACCAGATCGGCAGCATGAACATCAGAGGCAAAGACCCAGGAATTATCTTCCTGACCATAACCCTTCCACTTGACCAGGTACTGGAGTTTCCGTCTCGAAATACGGGAATCCAAAATCTTCTCCACCACATACTCCAACTCCCCCTCAACCAACACCGGGGCAGGAGGATCAACGGATGGAACCACAGGCGCCACGTATCTCCGCAACAACGACCTATGGAATACATTATGGATGGCAAAAGAAGCTGGAAGGGTCAAACGAAATGACACAGGATTGAGAACCTTAGAAATCTTATACGGACCAATGAAACGAGGCTTAAACTTAGGAGAGGAAACCTTCATAGGAACATAACAAGACGACAACCAAACCAAATCCCCAACACGAAGTCGGGGACCCACACAGCGCCGGCGGTTAGCGAAACGTTGAGCCTTCTCCTGGGACAATGTCAAATTGTCCACCACATGAGTCCAAATCTGCTGCAACCTATCCACCACAGTATCTACACCAGGACAGTCCGAAGACTCAACCTGCCCTGAAGAGAAACGAGGATGGAAACCAGAATTGCAGAAAAACGGCGAAACCAAAGTAGCCGAGCTGGCCCGATTATTAAGGGCGAACTCAGCCAAAGGCAAAAAGGACACCCAATCATCCTGATCAGCAGAAACAAAGCATCTCAGATATGTTTCCAAAGTCTGATTAGTTCGTTCGGTTTGGCCATTTGTCTGAGGATGGAAAGCCGAGGAAAAAGACAAATCAATGCCCATCCTAGCACAAAAGGATCGCCAAAACCTCGAAACAAACTGGGAACCTCTGTCCGAAACGATGTTCTCCAGAATGCCATGTAAACGAACCACATGCTGGAAAAACAATGGCACCAAATCAGAGGAGGAAGGCAATTTAGACAAGGGTACCAAATGGACCATCTTAGACAAGCGATCACAAACCACCCAAATGACCGACATCTTTTGAGAGACAGGGAGATCCGAAATAAAATCCATAGAAACATGCGTCCAGGGCCTCTTCGGGACCGGCAAGGGCAAAAGCAACCCACTGGCACGAGAACAGCAGGGCTTAGCCCGAGCACAAGTCCCACAGGACTGCACAAAAGAATGCACATCCCGTGACAAAGACGGCCACCAAAAGGATCTAGCCACCAAATCTCTGGTACCAAAGATTCCAGGATGACCAGCCAACACCGAAGAATGAACCTCAGAGATAACTCTACTAGTCCATTTATCAGGGAAAACAGTTTCTCCGCTGGGCAACGGTCAGGTCTATCAGCCTGAAATTTTTGCAGCACCCGCCGCAAATCAGGGGAGATGGCAGACAAAATTACCCCCTCTCTGAGAATACTCGCCGGCTCAGGAACACCCGGAGAGTCGGGCACAAAACTCCTTGACAGGGCATCAGCCTTCACATTCTTAGAGCCCGGAAGGTACGAAACCACAAAATCAAAACGGGAGAAAAATAGCGACCAACGAGCCTGTCTAGGATTCAACCGTTTGGCAGACTCGAGATAAGTCAAATTCTTGTGATCCGTCAAGACCACCACGCGATGCTTGGCTCCTTCAAGCCAATGACGCCACTCCTCGAATGCCTACTTAATGGCCAACAACTCCCGATTGCCAACATCCTAATTGCGCTCAGCAGGCGAAAACTTTCTAGAAAAGAAGGCATATGGTTTCATCACCGAGCCATCAGAACTTCTTTGCGACAAAACAGCCCCTGCTCCAATCTCAGAAGCATCAACCTCGACCTGAAACGGGAGCGAAACATCTGGCTGGCACAACACAGGGGCAGAAGAAAAACGACGCTTCAACTCCTGAAAAGCTTCCACAGCCGCAGAATTGACCACATCAGCACCCTTCTTGGTCAAATCAGTCAACGGTTTAGCAACACTAGAAAAATTACTGATGAAGCGACGATAAAAATTAGCAAAGCCCAGGAACTTTTGCAGACTCTTCACAGATGTCGGCTGAGTCCAATCATAAATGGCCTGGACTTTAACAGGGTCCATCTCGATAGTAGAAGGGGAAAAAATGAAACCCAAAAATGAAACCTTCTGAACTCCAAAGAGACACTTTGACCCCTTCACAAACAAAGAATTCGCACGAAGGACCTGGAACACCATTCTGACCTGCTTCACGTGAGACTCCCAATCATCCGAGAAGACCAAAATATCATCCAAACATACAATCAGGAATTTATCCAGGTACTCTCGGAAGATGTCATGCATAAAGGACTGAAATACTGATGGAGCATTGGAAAGCCCGAATGGCATAACCAGGTACTCAAAATGGCCCTCGGGCGTATTAAATGCTGTTTTCCATTCATCGCCCTGTTTAATACGCACAAGATTATACGCACCACGAAGATCTATCTTGGTGAACCAACTAGCCCCCTTAATCCGAGCAAATAAATCAGACAGCAGCGGCAAAGGGTACTGAAATTTGACTGTGATCTTATTAAGAAGGCGGTAATCAATACAAGGTCTCAAAGAACCATCCTTCTTGGCCACAAAAAAAGAACCCTGCTCCCAATGGTGACGACGACGGGCGAATATGACCCTTCTCCAAGGATTCCTTTATATAACTCCGCATAGCGGCGTGTTCTGGCACAGATAAATTGAACAGTCGGCCCTTAGGAAACTTACTACCAGGAATCAAATTGATAGAACAATCGCAATCCCTATGAGGAGGTAGGGCACTGGATTTGGGCTCATCAAATACATCCCGGTAATCTGACAAACACTCCGGGACTTCAGAAGGGGTGGATAACGAAATAGACAAAAATGGAACATCACCATGTACCCCCTGACAACCCCAGCTGGACACAGACATAGATTTCCAATCCAATACTGGATTATGGACCTGTAGCCATGGCAACCCCAAAACGACCACATCATGCAGATTATGCAACATCAAAAAGCGAATATCCTCCTGATGTGCAGGAGCCATGCACATGGTCAATTGGGTCCAGTACTGAGGCTTATTCTTGGCCAAAGGCGTAGCATCAATTCCTCTCAATGGAATAGGATACTGCAAGGGCTCCAAGAAAAAACAACAGCGCCTAGCAAACTCCAAGTCCATCAAATTCAGGGCAGCGCCTGAATCCACAAATGCCATAACAGAATAGGATGACAAAGAGCAAATCAGAGTAACGGACAAAAGAAATTTCGACTGTACCGTACCAATGGTGGCAGACCTAGTGGAATCACCACAGTAAAAACACAGCCCATTCCGACGTCTGTGTTCTTGCCGTTCAGCTCTGGTCAAAGTCCTATCACATTGCATAGGCTCAGGTCTATGCTCAGATAATACCGCCAAATGGTGCACAGCTTTACGCTCACATAAGCGTTGATCGATCTGAATGGCCAAAGACATAGACTCATTCAGACCAGCAGGCATGGGAAATCCCACCATGACATCCTTAAGGGCTTCAGAGAGACCCTTTCTGAAAATTGCTGCCAGGGCACATTCATTCCACTGAGTGAGTACAGACCACTTCCTAAACTTCTGACAATATATCTCTACCTCATCCTGACCCTGACACAGAGCCAGCAAGATTTTCTCTGCCTGATCCACTGAATTTGGTTCATCATAAAGCAATCCAAGCGCCAGAAAAAATGCATCAACATCACGCAATGCCGGATCTCCTGGCGCAAGGGAAAATGCCCAGTCTTGAGGGTCGCCACGTAACAAAGAAATAATAATTTTCACTTGTTGAACAGGGTCACCTGAGGAGCGAGGTTTCAAAGCAAGAAACAATTTACAAGTATTTTTGAAATTCAGAAACTTAGATCTATCCCCAAAAAAAAACAAATCAGGAATTGGAATCCTAGGCGCTGACATCGGATTCTGAACCACAAAATCTTGAATGTTTTGTACCCTTGCAGTGAGATTATCCATCCAAGAGGACAGACCTTGAATGTCCATATCTACACCTGTATCCTGAACCACCCAGAGGTAAAGGGGAAAAGAGAGACAAAACACACTGCAAAGAAAAAAAATGGTCTCAGAACTTCTCTTATCCCTCTATTGAGATGCATTAATACTTTGGGCCGCCTGTACTGTTATGACCTGGTGGTTAGGACAATAATGGACCTGGTGGTTAAGAGCACACGGAATGACCTGATAGTTACTAAAAATACAGGACAAGCTCTGGGACGTGGGAACTCAGCTGACCGCAATCCCTAATCCTATCACACACACTAGAAATAGCCGTGGATTGCTCCTAACGCTCCCTATGCAACTCGTCACAGCCTAAGGGACTAGCTAGCCCAAAAGATAGAAAAATAAAGCCTACCTTGCCTCAGAGAAATTCCCCAAAGGAAAAGGCAGCCCCCCACATATAATGACTGTGAGTTAAGATGAAAATTACAGACACAGAGATTAAATAGATTTAGCAAAGAGAGGCCCGACTTACTGAACAGACAGAGGATAGGAAAGGTAACTTTGCGGTCAGCACAAAAACTACAAAAAGACCACGCAGAGGGCGCAAAAAGACCCTCCGCACCGACTCACGGTGCGGAGGCGCCCCTCTGCATCCCAGAGCTTCCAGCAAGCAAGACAAAAATCAAAATAGCAAGATGGACAGAAAAATAGCAAACAAGAGAAAAACAAGCAGGAACTTAGCTTCTGCTGGGAAGACAGGTCACAAGAACGATCCAGGAGCGAACTAGATCAATACTGGAACATTGACAGGTGGCATGGAGCAATGATCTAAGTGGAGTTAAATAGAGCAGCCAGCTAACGAATTAACCTCGTCACCTGTGGAAGGAAACTCAGAAGCCGCAGCCCCACTCACAACCACCAGAGGAAGCCCATGGACAGAACCAGCCGAAGTACCATTCATGACCACAGGAGGGAGCTTGACAACAGAATTCACAACATATATGTATGTATAATAGTTTCCATGTGAAATGCATCAGTCCACAGGCTGCGCCCCTGGACAAGATATTCTCTTTCTGACCTCCCCCACCTTTGTAATTCCCACAGTAAATATCAGCAGGCTCCGGCCCCCTGCGGCTATTGTAATGTATGTCTGGCCTGCTTTTTCTATTGGCCTGCCCTGTGTATATGTGTTATATATTCTGTGTGCTGTAAATAAAGGGTGTTCTTAGACTGGAAATACGTGGAGAAGCAGTCAGCTTTTATATGCTCTCATGTAATCAAGAAATTCCTGCCAGCGTCCTTCATTCAGAATCTAGCAAAAGCAGAGTGGACCTCCTGAAACCCGGAGTGGTACTGAAAGAGGTACCCCAGCTTCGTAGACCCCGTTACACTGGTGGCAGACAGCGGGATACCCCTTCTACAGGAGGAAAGGAATGAATGGAAAACAACTACCAGAAGTTAGAGGACTACATTAAAAGATCTGGTGGAAGCCCGAGGGTTATTCGCCAGCAACAAAACAAAAGTGGATTTGATAGCAGCCATCATGGAACACGACAGTGCAGTGCCCCCCAATGTGAACGTGCAGGAGACTGAATTCCAGAGGGAGGTAAAGAACAGACTGGCGTTCTATGGCCCAAACCATGCAGTAGAGATCATACGAGAGGTGATGGCTGATGTGCGTACTGATCTGAAGGAAGAGATGGCCGAGCGGACCAGGATAGAGCTAACCAAGATAGAGATGGAAGAGCGGAGAGAGGAGAGTCAGCGAGCAAGGGGAGCTCTGGCCTCCGCCCAGGTACCTTCAACAGTAAGCCACAAAAAGATCCAGTATAATGCCTTCCGACAGTTGGGGGAGGCAGAGGAAGACATTGATGGCTTTCTGCAGGACTTTGAGCGGCAGTGTGCCCTTCATCAAGTGAAGCCGGAGGAACAGGTTCAGATTCTAGCCAGCAAGCTGACAGGCCGGGCAGCGGACGCCTATCGCACGGTACCTGATGAGGACTGTATAGACTATGAGCGGATCAAAGAAGTGATCTTGGCCCGGTATGCGCTGACACCAGAGGCATACCGCCAAAAGTTCCACGGACTTATAAAACGAGTAACCGATACCCACGCTGATTGGGCCTGTAAATTACGGCGGTCACTACTACAATGGGTACAAGGGAGCCAAGCAACCACTAAGGAGGACGTCCTCCAGCTCTTGTTAGAACGATTCTTTAATGGACTAAACCCCGAGACACAGGAATGGCTTCGGGACAGGCGGCCAATGACTCTTGAGGAAGCCGCTCGTCTGGCCGATGAACATCATGACGCCAGGAGGCCTCAGTTGTCCGGATCATAGATGGTCACTAGGGGTCCGCCCATGGACCTGGAGGGCCCCAAACCACCAAAGATTGTAGGGGGACCAGCTAGAAACCCGGCCTACCACAGTTCCCCTGGGGCGCGATGCCACACCTGGCGTCAGCTGGGCCACCTGCAAAGACAATGTCCCAACCGGACTCAGCATACCCAGTGGCCAAAGGCGGGAAGAGCTACCTTCCGCCGGGCTGCTGTACACTGCTATCAAGGCGAAGCTGACCCGGCATTGGGGGCTACAACTAACCAAGGGGTGGAAGACATGGAGGAAGTGCTGCATGAAGTAGACCCCGTGCAGGCAGCCCGGGCAGATAATCGACAACAGCATCGACAGGTCGTGTGGGTTAATGGAAAACGCATGCAGGGACTAAGAGATTCCGGAGCAACTTTGACCCTTGTGAAGCCTCATCTCGTCCGGGACCAAGAGAAGACGGACCGGACAGTGGCAGTCCGTGTAACAGGGGGAGCCATACATTGACTGCCCACTGCCAGGATTCACCTGAACTGGGGAGTTGGGGATGGCCTTGTCGAGGTCGGCTTGATGGAGGATTTGCCTGCAGACGTTTTGCTGGGAAATGACTTGGGGCCCATGTTGTCTGCCTTCTCGGTTGCCCCTCTGGCTGAGACATATCCTGTGACCACCCGGAGACAAGCTTGAGCTGCGGAGGCGGAATCACACTCAGAGGAGGCCCAGGTAAGACATCCCAGCCCTACACGTATTCCCATAGCCAGACACATTTCTTGGGCCACCCCAGATGAATTTAAGAGAGAGTTACTTGAGGATCCTTCATTGGAGGGATATCGTGGGAAGGCACAGGAGGGGAGAGGGGTACTGGAAGGGGAACAGTTTATATGGAAGCAGGGACTCCTCTACCGGATCACAGAGCAGCACCACACAGGGACGAGCCCCACTATAAAACGACCACTGCTAGTTATTATTATTATTTATTATTATAGCGCCATTTATTCCATGGCGCTTTACATGTGAGGAGGGGTATACATAATAAAACAAGTACAATAATCTTGAAAAATACAAGTCACAACTGGTACAGGAGGAGAGAGGACCCTGCCCGCGAGGGCTCACAATCTACAAGGGATGGGTGAGGATACAGTAGGTGAGGGTAGAGCTGGCCGTGCAGCGGTTTGGTCAATCGGTGGTTACTGCAGGTTGTAGGCTTGTCGGAAGAGGTGGGTCTTCAGGTTCTTTTTGAAGGTTTCGATGGTAGGCGAGAGTCTGATATGTTGTGGTAGAGCATTCCAGAGTAGGGGGGATGCACGAGAGAAATCTTGTATGCGATTGTGGGAAGAGGAGATAATAGGGGAGTAGAGAAGGAGATCTTGTGAGGATCGGAGGTTGCGTGCAGGAAAGTACCGGGAGACGAGGTCACAGATGTATGGAGGAGACAGGTTGTGGATGGCTTTATATGTCATGGTTAGGCTTTTGTACTGGAGTCTCTGGGTGATGGGGAGCCAGTGCAGGGATTGACAGAGGGGAGAGGCCGGGGAATAGCGGGGGGACAGGTGGATTAGTCGGGCAGCAGAGTTTAGAATAGATTGGAGGGGTGCAAGAGTGTTAGAGGGGAGGCCACAGAGCAGGAGGTTACAGTAGTCAAGGCGGGAGATGATGAGGGCATGGACTAGGGTTTTTGCAGATTCTTGGTTTAGGAATGTGCGGATCCGTGAAATATTTTTGAGTTGGAGGCGGCAGGAAGTGGAAAGGGTTTGGATATGTGGTTTAAAGGAGAGATCAGTGTCAAGGATTACCCCAAGACAGCGGGCTTGTGGGACTGGGGAGAGTGGGCAGCCGTTTACTGTAATGGATAGGTTCGTTGGGGAGATCGCGTGAGATGGGGGAAAGATGATGAATTCTGTTTTGTCCATGTTAAGTTTTAGAAATCTAGTGGAGAAGAAGGATGAAATAGCAGACAGACATTGAGGGATTCTGGTTAGTAGGGAGGTGATATCTGGTCCAGAGATGTAGATCTGTGTGTCGTCAGCATAGAGATGATACTGAAAGCCGTGAGATTCTATGAGCTGTCCCAGGCCAAAGGTGTAAATGGAGAAGAGCAGGGGTCCTAGAACTGAACCTTGCGGGACTCCGACAGATAGGGGGCGAGGTGAGGAGGTGGTGTGTGAGTGGGAGACGCTGAATGTACGGTCAGTTAGGTATGATGAGATCCAGGATAGGGCCAATTCTGTGATGCCAAGGGATGAGAGGGTCTGCAGCAGCAGAGAATGGTCCACTGTGTCAAAGGCAGAGGACAGGTCCAGGAGGAGGAGGACAGAGTAGTGTCGCTTGCTCTTGGCGGTTAATAGGTCATTGGTGACCTTAGTTAGGGCAGTTTCAGTGGAGTGGTGTGACCGGAAGCCTGATTGAAAGCGGTCGAAGAAGGAGCAGGAAGATAGATGGGAGGACAGTTCAATATGGACATGTTGTTCCAGTAGTTTTGAGGCAAAGGGGAGAAGTGATATAGGGCGATAGCTAGATACAGAGGATGGGTCAAGAGAGGGCTTTTTGAGGATAGGTGTGATTGTGGCATGTTTAAAGCTTGAGGGGAAAATGCCAGTTGTTAGTGATAGGTTAAAGAGATGGGTTAGGGTTGGGATGAAGACTGTGGTGAGGTTTGGGATGAAGTGGGATGGGAGTGGGTCAAGTGCACAGGTGGTGAGATGCGATCTTGAGAGTAGAGTGGAGAGTCCGTCTTCTGTAATGGTGGAGAAGTTGGTTTTGGAGGTGGAGGGCTGGGTAGTTGGGAGGAAGGGTTCTGGGGGTTGTTTACTAAAATTGTCTCTGATGTTCTCAATTTTCTGCTTGAAAAATGAGGCGAAGTCTTCAGCTGAGATGAGTGGGGAGGGAGGAGGTGCTGGGGGACGGAGGAGAGAGTTGAAGGTGTTGAATAACTGTTTGGGGTTGTGAGACAGGGAGGATATGAGAGATGAGAAGTAGGTTTGTTTTGCTGTGGCGAGCATGGTTTTGAAAGCAGTGAGGGACTGTTTGAATGCGATGAAGTGCTCGATGGAGTGGGATCTTTTCCATCTGCGCTCAGCAGCTCTGGAAGCTCGCCTCAGTTCTTTTGTCATGCTGGTGTGCCAGGGTTGTCTGTTGATTTTGCGAGCTTTGGTATGTGTGAGAGGGGCAAGAGATTCCAAAGCTGCAGCTATTGTGGTGTTATATAGAGCGGCAGCATCATCCGCATTGTGTAGGGAGCTTATGTCTGTGAGAGGGAGGAGGGATTCAGAGAGTGAGTGAAGATCAAGGTGTTTAAGATTTCTGCGAGGGTGTGAGAGTTTGTGGGGTGGGGGTTGTAGACAAGGAGTGGAAAGGGAAGAGAATGTAAGTAGGTTGTGGTCAGAAAGAGGAAGAGGTGAGTTTGAGAGGTTAGATAGGGAGCAGAGGCGGGTGAGAATGAGGTCCAGTGTGTGACCATCTTTGTGGGTGGCTGTAGAAGACCATTGAGTGAGGCCAAAGGAGGAAGTGAGAGATAGAAGTTTAGTGGCAGCTGAGAGGGAAGTGTCAATGGGGATGTTGAAGTCGCCCATGATGATAGTGGGGATGTCAGCGGCGAGGAAGTGGAGTAGCCAGGTGGTGAAGTGGTCGAAGAAGGTGGTGGCTGGCCCTGGGGGACGGTAGATGACAGCCAGTTGGAGGTTGGAGGGGGAGTAGATGCGCACAGAGTGCACCTCAAAGGAAGGGAGGATAACAGAGGGTGGCAGTGGGATTGGGGTGAAGGAGCAGTTATCTGACAGGAGAAAACCAACTCCTCCGCCATGCTTGCTTGCTGGGGCGGGGTGTGTGAGAAAGGTGGAAGCCACCGTAAGAGAGTGCCGCAGGGGAGGCTGTGTCAGAAGGGGTGAGCCAGGTTTCAGTGATGCCGAGGAAGGAGAGTTTGTTATTGATAAAGAGGTCATGGATAAATGGAAGTTTATTGCAGACAGAGCGTGCGTTCCATAGTGCTCCAGATAGGGAAATTGGGGGAGCGGGGGCAGGATGAATGGGTATGAGGTTACTGTGGTTGCGAGGACGTGTAGAGGATCGTGGCAGGGGATTAGAAATGAATGTGGGGATGTGATGAGGAGGGCCAGGATTTGGGGATATGTCGCCAGCAATGAGGAGCAGCAGACAGAGCGTTAGAAGGTGTGAGCTGGATAGGTCATGATGTGGCCGTGTGTGCCTGGCGAGAAAGGATTGTATGTGGAGGAATAGTTCTGTGGAGGAGGTGAGATGACTGGGGAGGATGGAGGGAGAAATGACTAGTTCTTTACTGGGTGGAGGGACTACAGGAGATAGGAAGAAATAGAGTAGTATGGGGGTGAATGTGAAAAGAAACCGAAACATTATAGTGGTTTTCTATTCCTTTACCTTCCAGTCAATTCCAGTCCAATTCTAGTCTAATTCATAGCAATTAAAAAACTGCAATTTAAAAATGCTATGAATTTATGGGCACCTAAGGGCTCACAGCTGAGAGGGAGGATGTGGGCGTGTGTGTCTAGAGCACATGTTCACAGTTAAGCCAGGTCATAAAGAGGGGGTGGGGTAGATGGCCACTCAGGTATGCAAGCAAGAAGCAAGGGAAGTGAAATACAAATGGATAGAAAACAATGGGTAAGCAAAGCATACCAGGTGGGAATTATATGCAGTTCACATAAACACACATTGCAGGAAAGGCAGAGTAGATGGACAGCAGCATACCAGGTGGGAATTATATGCAGTTCACAAGAAGTATAGGCAGGAGTTACTGCGAATCTCTCATGACATACCCTTGGCCAGGCACTTCGGCGTCAGTCGCACCAGGCATCGTCTGACACAAAACTTCTTTTGGCCGGGGGTAACCTATGATGTTCGTCAATACTGCCAGACCTGTGACAGTTGCCAGCGCATTGGCAAGAGGGGAGATCGATGCAAGGCCAAATTACGCCCCCTCCCCATTGTGGAGGAACCATTTAGCCGAGTAGCGGTCGATCTGATAGGGCCGTTAGCCAAACCCAGTCCGTCATGGAAAAGGTATATATTGACAGTGGTAGATTATGCCACACGGTATCCAGAGGCGGTTGCGTTACCTAACATACTGGCAGAGACAGTGGCGGCTGCCTTGCTCCAGGTTCTCACGGGTTGGATTTCCCTGGGACATTATCTCAGACCAGGGTACCCAGTTTACAGCAGAGGTGACCAACCAACTGTGGAAGCTGTGCGGCGTAAAGTCTATTAGAAGCGCCCCGTACCACCTGCAAACCAATGGGTTGTGTGAACGCTTTAACGGGACGTTAAAACAACTCATTGGGACTTTTACCAGGACCTACAGGGACTGGGAGAAATTCTTGCCTCACCTCCTGTTTGCCTATCGAGAGGTGCCCCAAGAAACCACATCATAATATAACATACATATACAAATATAAAAACAGTCCCACATTGCCAGCCCCCTGTATATACTAACCGCTAACATAGTCCAACTACCTCTGATCGCTCACCGCTATTAAATCGTGCTCATAAATCCCCAAAGTCCACAATGTAAACAAATACCGCTCACACCAATCCGAGTATCGCAT
This sequence comes from Ranitomeya imitator, assembly GCF_032444005.1. Classification (NCBI taxonomy): domain Eukaryota; kingdom Metazoa; phylum Chordata; class Amphibia; order Anura; family Dendrobatidae; genus Ranitomeya; species Ranitomeya imitator. Next base: position 508,997,148 of record NC_091285.1, on the reverse strand, counting down.
CCACGATTGTCATGGCATTGTGGGTGTATTCAAGACCGGAACAGTCCAATCAGTTCATAAGTCTCAGATCATGTGATCGCCATATGCCCAGCATGCAGCGCTCCTCACCGCGCTAGTTCATAGGCTGATAGTCTGTTATGGACCTGGTGGTTAGGAACACCCGGAACGACCTGATGGTTAAACTCACACAGGACAAGCTCTGGGAAGTGGGAACTCTGCTGACCGCAACCCCTAATCCTATCACACAACTAGAAATAGCCGTGGAGCGTACTTAACTAGGCCTAGACGCCTCTTCACAGCCTAAGAGCTAACTAGCCCTAGAAATAGAAAATAAAGCCTACCTTGCCTCAGAGAAATTCCCCAAAGGAAAAGGCAGCCCCCCACATATATTGACTGTGAGTAAAGATGAAGTCACAAACACAGAAATGAAACAGGTTTCAGCAAAGGTAGGCCAGACTTACTAAACAGACTGAGGATAGGAAAGGTATCTTTGCGGTCAGCACAAAAAACTACAAAAAGACCACGCAGAGTGTGCAAAAAGACCTCCGCACCAACTCACGGTGCGGAGGTGCCACTCTGCATCCCAGAGCTTCCAGCTAGCAAGGCAAAATCATGATAGCAAGCTGGACAAGAAAACAATGAACAAATAATTAACTAGCAGGGACTTAGCTTCTGCTGGAGTAGACAGGTCACCAGAAAGATCCAAGAGCGAACTGAACCGGTACAAGAACATTGACAGCTGGCATAGAGTAACGATCTGAGTGGAGTTAAATAGAGCAGCCAGCCAAAGAATAAACTCCGTCACCTGTGGAAGGAACCTCAGAAGCAGCAGCTCCACTCACAGCCACCAGAGGGAGTCCATGGACAGAACTCGCCGAAGTACCATTCATGACCACCGGAGGAAGTTCGATAACAGAATTCACAACAATAGTCCACATGTCAGTTCCAAACAAACAACGCCCACTTATGTCCAATGGTATGCTTATGTTGCGCATGTCCGTGACGTCATCCTCATTCATGGCTCATATGCGCATGTCACAGTTCCGGAATCCAGCAAAATCAGCACACCAAGTCCACTAAATCTGCAACTGCGCATGACAGAAGAATTCTCCAGATATTCCTTCATTACAGATGGCTTCAGTGAGCGGTCACATAGCGCTTCAATCAGCGCACATAAATAGATCCAAGCACATAGCTAAGGTAAATTATCTCTTCATTCCAGGTCCATAATATATAATAATATACAGTGCAACAATTCTCCAATGGAAACTTATACGTTTATCCTCAATAATGGCTATTTCAACCAGATAATCTCCATACTATGTGGTCCCTCATTTTTAATTGCCATATCTACGCCGTTTTATATTGACCTGCAATGAGAGACAATATATACAAAGGGAACAACCATCCTGATATACTAAACTCCGCACATCTAAAACCTATTATAAAGGCATACATATATCACAAACACCTGCTGTCGGTGTGGTGCTGGCCGGCTCCGACATGGCCCCTGACTGTGCACGATTCGCCCTGGCGCTGCTGGAGTTCATCCTTTGGAGGAATTTTTTTCTCTTTGGGGATGATTTCTTCCTGCAGCGCCGCGGGACAGCCATGGGGTCCAATGTGGCCCCTACATATGCTAATATCTATAAGGCTGTCCTGGAGGGCGAACACGTGTACAAGTCACAGTTTTGGGGCCGTGTTAGGGGCTGGCGGCGCTACATCGATGACATCTTCCTGATTTGAGATGGTGACTATAATGAGCTTGTGCAATTCCACCTTTTTTTGAATAATATCTACCCTGGGTTGGGTTTCACTATGGAGTGCTCTCAGACCAGGATGCAGTTTCTGCAGACATGCGTCTATAAGAGTGAAGGGTTCTTACATACTGACCTGTTTGTCAAACAGACAGACAGAAATAATATCTTACACTTTTCCAGTGAACACCCACGGAGAATGGTGGAGTCCCTCCCATGGAGTCAACTCCTGAGAGTCAGGAGGATTGTCTCGAGTGACTCTCTCATAGATATGAGGCTTAATGAGATGTGTCAAAAATGTGTGGCGAGAGGATATCCTAAGAATGATCTGGATACATTCAAAATAAAAGCATTGTCTAAAGAAAGAGATGAGCTCCTTACTCCCAAGGTTGCCATAGAGTCAAATAAGAGGATACCATTTGTGACAGCATTTAATGGTTTGAGTGGCCGGATCTCAGATGTGATTCGAAGACACTGGTCACTTCTAAAGGTACCTTCACACTCAGCGACGCTGCAGCGATACCGACAACGATGTCGATCGCTGCAGCATCGCTGTTTGGTCGCTGGAGAGCTGTCACACAGACAGCTCTCCAGCGACCAACGATGCCGGTAACCAGGGTAAACATCGGGTTACTAAGCGCAGGGCCGCGCTTAGTAACACGATGTTTACCCTGGTTACTAGCGTAAAAGTAAAAAAAACAAACACTACATACTTACCTTCTGCTGTCTGTCCCCGGCGCTGTGCTTTCCTGCACTGACTGTGAGCACAGCGGCCAGAAAGCACAGCAGTGACGTCACCGCTGTGCTTTCCGGCTGGCCGGCGCTCACAGCCAGTGCAGAGAAGCACAGCGGAGGACAGACACTGGAATGTAAGTATGTAGTATTTGTTTTTTTTACTTTTACGCTGGTAACCAGGGTAAACATCGGGTTAGTAAGCGTGGCCCTGCGCTTAGTAACCCGATGTTTACCCTGGTTACCAGTGAAGACATCGCTGAATCGGCGTCACACACGCCGATTCAGCGATGTCTGCAGGGAGTCCAGCGATGAAATAAAGTGCTGGACTTTCTGCAGCGACCAACGACATCACAGCAGGATCCTGATCGCTGCTGCGTGTCAAACTGAACGATATCGCTAGCCAGGACGCTGCAACGTCACGGATCTCTAGCGATATCGTTCAGTGTGAAGGTACCTTAAGTAAGGGACATGGCAATTTGAGTGAGTTCCAATCACCCCCACTATTCTCTTACAGGAGAAATGGAAATTTGAAGGATGAGCTGGTGGTACCTGATGTGGGCAGCTCAAGGAAGGATCTGCAGACTACTTTGAGCCGTCCGAGCCTGGGTAATTTCCCCTGTCTCGGATGTGCATGTTGCAATAACCTAGTTAAAGGGTGTGGAGATCAGACTGAACTAAAGGAATCCATCTTGTCTTCTTCCTGAGAAATCTCGCTTACAACAAGATACATTTCTGCTGACTTGACATTTCCTTTTATGGAAGTAATCATGTGTGCATTCCTTCTTTCAATAGCAGCCTTTCATTCACCTTCCAGATGATGTAACTTTCTACTGATAAAGACTGGTATAGATTGTTTATGTAAGAGATAGTGAAATATGAGCGCTTGTGCGCATGTCTGTAAAAGAATAATTCTTTTCTATATAAAGGGAGGGCAAAGCCCAGAGAGAGAGATGTGCTCCTGGGCTTCCCCTGTATATGATCACACAATACCTTGTTTGCGTGTCATTTACTCAGGATCCCTACCTCTAGTAAGCCAGGGACTGAGAAGGACTTAACATTTCTTTGGCGCACCGAACAGGGACCCGAGATGAGAGTATTTGCTCGAGATTCACCTGCAGATACGGACAATGGAGATCTGGGATAATGGACGGCAAATGAACTGAAAAACCTGGCCAGGTAAGAGACATTATTAGTTCTCTTTTATCTGCCTTGTATTGTCCGAAAGATCTCTATGAGCCGTGTCACGCTGGGTTAGTCTAGTAGTGAGTAGATACCTATAAAACTCGGGTTACTATATTGTATAGATTTATGAGTCCTGTCCCTGGCAGTGTGTGAACAGTGTGAAGGTTGTGGTATGTTGTGAAAGAAGAGCAAAAGTGCGTAGAAAAATAAGCCGAAATAGTTGGGGTATAAGCCTTATACACGGAAGTCAGCCTAACTGGGTCATGTGGTTGCGTCCTTTCGGGGAGACCTCCGCCCATGCTTGACTCTCATTTAAGTGCTTAACCTCCTTCATTTCTGGATAAGGTTTGATAGAATGAGCCCAGGACGCGGGTCCATGAGCCTGGGACAAGTATGCTAACTGACACAGAAAGTTTTGTGATCTGTATGGTGCTGCTGGGTCTGTTTGCGTGCATAATAGCACTTAAGTACATTCTGCACATTAGAAAGAATGGAGCAGATCAGCCCTTCAATATTTTAGCTCCCTAGGAGAGAAGGCAACGAGACATCACCTAGGATAAGTGATTGTCCAAACGTCACCTGGGGTAGAAATAGCTAATATTGAAAAAAAAAAGTAAAAAAGAAAAATGGGAAATAAACAGACAAAAACCGTCTTAGGACAAGTGGAAGCAGCAGATATCATACAGGAAAGATGTGGGAAGACAGTCAGAAGTCAGATTAGAAGGGTAAGAGGAAAATTGGGAATTTCAGAAGCACTTATGTTCAGTACAGAATGGGAAAAACTGAGTAAAGAACGAGGTGGAATTATCAAAGACAATGGGTGGGAAGAAATCATACACTGTATGATAGAGGTCTCAAAAACAGCTAAAGAGGAGAATTGGAAGTATGATCCAGACACTTCCAAATGGATTATGGGGAAGGGAAAAAGTTGTGACATAATCCCACCACCTTACCTAGATCCAAAAGCCCAATCATTTGTACCATCTGGAGGAGCAGAAGGAGGAAAACAATTTCCAGCCTTGTATCCCAATCTTGGTGGGGTAGGAGGATGGGTATGTTCACACTGTGGACAACAAAATCCAGATTGGAGAAATGATTGCCTAGTCTGTGGTACACCTAGACATGGCGCTGTACTTGCCCCTGTTAGGGTAGTACCAAGACCCTTTAGGGAACCTGGTGCTGACGGGGTAATGGGAACTAGATATCACCAGACCCGACAGTATTTTCCTTGGTCCCCTGCTGAAGGTATGTCCCTCCTGCATAATGCGCCTGATCCCACTCAATATCCCATCCGATTTGCACAATACATACAACAAATCATGCAGACTCATGCTGGGGTCTGGGCGGACGGGGAAGAATTATGTAGAATGAAAATGTCCCCCGGACTTTTTCAGGAATTATTGACACACCTACAGCCCAATAGACCAGTGGCAGAAGGGGGTGCCTTACAGACAGAAGCATCAGGTACCCAGTTCACAGAGGCATTAATAATTTTCATGAGAGAAAAACAGAGGGAAAGGGGATCTACGGGTGTGATTATGCAGAAATTTGGGCAAAGTATTGAAGAATATAGTCAAGAATTAGAAAATAGCTTTAGGGATGAAGGATTGGATTTGACTGATGCTTCAGTAAGGAGACTTTTTTACAAAACAATTAATAGAGGGGCTAGATCCGAAAATCAGAGAAAAATTTAAATCCTCTACTCCAGATTGGAGAACAATTGAACAACCAAATATTGTGAAACAACGATGTTTAGGAATAGTCATGGATATGAGAGAGAATCGTAAGCCTGTTAGAATAGCACAAGCTAATACAGGAGGAAGAGTGAGACACAACTTTCCTTGCCACTACTGTAAAAAGCCAGGTCATTTCCAAAGAGAGTGCAGGAAGAAGTTGGCAGATATAAAGTCAGGCAAATTTGTTCCCAGAAATAACCCTCCCCAAACGGACAACCAGCAGAAATCTACCATCATAGATGGTCCCATACCAGATTCAGATTGACTCGATGTGTTACAAACTTCCCTACCAGCTAGAAGACCTATGATACAGGTGAATGTGGGGGGGAGAGAGATTCCATTTTTGATAGATACAGGTGCAACTTCCTCAATTTTGAATCAAGATTTTCTTCCGAATCCGGAAGATATTTCAGAACAAACAACTTTTGCTGAGGGTTATGATGGGGTAATTCGAACACTGCCATATACTGTGCCCCTAGAGGTCTCATTAGGACCTAAATGTTTTGCATCCAGATTTTTGTATGCCAGAGGTGCCCCAACATGTTTGTTAGGAACTGATGTCCTAAAGAAATTAGAAGCTAACATCAATTTTAGGGAAGATGGCACAGTTATACTGACTATCCCTGATGATGCAGAAACATTAGAACAATATGTTAGAATTCAGGCTTTTGAGGATTATGCTGAAGAAAAAGAGTACACTACAGATCTAGACCTCTCAATGGTCCCAGAAACACTGTGGGCACAGGGTGACACTGATGTGGGATTATTGCATATCTCTCCTGTAAAACTATCTGTGCAACCAGGAACTGTTCTCCCACAGCTCAGACAATACCCTGTGAGTGCCCAGCAGGAACTAGCGATTACAAAACAGATAGAGGGATATAAAGAGAAAGGAGTTTTGGTAGAGATACAATCACCTGCTAACACTCCTCTGTATCCAGTCAAAAAGAGAACTCTTGATAAGAATTCTATGCCCAAATATCGTATGGTACATGATTTAAGAGAAATAAACAAAGTTCGAGATCCAATCACCCCAGTTGTACCCAATCCTCATACGTTACTATCACAGATACCAGCCAGTTCTCAAGTATTTACTGTAATAGATCTTTCAAATGCATTTTTCTCGGTTCCTTTACACCAAGATAGTTGGCATTTGTTTGCATTTACATTTAAGGGCAAACAGTTGGCGTGGACACGCCTTCCACAGGGAATGATACACTCCCCTACTCTTTATTCAAATGCCCTACAAACAGTCCTTCAGAGGTTTGAACCCGAACCACAGGTAGTAATTTTGCAGTATGTGGATGACCTACTACTTTGCTGCCCAGATCTAGAAACTGCAGAAAGGTCCACTGTGAGTTTACTATGTTTTTTAGAAAAAGAAGGGTGTAAAGTGAATAGACAAAAGCTACAAGTTTGTCAGACCAAAGTGGTCTTTCTAGGTCATTGCATTTCTCAAGGTAAAAAGCATCTTACACCACAAAGAACTGAAGCAATAAGACAGATGAATGAGCCTAGAAATCATAAACAGCTACGAGCATTTTTAGGAATAGTGTCTCATTGTAGACAATGGATTATACATGCCAGTCAACTAATGCAACCACTGTATGACTGTGTAAAAAGTGAACCTTATTTGTTGACAAAAGAAGGTCAGATTTCGTTCCAACAATTAAAAGATGCCCTTGTTTCAGCTCCAGCGTTAGGGCTACCAGACTACACCAAACCGTTTCAGCTTATGGCTGCAGAAGTTGATTCCCATGCTACAGGAGTTCTTACCCAGAAGCATGCAGGGAAACAAAGACCAATTGCATATCTTTCAGCAAGGTTAGATCCCGTAGCTAGAGCAGCGCCAACCTGTGTACGTGTAGTTGTTGCTGTCTCACTATTGTTGGACAAAGCATCAGAAATTGTTCTAGAGTATCCACTCACAGTTCAAACTACACATGATGTTTATGGGATATTAAACCAGGTCCAACCAAAACACATTTCCATGGCCAGACATTTGCGGCTACAGTGTTCTTTGTTGCTCCCCTCTACTATCACATTTGCTAGGCTTCAGACTCTCAATATAGCTACACTGCTACCTCTCGAGTCTGAAGGGGGGAATAAGGACACTGATCCACACGCAAATTTTTTCCCTACAGACACACATGATTGTACAGAGCTCATTTTACAAGAAACGGTAGGCTTACCCAATGTATCCGAAACACCACTTCAAAATCCAGATTTAGAGCTGTTTATAGATGGTAGTAGGTTTGCAGATGACACAGGTAACTTCCATACAGGGTATGCAGTTGTGTCAGAATCTGAAACTCTCAAAGCAGAACCACTTCCACCGAAACAGTCTGCACAAGAAGCAGAACTAACAGCATTGATTGAAGCTCTTAAAATAGCTGAGAACCAGACAGCTAATATATACACTGATTCTAGGTATGCACATGGTATTGTGTTTGATTTTGGAGTAATCTGGAGAGCTAGAGGTTACATGACAGCGTCAGGACAACCTGTAAAACATGCTTCTCTGATCAAACAGATCTTAGAGGCTGCACAAGAAACAAAAGAAGTAGCAGTAATCAAGGTAGCTGCACATGTGAGACTCGACACTAGGGAATCTAGGGGAAATGATAGGGCTGATAAAGCAGCCAAAGCAGCAGCTGTCAAACCCTTACAACAGGTTCATACTGTAAACCCCACAGAAAATACTGAAGATAGACTGAGACAAGCACAGGAAGATGCAGGAGAAGAGGAGAGGGACAGGTGGAAAAAGGAAGGGGCAGAAGAACAAGCGGGAATTTGGAAGAAAGATGGACTAATATGTCTACCTAGAGCCTGGTATCCGATTGTAGTTGGTGGACTGCACCACCCTACTCATGTGTCTGCAAATGCAATGACACTACTGGCAAAACAAGTCTGGTTGGCTCCAGGTTTTGGCAACTATGCAAGAGACTATTGTGCTGCATGCGCTATATGCCTGGCACATAATCCCGGACAGACAACAAAGACCCCTATGAAGCACCACGTCCGACCTCTCTACCCGTTTCAGCGATTACAAATAGACTTTATCCAGCTGCCAAAAAGTAATGGGTATGAGTATGTGTTGGTATGTGTGGACATGTTCTCGGGGTGGCCAGAGGCCTATCCAGTTCGGAAGGCTTCAGCTAAAAACACTGCTGTAAAGCTAGTTGCCGAACTGATACCCCGTTACGGTCTCCCTGAAGTGATCGAGTCAGATAGGGGTACTCATTTCACTGGAGAAATATTTCAAAATGTACTGAAAATGTTGGATGTTGAAAGTCAGTTACACACTCCGTACCATCCTCAAAGTTCTGGTAAGGTGGAACGCATGAATGGAACTTTAAAATTAAAAATACAGAAAGCCATGGCTGAAACAGGAAAGCCTTGGACAGAATGCCTTCCACTGGCCCTTTACTCAATACGCAATACCCCAAGGGGTAAGACTAAACTGTCTCCATATGAAATTTTGTTTGGCAGGACTGCCAATTTAGGATGTTATTTTCCACAGCAACTTGTGTTAAATATTGAGTCATTGACTTCTTATGTGCAAAATCTTCAGAAACAATTAACTAAGGTGCATGCACAAGTTTTTGCTTCCCTTCCAGATCCTGACAACACAGAAGGAAGTCACAAGTTGGAACCAGGTGATCAAGTCTATGTAAAAAGACACACCAGAAAGGCTCTAGAACCAAGGTTTGACGGACCCTTCCAAGTCCTGTTGACAACACCTACATCAGTCAAGCTTGAAGGAAAGGCATCATGGATACATGCAAGCCATTGCAAGAAAAGCAGTATAAACTCATGATATTGATGTTAATAATGATAACCTCAACGGAGGCGTGGGATAGACTGAATTCTCTAGCCCCTTTGAACAATAGATTCGTACAACATCATAGAAAATTAGTGCATGACTTGTTAAACAATACACAAACCCTGACAGATTGTTGGATCTGTACCCATTCGCCGGTATCAGCCACAAGTATACCTTTTCTAGCAGTTCCCGTATTAGCAGAAGAAATATTCGCTTGGCCTAATTGTTCAGACAACCTGGCCAACAACCAAATTGGTAATGCTAGGCTGTGGAATACTACAATCGCCATACCAATTGTGGGATGGGTAGAATTTCCTTGGTGGCAGGGTAATCTCTCAGGGAGTAACACACATCTACAATATTTAGCATTTAGGGGAGGAAAATGGGTACCTAGAAATAAGACTGGATTAACTAATTTAGGACAGGTCCCCACAGAAAATCTACAGCTTAGTTTCAGTACAACCGTCCCCCCCTCTGATGCTTTCAAACCTGTAGTATTGGAAAGATACATACATAATAGAAAATGGAAACATTCTAAATTGTTCCCCCAAGGTGATGCAAACAGTTGTACAAGTAAGCTGGGGAACCTGGTTTGTAATGAATCCAATGAGTATATCAAAGGAATGCCTGTATGTGGGAATCCCGCAGCCGGGTACTGTAGCCCCTTGGGACAAAAACCCTCTTGGTGTATGCTTCAGAATGTATCTAGATTTGTGGACTTGGCTCACAGATTGGTATTGCAGCACTCAGCTCTATGGGATCTGCCTGAAGGTACATTTTGGATATGCGGAGAAGGAGCATATAAATGGCTTCCCGTAGGTATAAAGGGTACTTGTACATTAGGACGCCTAACCCCGGCTACATTCATAATTTCAAATAAACAAGTGAATATGCAAGCCGTGCCCAAGCACACACTGTATAAAAGAGCTGCAGATAACTCACCACGTCCCTCGGGGAGGCCACATATAGTACAAATGGGAATTCCTAACAAAATTGCTAGTACCATTTTTATTTATCCTATGTTAACACAGATGTGGGATAAATTAGTTAGAGCCACGGATTATCTAGATGATCAGATCTGGGATATATTGGATATACTAAACACTAGTATAGCTGTACAGAATCAGCTTATAATAGTCACTAACCAACATACCCTGGTATTGGATTACCTAACTGCCTCACAAGGGGGTATGTGTCAAATCATCGGACCCACCTGCTGTCATTATATAGACCCGAATAGTACTATGAGTATGACATTTAAATTAAAGGACGTACAACGACTCAGAGATCAGTATGACAAAGACAATGACCAGAATAAGGATAGCTGGTGGTCAGATACCTTTTCTTTTCTTAACCCAGCCAACTGGTTCAGAGGAATCGGTGGGTGGGTTGCTGGGATTATGCAGAGCATAATACATATAGTTATGATTATTGTAGTCATATACGTACTATTCCAGATTGTGCTCAAGAGTATCTCAGTATGCACAGATAAACTTTGTGTAATAGATGCAAGAGTATAAAGTTTTTTTTCCTTCTTCTCTTATGTTATCCTTTGCTAATACTGATTATTGCGCTTATTTTGCTATCCCTTTGTAATATCTGTACTTATTGCAAAACAAAGAAAAGGTTGCGAGAGTTAAACGGAAGAATTAATACTAGATTTGATTCTCTTATTGAATACAAGCATGTACATGTGTAATACCAAATAAAGGCTTTGTCTTTGGCCCTGTGGTAATAAAATAAATAAAAGAAAATGTCAAAGGGGGGAATTGTGGAGATCAGACTGAACTAAAGGAATCCATCTTGTCTTCTTCCTGAGAAATCTCGCTTACAACAAGATACATTTCTGCTGACTTGACATTTCCTTTTATGGAAGTAATCATGTGTGCATTCCTTCTTTCAATAGCAGCCTTTCATTCACCTTCCAGATGATGTAACTTTCTACTGATAAAGACTGGTATAGATTGTTTATGTAAGAGATAGTGAAATATGAGCGCTTGTGCGCATGTCTGTAAAAGAATAATTCTTTTCTATATAAAGGGAGGGCAAAGCCCAGAGAGAGAGATGTGCTCCTGGGCTTCCCCTGTATATGATCACACAATACCTTGTTTGGGTGTCATTTACTCAGGATCCCTACCTCTAGTAAGCCAGGGACTGAGAAGGACTTAACAAGGGGCATGTTTTCATCATCCCCATACTGGGAAAAAGTACATGATACGGAAACGGTATACTTGCAGAAGTAGTTTTGTGATCTATATCCTCAGCTGCCCTTGTGGTCTCTACTATGTAGGGGAGACCACAATGGAGGTCAAAGCAAGAATTTCTAAGCACAAAAGCACTATTAGAACAAATTTGACTGATCTTCCAGTACCTAGGCACTTCTATGAGCTAGGGCATTCGGTTAATCAGCTAAGATATCGGGTCATAGATGATGTACCTATGCCAAGACGGGGTGGTGATCGTGTTTCTCTCCTTAAGAGAAAAGGATTGAAATGGATATATGAGCTTGATACCCTTTTTCCAAAGGGCCTGAATATTGATTATCAACAAAGTTGTCTCTTATAGTGTCTTTTTGATCCTTTGTGGTACTTCATCGGTGTATTATTGTTTTTAACTCTATTATATACTGCTTTATATTATTCTTTCAATTGTGGTAGTTGTATAAATAATTGTCCTTTAGCTTTGTCCTGTATATACATATAAAGCCTCTTGATCAGTTTGATGTATTGGATACATATTGATGCTGTTTGACTGGTATTTACCCTAATCTATTTTTTTGTTGACAAATTGCGATTTAATATTGTGGTTTTTGTCCCCTTTTCTGCTTTGATGTGTTTTTCCCATGATATAGAGACGTATATTTATGGATTACCAAAAGTGTTTGTGATATATGTATGCCTTTATAATAGGTTTTAGATGTGCTGAGTTTAGTATATCAGGATGGTTGTTCCCTTTGTATATATTGTCTCTCATTGCAGGTCCATATAAAACGGCGTAGATATGGCAATTAAAAATGACGGACCACATAGTATGGAGATTATCTGGTTGAAATAGCCATTATTCAGGATAAATGTATAAGTTTCCATTGGAGAATTGTTGCACTGTATATTATTATATATTATGGACCTGGAATGAAGAGATACTTTACTTAGCTATGCGCTTGGATCTATTTATGTGCGCTGATTGAAGCGCTATGTGACCGCTCACTGAAGCCATCTGTAATGAAGGAATATCTGGAGAATTCTTCTGTCATGCGCAGTTGCCGATTTAGTGGACTTGGTGTGCTGATTTGGCTGGATTCCGGAACTGTGACATGCGCATATGAACCATGGATGAGGATGACGTCACGGACATGCGCAACATAAGCATACCATTGGACAGAAGTGGGCGTTGTTTGTTTGGAACTGACATGTGGACTATCAGCCTATGAACTAGCGCGGTGAGGAGCGCTGCATGCTGGGCATATGGCGATCACATGATCTGAGACTTATGAACTGATTGGACTGTTCCGGTCTTGAATACGCCCACAATGCCATGACAATCGTGGATGCGATACTCGGATTGGTGTGAGCGGTATTTGTTTACATTGTGGACTTTGGGGATTTATTGGGGATTTATGAGCGCGATTTAATAGCGGTGAGCGATCAGAGGTAGTTGGACTATGTTAGCGGTTAGTATATACAGGGGGCTGGCAATGTGGGACTGTTTTTATATTTGTATATGTATGTTATATTATGATGTGGTTTTTTTAGGTGTATAGAGCCACACCATTGGTTGCTAGTTAATTAATGGGTTTGGCCTAAAGGTATATAATGGTGGTTGTATTATCTTTTCACTATGCTTGAAAAAGGTCCACGGACCGAAACGTCGCAGATGGCAGAATAAATACGGGAGCTGTTTTTTCACAATTGCTGTGGTGCTGTCCTTTTCTTCATATGCATTGGAAGCTCTCAATGCAAGTCTATGAGAGCTGGAATAGGTTGTCATAGACTTATATTGAGGTATGACCTCCGTCTCACTCCGTGAAACACCGGAGCAGCCGGCAGGTCACAAGGTGCTGTAGCAGCAGCAGCAGAAGACTAATGACCTCATTCTGCAACAGATTGCGGATCTGTGAGAGGCGCCCTCACCCTTGACCCCTATCCATTTTTAGGCCCGGTATAAAGTTTGGTCCGCTTGAGGAAGAGGAGTCCTGAGAACGATTTGGAGGCTTTCCTCACCGTATTCGAGCACACAGTAGAGCTTGCTGATGTCCCAGTGGGCTGAATTGGTGGCCCCGTTCCTGAAGGGAGATGCCCAGAAGGCCTACTTTGACCTCAGTCGGGATGATGCCCTGGACTATGAGAAACTGAAATGTGAGATCCTTGTCCAACTGTGGGTTAATACATATTTGCGGGCCCAACGGGGGTATCAGTGGTCCTTTGCAGAGTCTCGTCCAGCCAGGTCTCAGGCATATGACTTGCTACAGCTGGTAAAAAATGGCTTTAGCCTGAGACCTTAACCCCTTACCAGAAGGTGGTGGTTGACCAGCTAGTAAGAACTCTGCCAGCCGCTATTCAGCGTTGGGTGAGTCAAGGGGATCCCAGCACCCTAGACCAGGTGGTCAGCCTGATTGAGTGGTATACAGCTATTCAGGATTTTATACGGGACTCTGCTCCACTACGGTTATCACGTTGGGCGCCGCCAGCCCAGGAGCCTGGGAAAGATCCACGACCCTTTGTTGGGGCCAATCAGGACAGAGCCCACACTGAGGGGGTACACCAGAGTGAGAGTGTCAAGAAACCCGGTTCCCCTAAACTGGCCCCGATGTCCAGTCGTGCCGCAGCTATTAAGTGTTGGCGGTGCCAAGAGCCAAGACATGTGGCTGCCAACTGCCCCCTCACAGCTGAACCTATGGACTGCAGGTATACTCGCCGTATTTTGATGTATGCCCTGGCCATTTTCACAACGGATCCATTTGTCCCAGCGGGTGAACCGCATCTGTGCCAGGTGCGCGTCAACGGACACCAGGACAAGGCCCTCCTGGACTCAGGGAGCCTAGTGACACTTGTGCATGGGTCATTAATCTCGGGCTTAGAACCCACTGGGAAAAATGTGGGTGTTGTTTGTATTCATGGTGAACTCCAAGAATATGCAAGAGTAGAGGTCTCATTTGTTACGCCCTGAGGGGGGATTAAACATGTGGTGGGGGTAGTGAAGGCCCTTCCTTACAGGGCTGTCCTGGGAAGGGATTTGCCCCTCTTCTAGTCTCTGTGGAAAAATAAAATTAACCCTCCCCAGGCAAATATTTTTCTGGGTGCAGAGCCCGAAGATCCTTACACAGGGATTCCTGCCGTAGGGGTCACCCCCATAGGGAAAGAGTGTGAACCCGATAGGTTTCCCCTAGAGGTGATGGCATGAGAGGTCGAGGAGACCCTGACAATCCCCAAGCTGGAAGTGCCCCGGGGAACTTTTGGGACAGCCCAGCTACAGGATTCCACACTGACCCGGTCACAGAAAAGGGTAATCGAGGTTAACGGGGTGTCTCAGCACCCGGGGGCAGAGTCGGTGTTCCCACGCATGGCGATCAACCTGGATTTACTCTATAGGGCTGATAAAATCTGGGACGAGGTGGTAGAACAACTGGTAGTGCCCCAATCCTACCGTCAGGTGGTGCTCAAAATGGCTCATACCCACATGCTGGGAGGGCACTTGGGGGCCAAAAAGATGCAGAAGTACATTCTGCAGAATTTTTTTGGGCCTGGAGTCTACACTGAGGTCCAGAGGTACTGTGAAACATGTCCTGAGTGCCAACTAACCTCACCCACCACAAACTACAGGAGTCCATTGGTAACTCTGCCCATTATAGAGGTAACTTTTGAGTGGATTGTGATGGATCTGGTAGGGCTGAATGTAAAATCCGCCTGTGGCCACCAACACATATTAGTAGTCGTAGACTACGCCACCCAATACCCGGAGGTCATTCTGCTTCGGCACACCTCGGCTAAGTTTATCGTTTACACCTAATTTTTCTGGGAGAACAACCCTCCTAATCAATCTCCTTAAGGGAAAGAAGTCATGGTCCAGGGAAAGCGTACAAATCCATGAAGCTGGCGCTGTGTGGTAGCCCGCTCTCATTAGCCCAAACTTCCAGAAACTCTTCGTCATGGTGATGGATGCCTCTAACGTTGGCCTAGGAGTGGTCCTGTCGCAGGAGGTGAACGGAGAGGAACATCCGGTCACCAACCTAAGTAGGAAACTCACCCTGGCTGAGAAAAATTATAGCGTAGTGGAGGAGTGCCTGGCTTTGGAATCCCTACGCTATTATTTGGTTGGTTGACCATTTCGCTTGGTGACAGATCATTCACCCTTGGTCTGGATGAGAAATGCCAAGGAGAGGAATGCTCTGGTCACCAGATGGTTCCTGTCTCTGCAAAATTTCAATTTCACCGTGGAGGGAACGCGCAAGGGAATGCGGATGGCCTGTCCCGGACACCCTGTATGGTGACAAGTGTTCAACCCCACAAGATTGAACAGGGGGGAGGGAAATGTGAGGCAGTGAGGGGGATCATATGCAAGGGTCGAGATGTTTCCCACAGGACGTGGACGGAGTCCTATTAAACCCGCTGGAGTGCCTTGTGTTTAAAGCAGGATGCCCGTGGGTCACAAGGCAAATTAAAAGAAAAAGTGGATTGGGTCCAAGTAGTGACTCAGTCAGTTTGTTAGGAAAACCTGTTAAGGGCTTTTATTTTTAGAGGGATTTGTAGGTTTGGTAGTGGGGCTTATCCCTCTCTCCACTCCACGTTTTAGAAGTGGCTCTATGGCCACAATTCCCTTTAAATCCGTCAGTTTTGCTTTGGGTGTGTCAGTTTTGGAGTTTGCAAGCTTCAGACAGGTGTCTCTGTGCAGCTAAGGGCTCCTTTCCACTTGCGAGATAAACGTCCGTGTCTCGCATGTGAAAATCAAGCTCTGGCGCCGGCACTTGGGAGCGGAGCCATGTGTTGCTATGCAGCTGCACTCTCCGCTCCCAAGTGCCGGCACCAGAACTTGGTTTTCACATGTGAGACACGGACGTTTATCTTGCAAATGGAATGGAGCCCTAACACAGAATCAGGGAACTCAAGGAGGCTGATGCACTCAAAAGACACAGCCAAAACAGATGTGACCCGACTATGTAGAATCCACTGCACCCTCAGAGGTCTTATTTGTATGACACTTCCATTTATTGAGAAATCGTTAAAAAATGTAAAAAAGCACAGTTACATGCAGTCAGATCAAATCACGGACATCTAGAGCAACATGTTTAGTCCTAGAGCGAGGCCTCCCCCTAGGCCTCCCCCTAGGCCAAAATATGTTGCTCTAGATGTCCGTTGGTTTGATCTGACTGCATGTAACTGTGCTTTTTTTACATCTTTTAACGATTTCTCAATAAATGGAAGTGTCATACAAATAAGACCTCTGAGGGTACAGTCGATTCTACATCGCCAGGTCACATATCTTTTGTCTGGATTTCGTTGCTGCAGCTGACTAGCCGCGACCCTGGCTGAGGGACGGGATCCCTGGAGTGAGACGAGGACAGTGAGCTGACTAAATTTTTATTTTTTTCTTGTCAAAAGACACAGCGGTGCAATTGTCCACAGCAATGGAGTTTGAGTTGAGACACTACTTTTTTTCTAAAACAAGTTTTTGCATCTCCATACTATAGCGCTATAGTTTGTCCATATTTCGGCTGACAGAGTCATGTGAGAGCTTGTAATTTGCGGGACCAGATGACATTTTTATTGGTACCATTTTCGGGCTCATGGCACTTTTTTTTTTATCACTTTTTTTTTACAAATACTCGGAGACCACCTGAGCGTGCTTGGGAAAACTCGAGCAGCGAGTATACTCGCTCATCACTAATTCCGATTTTTGGGAGGCAGAATAAACAAAATTCAACAATTAAGGAATTGTGGGTTTTTTTTAAATGCTGTTCCACGTGTGGTAAAATTGCTAAGGCCTATCCAACACGTCCAGATAATTCCGGTACTGGAAAAATCAGTACCGGAATTATCCGTGTCCGTGAGCTCACGTAGGCCATCCGTGTGGCACACGAGCGACACACGTGTGCCGCCCGTGTGCCGACTGGGTACCACACGGAGCGTGCAGGAGACAGCGCTAGAGATAAGCGCTGTCCCCTGCATCTGGTGCTGAAGCCGCCATTCATATCTTCTGTCCAGCAGCGTTTGCTGGAGAGAAGATATGAAAAATCCTTTTTTTTTGTTGTTTTTTTCGTGTTTAAAATAAAGATCCCTGTCACCACCCCCTCCCACCCCCTGTGCGCTCGCCCGCTGTTAATAAAATACTCACCCGGCTCCCTCGCAGCGTCCTGTCCTCGCCGCACCTTCTCCTGTATGAGCGGTCACGTGGTGCTGCCCATTACAGTGATGAATATGCTGCTCCACCCCTATGGGAGGTGGAGCCGCATATTCACGACTGTAATCGTCGGCCCCACGTGACCGCTCATACAGGAGAAGCTGCGGCCAGGACAGGACGCTGCGAGGGAGCCGGGTGAGTATTTTATTAACAGCGGGCGGGAGCACAGGGGGTGGGGACAGGGATCTTTATTTTAAACACGAAAAAAAAAAAAAAAAGGATTTTTCATATCTTCTCTCAGAAGATATGAATGGCGGCTTCAGCACCACATGGGAGGGACAGCGCTTACTGTAGCGCTGTCTCCTGCACGGCACACGGACTGCACACGGACAACGTCCGTTAGGTACGTGTTTTAAACGGACCCATTGACTTTAATGGGTCCGTGTAATCCGTGCGCTCCCATGAACACTGACATATGTCCGTGTTTTGCACACGGACACACGGTCCGTGAAAACACGCTGACATGTGCAGAGACACATTGATTTCAATGTGTCTACGTGAGCCAGTGTCTCCGCTACGTGAGGAAACTGTCACCTTACGTACCGGAGCCACTGACGTGTGAAACCGGCCTAAGGCAGCTTTATTCTTCGGGTCAGTATGATTACAGCAATACTACATTTATATAGTTATTTTTATTTGCTTTTTTTAAGTTTTGGCGCTTTTACACAAACTGTTATAGAAAAAAAATTATTTTTTGATCGCTTTATTCTGAGAGCTACAACTTTTTTACTTTTCCGCTGATGGAGCAGTATGGCAGATTTTTTTTTTTTTGCGGGACAAGATAACGTTTTTAGCTATACCATTTTTATTTACGTTTGTCTTTTTGATCGTTTTCTTTTTTCCACTTTCTGTTCAGTGGTATGATGCAGTATCATTTTTGCCTTGTTTTTTTTTTTTTTTTTTAAATGGTGCTTAATAAAGGGGTTAATTAGTGAGACATTTTATAGGTCGGGTCATTCCGAAAGCGGTGATATCAACTATGTGCGCTTTTATTGTTTTTTTCCATAGTATTTATGTGTACAATAAATACGTAAATGTACGTAGCCTGACATGCTCCCATGTGCACTGCCCGTACTGTGGATTCCTGTGCCGCAAACTGCATTACCGCACTGTGTACACTGTGGATTCCTGTGCCGCAAACTGCATTACCGCACTGTGTACACTGTAGATTCCTGTGCCGCACACTATATTACCGCACTGTAGATTCCTGTGCTGCACACTGTATTACTGCACTGTGTGCACCATGGATTCCTGTGCTGCACACTGTATTACCGCACTGTGTACACTGTAGATTCCTGTGCAGCACACCATATTACCGCACTGTAGATTCCTGTGCCGCACACTGTATTACCGCACTGTGTGCACCATGGATTCCTGTGCCGCACACTGTATTACCACAATGTGTACACTGTAGATACCTGTGCCGCACACTGTATTACTGCACTGTGTACACTGTAGATTCCTGTGCCGCACACTGAATTACCGCACTGTATACACTATGGGTTCCTGCGCCGCACACTATTACCGCACTGTGTACACTGTAGATTCCTGTGCCACACACTGTATTACCGCACTGTGTACACTGTAGATTCCTGTGCCGCACACTATTACCGCACTGTGTACACTGTAGATTCCTGTGCCGCACACTATTACCGCACTGTGTACACTGTAGATTCCTGTGCCGCACACTATTACCGCACTGTGTACACTGTAGATTCCTGTGCCACACACTGTATTACCGCACTGTGTACACTGTAGATTCCTGTGCCGCACACTATATTACCGCACTGTGTACACTGTGTTCCTGTGCCGCACACTGTATTACCGCACTGTGTACACTGTGGATTCCTGTGCCGCACACTATTACCGCACTGTGTACACTGTAGATTCCTGTGCCACACACTATATTACCGCACTGTGTACACTATGGATTCCTGTGCCGCACACTATTACCGCACTGTGTACACTGTAGATTCCTGTGCCGCACACTATATTACCTGTTATGATCTGGTGGTTTAGGAGCAACATGGGACGAGCTCTGAAGAAGGTGGTAACTGTACTGACCGCAGTCCCTAAGCTCAACACAACACTAGAAGTAGCCGTGGGATGCTCCTGTCACTCCCTAGGCACCTCGTCACAGCCTGAGAACTAACTACCCCTAAAGATAGAAACAGGAAAACTATCTTGCCTCAGAGAAAATCCCCAAAGGATAGATAGCCCCCCACAAGTAATGACTGTGAGTGGAGAGGGAAAAGACATACACAGAATGAAACCAGGATGAAGCACAGGAGGCCAGTCTAGCTAGATAGATTGGACAGGATAGAATACTGTGCGGTCAGTATTAAAAACTACAAAAATCCACACAGAGTTTACAGAATTCTCCACACCTGACTAAAGGTGTGGAGGGTAAATCTGCTTCCCAGAGCTTCCAGCTTAACTGAATTAATCCATACTGACAAGCTGGACAAAACATAGAATGCACAGAACGAATAAGTCCACAACATGTTGACAGAAAAGAGCAAAGGACTTATCTTTGCTGAACTGGTCAGGATATCAGGGAAATCCAAGAGAGATGTGAATCCAACCAGGAACCATTGACAAGTGGCACTGGCTGAAGGGAAGAGCCAGGCATAAATAGCCGAGCAGAAAAACAATCAGTGGAAGCAGCTGCAGACTGCTAAATCCAAGGAGCAGCCATTCCACTTAAAACCACCGGAGGGAGCCCAAGAGCAGAACTCACAAAAGTGCCACTTACAACCACTGGAGGGAGCCCAAGAGCGGAATTCACAACAATTACCGCACTGTGTACACTATGGATTCCTGTTCCGCACACTATTACCGCACTGTGTACACTGTAGATTCCTGTGCCGCACACTGTATTACCGCACTGTGTACACTATGGATTCCTGTGCCGCACACTGTATTACCGCACTGTATACACTATGGGTTCCTGTGCCACACACTGTATTACTGCACGGTGTACACTATGGGTTCCTGTGCCGCACACTTTATTACCGCACGGTGTACACTATGGCTTCCTGTGCCGCACACTATTACCGCACAGTGTACACTGTGGGTTCTTGTGCCGCACACTGTATTACCGCACTGTGTACACTATGGGTTCCTGTGCCGCACACTGTATTACCGCACTGTGTACACTGTGGGTTCCTGTGCCGCACACTGTATTACCGCACGGTGTACACTATGGGTTCCTGTGCCGCATACTGTATTACCGCACGGTGTACACTATGGGTTCTTGTGCCGCACACTCTATTACCGCACTGTGTACCCTATGGCAGTGTTTTTCAACCAGTGTGCCGCGGCACACTAGTGTGCCGCGACACATGGTCGGGTGTGCTGCGGGGAACGGGAGTCAGCTGTTCTCTGTGCCGACTGTCAAGCTGACAGCCGGCACAGAGAAGCTGCAACGCGCCGGCTCCCGGAGATCAATTGTACTCGCAGACATCTACCAGCTGCGAGTACAATTGAGGCTCTGACCGCTGGGTCAGAGCGACGCCAGCAGCGTGATCAAGTCATGTGATCACGCTGCTGACGTCACTATCCGGCGCGCAGGAGAAAGAAGAGACTTGGTGGTAAGTGCTCCTGTGCTGTGGAGCTGAAGACACCGAAGATTCAGCGTGGGGTGGGTTTATGGGGAGTATGTGGGGGGATTTATTAAGTGTGTGGGGGGATTTATTAAGTGTGTGGGGGGATTTATTAAGTGTGTGGGGGGATTTATTAAGTGTGGGGGGATTTATTCAGTGTGTGGGGGGATTTATTCAGTGTGTGGAGGGGATTTATTCAGTGTGTGGGGGGATTTATTCAGTGTGTGTGGGGGATTTATTCAGTGTGTGGGGGGATTTATTCAGTGTGTGGGGGGGATTTATTCAGTGTGTGGGGGGATTTATTCAGTGTGTGGGGGGATTTATTCAGTGTGTGGGGGGGATTTATTCAGTGTGTGGGGGGGATTTATTCAGTGTGGGGGGGATTTATTCTGTGGGGGGGATTTATTCAGTGTGTGGGGGGATTTATTCAGTGAGTGGGGGGATTTATTCAGTGTGTGGGGGGGATTTATTCAGTGTGTGGGGGGGATTTATTCAGTGTGTGGGGGGATTTATTCAGTGTGTACGTGGGGGGCGGCTGGAATTTATTTAGCATGTGTGCGGCAGGGTGCATTTATTCTGTGGAAGGGGATGGATTTATTCTATCGGAAGGGCAGTGGATATATTCTGTGGGGGTGAGTGGGGAGATGGGGGTGGACACAGTAGCGAGGGGAAAAATGTGTGCTGACAGTACTGGGAGCAACGGTGATGGGATGTGTGAGGACAGTATGGGGAGTCGGGGGAATGTGTGAGGAGGAAATATGGAGAGAGCAAAGGGGTATGTTAGCAGGGGGGGATGTACAGGAGGAGGCTATTAGAAATGTGTGCAGACAGTATGGGGGGATGAAAGTGTGAGTGGACACATAATAGATACTGAGTAGTGTGAGGGTAACAGCCAGGAGGAGACAGTATGCCAAGTAGGAGGAGTGTAATGAAGGGGCACAGTAGAGAGACTGGGCTCTCTATGAGGGACACAGTATGAGAAGGCAGTGTGAAGTATAGAAAAGAGAGAGAGGGTAGTGTGGATGGCATGTACCATAAGAGGGACAGTGAGGGTCATATTATGTGCTGGGAATAAAGTGAGGGGCAATTATTTACTCAGGGGCTCAGCCTAGGGCAGATATTGTTATTCCGGAGCATTATAATAACACTGCTATCTTTAAGGGTGTTGTGTCGGGATGTGCTGCAGAAGACAGGAGAAGATGGAAGTCTGCAGAAACGAGCTCTGCCGGTGGATGAGAAGAGTCATCATGGCATCTGGACAAGGTGAAGATGAAAAGAAAGAGGCGACTCCACAAACAACGTCATCTATCAGGTACCTGGATGTAAATGTGTTTTTTTTGTGATACTAATTCTCATATTTTTATTTATGTTAGGAACATTAAAGGGGATGTCCAAGGTTGTGATGAGTCTGCAGTCATACTATGTGACTGCAGACTTCTGAATTCTCACAGTGCGCATTGCTATCATAATTCTCTGATGTTGGTGATTTACATACATGCGGTCACGTGCTGACTAGACATGTGTGGCCTCATTCAATGAAAATGAATTGACTGAGGCCGGACACGTCTAGTTAGAATGTGGCCAGAAGTATCCAAATCACATACTTGTGCTGTCATGACCGTCCACTCTGGCCACCGGCAAGGGAGAATCCTGAAAGTGTGCAGTGCTTGCGCTGTGAGAATTCAGAAGCCTGCAGTCGGTGCATACTAAAACCCTCTGTGGCAAATTTACCTATGCCTATGGTAGATATTTTAGTCGTATTCATCTCTGCCTATTTTAGATTTTTTTTTACCGTTTCATTTTCTTAATTTAGTTTTCCTTTCCACTTCACTCCATTTGAAGCAGAGTAACCAATTTATTTACATATGTATTTATTTGACATAAAGTTGCAATACATGAATGTAGGGGTCAAATTTTTTGGAAACGGAATAACGGTTTTGAGCTCCATTTTTTTTATTGGAATATGTTCATGTTAGTACAACAACGTTATCTTCCAAGTTTCATTAAGATCTTTTTAGGGATTCAGTCGTTATGCGCCATTTTCTGCCATACCTATGCCTACAGTGTTATCATGGTTGGAAACGGAAAAACGGTTTTGAGCTCCGTTTTTTTATTGGAATATGTTCATATTAGTACAACAACGTTATCTTCCAAGTTTCATTAAGATCTTTTTAGGGATTCAGTCGTTATGCGCCATTTTATGCCATACCTATACCTACAGTGTTATCATGGTTGGAAACGGAAAAACTGTTTTGAGCTCCGTTTTTTTTATTGGAATTAGTTCATATTAGTAGAACAACGTTATCTTCCAAGTTTCATTAGGATCTTTTTAGGGATTCAGTCGTTATGCGCCATTTTCTGCCATACCTATGCCTAGTGTGTTATCACGGTTGGAAACGGAAAAACGGTTTTGAGCTCCGTTTTTTTATTGGAATATGTTCATATTAGTACAACAACGTTATCTTCCAAGTTTCATTAAGATCTTTTTAGGGATTCAGTCGTTATGCGCCATTTTCTGCCATACCTATGCCTACAGTGTTATCATGATTGGAAACGGAAAAACGGTTTTGAGCTCCGTTTTTTTTATTGGAATATGTTCATATTAGTACAACAACGTTATCTTCCAAGTTTCATTAAGATCTTTTTAGGGATTCAGTAGTTATGCGCCATTTTCTGCCATACCTATGCCTACAGTGTTATCATGGTTGGAAACGGAAAAACGGTTTTGAGCTCCGTTTTTTTTATTGGAATTAGTTCATATTAGTAGAACAACGTTATATTCCAAGTTTCATTAGGATCTTTTTAGGGATTCAGTCGTTATGCGCCATTTTCTGCCATACCTATGCCTAGTGTGTTATCACGGTTGGAAACGGAAAAACGGTTTTGAGCTCCGTTTTTTTTATTGGAATTAGTTCATATTAGTACAACAACGTTATCTTCCAAGTTTCATTAAGATCTTTTTAGGGATTCAGTCGTTATGCGCCATTTTCTGCCATACCTATGCCTACAGTGTTATCATGGTTGGAAACGGAAAAACGGTTTTGAGCTCCGTTTTTTTTATTGGAATATGTTCATATTAGTACAACAACGTTATCTTCCAAGTTTCATAAAGATCTTTTTAGGGATTCAGTCGTTATGCGCCATTTTCTGCCATACCTATGCCTACAGTGTTATCATGGTTGGAAACAGAAAAACGGTTTTGAGCTCCGTTTTTTTTATTGGAATTAGTTCATATTAGTACAACAACGTTATCTGCCAAGTTTCATTAAGATCTTTTTAGGGATTCAGTCTTTATGCGCCATTTTCTGCCATACCTATGCCTACAGTGTTATCACGGTTGGAAACGGAAAAACGGTTTTGAGCTCCGTTTTTTTTATTGGAATATGTTCATATTAGTACAACAACGTTATCTTCCAAGTTTCATTAAGATCTTTTTAGGGATTCAGTCTTTATGCGCCATTTTCTGCCATACCTATCCCTACAGTGTTATCATGGTTGGAAACGGAAAAACGGTTTTGAGCTCCGTTTTTTTTATTGGAATATGTTCATATTAGTACAACAACGTTATCTTCCAAGTTTCATTAAGATCTTTTTAGGGATTCAGTCTTTATGCGCCATTTTCTGCCATACCTATGCCTAGTGTGTTATCATGGTTGGAAACGGAAAAACAGTTTTGAGCTCCGTTTTTTTTATTGGAATATGTTCATATTAGTACAACAACGTTATCTTCCAAGTTTCATTAGGATCTTTTTAGGGATTCAGTCGTTATGCGCCATTTTCTTCCATACCTATGCCTAGTGTGTTATCACGGTTGGAAACGGAAAAACGGTTTTGAGCTCCGTTTTTTTTATTGGAATATGTTCATATTAGTACAACAACGTTATCTTCCAAGTTTCATTAAGATCTTTTTAGGGATTCAGTCTTTATGCGCCATTTTCTGCCATACCTATGCCTACAGTGTTATCACGGTTGGAAACGGAAAAACGGTTTTGAGCTCCGTTTTTTTTATTGGAATATGTTCATATTAGTACAACAACGTTATCTTCCAAGTTTCATTAAGATCTTTTTAGGGATTCAGTCGTTATGCGCCATTTTCTGCCATACCTATGCCTAGTGTGTTATCACGGTTGGAAACGGAAAAACGGTTTTGAGCTCCGTTTTTTTTATTGGAATTAGTTCATATTAGTAGAACAACGTTATCTTCCAAGTTTCATTAGGATCTTTTTAGGGATTCAGTCGTTATGCGCCATTTTCTGCCATACCTATGCCTAGTGTGTTATCACGGTTGGAAACGGAAAAACGGTTTTAAGCTCCGTTTTTTTATTGGAATTAGTTCATATTAGTACAACAACGTTATCTTCCAAGTTTCATTAAGATCTTTTTAGGGATTCAGTCTTTATGCGCCATTTTCTGCCATACCTATGCCTACAGTGTTATCACGGTTGGAAACGGAAAAACGGTTTTGAGCTCCGTTTTTTTTATTGGAATATGTTCATATTAGTACAACAACGTTATCTTCCAAGTTTCATTAAGAGCTTTTTAGGGATTCAGTCGTTATGCGCCATTTTCTGCCATACCTATGCCTACAGTGTTATCATGGTTGGAAACGGAAAAACGGTTTTGAGCTCCGTTTTTTTTATTGGAATTAGTTCATATTAGTACAACAACGTTATCTTCCAAGTTTCATTAAGATCTTTTTAGGGATTCAGTCGTTATGCGCCATTTTCTGCCATACCTATGCCTAGTGTGTTATCATGGTTGGAAACGGAAAAACGGTTTTGAGCTCCGTTTTTTTTATTGGAATTAGTTCATATTAGTAGAACAACGTTATCTTCCAAGTTTCATTAGGATCTTTTTAGGGATTCAGTCGTTATGCGCCATTTTCTGCCATACCTATGCCTAGTGTGTTATCACGGTTGGAAACGGAAAAACGGTTTTGAGCTCCGTTTTTTTTATTGGAATTAGTTCATATTAGTACAACAACGTTATCTTCCAAGTTTCATTAAGATCTTTTTAGGGATTCAGTCTTTATGCGCCATTTTCTGCCATACCTATGCCTACAGTGTTATCACGGTTGGAAACGGAAAAACGGTTTTGAGCTCCGTTTTTTTTATTGGAATATGTTCATATTAGTACAACAACGTTATCTTCCAAGTTTCATTAAGAGCTTTTTAGGGATTCAGTCGTTATGCGCCATTTTCTGCCATACCTATGCCTACAGTGTTATCATGGTTGGAAACGGAAAAACGGTTTTGAGCTCCGTTTTTTTTATTGGAATTAGTTCATATTAGTACAACAACGTTATCTTCCAAGTTTCATTAAGATCTTTTTAGGGATTCAGTCGTTATGCGCCATTTTCTGCCATACCTATGCCTAGTGTGTTATCATGGTTGGAAACGGAAAAACGGTTTTGAGCTCCGTTTTTTTTATTGGAATTAGTTCATATTAGTAGAACAACGTTATCTTCCAAGTTTCATTAGGATCTTTTTAGGGATTCAGTCGTTATGCGCCATTTTCTGCCATACCTATGCCTAGTGTGTTATCACGGTTGGAAACGGAAAAACGGTTTTGAGCTCCGTTTTTTTTATTGGAATTAGTTCATATTAGTACAACAACGTTATCTGCCAAGTTTCATTAAGATCTTTTTAGGGATTCAGTCTTTATGCGCCATTTTCTGCCATACCTATGCCTACAGTGTTATCATGGTTGGAAACGGAAAAACGGTTTTGAGCTCCGTTTTTTTTATTGGAATATGTTCATATTAGTACAACAACGTTATCTTCCAAGTTTCATTAAGATCTTTTTAGGGATTCAGTCTTTATGCGCCATTTTCTGCCATACCTATGCCTACAGTGTTATCACGGTTGGAAACGGAAAAACGGTTTTGAGCTCCGTTTTTTTTATTGGAATATGTTCATATTAGTACAACAACGTTATCTTCCAAGTTTCATTAATATCTTTTTAGGGATTCAGTCGTTATGCGCCATTTTCTGCCATACCTATGCCTAGTGTGTTATCACGGTTGGAAACGGAAAAACGGTTTTGAGCTCCGTTTTTTTTATTGGAATTAGTTCATATTAGTACAACAACGTTATCTTCCAAGTTTTATTAAGATCTTTTTAGGGATTCAGTCGTTATGCGCCATTTTCTGCCATACCTATGCCTACAGTGTTATCATGGTTGGAAACGGAAAAACAGTTTTGAGCTCCGTTTTTTTTATTGGAATATGTTCATATTAGTAGAACAACGTTATCTTCCAAGTTTCATTAAGATCTTTTTAGGGATTCAGTCGTTATGCGCCATGTTCTGCCATACCTATGCCTAGTGTGTTATCACGGTTGGAAGCGGAAAAACGGTTTTGAGCTCCGTTTTTTTTATTGGAATTAGTTCATATTAGTACAATGACGTTATCTTCCAAGTTTCATTAGGATCTTTTTAGGGATTCAGTCTTTATGCGCCATTTTCTGCCATACCTATGCCTAGTGTGTTATCACGGTTGGAAGCGGAAAAACGGTTTTGAGCTCCGTTTTTTTTATTGGAATTAGTTCATATTAGTACAATGACGTTATCTTCCAAGTTTCATTAGGATCTTTTTAGGGATTCCGTCTTTATGCGCCATATTCTGCCATACCTATTCCTATGGTAGTTTTTTTTCTAAAGTTGAATTTTTTGAATCTATTTTTTCTTTCCACTTCACTATTTAAAAATAAATTAGCGGAGGTTAAACTTTAATTGCGTTTTCCACAAGGCAAACCCATACATTGCTATAGAGTAACTTTACATTTGAAATAAACACTGAATCCCTAAGAAGATCTTGATGAAACTTTGAAAATAAGTTTGTCATTAATATGAACTTTTTCCAGCAAGAAAAACAAAGCTTAAAAATGTAATTCTGTTTTCAACAATGTTAATTCATACATTCCTATATAATAACTTTACATTTCAAATAAACAGTGAATCCCTAAGTATATCTTTATCGAATATGTTTGCCTTAAGGTACCTTCACACACAACGATATCGTTAAGGATATCGTTGCAACGTCACGCTTTTAGTGACGTAACAACGATCCCGCTAACGATCTCGTTATGTGTGACAGCGACCAACGATCAGGCCCCTGCTGGGAGATCGTTGGTCGTGGGGAATGATCAGGACCTTTTTTTTGGTCGCTGATCACCCGCTGTCATCGCTGGATCGGCATGTGTGACGCCGATCTAGAGATGTGTTCACCTGTAACCAGGGTAAATATCGGGTTACTAAGTGCAGGGCCGCTATGGGGGCCAGAAAAATACGGATTACACACAGACCAGCAGTGTGACTTGTGAGAAATACGCAGCGGTGTTCTATAGAAAAGCCGGCAATTCAGTGCGGTGTACAGTAAAATCACACTGACAGGTTAGAATAGAATAGCTAAGATAAATGTCTACACATAGTATGTGTGTGTATATGTATATATATATATATATATATATATATATATACATATATATACACACACACACACACATACACATACACACACACACACACTAGATGGTGGCCCGATTCTAACGCATCGGGTATTCTAGAATATGCATGTCCACGTAGTATATTGCCCAGCCACGTACTATATTGCCCAGCCATGTAGTACATTTCCCAGCCACGTAGTATATTGCCCAGCCACGTAGTATATTGCCCAGTCACGTAGTATATTGCCCAGTCACGTACTATATTGCCCAGCCATGTAGTACATTTCCCAGCCACGTGGTATATTGCCCAGTCACGTAGTATATTGCCCAGTCACGTACTATATTGCCCAGCCATGTAGTACATTTCCCAGCCACGTAGTATATTGCCCAGCCACGTACTATATTGCCCAGCCCACGTAGTATATTGCCCAGTCACGTAGTATATTGCCCAGTCACGTAGTATATTGCCTAGCCACGTAGTATATTGCCCAGCCAGGTTTGTCACATTTAAAAAAATAAAAATATACTCACCTTTCTGAGGGCCCCTTGTAGTCCACGGCAGCTTCCGGTCCCAGGGTTGGTATGAGCGCAGGACCTGTGATGACGTTGTGGTCACAGGCAATATACTACGTGGGCAGGGCAACATAGTACGTGGCTGGACAATATAGTACGTGGGCTGGCCAATATAGTACGTGGGCTGGCCAATATAGTACGTGGGCTGGCCAATATACTACGTGGCTGGGCAATATACTACGTGGGCTGGCCAATATACTAAGTGGGCTGGCCAATATGCTACGTGACTGGGCAATATACTACGTGGCTGGGCAAAATACTACGTGGCTGGGCAGTATACTACGTGGGCTGGGCAATATACTACGTGGGCTGGCCAATATACTACGTGACTGGGCAATATACTATGTGGCTGGCCAATATACTACGTGGGCTGGGCAATATACTACATGGCTGGGCAAAATACTACGTGGCTGGGCAATATACTACGTGACTGGGCAATATACTACATCGCTGGGCAATATACTACGTGGGCTGGCCAATATACTACGTGACTGGGCAATATACTACGTGGCTGGGCAATATACTACGTGGGCTGGGCAATATACTACGTGGCTGGGCAATATACTACGTGGGCTGGGCAATATACTACGTGGCTGGGCAAAATACTACGTGGCTGGGCAATATACTACGTGACTGGGCAATATACTACATCGCTGGGCAATATACTACGTGGGCTGGCCAATATACTACGTGACTGGGCAAAATACTACGTGGCTGGGCAAAATACTACGTGGCTGGGCAATATACTACGTGGGCTGGGCAATATACTACATGGCTGGGCAATATACTACGTGGCTGGGCAAAATACTACGTGGCTGGGCAATATACTACGTGGGCTGGGCAATATACTACGTGGCTGGGCAATATACTACGTGGGCTGGGCAATATACTACGTGGCTGGGCAATATACTACGTGACTGGGCAATATACTACGTGGACATGCATATTCTAGAATACCCGATGCGTTAGAATCGGGCCACCATCTAGTATATCTACATATATATATATGCCTATTCTATGTGTACACATTTATTCCACCTATTCTACTGTAAGCTGTCAGTGTGATTTTACTGTACACCGCACTGAATTTCCGGCTTTTCTCTCTAACACCGCTGCGTATTTCTCGCAAGTCACACTGTTGGTCCGTGTGTAATCCGTATTTTTCTGGCCCCCATAGACTTTCATTAGTGGATTTTTTGCGCAATACGGTGACAAACGCAGCATACTGCAATTTTCTATGGCCGTAGAAGACCGTATAATACGGATCAGTAAAACACGGCTGATAGGAGCTGGGCCATAGAGAAGCATTGTACCGTATGCAATCCGTATTTTATGAACCGCTCATATGTCCGTAAAACTCGCAGGTGTGAGGTCGGCCTAAGGCAAAAATTTTCGATAAAGATATACTTAGGGATTCAGTGTTTATTTCAAATGTAAAGTTACTCTATAGCAATGTATGGGTTTGCCTTGTTGAAAACGCAATTAAAGTTTAACCTCCGCTAATTTATTTTTAAATAGTGAAGTGGAAAGGAAAAATAGATTAAAAACATTCAACTTTAGAAAAAAAACTACCATAGGCATAGGTATGGCAGAATATGGCGCATAAAGACTGAATCCCTAAAAAGATCCTAATGAAACTTGGAAGATAATGTCATTGTACTAATATGAACTAATTCCAATAAAAAAAACGGAGCTCAAAACCGTTTTTCCGTTTCCAACCGTGATAACACTGTAGGCATAGGTATGGCAGAAAATGGCGCATAAAGACTGAATCCCTAAAAAGATCTTAATGAAACTTGGAAGATAACGTCATTGTACTAATATGAACTAATTCCAATAAAAAAAAACGGAGCTCAAAAACGTTTTTCCGTTTCCAACCATGATAACACACTAGGCATAGGTATGGCAGAAAATGGCGCATAAAGACTGAATCCCTAAAAAGATCTTAATGAAACTTGGAAGATAACGTCATTGTACTAATATGAACATATTCCAATAAAAAAAACGGAGCTCAAAACCGTTTTTCCGTTTCCAACCGTGATAACACACTAGGCATAGGTATGGCAGAAAATGGCGCATAACGACTGAATCCCTAAAAAGATCTTAATGAAACTTGGAAGATAACGTCATTGTACTAATATGAACTAATTCCAATAAAAAAAACGGAGCTCAAAACCGTTTTTCCGTTTCCAACCGTGATAACACACTAGGCATAGGTATGGCAGAAAATGGCGCATAACGACTGAATCCCTAAAAAGATCTTAATGAAACTTGGAAGATAACGTCATTGTACTAATATGAACATATTCCAATAAAAAAAACGGAGCTCAAAACCGTTTTTCCGTTTCCAACCGTGATAACACACTAGGCATAGGTATGGCAGAAAATGGCGCATAACGACTGAATCCCTAAAAAGATCTTAATGAAACTTGGAAGATAACGTTGTTGTACTAATATGAACATATTCCAATAAAAAAAACGGAGCTCAAAACCGTTTTTCCGTTTCCAACCATGATAACACACTAGGCATAGGTATGGCAGAAAATGGCGCATAACGACTGAATCCCTAAAAAGATCTTAATGAAACTTGGAAGATAACGTTGTTGTACTAATATGAACATATTCCAATAAAAAAAACGGAGCTCAAAACCGTTTTTCCGTTTCCAACCATGATAACACTGTAGGCATAGGTATGGCAGAAAATGGCGCATAACGACTGAATCCCTAAAAAGATCTTAATGAAACTTGGAAGATAACGTTGTTGTACTAATATGAACTAATTCCAATTAAAAAAACGGAGCTCAAAACCATTTTTCCGTTTCCAACCATGATAACACTGTAGGCATAGGTATGGCAGAAAATGGCGCATAACGACTGAATCCCTAAAAAGATCTTAATGAAACTTGGAAGATAACGTCATTGTACTAATATGAACTAATTCCAATAAAAAAAACGGAGCTCAAAACCGTTTTTCCGTTTCCAACCGTGATAACACACTAGGCATAGGTATGGCAGAAAATGGCGCATAACGACTGAATCCCTAAAAAGATCTTAATGAAACTTGGAAGATAACGTCATTGTACTAATATGAACTAATTCCAATAAAAAAAACGGAGCTCAAAACCGTTTTTCCGTTTCCAACCGTGATAACACACTAGGCATAGGTATGGCAGAAAATGGCGCATAACGACTGAATCCCTAAAAAGATCTTAATGAAACTTGGAAGATAACGTTGTTGTACTAATATAAACATATTCCAATAAAAAAAACGGAGCTCAAAATCGTTTTTCCGTTTCCAACCGTGATAACACACTAGGCATAGGTATGGCAGAAAATGGCGCATAACGACTGAATCCCTAAAAAGATCTTAATGAAACTTGGAAGATAACGTCATTGTACTAATATGAACTAATTCCAATAAGAAAAACGGAGCTCAAAATCGTTTTTCCGTTTCCAACCGTGATAACACTGTAGGCATAGGTATGGCAGAATATGGCGCATAAAGACGGAATCCCTAAAAAGATCTTAATGAAACTTGGAAGATAACGTTGTTGTACTAATATGAACTTATTCCAATAAAAAAAACGGAGCTTAAAACCGTTATTCGTAATTCTTACCAAAGTGATGATGGGAGAGCCTGGTGTTGCAGCTTGACTTCAGTAAGGTACAGTCACACATAGCGACGCTGCAGCGATATAGACAACGAGCCGATCACTGGAGCGTCGCTGTTTATGTCGCTGTAGAGACGTCAAACAGAACGATGCAGGAGCGATCCAGTGACGTAACGGCGACTCGCTTATTGTTCTCGCTCCATGTAAAACGTTGCTGGCGTTGTTGCTTTTGATGTCAAACATGACGATACGCGCCGATCTAGCGACCAAATGAAGTTCCGGACTTCTAGCTCCGACCAGCGATGGCACAGCGGGATCCAGATCACTGCTGCGTTTCAAACACAACGAGATCGCTATCCAGGACGCTGCAACGTCACAGATCGCTGTCGTTCTCGTTGCAAAGTTGCTGAGTGTGACGGTACCTTAAGATATGCCCCAGCCAGCATGTCCACTTACTCTGCATTCTGTGGTTGCTGGGTACTGGATGTGTGAGAGGAGGGTTTATAAACTATCTCAAGGTAAACAATATTAGGCTAGGTTCTCATTGCGTCAGGGCAATCCGTTTAGCGCTAAGCGCTAGTGGACTGCGCTAACGCAATGTCTTTTTAGGGGTCGCGTTAAATGTCCCCGCTAGCGCTAGCTGCAAGCAGCGTCCGAGGCGCGCCACAAAAGAACGGCACATCGCTAGCGCGTGCCGAAAATGGCACGCACTAGCAATGCGCTTTAACATTGCTGGCAATGGGAGCGTTAACGGACACGTTGCACGGCGTTAATTTCGCCGTGCAACGCTGTCTGTTAGCGCTCACCCGAAAACGAAATGAGAACCTAGCCTTAATATTATCTCACTCAAAACATCCCCCTCCCTCTCTCAGTTCAAGTACACAGAGAAGGGAGTTGTAAGGCTATGTGCACACGTTCCGTATTTTTCGCGTTTTTTTTCTATAAAAATGCGATAAAAACGTGAAAAAAACGCTTACATATGGTTCCCAATCATTTCAATGTAATCCGCAAAACTTGTGCAAATGTTGCGATTTTTTTCCGCGAAAAAAAACAAATCGCTGAAAAAAAAGCAACATGTTCATTAATTCTGCGGAATCGCTGATTTCCCGCACACTGTAAAAAATCTACCATAGGTATAGACAAATATGACTAAAAAAATCTACCATAGGCAAATTCTACCATAGGCAAAATCTACCATAGGCAAATTCTACCATAGGCAAATTCTACCATAGGCAAATTCTACCATAGGCAAATTCTACCATAGGCAAATTCTACCATAGGCATAGGTATAGACAAATGACACATAGGGTTTTAGTATTTTCCCCTGCAGTCACATAGAATGACTGCAGACTTTCATCTCAAACCTGGACGCACCATTTTGTGCCGTTTTGGTTGGTGGTGTGCCTCGGGATTTTTTAAGTATAAAAAGTGTGCCACGACTCAAAAAAGGTTGAAAATCACTGCCCTATGGGTTGCTGTGCCTCACACTGTATTACCGCACTGTGTACCCTATGGGTTGCTGTGCTGCACACTATTACCGCACTGTGTACCCTATGGGTTGCTGTGCCGCACACTGTATTTCCGCCCAGTGTACAGTATGGGTTCCTGTGCCGCACACTGTATTTCCGCCCAGTGTACAGTATGGGTTCCTGTGCCGCACACTGTATTTCCGCCCAGTGTACAGTATGGGTTCCTGTGCCGCACACTGTATTACCGCACTGTGTACACCATGGGTTCCTGTGCTGCACACTGTATTACCGCACTGTGTACACCATGGGTTCCTGTGCTGCACACTGTATTACCGCACTGTGTACACCATGGGTTCCTGTGCTGCACACTGTATTACCGCACTGTGTACACCATGGGTTCCTGTGCTGCACACTGTATTACCGCACTGTGTACACTATGGGTTCCTGTGCTGCACACTGTATTACCGCACTGTGTACACTATGGGTTCCTGTGCCGCACACTGTATTACCGCACTGTGTACACTATGGGTTGCTGTGCCGCACACTGTATTACCGCACGGTGTACACTATGGGTTCCTGTGCTGCACACTGTATTTCCGCCCAGTGTACACCATGGGTTCCTGTGCCGCACACTGTATTACCGCACTGTGTACACTATGGGTTGCTGTGCCGCACACTGTATTACCGCACGGTGTACACTATGGGTTCCTGTGCTGCACACTGTATTTCCGCCCAGAGTACACCATGGGTTCCTGTGCTGCACACTGTATTACCGCACTGTGTACACTATGGGTTCCTGTGCTGCACACTGTATTACCGCACTGTGTACACTATGGGTTGCTGTGCCGCACACTGTATTACCGCACGGTGTACACTATGGGTTCCTGTGCTGCACACTGTATTTCCGCCCGGTGTACACCATGGGTTCCTGTGCTGCACACTGTATTACCGCACTGTGTACACTGTGGGTTCCTGTGCTGCACACTGTATTACCGCACTGTGTACACTATGGGTTCCTGTGCTGCACACTGTATTACCGCACTGTGTACACTATGGGTTGCTGTGCCGCACACTGTATTACCGCACGGTGTACACTATGGGTTCCTGTGCTGCACACTGTATTTCCGCCCAGTGTACACCATGGGTTCCTGTGCTGCACACTGTATTACCGCACGGTGTACACTATGGGTTCCTGTGCTGCACACTGTATTTCCGCCCAGTGTACACCATGGGTTCCTGTGCTGCACACTGTATTACCGCACTGTGTACACTATGGGTTGCTGTGCCGCACACTGTATTACCGCACGGTGTACACTATGGGTTCCTGTGCTGCACACTGTATTTCCGCCCAGTGTACACCATGGGTTCCTGTGCTGCACACTGTATTACCGCACTGTGTACACTATGGGTTCCTGTGCTGCACACTGTATTACCGCACTGTGTACACTATGGGTTCCTGTGCTGCACACTGTATTACCGCACTGTGTACACTATGGGTTGCTGTGCCGCACACTGTATTACCGCACGGTGTACACTATGGGTTCCTGTGCTGCACACTGTATTTCCGCCCAGTGTACACCATGGGTTCCTGTGCTGCACACTGTATTACCGCACGGTGTACACTATGGGTTCCTGTGCTGCACACTGTATTTCCGCCCAGTGTACACCATGGGTTCCTGTGCTGCACACTGTATTACCGCACTGTGTACACTATGGGTTCCTGTGCTGCACACTGTATTACCGCACTGTGTACACTATGGGTTCCTGGCAGCACACTGTATTACCGCACTGTGTACACTATGGGTTGCTGTGCCGCACACTGTATTACCGCACGGTGTACACTATGGGTTCCTGTGCTGCACACTGTATTTCCGCCCAGTGTACACCATGGGTTCCTGTGCCGCACACTGTATTACCGCACTGTGTACACTATGGGTTCCTGTGCTGCACACTGTATTTCCGCCCAGTGTACACTATGGGTTCCTGTGCCGCACACTGTACACTATGGGTTCCTGTGCCGCACACTGTGTACACTATGGGTTCCTGGCAGCACACTGTATTACCGCACTGTGTACACTATGGGTTCCTGTGCCGCACACTGTATTACCGCACGGTGTACACTATGGGTTCCTGTGCTGCACACTGTATTTCCGCCCAGTGTACACCATGGGTTCCTGTGCCGCACACTGTATTTCCGCCCAGTGTACAGTATGGGTTCCTGTGCCGCACACTGTACACTATGGGTTCCTGTGCCGCACACTGTACACTATGGGTTCCTGTGCCGCACACTGTGTACACTATGGGTTCCTGTGCCGCACACTGTGTACACTATGGGTTCCTGTGCCGCACACTGTGTACACTATGGGTTCCTGTGCCGCACACTGTGTACACTATGGGTTCCTGTGCCGCACACTGTGTACACTATGGGTTCCTGTGCCGCACACTGTGTACACTATGGGTTCCTGGCAGCACACTGTATTACCGCACTGTGTACACTCTGGGTTCCTGTGCCGCACATTATTACCGCACAGTGTACACTATGGGTTCCTGTGCCGCACACTGTGTACACTCTGGGTTCCTGTGCCGCACACTATTACCGCACTGTCTGTCCATGCACATCCCTGTATTATCACCGCGTGTCACCTCTTGCCTGTTGTGCCGGAGATTATTACCAGCACTCACTCTTCCAACATCTCTGTGCTGTTCGGCTAAATGATGACGTCACGCTGGCCCGCCCACATCCCACTGTGTGACCAATGGCGGAGCAGACGCACCTGACGCGCCCTCTGTGCTGCCCCGGCTCGTCCTTTCGCGACTCTCCCCAGTGTGTGACAGGCCGAGCTCTGCGCTGCTCTTTTCAGAATGGAGGCTTTTTTAAGTAGTTGACGGTGACTTCGTCTCCTTCTGCTCTCTGCGTTTCTCTAGGGTTTTTACTACTTTCCATCTTTTTGTAGTATTTTTTCCCCAGTGTGGATTGTGGTGACTAGAGACACGCCATGAAGATTATCGTGGGCATTGGCGGGTGAGTTACTGCGCATGCGCGAAATCCTAGAGTCTCTGCAACAGCTGCTGCTTGCTTTTGTAGGCGAACTATAAGGCCCAGCATGCTGCTGTCTGCGGGGATTGGTTTGCACGTGGGAGCACTGTGCTCCTTCTCTGAGTGATCACCATGTGGCCATGTAGGGCTGATGCAATCCCTGTGTGGGATCATGGGCTCCATCACTATTGGATCAGGGGTCTCCAGGCTATCACTTTCCATCTGATGCAAAACTACAGGGTGTCGGGCATGCTGGGAGTTGTAGTACTGTGAATGTTGGTGGTCCCCACGTTACAGAGTGGCTGCTTGTTGTTAGGACGACCCTCATGTGATTGCACTTGTGCGCTGTGACGTTACAGCAGCGGTATCGGGGGCTGTTATACCCGGGGGTCTGTATGGGGCAGGAATGGTCTTTACACGGCAGACTTCTCCTATATCTTACTATTAATACAGAAAATGAACGTATCTGACATGTAGCCGTGCGAGCTGTGGTGCGGGCTCTCTTCCCTTCCCTCCTTTTTTCTTAGCGCGTTTTTACTGTAATGACAGTTTGTAATTCCTGTTTCCCGCACATAATCCGGCAATGATATTTCTGGATCATATGTACAATACACTGTCACATCCTGTACTATCCAAATACTGACTTTATAACCAGGCTGCAGAGCGATCGGTCCCTGTATTGTCCTGTGCTATCTGTATCCAGGCTCCAGAGCGATCGGTCCCTGTATTGTCCTGTGCTCTCTGTATCCAGGCTGCAGAGCGATCGGTCCCTGTATTGTCCTGTGCTATCTGTATCCAGGCTGCAGAGCGATCGGTCCCTGTAGTGTCCTGTGCTCTCTGTATCCAGGCTGCAGAGCGATCGGTCCCTGTATTGTCCTGTGCTATCTGTATCCAGGCTGCAGAGCGATCGGTCCCTGTAGTTTCCTGTGCTATCTGTATCCAGGCTGCAGAGCGATCGGTCCCTGTAGTGTCCTGTGCTATCTGTATCCAGGCTCCAGAGCGATCGGTCCCTGTATTGTCCTGTGCTCTCTGTATCCAGGCTCCAGAGCGATCGGTCCCTGTATTGTCCTGTGCTCTCTGTATCCAGGCTCCAGAGCGATCGGTCCCTGTTATTGTCCTGTGCTCTCTGTATCCAGGCTGCAGAGCGATCGGTCCCTGTATTGTCCTGTGCTATCTGTATCCAGGCTCCAGAGCGATCGGTCCCTGTATTGTCCTGTGCTATCTGTATCCAGGCTCCAGAGCGATCGGTCCCTGTATTGTCCTGTGCTATCTGTATCCAGGCTGCAGAGCGATCGGTCCCTGTATTGTCCTGTGCTATCTGTATCCAGGCTGCAGAGCGATCGGTCCCTGTATTGTCCTGTGCTCTCTGTATCCAGGCTCCAGAGCGATCGGTCCCTGTAGTGTCCTGTGCTCTCTGTATCCAGGCTGCAGAGCGATCGGTCCCTGTATTGTCCTGTGCTATCTGTATCCAGGCTGCAGAGCGATCGGTCCCTGTATTGTCCTGTGCTATCTGTATCCAGGCTGCAGAGCGATCGGTCCCTGTAGTTTCCTGTGCTATCTGTATCCAGGCTGCAGAGCGATCGGTCCCTGTATTGTCCTGTGCTATCTGTATCCAGGCTGCAGAGCGATCGGTCCCTGTATTGTCCTGTGCTATCTGTATCCAGGCTGCAGAGCGATCGGTCCCTGTAGTGTCCTGTGCTATCTGTATCCAGGCTCCAGAGCGATCGGTCCCTGTAGTGTCCTGTGCTATCTGTATCCAGGCTGCAGAGCGATCGGTCCCTGTATTGTCCTGTGCTATCTGTATCCAGGCTGCAGAGCGATCGGTCCCTGTATTGTCCTGTGCTATCTGTATCCAGGCTCCAGAGCGATCGGTCCCTGTATTGTCCTGTGCTATCTGTATCCAGGCTCCAGAGCGATCGGTCCCTGTATTGTCCTGTGCTATCTGTATCCAGGCTGCAGAGCGATCGGTCCCTGTATTGTCCTGTGCTATCTGTATCCAGGCTGCAGAGCGATCGGTCCCTGTATTGTCCTGTGCTATCTGTACCCAGGCTGCAGAGCGATCGGTCCCTGTATTGTCCTGTGCGATCTGTATCCAGGCTGCAGAGCGATCGGTCCCTGTATTGTCCTGTGCTATCTGTATCCAGGCTGCAGAGCGATCGGTCCCTGTATTGTCCTGTGCTATCTGTACCCAGGCTGCAGAGCGATCGGTCCCTGTATTGTCCTGTGCTATCTGTATCCAGGCTGCAGAGCGATCGGTCCCTGTATTGTCCTGTGCCATCTGTATCCAGGCTGCAGAGCGATCGGTCCCTGTATTGTCCTGTGTCATCTGTATCCAGGCTGCAGAGCGATCGGTCCCTGTATTGTCCTGTGCTATCTGTACCCAGGCTGCAGAGCGATCGGTCCCTGTAGTGTCCTGTGCTATCTGTATCCAGGCTGCATAGCGATCGGTCCCTGTATTGTCCTGTGCTATCTGTATCCAGGCTGCAGAGCGATCGGTCCCTGTAGTGTCCTGTGCTATCTGTATCCAGGCTGCAGAGCGATCGGTCCCTGTATTGTCCTGTGCTCTCTGTATCCAGGCTGCAGAGCGATCGGTCCCTGTATTGTCCTGTGCTATCTGTATCCAGGCTCCAGAGCGATCGGTCCCTGTATTGTCCTGTGCTATCTGTATCCAGGCTCCAGAGCGATCGGTCCCTGTATTGTCCTGTGCTATCTGTATCCAGGCTCCAGAGCGATCGGTCCCTGTATTGTCCTGTGCTATCTGTATCCAGGCTGCAGAGCGATCGGTCCCTGTAGTGTCCTGTGCTATCTGTATCCAGGCTGCAGAGCGATCGGTCCCTGTATTGTCCTGTGCTCTCTGTATCCAGGCTGCAGAGCGATCGGTCCCTGTAGTGTCCTGTGCTATCTGTATCCAGGCTGCAGAGCGATCGGTCCCTGTATTGTCCTGTGCTATCTGTACCCAGGCTGCAGAGCGATCGGTCTCTGTATCCAGGCTGCAGAGCGATCGGTCCCTGTAGTGTCCTGTGCTATCTGTATCCAGGCTCCAGAGCGATCGGTCCCTGTAGTGTCCTGTGCTATCTGTATCCAGGCTGCAGAGCGATCGGTCCCTGTAGTGTCCTGTGCTATCTGTATCCAGGCTGCAGAGCGATCGGTCCCTGTAGTGTCCTGTGCTATCTGTATCCAGGCTGCAGAGCGATCGGTCCCTGTAGTGTCCTGTGCTATCTGTACCCAGGCTGCAGAGCGATCGGTCTCTGTAGTGTCCTGTGCTATCTGTATCCAGGCTGCAGAGCGATCGGTCCCTGTATTGTCCTGTGCGATCTGTATCCAGGCTGCAGAGCGATCGGTCCCTGTAGTGTCCTGTGCTATCTGTATCCAGGCTGCAGAGCGATCGGTCCCTGTATTGTCCTGTGCTATCTGTATCCAGGCTGCAGAGCGATCGGTCCCTGTAGTGTCCTGTGCTATCTGTATCCAGGCTGCAGAGCGATTGGTCCCTGTAGTGTCCTGTGCTATCTGTATCCAGGCTGCAGAGCGATCGGTCCCTGTATTGTCCTGTGCTATCTGTACCCAGGCTGCAGAGCGATCGGTCTCTGTATCCAGGCTGCAGAGCGATCGGTCCCTGTAGTGTCCTGTGCTATCTGTATCCAGGCTGCAGAGCGATCGGTCCCTGTATTGTCCTGTGCTCTCTGTATCCAGGCTGCAGAGCGATCGGTCCCTGTATTGTCCTGTGCTATCTGTATCCAGGCTGCAGAGCGATCGGTCCCTGTATTGTCCTGTGCTCTCTGTATCCAGGCTCCAGAGCGATCGGTCCCTGTAGTGTCCTGTGCTCTCTGTATCCAGGCTGCAGAGCGATCGGTCCCTGTAGTGTCCTGTGCTCTCTGTATCCAGGCTGCAGAGCGATCGGTCCCTGTAGTGTCCTGTGCTATCTGTATCCAGGCTGCAGAGCGATCGGTCCCTGTTATTGTCCTGTGCTATCTGTATCCAGGCTGCAGAGCGATCGG
Source organism: Ranitomeya imitator (assembly GCF_032444005.1). Taxonomy (NCBI): domain Eukaryota; kingdom Metazoa; phylum Chordata; class Amphibia; order Anura; family Dendrobatidae; genus Ranitomeya; species Ranitomeya imitator. Next base: position 508,955,783 of record NC_091285.1, on the reverse strand, counting down.
TCCCTGTATTGTCCTGTGCTCTCTGTATCCAGGCTGCAGAGCGATCGGTCCCTGTATTGTCCTGTGCTCTCTGTATCCAGGCTGCAGAGCGATCGGTCCCTGTATTGTCCTGTGCTCTCTGTATCCAGGCTCCAGAGCGATCGGTCCCTGTAGTGTCCTGTGCTCTCTGTATCCAGGCTGCAGAGCGATCGGTCCCTGTAGTGTCCTGTGCTATCTGTATCCAGGCTGCAGAGCGATCGGTCCCTGTATTGTCCTGTGCTATCTGTATCCAGGCTGCAGAGCGATCGGTCCCTGTAGTTTCCTGTGCTATCTGTATCCAGGCTGCAGAGCGATCGGTCCCTGTATTGTCCTGTGCTATCTGTATCCAGGCTGCAGAGCGATCGGTCCCTGTATTGTCCTGTGCTCTCTGTATCCAGGCTGCAGAGCGATCGGTCCCTGTAGTGTCCTGTGCTATCTGTATCCAGGCTGCAGAGCGATCGGTCCCTGTTATTGTCCTGTGCTATCTGTATCCAGGCTGCAGAGCGATCGGTCCCTGTATTGTCCTGTGCTCTCTGTATCCAGGCTGCAGAGCGATCGGTCCCTGTATTGTCCTGTGCTATCTGTATCCAGGCTGCAGAGCGATCGGTCCCTGTATTGTCCTGTGCTCTCTGTATCCAGGCTCCAGAGCGATCGGTCCCTGTAGTGTCCTGTGCTCTCTGTATCCAGGCTGCAGAGCGATCGGTCCCTGTAGTGTCCTGTGCTATCTGTATCCAGGCTCCAGAGCGATCGGTCCCTGTTATTGTCCTGTGCTCTCTGTATCCAGGCTGCAGAGCGATCGGTCCCTGTATTGTCCTGTGCTATCTGTATCCAGGCTCCAGAGCGATCGGTCCCTGTATTGTCCTGTGCTATCTGTATCCAGGCTCCAGAGCGATCGGTCCCTGTATTGTCCTGTGCTATCTGTATCCAGGCTGCAGAGCGATCGGTCCCTGTATTGTCCTGTGCTATCTGTATCCAGGCTGCAGAGCGATCGGTCCCTGTATTGTCCTGTGCTATCTGTATCCAGGCTGCAGAGCGATCGGTCCCTGTAGTTTCCTGTGCTATCTGTATCCAGGCTGCAGAGCGATCGGTCCCTGTATTGTCCTGTGCTATCTGTATCCAGGCTGCAGAGCGATCGGTCCCTGTATTGTCCTGTGCTATCTGTATCCAGGCTGCAGAGCGATCGGTCCCTGTAGTGTCCTGTGCTATCTGTATCCAGGCTCCAGAGCGATCGGTCCCTGTAGTGTCCTGTGCTATCTGTATCCAGGCTGCAGAGCGATCGGTCCCTGTATTGTCCTGTGCTATCTGTATCCAGGCTGCAGAGCGATCGGTCCCTGTATTGTCCTGTGCTATCTGTATCCAGGCTCCAGAGCGATCGGTCCCTGTATTGTCCTGTGCTATCTGTATCCAGGCTCCAGAGCGATCGGTCCCTGTATTGTCCTGTGCTATCTGTATCCAGGCTGCAGAGCGATCGGTCCCTGTATTGTCCTGTGCTATCTGTATCCAGGCTGCAGAGCGATCGGTCCCTGTATTGTCCTGTGCTATCTGTACCCAGGCTGCAGAGCGATCGGTCCCTGTATTGTCCTGTGCGATCTGTATCCAGGCTGCAGAGCGATCGGTCCCTGTATTGTCCTGTGCTATCTGTATCCAGGCTGCAGAGCGATCGGTCCCTGTATTGTCCTGTGCTATCTGTACCCAGGCTGCAGAGCGATCGGTCCCTGTATTGTCCTGTGCTATCTGTATCCAGGCTGCAGAGCGATCGGTCCCTGTATTGTCCTGTGCCATCTGTATCCAGGCTGCAGAGCGATCGGTCCCTGTATTGTCCTGTGTCATCTGTATCCAGGCTGCAGAGCGATCGGTCCCTGTATTGTCCTGTGCTATCTGTACCCAGGCTGCAGAGCGATCGGTCCCTGTAGTGTCCTGTGCTATCTGTATCCAGGCTGCATAGCGATCGGTCCCTGTATTGTCCTGTGCTATCTGTATCCAGGCTGCAGAGCGATCGGTCCCTGTAGTGTCCTGTGCTATCTGTATCCAGGCTGCAGAGCGATCGGTCCCTGTAGTGTCCTGTGCTCTCTGTATCCAGGCTGCAGAGCGATCGGTCCCTGTAGTGTCCTGTGCTATCTGTATCCAGGCTGCAGAGCGATCGGTCCCTGTATTGTCCTGTGCTCTCTGTATCCAGGCTGCAGAGCGATCGGTCCCTGTAGTGTCCTGTGCTATCTGTATCCAGGCTGCAGAGCGATCGGTCCCTGTATTGTCCTGTGCTCTCTGTATCCAGGCTGCAGAGCGATCGGTCCCTGTAGTGTCCTGTGCTCTCTGTATCCAGGCTGCAGAGCGATCGGTCCCTGTAGTGTCCTGTGCTCTCTGTATCCAGGCTGCAGAGCGATCGGTCCCTGTAGTGTCCTGTGCGATCTGTATCCAGGCTGCAGAGCGATCGGTCCCTGTAGTGTCCTGTGCTATCTGTATCCAGGCTGCAGAGCGATCGGTCCCTGTATTGTCCTGTGCGATCTGTATCCAGGCTCCAGAGTGATCAGTCATTGTTTGTTGATTCCTAAGAGGAAACCCAGACAATGGAGTCTCCACTGCCAAGTCTCTCAATGTCATGTTCTTTACCAGACCCAGGTTGAAGTGCATGCCCTCCATAAAAACCAGCACGTTTTGAATGCGACGGCTTCCTTATTCACATTATATACAAGGGCTAAATGCAGTCCGGCATTCACTTCATTTTTTTGCGTAGATATTATACTTTTTTTTTTTTTTAATAGAACATCTAACATTTGCTGTTTTTTCTGTATGCTGGATCCGTTACCTTTCTGGGACAGCGTGTCTGTGCACTTAGCTGAATGTATACCCTTGGAAAGACTTTGTTTCCATAGGCGCCAGTGCGCACGGTTTCTGTACGGAGGGCGTGCGCTGCATAGACTTTACTGGACGTGCCGTATCCGTGTTTGGACAGTGGGTGCTTTTGGTGCACAGACGCCACAGCATTCATCCAGACCTTGGAGACTGTTCCCCAGATGAGCCTTATAAGCATCCGATTAGGATGTATCCGGGCTGTTTCCTCTTTGTATAGTAATACATTTGTCATGTTCATATGCCAGGAATTATCATACAATATACAGTATAACATGTCCTCTGTGAAGAAGTAAAGTCCCACCTGGACCTCCTGCGTACTGATCTTGGATCACATTTTCACCTTGATTCGGCAGAACGGGGTGGGTGTGAGGGTCCAGGCCTGAATTTCTAAACAAAGACTGTTCTGTATCAACGTTACAGGGACCCCCGGTATCCACTGGTGGGGGATATGTACAGGACATCCATTCCCCATTCATGGCCAATAAGTAATCGTAGCATCTTCTTTGGTCCGTGTTCTGTAATCGCACGCCTTATAGACAGCAGATGGATGTCCTGTGCCAGTCGCTCCATATTCCTCATCTCCCCTCTTGTTTCAGCGTAACCAACGGTGGGAAGACGACTCTGACTAACAGGCTCATAAAGTCTCTGCCCAACTGCTGTGTTGTACATCAAGATGACTTCTTCAAGGTAGATATTCCCCTGTAATTCGTGTGATACATATTTTTATAAGGAAATTGTAGTTACATTGTATTATTTGTAGCCTTATGTGACTTTGTGATACGTTAGTGCCTCCCTACAGTTAGCACTGGGCATTTAGGTAACTGTTCCACATACAGTAGTCATTATAGGTGGTCAAGCATAAAAGGTCCTGCCCTGCTATGTCAGATTTAAAAGGCAATATCCACAGGTTTGTGCAGTGAAAATAGGTGGTGCTCTGTGTAATCCTAGAGAATCCACTAAATCCTTCTAGAGGAGAAGTGTGTCCTCTGCACTCGCCACGTGAATCTCCAGCCAAGATTTCCATCTATTTACCTAAGGTGCATGCAGGAAATATACGGGAGCCGAACGTGGACATAGTGGCACGTATTATTTAGCGCTGCTACTCCTTAGTTTTTCTACTTTTTAGGCTTTAGACACATTAGCCGCCTAGAGGTGTAATATCTGTGTTGCTGGGGATGGAGCAGTCACCTTGTACGTTCCGTCAGTCTGCTGTGTGTTGCGCCTTCACATGGACAATGCTCTTGTATATTTTTCTTTTTGATCACTGTTTCAGCCTCAGGACCAGATCAAGATTGAAGATGGATTTAAACAGTATGATGGTAAGATGGTGCCGGCCGCTCCGCCACCTTTACTTTACTGGTGACGGTGGATGCTGTTACTGGCAAATACATGAGAATGGAGTCACCCTGGAATAGGCGCGCATCCTAAAAAAAATGTGTTTGACTCCTTTCTAGTGATAAGTGCTTTGGATATTGAAGCCATGGTTGAAACCATAACAGCCTGGATAAAGGATCCTGTGAAGTTTGAGCGATCGCACGGCGTTAATAATGTTCCGGACAGCGAGACCTCTCCAGGAATTGAGGAGCAGGAGCCTTGTCATATTCTGGTCGTGGAAGGTTTTCTTCTCTACACCTATGAGTAGGTTTGTTTTTATGATGTTCGAGATGCCCATGTGATGGAGACAGAGCCGCCATATATAAATCCAGCCAGCCGATGAGTGATCTGCTGAGACGAGGTGTGCTCGTAGGTCATACGGTATAATAGTGTCCCGTACATGGCCCCCGTGTGGCATCGGATTTACCCCATTATGGACCCATGGATTATAGATTCTCATTCTGGATCATTTGTGAATGCCACCTTATACATTCACTTATGCAAATATATGGCGGTATTTCCACGGTTATCAAGAACAATACTTTTAGGGCTCGCTCACATGAACTAATATATTGGACGAGCGCTATGTGATGTTTTATCGGATAGCATTTGGACTAATGTACTGTAAGGCAGTGGAGATCTGCATTATTTTTCTTGCTGAGTGGCTCCACAAATCGGATCGCACGCGGCCATTCAAGTCTATCGGTGGGTGTAAAACATTGGATTGGAGACATTTTGTCCTCAATCTTCTTGTCACCTCTGCTACAATTATCTGTTGGGAGCCAATCGGATCACTCTAAGCTCATACTGATCAGACTCTGATCTGAGTGTCATTTACATAATCGTCCCAATTTGCTCAATGGAGAGAATATATGCTCATGTGATCCTGGCCCTATATCCAAAAAAAAAAATGTTTCTGATAACTGTATGTGCAGTCTTAAGGGATAGTATGGTTCTTATGGGCTGTGTCACTGTATTGTAGACCTCCATAAGACAAAATACAAAATTACCTGCTCAAAAAATACCAAAATAGGAGGACCATAAGGTAACCAAAGAAAATGTAGGGTCAAACAAAATCCTCCAGAGTGGACTCTCATAGAAAATAATTTTATTGAAGTACAAAATTTGAATTAAAAATTGGAAATTCAACTCAACCACAAAAATGATGAGAAAAAGCGCAAACACTGTACATGATAATGATATGGTACATAATGTGCAACAATACAAATTATGCAGAATAGCGAACATCAAGTAATAATCCGACAGACAGTTTAAAGAGATATAGAAAAATTTGACAATATAAATTTAGTAAAGGTGAGTATAATATCATCAATACTAGTCATAGAAATAATATGGCCGCTCAAGAATATGGTGTGAAGATTAGGTAAAGTGCATAGTGCAAACAATTTTCAATGAAATATATAGAGAGGGATAAATTAATCCAGTATCTAATTGCATATGAAATCTGTCCGTTTTTCATCTGAAGGCTAAGAATATAAAGAAAAAAATCTTATTTTAATTATTGAAGCAGTGTAGTAGGATCAGTGAGATCCAAAGCCTTCAAAGGAAAAACAGCATAATGTGCACACCATGACCTGAAATGGTTAAATAGACCGCAGTAGCAGCAACTGAAAGTATCAAAGGTAATCAAGATACAACCTGTCTGACGTCACGTACCAGTGTACCCCTTAACGCGTGTTTCGATATTCAATCTTAGATGGGGTGCATGTGCATTATATTGCCAAATTTTTCTATATCTCTTTAACTGTGTCGGATTATTACTTGGTGTTCGCTATTCTGCATAATTTGTATTGTTGCACTTTATGAACCATATCATTATCATGTACAGTGTTTGCGCTTTTTCTCATCATTTTTGTGGTTGAGTTGCATTTCCTATTTTTAATTCAAATGATGTACTTTAATAAAATTATTTTCTATGAGAGTCCACTCTGGAGGATGTTGTTTGTCCCTACATCTCCATAAGACAAAGTTCCTAAAGCTATGGATCTGCTCTCCGAGGGTTGGGCATAGAAGGACCCAGGATCAAAAATCTATTAATATAAAATAGCCAACTACGGTACTTGAAGTAACAATTTGTAGCTCTCGCGTGCCTGAGTGTAAAATCAGTTTTTTATTTATTTCTATCCTCGTGCGGTGTAATATAATTTTCATAGTTTATCAATCTTAGTAATATTTTATTTTTTACGTTGCAGACCACTGATTGAGTTATTTACACACCGTTATTTCATCTCGATACCCTACGATGAATGCAAGAGGAGAAGGAGGTACGAAGTCTTTGTGTTTACAGGAATCTCTCTTGTATTAGATGTTTCTTTTTCCCTTTTTTTTGAACCTGTAGGCTCTTACATTGCCAGAGCTGCAGTAATTCGTTATGTCAGGGAGGGCGACCCAATGTCCTCTGCCATCTCACGTCCATTAATGTTATTAATAGATTATTATTAAAGCAGCAATCACGGGACGGTGCTCTAAATATGGACGGGACTTGGTGATAAATTCTCGGGGCGTAAATGGACAGCAGATTTAACAAAAGTAAAATATGTTAGGAATAATCTACATTTAAAATTGTGGGCATAAAAATAAAAGTTTGAATGCAAGTTCTTAATGATCATTGTGTTTCATTAGCAAGCAGTGCTAACAGGTTTGTGGTTGGCATGCACGGGGTTAATGGCAGGAAGCGGCATGGCGCTATATCACAGGAGACAGCTGTTGGCGGGCAGGAGGGTGAGGCTGTGTGCTGTCAGCATTCTATAGCCGTGCCCCCGGCTCTGGGTACAGGGCTGCTGGCAGGGACTGGGCTCAGCATGTGTCATGTGCTGCCAGTGGGGGCTTATGTGGAGTACTGGGGTCACGAGCCATCCCCTTCACTGATCAATTCATATATAAATAGCCAGCTATTACCTTGAAGTTGTCTTTTTTTATGTAGATTTTTATTTTTCACTGTCCTATGAACATCACGCTTATTTAAATATATTGCTACATAAATCATATTTTTTTTTTATATAATTTTCTTCATTTTGTTAAACATTGCATGACTTTACATCAGCCCTGATCGTGATATCAGGTCTTGCTTAGTCATTCCACGGGATAGTGTAAAACAATGTGACCGGGTGAACTTTCCTATCTAGAGACATTGTGTTCCAGAATCGTAGAGAACTTGTGAGTTTCCTTATCACCCAAGAAACAGCCTAAATCTTCATAGTTGGATTCTGGGTGTAATCAGCTATAGTGCGGATACGTAACATGAAACGACTGTACAAAGTTCTGCGAAATCAGATAGCTGTCCCAAGAGACACTAGAGATTTGGGAAGCAAGATACTTAAACTATGGGAATTTAGTGTTTTGTCCAATTTCTGTTGAAATTATCAAAGTTTTCCAAGAACAATTACTCAAATTTGATTCAACATACAGTCATGGCCAAAAGTATTCACACCCCTGCAATTCTGTCAGATAATACTCAGTTTCTTCCTGAAAATGATTGCAAACACAAATTATTTGGTATTATTATCTTCATTTAATTTGTCTTAAATGAAAAAACACAAAAAGAATTGTCCTAAAACCAAATTGGATATAATTTCACACCAAACATAAAAAAGGGGGTGGACAAAAGTATTGGCACTGTTTGAAAAATCATGTGATTCTTCTCTAATTTGTGTAATTAACAGCACCTGTAACTTACCTGTGGCACCTAACAGGTGTTGGCAATAACTAAATCACACTTGCAGCCAGTTGACATGGATTAAAGTTGACTCAACCTCTGTCCTGTGTCCTTGTGTGTACCACATTGCGCATGGAGAAAAGAAAGAAGACCAAAGAACTGTCTGAGGACTTGAGAATCCAAATTGTGAGGAAGCATGAGCAATCTCAAGGCTACAAGTCCATCTCCAAAGACCTGAATGTTCCTGTGTCTACCATGCGCAGTGTCATCAAGAAGTTTAAAGCCCATGTCACTGTGGCTAACCTCCCTAGATGTGGACGGAAAAGAAAAATTGACAAGAGATTTCAATGCAAGATTGTGCGGATGTTGGATAAAGAACCTCGACTAACATCCAAACAAGTTCAAGCTGCCCTGCAGTCCAAGGGTACAACAGTGTCAACCAGTACTATCCGTCGGCATCTGAATGAAAAGGGACTGTATGGTAGGAGACCCAGGAAGACCCCACTTCTTACCCCGAGACATAAAAAAGCCAGGCTGGAGTTTGCCAAAACTTACCTGAAAAAGCCTACAACGTTTTAGAAGAATGTTCTCTGGTCAGATGAGACAAAAGTAGAGCTTTTTGGGCAAAGGCATCAACATAGAGTTTACAGGAGAAAAAAAGAGGCATTCAAAGAAAAGAACAGGGTCCCTACAGTCAAACATGGCGGAGGTTCCCTGATGTTTTGGGGTTGCTGTGCTGCCTCTGGCACTGGACTACTTGACCGTGTGCATGGCATTATGAAGTCTGAAGACTACCAACAAATGTTTCAGCATAATGCAGGGCCCAGTGTGAGAAAGCTGGTTATCCCTCAGAGGTCATGGGTCTTCCAGCAGGACAATGACCCAAAACACACTTCAGAAAGCACTAGAAAATGGTTTGAGAGAAAGCACTGGAGACTTCTAAGGTGGCCAGCAATGAGTCCAGACCTGAATCCCATAGAACACCTATGGAGAGATCTAAAAATGGCAGTTTGGAGAAGGCACCCTTCAAATATCAGGGACCAGGAGCAGTTTGCCAAAGAAGAATGGTCTAAAATTCTAGCAGAGCATTGCAAGAAACTCATTGATGGTTACCGGAAGCGGTTGGTCGCAGTTATTTTAGCTAAAGGTTGTGCAACCAAATATTAGGCTGAGGGTGCCAATACTTTTGTCTGGCCTATTTTTGGAGTTTTGTGTGAAATGATCAATGTTTTGCTTTTTGCTTCATTCTCTTATGTGTTTTTTCATTTAAGACAAATTAAATGAAGATAATAATACCAAATAACTTGTGTTTGCAATCATTTTCAGGAAGAAACGGAGTATTATCTGACAGAATTGCAGGGGTGTCAATACATTTGGCCATGACTGTATGTTTTAAATAATTTTAATCTTTTTAGGATTTTTTTTAAATAAAAACCTTTATCTGCTGTAATGGTAATCGATTATTAAATGCTGCTGTCAATCGATGATTTAATAGCAGCAATCAAAGCTATTGTTGAAATTTTCTGCATGATCCTGTTTCTTCCCATAGACTTGTATTGGCGATGGATTGTGACGCATGGCCATCTGTTTCATCCGTCGTGCACTGAATCCCTCAGAAAATAGCGGTCCGTCGTGGAGAGAAAACGTTCAGAGGAACGTTTTTTCTGCACGTCGGAAAATCGGTCAGTGACTGGTCCTGCGCTGTCCGTCGTCGGCTATAATGGAAGCCGAAGGACGCAGGATCCGTCGCTGACCGTCACGTCGCTGGATTCCTGTGTGTATCAGGTTTTTTTCCCTCTGAGCAAGCCCGGAAGGATTTTGAAGTCCCATACCTACACTGGAAAATCTCAGTCGACGCATCCGTCATAACACTGGATGCGTTGCCTCCGTTGATCACTATTTTCTCGCCATCCGTCGGCATGTCTTACCGACGCATTAGGAAGGAACACTGCCGACGGAAGTGTGAAAGAGGCCTTAGAGGCAGATGCTGGCTGCGCACTGGGTGCAGCTCCTGAGCCTGTTGCATACATGCTCGCCTTAACCGTGACGTAAAGTTAGGTCAGTGGCCAAAGAGGTTAAATATTTGCTACCCTTGCCTTCCCATGCATAAAGGTTTAAAGTCACAAACGTGCAACAATGTATCACACTGTATGTAAGAATGGAGATGAAGTTAGATGAAATATAATAAAGGGGTTGATCTCTGAATCCAACCACTAATTTAGGTATGGTGAATGAGTTATTAAAGATTTGTACTTTGCGGAATCCATGAATGCTATCCAGGAGGAGCTTAGGAACAGTTTGGCTGCCCTCTCCGTTGCTACTATTATCTTAGTTATAAAGTGCTTGTCAAGTTCAGCTCATCCTCTGCTCATATCTGTATCCATGTAAGCCAGGGCATGGCGCCATCTCATCTCCATCTCTGTATGTCTGTATTTGTAATACTGTAGCCCTTTCTGATGCCGGATGTTTCATTTGTAACAGCTCCAGAAATTACACAGTTCCAGATCCACCGGGACTCTTTGATGGCCATGTCTGGCCAATGTATGTGAAGCACAAAAATATCATGGAGGAAATGAATGTAATTGTGGGTAAGTGCTTATACTATGTGTTTTTGTATGAATCAAGTAACTGCAAATGGTCATGTGGGGAAAAAAAGTGTTTCTTTTCTTTATAGAACAACTTGATGGAACAAATACAAGAGAAGAATTGTTTAACCGAGTATATGGAGATCTGCTGAATCTGATCAACAGCGAGGTGACTGCCCTATAATCCATCTCCAAGAAGCATCAATACATTTCTGCTCCCTGGGTGACCACAGTTAAAATAGAAAACCTGTCTGGTTTATGTGATCCGCCTCCCTGAGGTCAGAATCAGATAGGCTTTCTATCCTAAGAGCAGTTATTAGACAGCTGATAACTGGACTGTATAACATGACCAGGGCAAGCAGAGATGTTGTAAAAACTGCTATGGATTACAGGACGTAAAGTATAAAATTACAGAACTTTTCTAGTAAAGGCATGCCCCTTTAATAGATGCCCAATTCAAGACTTTGATTATGGTTTGGGGGCTCTTGCTTAGTTCCTGTTGAGCGATCCAAACATCCCTTCGGAAACTGTATTTCAATGCAATGTTAAGTAGAGGTCTCAAAGTTTAATCATTAATTTTATTTAAGTAAATACTAGCAAAATGACTTTATTTGCAGCTTATGTGAAATGCCCTAGTATAATGATGGCTGGACCATACATGATAGATGTAGCTAGTTATAGATAGAGATACACTGCTCAAAAAAAATAAAGGGAACACTTAAACAACAGGATATAACTCCAAGTAAATCAAACTTCTGTGAAATCAAACTGTCCACTTAGGAAGCAACACTGTTTGACAATCAATTTTGCATGCTGTTGGGCAAATGGAATACACAACAGATGGAAATTATTGGCAATTATCAAGACACATTCAATAAAGGAGTGGTTCTGCAGGTGGGGACCACAGACCACATCTCAGTACCAATGCTTTCTGGCTGATGTTTTTGTGCTTTCACACTCGTGGGAGCATGAGACGGACTCTACAACCCACACAAGTAGCTTAGGTAATGCAGCTCATCCAGGATGGCACATCAATGCGAGCTGTGGCAAAAAGGTTTGCTGTGTATGTCAGCGTAGTGTCCAGAGGCTAGAGACGCTACCAGGAAACAGGCCAGTACACCGGGGGGGGGGGGGTTACAGGAGGGCAACAGCGCAGCAGCAGGACCG